>NW_026578003.1:1911628-2548838 GCF_029603195.1 Condylostylus longicornis | reverse complement strand
ATAAATTATATTATTGTAGTATTTCTAGCCATAACAATTTCTATATATAATTTTTATATGGCTTTAACAGTTGGAAATACTGATTTTAAAAACAATCAATTATTTTCATTCATATATAAAAATACTTCAAAAATTGCATATATTTAGGATGAGGAGTGTATGTAATCTTTGCAATAAAATCAAAAAACAAATTTAAAGAGGTGTTAATGCTCGATTTTAAGGGTTAAGTGCATGAGTTAAGAAAAATAATTAATTTTTTTTAATTCATGCAAAAATTTGGAAAAGCTTACAATTTCGGAAATAAGCGGTGCCGAAAATTCAAATTTTACATATTTCGAGAGGCGATAAATTTAATGTGGAAAAAAAAATTTTTCTTCTAAATAAATAAACATTTTAATAGGATCTAAGAGCTGCTAAAATTTCAAATTCCTACAATCTTACATTGTATAAAAGAAAAACTATATCAGAAAAAAAAAACGAATTTCTGATAAAGATTAATTAACTGCCATTTTGTTTTTTTTTGAAAGTCAACTATGCTATGCCAAGGTGGAAGAAATTGAAATCAATTTTTTCTTACGATTTTAGAATTTAAAAAATTTCTGTTGAAAAGGAAAAAGCATTTATGAGGGACAAAAATTTTTTTTTGGAAAAGTGCTAAAAATTTATATTTGAATTCTTTTACATAAAAGTTCTTAGACTTTAAATATTTTGAGTCATCAAAATAAAAATAATGCGGTAAATCGAATTTGTATTTTGCTAAAACAATGTCGATTTTTTGGAAACATAAATTTCCAAAATTATTCACTACTCATTGATATGCAGTTTATATGAAAGATAACTTTCCAAACATTAATTTGACCCTCGGTTGACCTCAACAACATTTATTAACCGAAACATATAAGAAAAATTTATGCTGTTAAAAATTTTGAAAATTTTATTTTTGAAGCTGCTATTCGATCCTTTAAGGTTATTCCCAATATTTGGTAGAGTAAAAGTTTTTTGCCCTACATCACACTTTCATTTCCATACTTAAATTCCCGAAAATTTTTATAAACTTTAGCTTCTACAGTTTCGAAGGCTTAATAAAAATACATTCATTTTTCTAAACTTAATTATGTTGCTAAATTTGCTTTAACATTATGGATTTTTTTTTTTCTATTAAAACATTAGAAAATTGTTCGAATTATAAAAACACTGTATACCATTTCTGAATATTATAATAAGAGAGAATTATGTGGTTCCAACAAAATATAATTTTCACAAAACTATATAAAATTTTTTTCAAAAAAAAAAAATTCTTAAATAACTTGAATTAAAAGCCATAATATGTTCAAAATAAAAGACATTTTTAGCCTTTTCAAGAGATTAAGTGTACAAAATATGGAACAGTTTAGATAAAACTAAATCAATCAAAATAAAATACCCTTAAATATAGGAAAAAAAAAAGTTATAAAAACTCAGAGAATACAAAATAAAAAAATCACAAATTTTATTAAAATAGTCAAAAGTTTTCAAAAAAAAAAAATTAAAAGTGGTTTTCAATTATTCAGAAAAAAAAAACAAAATTAAAAAGTACAATTTTTTAAAGTTTTTTTTTTTTATACTGAAAATAGTTTAAAATATTTTGTAAAATTTGATGTGAACAACACAGTTTCGACTCTATTGTATCCCGTATATTGTCGGAATTTGTATGGAAGCAAAATTCAATCAATTTATTTGAATTAACAATATTAACTATAAAATACAATAAGAAGTCAGATTTTATGCTTTTATTTAATTTAAAACCTATTCAACATAAGTTTAGGAATGAGACACATAAAAAATCTAGATATTGGTGAAAATTACTCCTTAAGATAGAGTAAATAAAATACACACAGGAAAATCTAATTTCTATTAAATTTGAAATTTTTATCAACTAATTTCTAGAAGGTTTTATACGTTGATTTATAAGGCTAACCTGTAATATACATTTTCTTTCTGTCAGCCCTTTATAACTCCCTAATCTTTTGATCAAACTTATTCTTTTCTCTTGTTCTAAAAAGACACTCTCACTAAAATTAATTTATAAAAAATTTCTTTTTTTATTTTTCTCTTAACGCAAAAAGATCTCTTAACGTTTAAATTCTCATCATAGAACAAAGAGCAATACCACTCTCGTCTCTACAAGTATAAGATGAGACTGGTAGTAAGAGCAAAAACAAATTTATTTTTTTCCTTTATGAATTTAAAACTTTCAAATGAGAATTTTTTTTTTTATTCTCTTTTTTATTATTATATAGAGTGATTTTGTCGTGATTTTTAAGTACATAATTTTAATAAAAAATATAGAATTTTGATTTTATTTTTCATTATATTTTAGTAGGGTACAGTGATTCTTGAAAAAACGCGTATATTCTTAATTTCCTTATTTTTGGCCGTAACACTAGCTTGTTTTGTGTTATTACATACGTTTTGCAAACATTTTTGTGCGCCTCAACGTATTCAATAAGAATAAGGGACATATTTGTACAGAAATGGAGTTTTACAAGGAATTTAAGATTAGTACAGTGATCCTCGAAAAAAAGCGTATTTTCTTAATTTCATCAATTTTGATCTTATATCTACCTTAACTACACCTATCACATATGCTTTACAGAGATTTTTGTGTGCCTCAAAATATTCATTACTATATATTATATAATGTACGCAGTATCTATGTCATAAAACATACTACATGATACATAAATTTGCATTTTGTATAACAGTACTATATAAAAACGTACATAAATAAGTATTTTAATTAAAATTGAAGTATTAAACTTTTGATACAACTATACTTTACATTATTATACACACGCAATGTATTCATATTATGATAGATGACCACCATAATAGAATTTATAATTTGAATTGTATATGAATATATTTTGTGTGCATAGACATGCAAACTGAATGTATAATATTACACAGGAAAAAAAAAAAAAGAAGCAAAATTTTTTAAATATTTTAATTTTCAAAATACAAAATCACATTCTTGAATAGATTGTATGGTATTTAAATGAGGTTTTTGCTCAATTTCATTGTATTCATATTATACAATTTATATACTGGTATATATATATGTGTATAGTTATATTTATATTGTATATATTGAATTAAATGGGAGAACATAAATATACAAACATAGATTATATTTATTATACAATTATATTGTATACAATAGGTAAATATAGTATACTATATGTATTATATATTTTTTGACATATTTATGACAATATTAAGAACAAAGATTATGTTGATGTATTATGTTTTTTTTTTATAAATATCTTATATATATATAGAGATGAAATATATAGGGACTTTAAGTTTACAATATTTTTGGAGTACGTTTAGAATGTAAAATTTTCAAAATGCTTGAGCAATGCTTTTAACATAGTATTATGAACAATCGCCATACAAATTTCTAAAATTTTGGAATTTGATGTAAAAATCCATAATGGTATCAAGAGATTTCGCACTATTCAATTATGTATAGCAAATTTTTGATGAGTCTCTGATAAAATGCACTTCATATCAAAATTGCACAGAAATATTTTTGTTGAAATTTTATGTAAAATCTTGATATAGTTCGTCCATTATCTACTTTCATATGACAGAACTGTATAGTATTTCAAGATATTTTAATTCTTTAGCATTGAAAATAAAATGTATTATGGTATTTTCTTCTCTTACATGGCATTTTCCATTAAATCTTTTATCATATTTTATCATATGTTCTGGAGAAGCTTCATAACACCTGGGCATACATTATTGTAAAACTTGTATTGATTACAAATACTCTTAACATTATGTATAAATATAAATATGTGTATATCACAATTCTACGGCAAAACTGTACCAGCTCAAAAAGCCGACTTAAAAAATATTCCTTTAAGTTATAATTGCAATTAGCAAAATTTGAACTTTTAAAAGCGTAGGTGAATTTTAATACCATTCTATGGTTTAATATTTTTGAAAATTTTAATGGTCTCGAGGAATCATATTTTTTGACTTAATACTGGTTTTGATACAGGATATGATATTATATACACAGGTAAGAACCCGTATATGTGGATTAAGTGTACGTTGACCAAAAAAAAAAGGACTTTTTTTTTTTAATTGTGAATCAATATTATATGTAATAGCAATGTATTCAGAAAGAGAAAGAGAGAGAGAATTAAATGAAATAAAATTAAATTCCGGAAATGAAATTATTTTTTGGAATTAATTTTACAGGTCACTTACTGAAGCGGAGATTAAATGATAGGGGATCATAAAATCATTTGAAAGTTTTTCACTGCGTTGTTCTATTTTTTTTTTTTTTATTTTGCTTGATTTAAAATATACCAGATTAAAATGAAAAATTTAAAAGGATGGAAGAGGTTAAAATCTTTTTTTTAAATTATGGTTTTATTTCATTTTATTTTTTTATTTAAATTTTTTAGTTTGATTGTTTTTAATCTTGATTAGTTAATCGCTTTTCATAAGGTTTTTTTTTTTTTAGAATATTTGAAATTTTAAACAAAAAGTGGGAAACAAAAAAACATTTAGGATTAATGGAATTTCTGGTAATAAAAAAAATATGTTAGAATCGTCATTTAGATTTTTTTTTTTTGGTAAATTGAATTTTTAATAATTAAAATTATTTTGATATCTGCCTGTATATACAAAAGTACTTTCGATGCATATATAGTGGGTATTTGGCTAAAAAATGAATACATTATATCGATGGTGAAGCGAACAGATATACTAAGTAGTTAATTTAAAAATTTTACAAGGGAGCCTTTTGAAAGTTTCCAAATTTTCGAAAGGAAGCTAATTGATGAGAATAAAGCTGCATAGTTAAAATTTTATTCCCTGTTTTTTTTCTAATTAAATTACTTGAATCAGAAAATGTTCATTTCAAATAAGTTTTTTTAATAAAATTTGAGTTTTTACAGAAAAGGTCGTGCCCTTAACGTAAAATGGTTATTGTAAATGGTTAAAATTGCTAATAGTAATTGATGTGCTTATCATATTTGTGTTCACTGTATCAGTTTTTAGGTTAAAAGGTTAAAGCATTTTACTTGCATTTAACCTATTTGTACCACACCAAACTCGGAAACTAATACACATACGTCATTGAAACCTAAACTGCAGAAAGAGTACCGATTGTATACGTACAATTTTCATAATAAATATCTCAAGTGTTTTTAAAAACTCGCAGAAAATTTTTATATTTTATAAATCAAAATTAGGGTTAGAATAATTTGAAGAAAATTTTTGGAAACCACCTCCGTTTAAATGTTTGCCTTTCGAAGTCAATTGAAAAATATTTTTAAAAACCATAAATTACTTATAATTCAACTACAAAATACAATGTTAAAAAATTTAAAAAATTTTTCTTGATAAGCAATTTTTTTTCAATTTAAACGTGTTACGATATTTTCTTTTTAAATCAATTCTTAAAAGATCCCTGCAGTTCAACTCTTTAAAATCATTTTTTCATTATAGCTTTATATCTGATTCCAGTACCCTATATTTTAAAATTTTAAATGGGGCACATTTTATAATCACTAATATTCTTAAATTAAAGTACACTTCTTCTTTTTTTCTTGAACAATAAAGAAACGTTTATTCTGCTTATGGTAATTTCTCTCCGTATTATTATTAATACACTTGAAACAAATTGAAATACATGCAAATTATGGTTTTTGAATGACGCTTTTCAAGAATGAATAGTTCTTCATTTTATTTGAAATTTTGCTTCATGTTTAAGTTTTATTAAGCTTTTCTTTTAATTTTTGCATTAAAAGGACAAAAAATGGAGTAGAATATAATCTATGTCCTGCTTATTATACTTAACATTAAAATTATGTTTTTATTATGAAAAGAAATTGAAAATGAATGTAATAATATTATTCAATTGAATTAAATTTAATTAATTGTTATTGTTATTATAGGACAGACGAATTCACTCCCACATCCTTATAGCATTAAAGAAATGAATTTATATTAAAAATTGCTCTTAATCAACATTGTAGTGCTGTACAAAAATTACGATTTTGAGCAAAATTTTTCTTCGGAATGCAAAAAAAAAAAAAGGAAAATGTTTAAAGGAACCTGGAAAAAATTGTGCCAATATTGGTTTATGCATAATTTTTAGTATGATATTGATTATAGGGGCAGCTAAAGTTGCTTCGTCATTTAAAAATTTTAGAATATTTTCAAGACAGCATTTAACACGCTTTTCCGTACTTAATTCAGCTTTTGTTTTGCAATTAAATTTTTCAAGAATCACTTTTCAAATTTCAAATTTTTGGATATCTAAAATCCAAATTGGTTTGTATGCAAAAAAAAAAAAATTCAAAATTTAATATTAAATTTTGCTTTCATTCAAATAGTTGATTTCTTTATTGAAATATGAAATACTGATTAACTAGGTCATCATTGTTATTCTTTTTGGCCCTTATACTTAACACAGTTTTTGTACATACTATAATATTGTATATAATGTATTACTTGTATAAACAAAAATTAATTGAATAAAAATCGAATTTCTTAATAATCAAAATAAGTTTTCACTAATAGCTTTAATTTATCATTTTTATTAAAACTCATAATCGATAATTCATTTCCCATTGAATTTTTTCTTTAGTTCAATTTAATAATATACTTATATATAGTTATACCATTTACCCATATATAATATAACTAACTATCTAATTTACATTGAAAAAATAAACAAGAAAATATTATTACACGATCTTTTAACATTTATTATTATAGTGTAATTATTCATCATAAAATAATTTTCCTTCGAATGAAAATTGAGAATACCATAATAACTATATATATATGTATGTTTGGATGGGTATATATACGATTAAATTGAAGAAAATAAAAAAAATAATATATTCTCACCTGTAATGATTTATAAGCTTGTATACGCATATAAATGCAGGTGTATATATACATATATATATATATTTATTTACTTATGTATTATGTACATTTAATTTTTGTTTTTCTCTCTTCATTAAACATAAATTTTCATTGGTGCGAGAATTGTTTTCATTGGTAACAATAACTGTTTTCCTTATTTTTTTTTTCTGCTTTTTTTTTATATATATATATAATACATTATGATGAAATATAAAATTATGATTAACTACCTGTTATGTAGTTATTAGAAAGAAAATGGTTTTTTAATAGATACCTTTGTTTGTTAACATGAGTACTCTCGTTTTTTTTTTTTCTTTTATACATTTTAGTACCTTATATTGAAAATAGAATTTTATTTTTTTTTTTATATTAGGTATATTAAATATAATTTAAGTTTTATAATGGATTTGGATTTTAGGTATTTGTTGGGGATTAATTTATTGAAAATTGCATATATTACGGCTGTTAATACTAGAGGTGGGATAAATTGATTGAATTTTCTTTTTTAGAAAAAAATCATAAGTTCTGAAACGATTTAAATAGTTTTATGACTTTAACACTTTTAAATAAGCAGTTGAACAAAAACAAATGTAATTGAATTTTATTTTAATGAACAAAAATAAAACTGAAAATAAGATATTTGAGATTTTTAAAGATACTTCCGGAAATAAATTAAAATAAAGTCATGTAGCTCATTTCCCTTCAGAAAGTTAAAATACCGCTTTTAAAAACAATCTAGCTATGATACTACATTATTAAAATTATTTTCATTTAAGCATACTAAAAAATTTAAAAAAATTGCATACATTTAGGCAAAAAGAAAATTAAAAGAGCGGTAAAAATATGCTCGATTTTAAAAGATAATCGTGTGAATTAAGAAAAATAATTTTATTTTTTAATGGTATGGAATTTACTGTTTACTTTGTGCATTTATAAATATTTAGGAAAATTTGCTGTTTTGGAAATATAAGGTTTCGAAAATTCAAATTTTGAAAATTGTAATGATGAAAATAATAAGCACTATTTTTTTTCAAAATTTTTTTTGGAAAAGTCCTAAAAAAGAAAGGTTCTTTCAATTTAAATTTTTTAAATTGAATTAAAAATGGCGAATTTTAAACACAATATTTTTGGTTATTTTAGAAAAGAGTGAATAAATCAAAAAAATATACATAAAATGTGCCAATATTGTTGCTTAAATTTTCTTACTTGTATTTTTTAAATATTTATAATAAATTTTTATTTTAATTAAATTCTCAATAATTTTTCAAAGTTTTTTATAAAAATTCTCATATTTGCATGAATAACTTTTTTTATTATACACATAAATATCGCCTTTTAAACTGATATTTTTTGTTGTCACCATTTTTTATTATTGCAATAAAAAAAATACACCATAATACATATATATATATATATATTTTTCTATATCATATAATATAATATATTTCATACATATACATACATATATTATAAAAATTACAACCAATATTTAATAACATTCATTAACCAATAAAAAAAAAAAAAAACGAAAAAAAAAAGGAAAATTGTTGAAAGGATCTACAGTCTGTTGATATAATGTCGTCGTATTATAAAGAAATAAAAGTGTAAAAAAAAAATATATGAAAAATAAAATAAAAGAAAAAACTGTAATTTCATTCTTTTCATATATAAGTAGTAAAATTGTATAAAATTCTTATTCATCTTTAGCACATATGTTTTTCATTATATTATAACGTATATGGTACATTATATTATATACTTTATTTCTATTTGGCTTATTAAAAATATTTCATGGTTTATACATACATATTATATAAATTCCTCTAATAATATATATATATATATATATATATATATATATACAATAAATAGCATTATATACATATAAAAAAGAAATTGCTTTCAACATACATAAACGCAACATTCTATTTTATTCAATAATATTCGTACACACACATAAACACTATTATTATATGAATATAATGCTTCTTCATAATACGTATATATATATACATGTATATATATATACAGATTGTTCTTATATAATATTACAATTGTATAATGAATTGAATATTGTAATAAAAAAAAAAAAGAAAAAAATTAAAAGGACTATTTCTCGTCTCCTTTTCCCCTTCATTTCCACATCTTGCTGTCTATATCATTCATATATTATTTTCTTAAGGATGCATCAACAAACCATATATACGATATGATCAATAAAATATTTTATTATTTTACATTTTTCTTTAATATTTACATGCATTGCTCTCTAGTCTATACTGTTATACTATCCCTCTCTCTTTTATCGTTTCTACCCTACTACTCGTATGTATTTTTTCTACAATTTTTGCGTTTTTTCTCTGTTTTTTTTTTTCTGTATTTCTTTCATTATGGTAACAATTCATTTAAATATTTTATTAATTTTTTCTTTTACAAGCATATTTTATTATGTTTTTTTTGTTTTTTTTTTTTTTTTTTTTTCTTGTTATGTATTAATATTGCCATCAATTGTAGAGCTTATTTATGCCGACACATAATATTATGTAAGACCGTGCGATATTTGAAAATTTTTAACGAAATATATTAAAAAAAAAAAAATTTTCATTATTTCCCGTCTTTAAAAGAAAAGAAAGAGGAATGTATGTAAAATCATAAAATAAAATAAGAAGAATAAAAATAAAATAAAAACTCGTTAATTGTAGGTTTCTATGGTTGTATTTTGTTTTCATCTTCTTTTTCATAATTTTTTTTCTATATTTTTCCGTTTTTTTTATTTTTTTTTTTTTATTTAACATATTATAAAGTGATTGATTGATTGGCTTTCCATTAAATAATAGGAAATCGGATATTATAAATTGTGTTAATTTTATTTCCATATATATACATGAAAAAAAAAAGAGGAAGAAGAGCGAAAAAAAAAATAGAATGAAAAATCGAAACAGGAGAATTCATTCTACTCAATTTTTTTATTCTGTTGTTGTTATCGCTGTTGCCTTTCTCTTTGAATCTCTTATATTGTGTTAATGTTAAAACAGTAAAAGAAGAAAACGATATTAAGGCATTCTCTTGAGTGAGAATTGCTCTTTTAAAATTATGATGCAATTTTCAATTTATTATGTTTTCAATATCCATATAAATTTATGATTCACAATAAATTAAAGTAAAAAAAAAAAAATTGATCTTATAATAAAAATGAAATTCGCTCTTAAAAATTAAAATGTTTTACACTTTGTTCTTGTTCTCTTTGCTCTTATTTTAATTTTTGAGGTACAATATAAATTTTTCGTTTTAAAATGTTAAAAACTTTTCTTTTTAACTTTTAACATTAAATTTTAAATTATTCTAGGAATTTACATAAAAAAAAAATTTATTGTCTATTAAAAATTAAATTTAATTCTTAAAATATTTAAAATGATTTCCTTTTTTTTTTGTTGTATAATTAATTTTTTAAAATTGTTTAGAATTTATAAATAAATTAAGAAGAATTTATTTAATTTTTCTATTTTAATTTAAATTGAATTATTTTAAAATATTAAAACAAAAGATTTATTTAACTGTAGGGCAAAGAGCTAATTAAGTGAAAATATTAAAAGGAAACAAAATCAAATTGTAATTATTGTAAATTTGATTCTGTTTAAGTGAAATTTCTTCTTAGCTATATAAAATTTTTGATTTTTAATGAATGAATATTGAAGTAATTTTTATAATTTTTTAGACATGAAATTTTGATAACTATAGCTAACACGTTTTTGATTGAATTTTTCTAAAATATTGTATTATAAAATAAATAAGAACAATTATTTGATTTTAATTTGCAAGTACAATTGCAAATAATTTGAATTTTGTATTATTTGTTTTGCAAAAGCAATACTTATGGCTTAAATAAATTGAAAATCTTTATGAAAAATAAAAAAATATTGCTTAAATTGTTTTTTCATATATCAGAAAATAAAAATCAATGAATGACAAAAATTTTTAACAAAAATAATTTATAATTAAAATAATAAGATTTTCAATTTCATTCAATTGATTTTCATTGGTTTTGTAATTGTAAATTTTTACAGTATAGGATCAAAACTTATATAATGCATAAAATGAGAACACCAGTAATAATTATATTAATTTACTACCTCTGAATATTAAATATTTTATATTATTAATTAAATATATTTGTTATCATAATTAGAATAAATATTTCCTACCAATATTATAATTGTAATAATAAAATTTAATTAAATAAAATAATTTAATAAAACCAAATGTATAATAATATAATAAGTAACTTTAAAATTTTACATATTAATTTTCAATTAAATTAAATAATAAATTATATTTGAAATATTATTCAACTATATTAAAATAATATTTTTAATTATAAATTCTATCCTACCCAAATTTCATATTATACGAGTATATTCATATGTATGTCATAAATTCAAAAATATGAGACTAACTATTTATTGAAAGATATATATGCAATATTAAGGTATAATTTAATGAAACAATTATTACATATTTTCATGTGATCTAAAATTATTTAAAATTAATTATCTATTTCATATTAGTATAATAATATTTAAATGAAATTATTATATATTATGATTGTAAGTGAAATTTAATTAAAAAAAGAATATTCTAATATACGTAATATGATAACAAAAGTATTTTCAATTTATTCAAAATTAAAACGTTACAAAACAATTAAAGGTATAATGATATATATATAAAAATAATGTAATATTAAACTTATATAAATAAGTCATTACTATACTGATATACATATTAATAAAATTTTAATTAAATTTTATTTTATTAAAAAATGGTCAATATTTTATTAATATTACAATAGATTACATGTAAACAAATAAAAATTAATGTAAAATACCGATTTCTGTAACACTAATTTAATATTTCTGTTCGATTTCTGTAATAAAGTTCTGTAACACTAATTTAATAACATAAATGAAACAACACAATTGGACTGTTGTTAAAAGTATTATATATATGGAGTTAAGAACCTGTGAAAGATTGAATATGTTTTCAACAAAGTTGTAAGAATTTGTTCATCGTTTGAGTTTGAGTACAATTGCTGCCTATTAAATGTATTAACCAAATTTGATATGAAGTCAATTAAATTTGCGTAATATTTCATACTTATTCTGGGTGTTTTGCATAAGATGGCAAATAACTTTAGGGATAATTCCTTGATCAATTTCCAGCAGAAAATTGTATGGTAGGTGGTGGTGCAGGTATACTCGGTTTCGAGCTATTCGTTTTACAATCAATTTAATCAGTACCATAGTTTTCCAGATAGAGCTTGTCAAAATCAGAAGTTTTTTTTTTGAAATTTTTTTTTTTTTAAAATTCGAAATTTCAAGGAAATTGGCTTCTTAAAAAATTTGCTTCGAGAAAAATTAAGAAATGTTTTATTATTTTTGTTTTTTGGTTTTTTTGCGATGTGCCACTATAAGATCTAAAGGTAAACCAATGTAAAATTTTCCTCTATTTCTCATAGTTTTACCAGTGAAGCGTATTGAATGTGTTTAAAAAACATACGAAATTTATTTTATTACTCTTTCCAGTAAATTAATCTTCTCTCTTTATTTTAATTTAAAGTACAGTTTTACTCTTAATCGTATTTTAAAATCAAAGCTCTCTTTTGTTCAGTATTAGTAATCGCAACATAAAAATATTTTCTTGTGCTCAGGACCAGTGCATTTTTTTTTTGTATCCTACTTCGCTTCTGGGAGGCTCATGATATTGTAGAAAATATGTACCAGTTTCTTATTTCATTGAGCTTACTGGGTAGGTGACGAGCCTACCGTATAGGATCAGTGCATAGCACCTGACAATCTATTATATAACTTATTGATGTTAACCTATCGACTAGTGGTTAAAAAATTTATCGATAATTTAATTTCAATTTATTTATTAATGTTATTTCTTTCTATAATTAATTTTCACAAAATAATTTCATTCTTGAATATTGAATGGGCACAGGAACTTGAAGTTTTTATAAAAACTATAATTGATGAAAATTTTAATTATTTCTTTTAATGCTTTCTAAATTGATTTAATTAACATTTCTAATATTTATTTTAGTCTTAAAATAATATTAATCTATTTCTTTTTAATAATTTAAAATTTTAGAAATTTTATTCAATTTTTAATGAAAAAAATTTTAATCAACTTTAACACTATTTCTTATTCATTGAATATCCTCATTAATTTTACATTTAAACTAAATATCATAAGCTTTTACAATTTTCTCACTCTTAAAACCTCAAAGACTCATTACAAACTTACAAAAATGAAAAAAAAAAAAAAAAAAGCCGAAGAAAAAAAAAACAAGATTTTATCCTGCACTATATTATATGAAAAGGTCCTATTTCTAATTTAATAAAACAAAAGCCTTGAAAATTATCATTAAAAGTTAAATGTAACTTATATACTTATGCAAAAACACAAAAAAAAAAAGAAAATAATAATAAAAAAAAAAAAAAAGAAATTGAAATAAAATTTGCATACATTTGCATAATTCTTAGAATGAAAATATGTGTAACAAATTAATGATGAAAAGGATGATGCAAATCTGCCCGATAAATTTCTCGAAAATTGTTTCCATGCAGCATATGTACTTGTTAAATATGAACATACATTGTATAATATTTTATACATATGTACAAGAACATATTTTGAAAAATATATGAAAATAAATAGAAAAAAAAAAATTTATATATGTATGGCTTTGTGGTAGGACTGGGTAAAATTATCTTAAATACTTCAATAACTATTAGTAAGAGAAAATGAATATTGTAACAAAATGTGCATATATTGTAGATGATATTATATATATATACTAAAATATTTATATTCATATTATATAAGAGCATGTAAACAGAGATATTGAAACTTTTTTTATATTGTAATAGAGCATTTTGAATAGAAACGATTTAAGTAGAATCATAAAAAGAAAATTGATATTTAAGCAAAATGATATAAAAGGAAACAATTAAAATTTTGAATTTTTAAAGCGACATTTATTATAATGAGGGCTAGTATAGTGTTAAGAATTATATTGACAATATAAATTTTAATTTCTTTACATGACATTGAGTTTTTTATTAGCAAAGATTTCAGAATTTAGTGCTTTAAAATCTGAATTTAGTTTACCTTACTTCTGTAATACTATTTTAATTTTAAAAATATATTGTTGAGAAAATTTGTGGATAAAAAATGTCTTTTATTTCCATTCTTTCAGTAAATTTTATTTTCTTCTTCTCTCAATTAAAATTTGAATCATTTAAAATCAGTAAAATTTTAGTTCTTGTGTGCAAAAGTGATAGTTTGGATATGCTTGTCTTTCTATCAGAAACTATATAGTTAAATGTTTGAATTTTGTTGAAAAAAATGGAAATTGTGTAAAATTTTAATAATTTTAATTAGTAGTGAAATAGATTTCAACCAGTTTCATCTTTTTTGTATTAAAAATCGGTGAAATTAACTTGGAATCTTCCCATTGATAAGATATAACGAAGAATATTGAAAAAGTTAAAATTTTTGCGAGAATTTAGGTTATGATGAATCTTCCTATCTTGAATACAATATTATTATTGCAGTATGATTTTTGATTTTATTTTCCTATTTCTAGAAATGTGGAATTCACTGCTATATTAAAAATCTATTTTTACTCTTTCGATGTTTTTAATCTTAAAACAAATTGAAAAATATTTAATCTATAAAAATTTTTGAATTAATTTCTTTTAATTTCATTGGATTTCTTTTAATTTCATACTGCAGTTTCGAATACAAAATTAATTTACCTCATTTCATTTGCTCAATATTACTCGATATTTAAAGAGAATTCAATAAATGCTCATTAAAATTGTTAAAAAAATGTTACAAAAATTATATTTTGCATAGTTTTAGGGGCACAATATTATTTGTTTAATATTTCAACAATATTTAAATGTATTTGCATTGCTATTAGATATTTAATTATTCGAGAAATTCAGATAAACTCTACAACAGTTTGAATATTTTTGTTATAATTAAATTTTATAAAATATTGAACTTATATTAGAATTGACATTACTTGTATGTATATTTATTATTATTATTGTAATACTTATAGTATCAACAGAATATTTAACCAGTACTATCATCATAATAATTATTACTATTATTATTATTATTATTGTCATTATTGTTATTATTATTTGTGAAAATATTTCTGATTGACTGAATCTTTTCTAAATAATACATGACCTAGTTTTTCTCATAATTGATGAGTTGATCCTGATAAGTATTTTATATAGTAGAATTATCTCTTCATATATATATATATATATATATATATATATATATATATATATATGTATATAAAATATATTTCTATCCGAAACAGAAAATAAATAAAATTATTGAAAAAGAGAAAGACAAAAAATAAATTGTATTTAAGAAAACAAGAAGAGAATTATAGTTTTTTTTTTTTGTTTTTTTTTTTCAATATAAAAGAAATTACATGGTATTGAATTTCTTGCATATATTTTTATGTTCATATATACATATATTAATGTTAGTTTACGTAAATTTTTATATAGTTATTTATTGCATATTGGTTATATTATATGCAATAATATGTATATATATATATATATACATATATATATATATATATATATATATATATATATATATCAGTAGTGGTATATAGTTTTTATTATGTTTTTAAAATTTATTATGTACATACAATATTTTTGAATGAGTAATAACGAACCTATTGTACAAGTATAATGTAAACTATTACTCATGTAAACTATCTAAGCCCTCTTGATTGAAAATTATTATCATCAATGTTCTCTTACTATAATAATTTTTCTTATGTTATGAAATTACTTTTTTTTTTCCAATATTCTAGACTTAATAATAATAAATTTTTGAGAAAATATTTTCTACAACATTTTTTTTCCCCCTTTCTCCTTTCTCTTTTCTTATAAATACAATTTATAAATTATTATTATTATTATTGAGGGTTATAAGATATTTTAAGATATTGAAAACTTATCGATATCATTGAAATTTTTAATTTTAAAATTAGTTATGTAAATAAAGAATAAAAATATGAGAAATATAGTATATATAGTATATATATATCAATCTTATTGAATTAATATTGTCTTATATACTAAAAAAAATAATATTAACCTTCTATATATTATAAAATTTTCATATAGAAATAAAAAAAAACTCTTGGTGATTATATTAGCGAAAAAAATTTTAATAAAATAATTGAAGAAAAATTAAGAAATTAAATTATTAAAACTATCATACTAGAATATTTTCAATAATTCAATATTATGGAGAGGATGAGATCAGATATTCAAGAATGTCAAGAAAAACAACCAGTATGCAATTATTCTTTAATTCCAATGAATAGTTAATTAAATTCTATATAAACTCAAATATATTGAAAATTTTCAAATTTTTTCAATATAACTTAATCTTAAATCTAATTAACTTAAAATTACAAATGATTTGTAATAGTAAATTCTTAAATCCTATTTAATTTGGATATGATTGAGGTATAGGTTCGGGTAGCTACCATACAACTTCAAAATTTATTTGGTTGTGTATTAAAAACTTTTCAAATTAAAGTACTAATATTTAGTAGAAACAAATATAGTAAAATGGCAGCTTTATTCGTTAAAGGTTACTGAAATTTCATAAGCACTTTTGATAGCTGCCATATAACACTAAAAGTTATTTAGCCATATCTCAGAAATTATTTGGCGTATAGTTTGTACAAGTAAATATATTGTTAAGGCGGTTATGTTTGATAAAATTCAGTGAAATTTTTCAATTACTTGATGTAACTACCATACAATTTCATAAGCCATTTGTTTATAGCCCAGAAACTAATAAAACTGCAAAGCTGAAATGCTGAACAAAATAATTTGGTGATATGGCCATTATATTCATAGTAAAACTTTTTCAGATTGTATGGGTTTACAATGGGAACTATCATATATGTATGTAATAGCACTAGATATATAAAAAGCAAGAGGTCATATGAAACTGTATGTCAATTTTCTCTGATATTTACACAATTGATACTGTCAATTATAATATCGTTTTGATTACATTCAGTATTTGTAAAAATATTTTATAAATAATCCTTTTTCCAAATATTTCAAATAATTTCTTAATGAAATAAAACTTTTAAAAATATTTATTAAATTAAGTTAAAAATTTTGTAATCTTTTAATTATTTTCCTTTAAATTATTAGGAAAACCAAATCGTAATAATATTAAATCAGGATAATTTATCAATTCTCTTTAGGAATTGTTATATTAGAAAATTTTTTTATTATATTTTGTATTATTTTGTAAAATTTCCAAATTTTGAACATTATTTGATAAAACAAATAGATCAATAGTCATTCTAAAATAAAATATCATAAGATTTCTTCTAAAATCAATTAAAATTAATTTCCCTAGAAAAAATATCAAATAAAATTTGTCCCTATAATTATAATTTTGTATATGTAAATGTATATGTACATATTCATCAAAGATTATTCCTCAAATATTTCACATATTTAATTTTAATACGATTTGAATTTTCCATTTACTATAATTTTTAAACAATTTAATTTTTTTTGTTGTCGTGCTCTCAGTATATTTATAAATATGTTACAAAAATATCTTAACATTTTCTTCAAGTACTTAACATACAAAAATCTTTATCAAAAAAAAAATTTTTGTCCTTATGCCAACATAGTAAAGAATCCTTTATATAAAAATACAAGAGAAATATAACAAAATAACCCCTTACATAAGATATAATATTTAAGCAATGTAGAAATATTTAAATAAATATTTATATATATATATATTGTGTTATATACTTGTACATATATCACTTTTGTATAAATATAAATGTATATATATATGTAAATATCTATTAAAATAAATATAAGCATAAGTCATTTAAGTGCATAAATAATCACCAAAATGAAAGGTTCCTTGAAAAATGAGATTTCATAGTGGTTCACCATAACAAACGCTCAATAAATAAATTTACTTGAAGTGGTTCAGTAATGCAAATTTGTTTTAAAGGAACTTTTTTTTTCTTTTAGGAAGAAAAGCATCATAAGCAGAAAATAAAAAAAAAAAACAACGATAAAGAAAAACTAAATGAAAATAACGAAACAATTGAAATAGAAAACAACTGACATATATTCAATGTACATATATGCATGTATGTGTACACATAATATATATATATATGTATGTAATGATAATATATTTCTATATAAATTTAGATATTTATTATATATAAATGCAAATATCTGTTGAAATTATTTATAAAGACGCTTAAAAAATATAGGATGACACATTATTTTTATAAAGACTATATTAAAATGGAAAATTTGAATTTATTTTGACTATAAAATAAAGATACTGAATAAAGTTGACTTGAAAAACTTTAGGATACAATATGCATATGATATTGGTATGAATACATTATCTAGTATACAGAGAGTTTTTTTATTCTATTATAATAATTTTGGAAATATTTTTATAGTTTTCAATTAAAAGATATTGATTACAATAATCATTTATAATCAGTGGATTTTTGAATAAATTATTTTTAAGAGATAAAATTTGTAGCCTTTAACTATATGCCGGAGAAGATAATCAAATTGTGTATGGATGAGATACTATGTAATAGACAAATGGTAAGTAGTACCATGGAGACATAATATTTTACTCATATATGTTAGTATAACAACTTATTGAGAGTATTAAAATAGATTATTTTTAATACTCTGAAGAGTATTAAATTAGATGAGCTCGCATAAGCTTGAAACAAATATTAAATTTTATCAAATACAAAAATTTATATATAATAAATTTTATTCTAAATAACTTACATAATATTTTTAAATTAAAAAATCTTAAAATCTTACCACAAATAATTTTATTCATTTATTTTCAAGCAATATTTTGAAGCTGTATTAGTGAAAAGAATTAAATAAACGAATACAACAAAGAAACTCTATATGATTTTTCCTTAAAAACGGTTCAAAAATTTTGTAATGTTAACCGAACTTAATTAAATTTTCACTCTGTACCAGCACGAGATTACAATATTTTTGCTTTTTGGTGAAAATTCAATAATAATAATAAGTACATATATAACAAATTCATAATATCTTTCAAATATACATATATATAGAGTCACATAATATTTCATTATGTAAATATTTGTATAAAATATGCGTTACTTGTCAGTGCAACTATAGAGAAAAGAAGAATTTCATCTTCGTATATTATATACGTTGTACAAGAATATTGAAAAGTTTAAATTAAAAATAAATTATTTTATAGTGAAAAATATTGTAATTTTTTCATTTTCTGTTTTTTTTTTTCCAAAAATTATATTCAAAATATTTTGTCATTATAATGCAACACACGCGAACGAAAATTTTTACAGCAACATTATAGAAGTATAAGAAATAAAATTGGATTAAACAAGTGGTTTGTAATGTAGCACTTTTCCCTTCAACAAGTAAAAATACTTCTTATAAAAACAATTTAGCTATTTACTAAATTACTAAAAATTACTTTCATTAATATTTAACAAATATATTTAAAACAAAAAATTGCATACATTTAGGATGAGTATTGTATGCACTATTTGAAATAAAACAAAGAAAATTTTTAGAAGGCATTAACATAATGCTCGAGTTTAAGGGTTAATTTTGTGAAGTCAGAAATGTAATTATATTTTTTCATGGCATGAAATTTACCGTTACTTTTCTGCATTTCTAGAAATTTGGAATGCCATGCGGTTTCGGGAATATAATGTGCCAAAAATTTCGAGGGTCGATAACTTGAGATGGGGTAGAGCTGGAAAAAAATTTTCTTCTAACGACATGAACTATTTGTTAGTGTCTATAAGTTTGTAAAATTTCAGATTTCCCCAAACTGCGGTCTACAAGAAAAACGATTTCAAAAAGTTGAAAAAAAAAAATTCAGATAACGGTTAATTGTAACATCCATTTTTTTTTGTTGATAGTTCAAGTATGGTATGCCGTGATAAAAAAATCCAATCTAATAAAAATATAATTTTTAGGTCTTTTGGATGGCTATGGCTTTTAGAGGGAGGGAAATACGGAAATACGTTTTGTAGTAAAGATCTTTGTATAAATTTGAGATTTCTATCTTCAAGGCTGTAGAAGATTTGTAAACATATCCACGAACGGCCGAACGGACGATCGGACGGACAGAGTGAAAATAGTAAGCACTTTTTTTCAAATCATTTTGGAAAAGTACTAAAAAATAAGGATTTATTTAAATTTATAAATTCAAGTATAAGAGTTTGTATCTATTGTTAAGGCATGTTGTTATATATAGTATAATTATGTTTTAAATATGAATTTATAAAAAAAAAAAAATACGAAATTTTAATATCTAAAATAGTCTCTTAAAAAATATCTGGAAAAAGGATGTAATGAAAATTTTATAGTAATTTTCTTTTCTTTTTGAAAAATTTTGCAAAATTGAAATTGTTTTGCTAAATTTTCTTTCTATCAAAATTTTTATTAAAAAAATATTAAATTTAAAAATTTTATATTTTATAAAATTCCATTCTCAATTTTTTTTTTCCTATAATTTAGAATTTTAATTTCAGATCATATTCTAATAATACACCATCGTAATTATTAATTTAATTGCCTTATTTAAAACATGTTAAATTGAATCCTTAAGTAGTTGAATATAGAGATTTGAAAGGCTCATATTATTTTATTATTCTTAACATTTTTGTGAACGAAAGACACTAAAATTAAATTTTCATTTTAAAATTATTTAACAAAACTTTGAAATAAGTCTAAATGAGGCTTACAAATTTAATTATTATTAATATACTTAGATAATAATTTAAATGCTTCTTAAACAAATGAATCAGAATAACATTAATTTCTCATATTTGTCTTAATTTTTTGGTACATATACATATATTTGTGAATATTTCACATATTCAAAAAAATTCACATGTATTTTCGGGATTATTTCTCACTCCCTACCCCTACCCATTCACTCTTTTTACTTAAATAACAAAGAATCTCTATTTTATTTATCATTTTATTTTATTTATTAGATTAACTTAAATATTTTAAAGTAATTATATTTTATTTACTATATACCATTTAAAATATTTTACTAAAAATTATATTAAATAAAGAAAAATATAGTTTCTCCTAATAACAATAATTCAAATTTACAGATCTTTAAATATAACACAATATGTTAAAATATAAAATATTATTGTCACCTCATTTTCTAAGTAAATGTTTTATCAAATCTTATAGTAAATTTCATAACAAAGAAAAAAGAAAATGCCCCCCAATTTTGATACATTATGTTACATACATGAAAATTTGGCAACTTAATCTTTAAAAAATTATTTTTAAAAACAAGACTTACAATAATTTTTCTTTTTTTTTATTTGTTTTATAGTAAATACCTATATTTCCTTAAATTACATGCCTATACACTCTAATACAATGCACATATTCATATGAATGATAACATATAAAATATTATTAATATACCTAAATATTGTTATTATGTGATGTGTTATACAAAATATGTTATAACACATATAATGTAAATGCATCCTTTTGTTACATCCTTTTTAATGGAATTCAAACATTTTTAAATGAAATATAAAATTGAAAACCAAAAAAAAAAAAAATAAAATGGAAAAATAGAGAAAAATATAAATATATAATTTACAAGTATGATATATTTGTAATATACAATAGTATAACAAATATATAATAGTATAAAAGTAAAATAAATATTCTTTAACTTGAAAATCTTTGCATGTTTTTCTTATATCCTCTTTAACAGAATGAAAATAGAAAAAAAATATAAAAGAAAAATGTTCACATTATATGTGTATGTATATACATACAAAGAAAATAATATAAAAAGGATGCATTTTAAATTATTTTATAAAATAAACATCTATAAAATTCATAAAGAGAAAATAAATAATCAAGAAACTTGAGAATTCTTTTTTTTTCAGTTTCTATTTTTTTCTGCATGCATGTCCTTTTTTATGTTCGAAATGGAAGAAGCATTTTTTTTACTGAATTTTGAATTTTCACATTAACAAATTCTTAAGGAATTCATCTAGAATTATTTATATATATATATATATATATATATAAATATTATATTGTATGAATGTATTAAATTCGAAAAAAAATTATTAAAAAATTTTCCTCACTTTCATTTATACCTATAGAATTATATTGAATTCAAAATTTGGATTGATATTTCGATATTAACCATAATTAAAGAAATTTAATGTGGTCAGGCCATAATCAGGACATAATGTGGAATTTTATTTTCTAATTTTGTGAAAATAATACAGAAGATTATGAAAATACCTTTTAAAAATTTCTTTCAAATTTCATGAAAGCTAGTAAACTTTTAATAAACATACTTAGAAAAACGTAATTTTGGTTCTTAGTAGAGGTTCGGGTATCAAACAAAAAACTAATATTGAATTTCAAGAAATTCCTTCAATTAGTTTCTTAGATATGATGAAAAAGTTGTAATCGGTTCCTGGTGCAAGTTTAGTTTTCAAATCCTGATATTCGAAGAAAAATTATATTTTTATTGTTTTAACAGTCTGAGTTGAAATATTTAATATAAAAAAAATTGGTTGTTTATTTCTCTTTATCTGCCTAAAAATGTAAATATGGCCTGTAATAAGACTTCTTCTAAATAAGGTGAATTATCGTAGTGTCAAACGAAGCTTAAATATAAAATTTCAAGTTAATCGGATATATATCTTTTGAAGGATAATCAGAAAAATAAAATAGAGTCACGCAAAAGTTCAATTACTGAGGACATATCCCAAAAGTTGGATATCGAACTGTCTCATTATCAAACTAAACCTATATATAAAATTTCTTCAAAATCGTTTAAAACCGAATTTGAGATACTGACCTCCACAATTAGACTAACAGGCAGACTAGCAGACAAACAGGCAGACAGACACAGATACATAGACTGACAGATCCATAAATTTAACATGTGTAATTTGGCGTCATCACATAACTTCCGTTATTTTATGCAATGCGATCGGTAAAAAGTAAATATTTAACAAACACGTAAAAATTAATATAGGAGAAAAGTTGTGAATTGCGAACAATTGAAACTGTCAATTTTTTAGACATGCTTTTCACTATTTCTATAGTATTTAAAATCGTTAATTAAAATTTGGCAATATATTTTGAGTTACCCGGATTATGTTAAATAAGATATATCGTGTAAAACAATAATTTACTCCAAAAATCTATTTCAGTTTAAAATCTGTCATCTTCTGTATTTAATAAAAAAATCTACGGAGAACAGCAAATAGAAAAATATTTTATACATTGTAGGTTCACATAAATGTAACCTATATTATTTAATTAAAAACAGCTCATTATAAAATTATGTTTTATATTAACAATACTAAATTTGAGTACGTCATTTAACATGAGCAAAAGAGAGGTAATTCTACTCATTACTAGTAATATAACAAGCGATGCTCCCAAAATAATTGTAAACATTTCACATTTTACAGCATTATAAAATTTTCGAATTAACAATTACAGAATTAAATCAATATAATTTTCGAAAAATCACTGTGAAATGAAATTGTTATAAAACAAAAGAATTTCTATAATTACTTTAAAAACTAAATAAACACAGAAAAAAAATTAAAGAAGATTTTTATGTATTTAAACCGCATAAATAAATTATACCAAAGGCGAAACAAAAAAAGAGATAAAAACTACTATAACAATAATAATTATATAACATTAACAAGCGACATATTAATGAGAAAGTTTTTCTGTCCCCTCCCCCATCCCAACTCTCACTCTCCTTCTTTCTTTATGCAATAATAATAACAACAAAAGGAAGAGATAAATATTGTAGGTGATATTATATATTTTTCAACATGAGATAAATTTTATGGAACGACAATATTATTACATTAATTGCATATGAAATATGCGTTTCGTGTACAACTAAAAATATAATAATTATATTATATTTGTCTATATACATATATATTATTATTATATTGTATAAATATTTATATTGAACATATTATTATTTATGTTATTTTATTAGCTTTCGCAGTTATATACCAATGGGAATATATTATTAAAGATATATTTATTTTATATATATACATATAAGACCACACGTTGCCATCATAATAGTTAAGATTGATAGCAAAAGTTTAATAGAATAAAGTTTTCTTAAATAAATAGAGAACATATAACGTGTAAAAAGTGTAAGAGAATTCCAAAAACAAAAAAAAATTTTGTTAAAGGAAAATAAATAGAAAAACAAAATATCCATCAGGATATAAAAATACACATGTGGTCCTTATTTTATATACCTATATATTTTGTACTCTATATAACACAATTATATTTAAGTTTATATTATATATATATACGTTCATATATATACTCGTAATATTGTTTGATAAGAAATGATGGTGAGGACAACTTTTCCATATTAGTTTTATGGCATATAAGTAAAGAAATCATACGAAAACAAAAAATAAATAAATAAAATATAAACAATTTTCTAAAGATATTTTTTTTATATAATATTATGTATATATATTTATGCAATTGACATTTATATATGCATGTATTATTAGAAAACACATGAAAAAGTTAAGATTTTTATTTAATACAAAAATATTTTTATATTTATAGAATTTATATAGCAAAAAGAAAGCAAAGACCCCAGAAAACAAAATGAGATTTTGTTTCAAAATTTAATACATACGCATATTTCTAATATAAATATTTTGAAAAAAATTTCCATATTGAAAATATTATTTAATCCCAAATTTAATAAAATAATATAAAAATGACTAAATACGGCAATTTTTAAATGAAAAATCGATTTTCTGATAAAATTTCAGATGAATTAAAAATCAGTTTTTAGCACTTTTCCAAAAATTTTTTGAAAAAAAGTGCTTATTAGTTTCACTCTGTCCGTCCGTCCGTCCGTCCGTCCGTCCGTCCGTCCGTCCGTCCGTCCGTCCGTCCGTCCGTCCGTCCGTGTGTCTGTTTACAAAACTTTTACACCCTTGAAGATAGAAAGCTGAAATTTTGTACGTACATAGACCTTTACTAGAAACTTATTTCCGTAGAACAAAATTTTCACCTATCTCCCCCCCTCTAGAAGTTATACCCCCCCAAAACACTAAAAATGGCCTTTTTTAACTATTTGTTGCAATGAAACCATAAACATTTTTTAAACTTTGCAAACGCATAAAAGCAGCGGCTTGCTTCCCCTAGCCCGGTATACTATGGTTAAACTTTAGAAAAACAAAATGGCCGTTCAAATTTACCGTTATCTAAAGTCTTTTTTTTTCCAAATTTTTGATGTCGTTTTTCTTCTAGACCCCAGCTTGTAGAAGCTTGAAATTTTAGGGGCTTTTAGACATTAATAAATAGTTCATTTCATTAGAAGAAAATTTTTTTCCATCTCCACCCTCTCACAAGTTATCGCCTCTTGAAATTTGTAAAATTTGAATTTTTGACACCTTATATTTCCGAAACCGCAAGCTTTTTCAAATTTCTATAAACACAAAAAGCTAACGGTAAATTCCATGAAATTAAAAAATATAATTATTTTTCTTATCTCACACAATTAACCTTTAAAATCGAGCATTATGTTAACCCCTTTTTATATTAATTTTTGCTTTATTTTAAAGACTGCATATATGCGTCATCCTAAATATATGCAATCCTAGCAATAGTTTTGTATATGAATGAAAATAATTTTAATAGTATGATAGGTATGCATAGATTGTATTTAAAAGCAGAATTTCCCCTTGTTGAAGGGAAAAGTGCTATAATACAAACCATTGGTTTGACCCAACTTTATTTTATTTTAATATCGTATTTAATTTACAACTTATACAATATTTGAATATTTTATATAATTTATAGACCAAAGATGAAAGATACGCAAAAATATCAAATAATATCAATCAAATTGAATTAGTTATGTAAGATATTTTAATATTTTCCTTGTTCTATACCTCAGGTGCTCCGCAATATATGCAATTTTTTTTTATACATTTGTATATCAAAAATTTTACACAGCTATGATCAAGTTCCTTGTTAATGGAAATAAATTAAAATTTTTTGTTAAAAATCAGGTTTTTTATACCCTGCACTTCGTGAAGGGTATATTAACTTTGGTATGGAGTTTGTAACTACTTGAAGGAGTCATCTGCGGTATGGACATATATATATATTCTTGCTCAGCGTAAAATTCTGCGTCGATTTAGACATGTCCGTCCGTCCGTCCGTCCGTCCGTCCGTCCGTCCGTCCGTCCGTCCGTCCGTCCGTCCGTCCGATCGCACGATAACTCAAAAACGAATAATGCAATCGACACCAAACTTTCACAAGTTTTTTCTTTTGTACCAAGGACGAACCCTATTGTTATTGGACTAAGTCGGACAACGGGTTCGGGTAGCTGCCATACAACTCCAAGAGTTTATTTTAAATATTTCAAAAACTAATAAGGCTATAAATATAAAATTTTGTATACATGTGTCCAATTACATTCTACATATGCTCTAAAAATTATAATGGGATAGCTGCACCGGTTCGGGTGGCTGTCATACAACTCCAACAGCAAATTTTTTATATTCGGAAAAATAATAAAGTCAGATTCATGAAACTTGGCAGTCATGTGTCCAATTATAGATCAAATATATTTCTGAAGTTTTAGAGGAATCGCTTGACAGGTTCGGGTACCTGCCATACAACTCCAGAAGCTAATTTTAAATATTTGGAAAAATAATAAAGTCAGATTCATGAAACTTGGCAGTCATGTGTCCAATTATGGCTCAAATATATTTCTGAAGTTTTGGTGGAATTGCTTGACAGGTTCGAGTAGCTCCCATACAAGTCTAAAAGCTTATTTTAAATATTTGGAAAAATAATGAAGTCAAATTCATTAGACTTGGCAGTCGTGTGTCCAATTATAGGTCACACATATTTCTAAAGTTTTGGTGCGATTGCTTGACAGGTTCGGGTACTTGCCATACAACTCCAAAAGCTAATTCTTAACATTTGGAAAAATAATAAAGTCAGATTCATGAAACTTGGCAGTTGTGTGTCCGATTATAGATCAGATATATTTGTGAAGTTTTAGTAGAATTGCTTGACAGGTTCAGGTACTTACCATACAACTCCAAAAGTTAATTTTAAATATTTGGAAAAATTATAAGGTCAGATTCATGAAACTGGGCAGTCGGATGTCCAATTATAGGTCAGACACGTCCGAGAAGTTTCTATAGAATGATTTCAGAGGTTCAAGTAATTGCTACACAATAACGAAAAGTGCAGGGTATAATTCAATCGGTTTATACCGACTGAAACGTTTTTACTTGTTTTTATGTAAAATAGTAAAAACTCTATATTTATATTCATTTCGACTCTTGGTAAATTGTCAGTATTTGACATACAAATTGAAAGAAATTCAAATAAAATTTCAAAATATTTTGGCTCATATTTGGTAAACATATACTTTAAAATTTCGAGTCATAATATAATTACACATGACTTTCTAAAGTTTATATTGTACTTAGCAATAGTAAGGATGCAGCATACTAAAAACCTATCTAATGATGAAATGAAAATATTTATGTTGTTATAACAATCCGAATATTAAGCAGAACACCCAAACTCGAATTAAATTTCTTTTTCACATTTGATTTTTAGAAACACATTTGGGATTGATCTCATTATAGCTTACTAATTATTAATTATTTTTATTCTTTTAAATGTTCTAGTATTATAGCACAATAAAAACGATTCTTGTCCTGAATATTTTTAAAGATGCCAAGAATTATGATTGAATAACTAATTATCTAATAGCTATAGTATTTATTTAAATCTAAAGTACAAGTTTTCAATAAATATTTAAAAAAATTTTATAAAAATATTTTCGAGTATAACAAAGAACTTTTGCAATGATCCTAAATTATAAAAAATTTCATTTTATTTTAAAATTTTCTAAAAAATTTTCTAAAAATAATTTCTTTAAAAATTTTATGATATTAAATTAAAAACACCTATATTTTCTATAAAAATATCAAAAAAAAAAAAATATCCTATAATTGAAGATTCTTTTCATTCTTAAAAAAAAAAAAAAAACTTAATTTACTTTGGCAGCATAAAAAACAACAAAAAAAAAAATTTTTCGTTCACATTAACTTGGGGATTTTTAATTAATAAATGTGATTAAAATAAATTTTTCAACTAATTTGCTAATTGGGTTGTAACCTTTTTTTTTTTTTTTTTGTTTTTACATTGTCTTTATTTTTTTGATTAAATTCTTTAAATTTCTATAGAAGAGAAAATTTTCATGCTGGTTCAATATTTTTTTTTCTTCTTCTTAAGATTTACTTGATATTTTATTCTTTACTATTTTCAAGATGTGAAAAGATATGGAGCCGTATGTACTTTTTCCCTTTGTATATAGTATAAAAGTGTCCAATAGACTTCCGTACTATATAGATTACTTAATAGAAAAATTTTTTCTATGTCCAAGAATTGAATATTTTTCTATTTTTTTCCAATTTCGTTTCTATTTTTTTTTTGTTTTCTTTTTTTTTTGCAGTTCCTTTTCATCAGTTTTTCATAAGATTTTCTAGGAAATTTTTTTTTCTTATTCGATTTTCTCTTATTTTTCTGAAAATATTTTTCTAGAAAGAAAGCTCTTCGTGGTTCTTTATGTTAGTATATATATATATAATAGAATATATAATAGTTTTTGAACTTGTAACGGTATAATATTTTAGATATATTGAGAAATTAGTAACAAGTTTAATATCGTAAAATATTTTATAAAATAAAAGGCATTCTCTAAATCTCTGAAAAATGAATCGTCTACAAGAGGAATTAATTTAATTACAAATTTAAACCAAATATATTTATAATTAACAACTTAAATGAATGATAACACCGTAAATTTTATAATCACGTAACGGTGTTCTAACCGTGTAAATCAGTGACAACATTCAAAATTCCATGGAAAATGCAATTGACAATATGAGAAACCTCTATTTTCAGCTAAAGAAAAGTGTCGCATACTCACACATACCTTCCTCACAGAGCTAGAATATTTTTTACAATATGCATTTTAATTACATAAGAATTATCTTATTCAAATTATTTCGTGACATTTCCTTTGAAATCAACAACAACATATAAGAGAAGAAAATTTAAAACTCACGCAAATTAATGTTGCATGAAAGATCTAAAACAATAATTATTTAGACGCAAAAAATGTGGCTATTAGATTGCCTACCAAAATCGTTATCATTTAAATTTGAAAAAATTTTTGGACTAATTTTGAAGACGGAAGAACAAAAAATTTAGCAAAAGCGTAAAACGAATTCAGTTAGGAAACCACTGTTATGTAACCCATAATCAAATAGAATTTAAATTCCTAGAAAATACAGATATCAAAGCAGCCTTAACAACACTAAGATCAAAACAACCGGAGTTAAAATTAACACAACACGCAACACCCTAGTAAATGGCTCACTCTCATCATTATCCGTACTGTGGTGACTAATATTGAAAAACTCTACCAACCTCAAGGTGTTCAAATTCTCTCTAAAAGACAACTGTTTCAACAAAAAATCTCCTCTGAACCGATTCGATCCTAGAAATATCAATAGAACAATAAGGCGCCCAAAACCTGACACACTTACTCCAAAATCTTTTTATAACCATGATAAGGTGGGACTTAAAGTAAAACCTCTTGTCGAATATGGGCTTAAGATCATTCATAAGGTTAACTCGCCTCAGAACCCTTTCAGCTTCACAAAATTCCAACATAACAGGCAAGTAAATCTTTGGCAATAATTCTTAAATCAATAATTTAATCAAAAATTTTTTAAATGTATATCTTATAGTTGCCCTCTAACCTTATTCAATTATTTTTGTCTTTGATTCTTGTACATTTTGTGTATATTATGAAGTTCAACTGTTAGAAAAATCTATATATATATATATATATATATATATATAACATTATTATTTGAATTTTTATATTTTTCATATTATACAGAAAAAAAAAAAAATAATGAAAATAATACCATAAAATAAAAATCTAAAAAGAATTTAACAATAAATAGTATTAAGAAAATATTATTGAACAAGACAAAATTTAATAATATATCAGAAAATGAAGTTATGTCCTTTAGCAAAACTTATAAATATACAAATATAATATATACAAACAAAATGAAATCACAAATATTTTAATGGAGTTTTGTAGAGAAATGAATATAAGGGAAAAGCAAATAATATTATATATATTCAACACGTATATATATATATAGATATTATTAAATATACTGTTATAATATGTATGTATGTATTGTATATTTATAATATATTTATATTTACAAATTTGTGTATTCAATCAAACAGTTTATTTAAAAGGCTTCAAACTGCATATGTAGACAATCTACAATAATTTTTCTTTATACAAGTATTTAAAACTCACATATTATATACACATATATAATTTTCATCTGAAAAAAGTACACATGTATATTAAAGAGAAGCATAGTATTAAATTTAAAGGATTTTCTATTTTTATAAAATTTATTTATATTTTAAGAAAAAACTGAAAGAAAATCTTATTAAATCTTTTGAATAATGCCAATAATAAAAAAAAAAAAATTTTATTTTTTTTTTTTTAAATATTTATTTAAGCTTGTATTACTTAAACCCTTTTCAAAATTCATCGAAAGGATACGAGTGTATATTATGCAATATAATTTAAAAAATGTTTTTAAATGCATATAACATCTAAAAATATGTACATATACACATACATATAACTTAATTTGCATTGGAGAACAACTTAAGTGTTTAGTATAGTTTCAAAAATAAAAAAAAAAACAAAATTGCCGTTCATATATACAAGAATATTATTATGTATGCAAACACCTTCAAGGTTTTTTTTCTTCTTCTATTTAAATTTTTTTTTTTTCAACTATACATTGTACATAGACATATACAGTATATAGATATTGTGCAAACATAATGTATATCTATATATGGTAATAGTGAATTAAGGTGTAAATTGAACACTTCTATTTTTGAATTATCCTTAAAGTGATTGTATACACAATATAGATGATATTCATATATTTTCAATGTATAATGTAATTACAATTTAATGATTAACATAGTCTTTTCTAATATTTCAATTATATTTGTACAATTAATAATTAAACAATATATATATATATAGATTTTGATTAAAATCTTATTGAATGCTATATAAAATATTAAAATTATTTTAAGAATCTTGAAATTATTATATAAATATAAATATTTATCTTGATATATAGGAAAATTATATATTTGCAATATAGATATTTTCGATATCGTAGAAAATTATTTGTTGTAATTCTGAAACTTTTGATGATAAAATTGTTGAGGGAGGTCCAATATAAATGTCCAATATAAATGGAGGTCTTGTTTTATAAATGAAATAATTGCAACTTATAATAATTATTTTAAGTATTTTAATTAATATTTTTTTTTAATTATGGAGATCTCAGGTTAATTTGGACTACTATCAGTTTAAATATTTCTTAAAATATAATTAAATAATCATTAAAATTCTAAAGCAGTTATCGAAAAATATATGCAATGTAATGAAATACAAATAGTCTCTATGAAATTTATGCTATTATTTTTAAATTTGTATTCTATCAACCATACTATGTGTTGCCGTATAATTTTATAATTAATTTCGCTATTGCAAAAATATTTCAATTTCTTTTTGAAATATCGCTGTAATAGGCAAATAAAAATGATTGTCACACATACTTGAATTAATTCAAAATTCATCCTTCAGTGAGAATAATAATATTTATAAATATTACGTCAATTTCTCACCCTATAATATTCTTTTGTATTACAAATGGATGCATTTTGTATAGAAACTACAAATTATTTGTTGCAGAATTTCGAAATACAAATTATGACCTGACCTTTAAAACAGTCATTATAGTAAAACATCAATTTAAAAATAATTTTATATACAAAAAAAAAAAATTTTTTTTTAAATATAATTACACATTCCTTAACACTCTTTGTAATAATATACGATTTATGTATAATGAAATTTTCATTATCATATAGTCAGTTTAATTTACATATTCGGAATTTATAATATTACATGATGTATTTAAAATAATTTTTAATTCACGTAAAACTTTCATACGAGTAGTTTAAAAATAATATTCAATCGCATGCATTATTATTATGTAATTATAATATATGTATTCATGTATGTATTGCTATATATATTCATACATTATTATATATAAAGGGAGAATATCCATAAATTAATCAAAACAGCCACATCAAATTGTTAAAGTATACAAGTATACATATTTTAATTATATTTTATGTATATGTATGTATATACATATTTGCTTTAATACATAGTGTACATATTTACATAATTTTTTGAATAATGTATTTAATCAAAAACAAAAAAAAAAAAACATAAAAAACTGTAATAGTTTTAATTTAACAAAGTTTAAAGCTCGTTAGTGGTGTTGGTGCTCTTATAACCTTATAATTACACTTTAATCTTTCTTAAATTAAGACAAATTTTATGTAATTAAACCTTGAATAACTATTTGATAGATGTTAAAGAGATAAAAAAAACTTTTGTGGTCAATAAGATTAAAGTTAATCTTCTGTATTTTTTTTTTTTTTTTTTTTTTTTTTTGCAAATATAATTTTAATAAAAATCGATAATTATTCGTTTTTCGGAAAAAAAAATTCATTTCGCCTGAAGATATGCAATAATATATGATAAATTATCTTAAATTTTTATTCAGGTTATAAGAGTGATAATGCAAGTTCTTTGAGATTTGGGAAGTTTGGGATATTTAGATTGCAATAGTATTCATAATTCTTAAATTTTGGAAAATTGAACTGTTAAAATTTTTATTTCCAGGGATGTTTTTTAGAGAAAAAAAAAACAGTAGGAAAAATTCTTTGATTAAAAATATTAAAAAATCACTTTAAAACGCTCTATTCTCTTTTAAGGGCTTCAGAGAGTCTTCTGATTAAGAGTTAATCAGAAAACGCGTTTATAGGTGTCAGATTGAAAAAATTTGTTATAAAATATTGAACACGTCCGATTATGTATCCTTTATATAAAATACAAAAATTTAAAATATTCAAAAAGGTTAAAGGCTACATTTAATTTTCATGACGCCATCTCATATTTTTTTTAATAATAAAGCATTTTGTTCACATTAATCTTAAATACTTTAATAAAATTTAAAAATTTGAGAACTTTAATGAATTCAAAGACTTTCATAATAATAAAAAAAAAAATATATAATAAAATATTCCCAATTTGAAATGAAATTAATACCAAAATAAAAAAAAAAAACCTTAATATTAAATATTCTAATGATGTAAGCCACTCCTCAAAAGTACCTTTAATCAAGAAATAAAATATAAAAGGTATACATAAATGCATTTAACTTAAAAGATGAAAATTGCATATAATAAGGAGTATAAAATCGTTAAAGTTTTTATTACTCTACATTTACGATACACGTACCTATTATAAGTATGTTATGCACATAATGTGTGTTTGTGAATGTGCTTAATAAGTTTTTTCTTTTTTTCTTAAAGTAGGAATATAATATTATTGTACAGGTGAATAAGAAAAAAAGAAAATAATGAAAATTTAAAATTATATTTCCTGATATTTGAATATACATGTGTGTACCTATTTACATACATATATAATATATGTGAAATATTAAATAATAAAAGAAGCGATTCTCTTAAGAGAATAAAATCTCGAATATGACGATAAAATAAAGATATTCTTTTAATACTTTCAATTTAAAAAAGGATTTTATCCTTTATTTTACCGTTCTTTTATTTTTTTTTTTTTTGTTTTTGTTCGACATTTACTATAATATTTTAATACTTTGCCCTTTTATAATATTTTTTGTTCTTCTCATACCTTTGCCTTTATTTTGAACCAGTTTCATTCTTATGTAACGTTCCCATTAAGCAATGAGGTTATATGTAGTTTTCTTTATATATAAATAAATGTTATATATAATATAACATATATATATATGAATATAAAATTATATACCAGCTCATAATTTTTAAAGTTAGCATAATATTTTTGGGGTATATGTGTTGTATGAAATTCAAATAAATTACTATAATAAAAAATTAATTATTTTTGAACTCGAAGGAAAAAATAATTAATTTCTTTTCAAATTAAAATAATTAAGATCTTGGAACTTCGGCTCTTGTTCCAACCCGTTAAAATTAATAAGTGAAAAATGTTTTTTACCTCAAAAATTTTATCTATATTTTTTTAATATTTACCTTCAACCTTTCTTTTTGTAAATTTTCGTCTCATTAAAAATTTAGTAAAAAATCGCTTTTTGTTGATCAATAAATTCCATTTAATTTTCTTTGGCAAATATTTAATATCTTAGAAAACTAATATTAAAATTAAATCATACGAATTCTTAATAAATGGGGCTCGTACATATTATACGTATAAAATATGTAACCATTTTATATATTTTTTATCTTTTTTCTTTGAATAAAATTATTAAATCTGTATTTTTTATACTCTTTCTCATATATTATTATTTTGTCTTCGTCGACACTTAACCTTACGTGTACATTCATTATGCGAGGAAAACAAAAAAAAAAAAAATTGAAAATGCAAAAAAAAAAACAGTTATTCAAGTGACATACATATGTATACATGTATATTTTCACATATTTATGCAGTAAATAGTTTTTTTTTTTCTAAATTATGTACTTACATATATGCACACATATATTATGTAATCGTACTCAAAACTCATTATATGTAATATATATATGAAAAGTAAAATATGAAGATAAGAAAAAAAAATTAATTTTCATCTAAAAATATAAAATAATATTCTCGTCATTGATGAAAAATGCTGCATTTTATACGCACTATTCTTTTATATTGTCCTTTAATCGTAACTTGAAAAATATAATATATAGCTAGAATACTGTTTCGCATTCTTATTATACAATATATTTGTGTTAAATTACGACAATTATTCTATATGTATATATGTAAACGATGAGATATATATATATATATATATATATATGTATATATCATATATCATATATATATATCATATATATATATATATCATATATATATATCATATATATCATTTGTACTAAGATTTGATATTTATATTTATATATATAAATATATATATATATATAAAGATATATAAAGGTATATAATAAAATGTGTGTATATACATATACATATATGCTATATGTATATACAACTTTATTATCCTTGCAGATTTTAACACAATTTTTACTGTATATTTATGAGATATAATCCAGTCGCATATGTTTCTTGTATAATTTTTCATCATAAAAAAAAAAATAATAAAAAAATAAAACGTAAAAAAAAAGGACAACGCTTACAATATAACATTCATAAATTAAGTCCAGTAAAAATTAAGTTCTTATATAAAACAATAACATTTTGTAACTTGGGTTCAATTTTTACGAAAATTATATAATCTGTATATAAATATATGAACGTAGATATTGTACATATATCCATACTATGTGTATATATAAGCATATAATATGTATAGAGAAGAAATATATACTATATTCGCTTTTTAGGAACTTATATAATGTCATTTTATTTTAGTGATATATATCAAAGAAATTTAATCTATTATTACCTTACACACTATGTATGTACGTACACCTATATTTACCCTATATTCATTAAAAAGGCTACAAAAAAACATTTACTAAAGCGAGAACACTTTAAAATAATTTTTGTTTTTCATAATTACAATGTTAAAATACGATATTGTGAGTAAAAAAACAAATGGAGTTTACACAAAACTTAAAGAAATTTGTATTTATAGAAGACCAGCCTCTAATATTATCTTTATTTAAAAATTAAAAAAATACGAGTATAATATATATGAGGCCAATATTTAAATACTTTACTTAGAAAGTAATCGGAACTATTTGTTTTCGTTTTAATTATTCCTGCAAGAAGATAACGTGTTCGAATAGCTGTCATACAAATCCAGCAAATTATTTAAATATTTGAAAAACAGAATAAAAAAATTAATATAAAATTTTGTAGAATTTTGTGAGCCCAATTACATTTTATATACAGGGTGTTTCTATTTTTGAAATCAAAGCCGACTAACAGAGCTGTATCAACTAGTGGCGCAATATGCTATTTCTCGGGCCATTAATTTTTGCAAATATGAGGGAAATTCGATTGTTAGGTTGAACATTTTGTACAACTGAATAGAGACCCCATTTTGAACGATTGTTGTACATATTTCTAAGTTATTGAAGGAAAAAATTTGATATAAAATAAAATGTGCAGAACTCTATTTTTCTCAATAATTTCTAAACCAGAATAAGTACGAAGATAACTCGTATACCACATTAAAAGTCAATGGACAAGGTTGCAAGCTGTTCTCACATGTTACGGCACCTTGCTTCCATGTTACGTCACCTTAAAAATTAACTTTTTTAAAGTTTTATGACTCCGAATTCTGAAATACATTATAACTAATGTAGATATTCATAAGAAAATCTTTATTATGAAATTTACAAATCATATTTAATAATGCGCCTGTCTTACACAGGCACGGAGTTATATATCAAAAATTAAAAAAATCAGTTGAAATTAAAAAAATGAGTTGGCCCCTGTAACTCGGAACCAGTTGAATTGTAAACATGGTCTTCGTGCAAAAATTTTGTCTAACCACGAGGACCTATATAATGGTGCATATCAGTGCACTTTGATACGAGACAACCAGTGTATATCATGAAAAGGAATTTTAAATATGTCAAAAACGAATTTTTAAAGGCAGATTGTCAATATGTAGAGTATAGTTCAGTCGAATAAAATCAACTGAATTATCGATTTACCTAAGTGTTTATATATTTTCGTACTTAATTTTTCAGCTAATAGAACTCATTATAGTCAACCATCAGTAAAGTTCGGAATACGACTTAAATGCAAATACTATTTTCAAATAAACATAGAGAAAAAAAAACATCTGTTCAGTTCATTTTAAAACTGAAAAAATAATAGTTTTTATACACAATTAAAAACATTATTTTATAAAATATATATATATATATATATATATATATATATATATATACAGCCCCGGATTTATCATACATGCAAAGTATGCATTTGCAATGGGCGATAAAAAATAGGGGCGCCATTGAAAACTTAAAAAACCCCTAAATTTAAAAAAAAAAAATTTTCACCCAAAAAAAAGGATTCCAAGTTTTTTTTTATACATCAATTTATAGCGAAATTAACTTAATAAAATCTACCTACATGCAAACATAATATTTTGTTCCTACACATATTTTCTATTTGCACCATATAACAAAAAATGTTCATAGAATTAAAATTACTCATACATTTCTTTACTCTACACTACTCTTTCATTCTTATTTTTTATGTACTGTATATGCCTATAAACACAGAATATTATTTCACACAGCTGTATACATTCAATCGTTCATATATATAAGTGAAATCGTCTCATATAATATACACACATATATAGAAGCAATGTACGCAACAAATAAAAATATTCAAAAATACACATGCACACATAATTTATATTGTCTAATATGAATAAGATCAACACTCATGCGTACACATATAATTATCTCATAAAGCAAAATTTTTATTTTGCTGAGATTGCTCCCTATCAACACTCGCTCGTACACATATAATTATATCACAAAGCAATGTTTTTATTATGCTTAGTGGCTACACTCGTTCGTACACATTATATTTAAATTGTTTCATACATGCAAAATTTTATTTTTGCTTAGTTGGCGCCCACTCACCAAACAAACAAACACATTATTATAATGTATTACTTTTCTGTATACTATTGCATTAGTAAACAACAAGAACAAAACAAAAAAAACACAAATTAAGAATGAGAATAGAAAGAAATTAGAAAAAGAGAATGAGAGCAATATTCTTAAATGATGGAAAGCATAGCTTGATATTGAGATTGTGTATACCAATATTTTGTTTTTGTTTAACAACAAAAAATTTTGAATGAATTTTAAAATTACATGATCGTTATGAATTTCTACTACTATGTTCTGCTTTCGTTTTTGAAAAAACTGTTATCAATCACAGAATTAAATTTTAATTGATAAAATCTACTACTTATATTGAATTGAAAAAATGTTGTTTAATAATCAAGCGAATGTTAAGAATTTTTATGCTGAATTGATGTAGTGTAAGTCATCCAAAAAATAAGAGTAAAATGAAATGGCGCATAATTTGCTTCACACATTTATCTCCAAAATTAAAACAGTTAAGCAAAACGACATTCTGAAATTTCAAAACCACGAGCCTATAAATACCAGTAAATGCATTTATTTTAATAAAATCTAAAAAATATAATGAACAGTATAAAAGCTTATAGCTATGTACATGAAAAGCTTAGTTTTTAAGTCACAAATTTTAGAACGAAACTTTGATTTTCCTTAAATTTTTGAATGCAAGTCGAAACTTTTTTTATACGCTGCTTCATTTCTCAGGCGATTTGTGAAATAAAAAGCCAAATTTTACGAATAAAAATAAAAATAATTATAAAAATAAAAATAAAATTACGAATAAAAATAAAAATAATTTTTTACTTTTTTTCATATTCAAATAAGCTGTGAAAAAGTTCATTTGATATAATTTTCATAGAACCTTTTACAATAAGTTTCACTTACGTCAAAAAGTAAATTTTTTGGTTGTTAAAATCAAAAAATCAAGTTTAAGTGATTGATATAAATCTGATCATAACTTCATAAAAAAACGTACAGTTAAATAAATTACCTTGTTTTTGAATTTATAAAACAAAAAATTGAAAGTTTAGTTCCAGACTTTAATTCTATAATTCAGCACAATAAGGTTACAAGAAACTGCTTTATGATGCACAATGTGCAATGCCTATTAAATTTTGTTCACAGTAATAAAATAGGTGAAAAGGTTGAAGGGGGGGGGGGGGGCGCACTTTTTAGGAACCGCTTAGGGCGACGAATACATCAGAACCGCGCCTGTATATATATAAACATAGAGATGTAGTAGATAATAATACATAAGTATAACAGTATACCAGCAGTTTTTTGATGACCCAGATTCAGATTTTCTTTTTTTAATTATGAAAGATTTCAAATTTATTTTTTATTTTTTATAAGTTTTGAAACAAAATATAAATTTTAAAGATGTTTTAATAAAATAAAATAACAATTTTATTTAGTAACACCTATGTATGTAGCTACTATGTACGTTTGAACCTATACAATGTACAGATATACATTTAATAATTATAAACAAATTCACTTGAATAATTGTACACAAAGTATAAAAAAATATTCCCATGTTGCAATGCACAATTTATTTTAGGTTATCTTTTTTTCTCAAAATTTAATTACAACATATACTACAATATATTTCTGTTAAAACACCTACATATATGCAATTATGATAAGGTCCTGTATACGTGTTTAATTCATATGCTCTTTAAATTTACAATAGAAAGAAAACAATAATTTTACAGATCTTTTTTATTAAGAAAAAATTAATTTACTTATATGAATTTTAACATTAAATTCTTTAGAAAACAAACACATTAATTTATCCAAGTAAATTCTAAGATGTATTCAGTACCGCATTTACCAGCCTATATGAACTGAAGTAGCTGAAATTTCAGAAGTCTCTTTTGCAAAATAATACCATAAGTCGAAAATTTTTTTCCAATATTATAATTTAATAATCAAATGTAAAATTTTACACTTTTAATAAAATATTTAATTTTTTTTTCATTAATTGAAGGAATTTTAAAAGCCACATGTACCATTCATATAATATAAACCTATGATTGTGGGTGTATCAGGAGAATTTTTAAAAATTCTAAACTATTTTTAATATTCTAAACGGAGCGACGATTTTGTTTTAACCTTCATGTTATGGATAATTTTTATTATCTTTTCAGAAACTAAGATGAACTCTTTTTTTATTGTTTACAATGATGCTTTCATGTTAAAATCCTTTAAAAATAAAAAGCAAAAAAAAAATAATAATAAAATTTAAGATTTTTTATTTTGTAATTGTTTTCTTTTTACATTTTGTTGAAGTAATTCACATTTTAAACTTAAATTCCTTTATTTTCTTTATGAAAATTAAAATAATTCAGTAAAATCTTTGACTTTGCTCTCATTTGTATTCTTTTATAACCATATATATTACATGTAGACACAATTAAGATCTTAATATGAATAAAAAAGTACATACACACACACAAAAACATAGGTGCCTCGAGAGTTAACCACTTTAATATTTTACAAGTTTCTTCCCCCTCCCCCTCCCCCCCCCCTCCTTTTATTTTCTTTATTTTATTTGTATCTTAACATTGTTTCTAATTTTGAGAGCATTAACCTAAATTTAATATTAAATTTTCATCTTTTTTCTATATATTGTTTTGTTGTATACAAAAGTTATTTGCATATATTATGTATTAATGTTAATAACTTTTTAGCTATCTAGATCTTATATGTCTACAATGTATTAATAACAAATACAAGTATTATGGTTGTATTCAACATATTATTAAAAATTTATTAAAAAAGAAAAGAAAGAGTCAACTAGGTAAGAATGAATAACAAACAATAATTGGAAATTAAAGTTAATTACAATATAAAATATTGAAATTTTGAAAAATATAATCTTGTCCTTACCATAATTATAATATAAAACTATGTAATTAATAAAAATGTAATCAAAAAGTCCTAACAGTTTAATTAATAATTAAAATTAATGAAGAAAACTGTTGAAAATTTTGTATTAAAATTAATATTCGATTTATTGGAATGCAATCTTTCTATAAATTAAAGCTCACACTCATAAGTCAATTTAAAAATCTCTAAAAATTCAACAGAATATTAACGAGTTTAATTGTGATTTGGGCAAAACTACCCAAGATTTGGGCAAAATTCTTTTTTGAGTGCCTGTTGCTAAAACTTCTTCACCTGAAATATTCTAAAATAATCTAAGAGAAAAACTGGCCAGAACAAAAAAAAAATGAATATAAATCTTTCATACTAGTATTCTGTACAATTAATTTCAGTTTAAGATAATATAACTGCTATACAAAATATATCTATGGAAATATATTCATATACACACGAGCCATGACGACTATATATGAGCGATTAATGAAAATATAGGAATATGGCTTAAATTCTGTCATTAATTGCTTACAGTTTAATTTTATTTTAGTGTTCATCTTCAAATAAACAACGAAAAGCATCATTCAAATTATTCTTTTAGAGGGTCATTTCTCTATAGTAGGGAAACGTAAATACACTACTTTTAAAGAGACATAGGTTTGTCTGTCTGTTTGTCTATCTAACAGTCTGCCGAGTGCGTATATTTCAAGTTCAGCTTAACAGATTTTCATGAAATTTTATATGTTGGTTTATTTTGAATATGCCTCGGATTGATTCGCTTTCCGGATATATCAGGCTTCGGGAACTAAACCTTTTTTCGGGTCATTTTACATTTTTGCATTTATAAAGGAAAATAACCAACCAATATTTCAAACAATCAATAAAAATTTCCTTGAAATTTAATATTTAAATTTGAGGTGATGAAAGAATGTAAATTTTGTGGTTGATTCAAGGCTCAGAAACCGAACTATAGGCCGATTTTTTCTGTAACACTTACATTCTTTATTTTGCTAAACTAGATAATAAACATTGCGGTTTGAGCTGACCCAACAAATTGTTTTTTGTAAATGGTCGCAAAGGATAAAAATCGCAAAATGTTGCTATCTAATTTCGTTTTTGGGAAAAAATTCATTCTTATAACAATCTTGTTAATTCCGTCATTTTGAATTTCATTCAAAAGTCATTTCAAATGCTTAAAAATTTAATAGTTTACAAAATTTTTTGAACCGGTCCTTCTTATAAACCAAAAGAATAAAAATTATTTTAACCTTTGATATTACAATTATAATTAAATTATAATTTTAAATATTTTTTTGGTTTTTCTTTCTGACAATTTTTCTGTATGTGAATGAGAAGAGTTTTATTAAAAAATTTTCTTTAATTATATTTAACACTAATTGATTGACAAGCATAAATATTTTATGAATGTTGGTTGGTCATGCTATAAATTTTATTTAATTGAAAATATAAAGGATAAAATTATTTCTCTTTTATACATATAGATATTTTCATATTTTATATATTAACGTTTGCGTGTGAGTGCGCTAGTATATTATGTGTATGACATGTATATATTGTATAACATAAATTATATAAGATTATCAAAAAGAAATCTATGAAACCTGACACGATTTCTACGGAAATTTTTTAAAATTGAAGGTTAGATTTAAATTTTGTAAAAATTTATTGACCTAAAAATATTTAGCTAAATTTTTTAAGGAAGAAATTTTTAATAATAATATTGTTGAGAGTATTTTTAATGTATGGAAATTTTTAATTTTATTAAAATTTAAACATTTCTGCTAAGTATTTTAATTAAGAATTTACAATGTGGCATAATCTTGAGAAAATATTATTAATAAAATTAATTGAATTTCAATTGAAACGGTGCTAAATACCTCAAAAGACACCTTATTTAAAACAAAAATTTCAGAAAAATTTAACATTCTGAATGAAAAATCATCGTGCTCAATTCTCTGAATAGTATGGAAATGGAATCCATTAAAACCTGTAGTGTTATTAGTTTTTAGATTATTTACATATATATATCTTAAATTAATGAACGCAATTGACACAAATGGAACAGATTTTTCTCTAGTATAACATATTCTATTTCTCTAGTATAAAAAAACATTTATAAAATATTAAAAATTAATAAAATTCCTAAAAATTTTATATATTTTGGAAAAAAATTTTATGCCTGCTGCACAACAAATGCCAACGTATGAGATTGTGAAAAACCAAAACATTATAAAATATTTGGTTAAATGAAGACCCTGGCATTTTTGGGAAAATTTTACAAATTTTTGAATTTAATGACATAAATTGAAAATTCAAAATATTTAAAACTAATAATTTATAATAAATGATCTAAATGGTTATTCACGTGCCTTTTCACATCTAATATGCAAGTTAAAAATATTTTAAACAAAAATTTGTTCAAAAATTTTTCAAAAAAAATTTAAATCGTAATTTTTGCGATTTTAAAATTTTAGTATCAAATTTTATTATATTATAAAAAATTGCAAGTATCATTGAAAAAAAAAATAAGTGCATTTTGTTATGTACGAAATAATTATAATTACCACAAATTTAAAAGCACAAGCTGATTCAAGGATTTATTTGCCTTTGATGAATAGTTCGAAATTATCTTACTGAAGACAAATGACTTACCTGAAATAAAAATAATAATAATATATAAGTAAAATGAAAAAATTTATTCAAAATTTATTCAAACTTTTTTTATATTAGATTATTTAAAAAATTTGTAAAATGAAAAAATTGAAATTATGAAAACGTTCTTTATTAAAAAGAACCTTTTGAGAACGCTTATTGATCTATTAATTGAATACTATTCAGTCTATAAAAAACAAAATAATTTTGTACTCATCTCTTTGTTAAAACTTAATTGCCCTGATAATGTAGTAGATTATATAATTTGACGAACAAGTTTTGATTTCCTTAATTAAATTTTAAAATCAATTTGTTGATACTAATCTCATTTTCTATTGTAATTACTGTATGAAAATTCACCTATATAGAAATAATTTTAATTACAAATCCTAATTTAGATAAATTAATTATTAATTTTAAAAATTTTTTTTTAACAATTTTTAAATTTTTATAATGATGGTGAAGTGCATATAATATATGGTAAGTAGCAATTCAACAAGCATTTGTTTTTATACCAATACTAATTTCGAACGACTCTCTTTCTGTAGTATAGGGTTTAGTGATATTCCTTTATTTGTTTCCAAAATCGGCGTAATACAAAAAAGGTTCAATGCAAAGTGATTGTTTATATTACAAAAACTGGTATGTTAATGAAACACAAATATTTGAAGAATATCAGTTGGTAATAGCAATTTTAATATTATTTCCCATTTTATGCTAAGTGCAACAACTTTTGTGCAAAAGCATAAACATTATTCGAAAAAATTTCAAATCAAAAACTAATTTAAGTAGTTTAATTAGAAAACAATATAGAATGAAAATTAAATTAATTTAATTATAATAAACATTCTAATTATAGGATGAAAATTACGTTATTCTAATTAAGTGGGTTCTCTTCGCAAATTCTCGAACTTTCAAAAAGCTTCCTTGCAAAATTTTAAGTATATTACTTAGCAAAACTGTTCGCTTCACCATCGATAATTAATTTTTCGTGTACGTATTATTTTTGAAAATTATCTGATGCATTTTTTCACTTATCTGAGTACTCTATGATACTGTTGAAGTGATTTCGAAAATTTACATACTAATGAGCTATGACTAAATACACTGTATAACAATTTTTTAATTTTATATTAAGAAAAATAGCAAAATATTTTAATTACTCTCCATAATATTCTATATTTTATAATAATTTTTATGGAGTGTAAAATTTAAGCTAACATTTCTTATCAATTCACAAGGCTATAATAAAATTATAATAATTTTAATAATAATTATAATATATAATGTAAATATATTTATGTAGGTACTCATATATATTATATAGGAAAATATGAATAAATAAATTTCTTTTGTTTTCCTAAAAGTTTTATCAAAAAAAAATATATATTTTTTTATTTCTCTTTGTAAATATTTATATGAGAATTAGTGTTATATAATATATTTTATATAATATACAAATTTAGCCATCTTTTTTACCAATTTAATGATACTTAAACTATTAAATAAGGACAAAATCGAAAAAAACAAATTTTATAAAATAATTAATTATGCTTGAAAATTCACGGCAAACGCCAACATTCTATAGGAGTACATATACACACAAATTTATACATATACATAGATACTCACAAAATATTAAAAATAAAATTTTAATAGCTCCATTGTAAAATTTTAATTTCATTTTGTTTTATTTTTTGTTTTTATTATATATTCATTAAATTATATTCTTGAAATATTTAGAACGTATATACACACACACAGACAGTATATGCAGCATAGGCATATGACATAACGTATATGTATGTGTCGTATATCCAAAGTGTTGAAAATATTTTTAGAATTTTTTTTTAAAAATTTACACAAAAACAAAAAATAAAAAATTAGAAAATTATTGACATATTTTGAAATTCATTGACATAACAAAATTAAGAATAAAAAAAAAAAACAACCGAGAAAAAATACAGTTGACCCTATCAACTCATATTTTAATATCGAAATGAATGATTTAAAAATTTTTACCATGGTTGATAAAATAAGGCTTACAAAATTTTAAAACGAGGCTATATAGTAAGTTTTATTATGCTAATTTTATTTCCTCGAGAACCATTACTTGAATCATCTCCATAATTAAATAAGGCTCCAGTAATAAAATTATTATTAAAAAAATATGTAAAAATTTCATGGATTTTTCTCATTTCAAAATATTTTTAAATTGTGCTTGAAATAACATGTATCAACCATCAACATCTAACACCTTCATTTCTTAGAATAGTTTCTGACATAGATATATATCTATATATATATATATAATATTAAAGGTATTCTAAAAATGCCAGACAAAAAATATTATTCTCAGAAGATAAAGGAAAGACTCTGATAATTACGTAATATGAGAATAATTTTAAAGGAAAAATTTTAAGGATAAAATTCTATAATATACAGGTTTCAATATAAAAATCAATGTCCTTTTTATTACTTCGTCTAAAATCAACTAAATATCATATTTGACCCACATTCGAAATAATAAAATTTTATATGAGAATTTCTCATTATATGCTATATATGATTCCAAACCATAAACCTCTTTTGCAAACCGATTGTCTAGAATAGGAACTAGAAAATAAAATCGATTGTCCTTAAATAATGCTTACATCTCTTTCTACTTTTTTTTTTTTGGATCATAAACGTTTTATATACGGCAGAATAATTTTGAGTTCTGTCTCTCATACCTCTTTTATGTATATTGTATAGGTGCAATCTGTTTCTCCACTAAATTGTTCATTTCAATTGAAGAGAATAGAAAACTAAGAGAAAATAATTTAATAAACGCAATAAAATTTTCATTAAATAAAAAACAAAAAAATAAAGAACAGAGAAAAAAAAATAAAAATCTTTATCATCTGTCCAACGATATCCGCCATTGTTATCGTCATTTTTTGTGTTTTTTTGTTTTTCTTTTTTTTCTCTTTTTAAATTTTTATTTCTCTTCTTTATTTTTGTATGTCTTTCTTTAAGAAAAACCAATTAACATATTTTTACAGTTCCTTTAACCATCTCATTCGCATCGTTGAATTCTCATTCATTTTCAAAAAAAAAAAGAAAAATATAAAAAAATGAAATGCCTTTTTAATTTTTTTTTTTCGTTTTTTTTTTCTCTCTTTTGATACTTTTTAATGGTACTTTCCTCTAATGTTCATATGTACGTATTAAAAACGGATGAATATTATATGAGTTTTTAGGTCTATTTATATTTAAATTGTATTTTGACGTCTAAAAAAAAATTTAAGATTACCAAATTATGAGAAAATCGTAATGCTCATTTTTTTATATTCCCTATAAGTATGCAATTGAATTAAATAATTTATAAGCGCAGATTTGTTATAATCTGTTAATTATTGAATCGTACTCTGCTGAAGGGTGTTATTCAAGCAATTATAAAGATTTAAGATTTTAAGATTATTTCGACTCAAACTTGAAAGTCCGCATTAGAAAGGTTATTTGATATTTCGCATTTGTTGTTTATGTTCTAGAACATGAAAGAAATTGACAAATTAATACGTAATATTTTCTAATAGTAAAACAGAATATGCCACATAATCTACAATAGAAATTATAAACTTATTTCACACATAGCATTTGACATTTGGGTCGAACAAAAACATATCATTTTTTACTTATCAATGGGGCGAGAAAGCAATTGATAGTCAAAACCGACTATTAATTATTTCGCGCCCCAAAGAAGTTATCCAAACAAGATGGGAAAATGGTGAGCTCTCGGTGCGCTCACAAAACATAATATCTTTTTTTCGAATTGAAAGCAGCTATTTTAATTGATCACAACAATTTTCATAAGCTAACCTAATAATTCCTGGGGGGTGTGCTCCCTACTAGGCGAATCTGCGGGTGGTGGATTGTAGAATGACTACATTGCAAAGTGGATAATGTAGTTAGTGCACAGAATTTCACCCCGAACCAGGTCAAAGTTATTTTATACTTTAACAAGTTAAGGTATTTGTGATATTGTGTTGTAACACAATGAAAAATATATTTTTATCATAGAAGAATACTAGAATCATCTCATGAGTTTTTTTTAAATACTTAAAAGAAGATGAATAAATAAACGATTTTGCTTAAAGTTTGAACACATAGTAGACCCTAATTAAGCTAAGTAAGCTGAAATATTAAAAAAAAAAGAATAATTACATAAGAGAATGAAATTTTATCTGAAATACCTTAAAATTGAAAAGAAAGCCAATTCACTCTTATTTTGTAACTTAGACTATTTTAGATATGTAAATATGTATAGCAGATGCATTAATACGCATTAATATTGTGTGTAAGTATGTGGAATAATTATAAAAAAAAATGTAATTTTAATATACTTAACGTTTAAGTAAAGTACCACTCAAACTTTATATGATAAATTATAAAAGGCACCCTTGTAAATTATTTTAAAATTTCGGTAACCCTGACACAATATATACATTCACATATACTGCTATATTATTTAAATTTAAATAATGTATAATTTACATATAAATATAATTTACATATATATATATGTACATATAACATTATTGTCTTCTTTTGATTATTTTCATTTTTGATAAAATTTTTATGAAGCATAAAGTATATCGCTTCGCCTGTAATTATTCAAACCATTGCTTTGTCTCTTAATTCCACGTTTTTAAGAATATTAAAAAAGAATGACATCGACGGCGACAACACCAACAAAAACAGTAACGACAATAACTGTTATATTAAAAATAATAATAATAATATAAAAATATTATCATTGCTGTTGCTGTTTCCGTTGTTTTTGCTGTTTTTACCAATGATAATGATGATGGTGAATATGCCAATGATAATGATGGAGTCCTTGCGTCATATTACATTATTTTATATTATATATAATTATAATTTCCCTTTTATAAATATTAATATAAAAATAAACGTGTATAGGTATTTATTCTTATATTTTTTTTCCTCTTATATCAATCTGTTTCTTGTTGATTTTGACCGGGCGAAATATATTTTACTGTTAATGGGTTTAGAAAAGAACGGGGTGGAAATTTATTTTAAATTTTTATTTAAAATTAAAGACCAAAGCTATGAAAAAAATAATAAAAATATACATACATACACACATATAAAATCAGATAGGGACAAATGTTTATAAAATAATTTACATTCACACAAATTTAAATATTTTTTTGTCTTTCTGAAAAAGAGAAAAAGATAACGTGAAAAGATAAAAACAAAAGAACAAAATAGAAAGAAAGAAAAGAAAACGTCCTGGAAACAACAAAAAAAATTTTTTTTCTAAATTTTGTTATGACAAGAGAAAAAACTTGAAGAAAAAAATATTTTTTTTTTATTTTCAGTTTTACCGACTTCCTCGATACCTTTTATGTATTCAGTATAGTGTAACAAAATAAATTACGTAGTATATCATTACCAAGCGTCTGACTGTTAAATACCTACTGATAATGTTCTTTTTAACATAAAAATCAAGCAAAATATAGACAGCATACAGAGTGTGTAAAACTTGCTGTATTTCAGTCTACTATTTGCATTGGCATGGAAATTTCTTACTGTTTAAAGTGACCACCGATGACACTACCGACTATTGAGATTTTAATTGCAAATGCAAATTTAAATTTACTTACGGAATTACGGAAGTATAATCCTATCTCGGAATTCTTACCAAAACGTTCTAAATTTAATTTAATTTAATATTTGCTATACTACCATATTACCATGCTACTTGAATACAATATGAATCAAATAAATATGAAAATTTAGAAAATTTTGTTATATAAATTCGACTACCAAATAGCATGATGGGTAACAGCTGGCAAACCGTTAAAAAAGACCGCCCTTAACACCGAATGTAGGAGTTGTTTTAAAATATAGTCCCAGATGTTATATTAGAGAGAAAAGCCATTGTGTAACTAATTTTTTAAAATGGAAATCATAATAATGTAGTACTATTGTCATATTTTATCCTAAAAATTATTTGAAATCCTCAATACTCTCTGAAGAATAAGTGAAAATACAATAAATTTGCATTTGCATGTTTTGAAAAATACAAACTTCTAAATAAATTCAATTAGTTCCTTTAAAAATCAATTATCTTGCCAAAATTTACCAAAATTTCGGAGTACAACATTATTTTGTTGTTTTGGGAAACAGAGAAAAATAGAAAAACAGGATACACCAAAACATAAATGAATTTTTAATATTTTTTTTCAATTTTTTTTTTTTTTATATAGGGATTTTAAATTCTTTTAAGACCGGAAAGAAAATGACAAAAATAAGAAAAACGAAAAAATAACAGGACCCGTCGCGTATTAAATTTTCTTTTTTTTCTTATACAAAACTATAATCGATCAAAATCTAAATTTGGAAAGAAGAAAATTTTCTATTTTTATTTTATTTTTCTATGTTGTCTGAAATTGTCAGAAATTGTCTGCATTATTTTATAAGTATGTAAGAAAATTATTTATTTTGTTTCCTTTTTCAATATAAAATTTTCTATTTTTATTAAATTAAGTTGTGACTTTTTGATGTCCCTCAAAAATTGATCCTTTTCTACATTGTATCTTATGATAGAACAAAATAACAACAGAAGAGAAAAATAAATAAATAAACGAGTAAGAATTGATATGTTCGAAAAATTGAGACTCTTTTTTGTTTTTCAATTTTTTTTCTATTTCAAAAGAATTTCACAGGACTTTATGAAATATAAATTATATTGAAATCTGGAATGTTCTTTTTTTTTGTTATTGTTTTTTTTTATTACATATTGCATTCAATTTATTTAGGTCTAAATTTTATATTATTGTTTGTTGTTCTTGTTTATGAAATACTTCGAATTTGTTTTCGTATATTGGGGAAAATATATGTATAACAATAAACAGAAATAAATTTTTTTTGTACGATATATACTTAATATTGAATTAAATTAAAAGATCAATTCAAACGTCTCATACCTTATCTAAGATCGAAAATCACAAAAATTCCAAAAATTCCAGTGATGTTGAAATTCTTTTGATTTAAAATGTCTCCATACTTAATTACATTTTTCAATTAATAATATTTTTAATGCTGTTATCAAGGGCAAAGGGAAGCTTTTATTATGTCAAATAGAATTATTTAATCACCAATTTAATAATTACGCTTGTAATTCAAAGCAATATTCACAAAAATAATTTAATATACGATTTAAAAATAAAAAACTCACTATTTCATGAAATACCGCATTCTTCACAAAAATTTTACAAACAAATTCAAAAGTCCAATCAACAATTATATTGAATTCTATAAATAATTTTTGCTCTTCCATCTCGATTATATTCTACAAATACATACAAATATCAAATACAATTTGATATTAAATTAAGATACCTCTAGTAAAACATACATAAATTTCAGTCTATCAATTTGAAAGCCTTTTAATTTTCACCGATTACATTGCATTGATAGAATAAGAAAAGGTCAATCCTATATAGTTATTGGACCGTTGGTATAGGTTTATTAAACTTATATTTTTGTGTTATAAGAAGTCTTTCTTTCTAAAAACAAAAAAGTGTTAAGAAAAATTTGAATTTCCATTATCCTACGATTTTATATTTTTGATTAGATAGATAGATAGATGAATAGATTGTAGATTGGCGGGAATCAATCTCGGACCAGCTCACTGCAGTCACAAAGACTTGTTGTAACATCCTACCACTTATAAAGTACCCATAATTCCCACATCATTACAGATTAAACCAAGCGCTACTTCTCAAAAATCCCAGGGGACTATTACATTTTTGATTAGACCTAAGAAAATAATTAACGGAGCTGTGTCATTGTCTGTTTGATTCTGAAAAATCGAGACTCAAAAAGTGAATCTTTACTAAAAGCCAAATTATGCATTCTTGTATTATAGAAGCTTGTTGGTTTTCTTTGAATTTGAAATGAATGATTGTGAAACAATACTTTCACAACTAGCGATAAGCTTTTGGCAAACTAAATTGGAATTTGGAGTTTATATATACAGTGTTTGTGAAATAATGACCATACAACGACCATGTGAGATTTACTTTTTTTAAATCATCTTGATTTTTTTATAGTAAAAAAACAAAACAGTAACTCAAATGTTATTTTTCCTTTTATATCAAATCAAAAATTAGAGGTAAATAAAATTGCAAAGTAAAAAACCAAGAGACCAAAGAAAAAATAAACCCCCGCCCCGCTTCCCGAAAATTGTACAAATGTTTAGGGAACTCTCAAAATGAATTTATTTCTCATCATATTCCTTTTGAGACGTAAAATACAACAAAAAAAATCATAAAATTTTTAGAAAGTTAAATAATGATCCTTTTTGAACATCTTTTGATTTAAAAGAGAAAATACTAGCACTAAGAACTTTGTAAATAGACGAAAAAACAAAACAATACGAAATATACACCGTACATCTTTGTCCATTCTCCTCTGTACTCAATTAAATGACAAGGTTTTAAAATTAAAAAAAAAAAAATTAGAGCAAAAAATATGATCTGTGATTTAGTACCATTTAAACGTACAAAAAATTTCCAAAATAAAATATAGCTTCTAAAATAAGGTGCGAGTTAAAATTGTGTTTCTCGACAAAACAAAAAAAAAAAAAAAAAAATACCAAAAGAAAATCTAAAAAACTTACATTTAGAAAAACCGAAAAAACAGAATTTTAATGGCGACCCCAAAAGGATAAATTTAATCAAAAGAATCATAAGAGAATGAAAAAGAATGAAGAAAAACAATTAAATTTTCTTTCCTTTGAAATGAAATTCTGTTGGTTATCAAAGTGAATATTAGAGCAAAAGAAGTGACTAGTTATTAAAGTCAAAAGGTTAACCTATAATTGAATGCAACTATTATTCATCTACATTTACATTATTATAATGTATACGTATACATATATATATAAACAATTTTAATAGAACATATCAAGGACATAATAAGGATATTTATGCTGTGCTCTTTTGTAATTTGTTTTTGTTCTTTGTCCATACTTTTTAATGCATAATAATATATTGATATTGAAATTAAATTTAAATTAGTAATTTATTGCAATTAAACACTCAATTATTAAAATGAAAAATGATTTAATGTAGCACTATAAATTTACATTTTTAATTTTATGCATAAAAGCATTACCAGATCGTAATTGATGGCATTATAATAAATTTCAAGGAAATAAGTATGAACATTTTGTGATGAAATAAGATTTTGAATTGAATAATTTCAATCATGTAATGTTCTCAATATAACATAGTAATGGCAAAGGTTTTCTTATAGTTCTAACTGCTTCCTACTATGTTAGTATAGGGAAAAGAGTGGTCGTTGTAAAAGTTGAATATATTTCTTTTATACTTTAATCAGATCAGTATAAAAGAAATATATTCAATAATCTATTGCTTAATATATAATCCTAAGAATTAAAAAAATTTGAATTGTATTAAAACAATTATAAACTCTGTGTGTTTGTCTGCTGGAATATATGGTAAAACGGTAGAAAGAAAAAGAGATGTTTTATATATATCTCATAATTTGTCTCAAGAAACTCAATATTTAAAAAGGAGGTCCAAACTACATCAGCTGCGAATATACCATCCCAGTTCCTATATTGCTATGAATAAAGTTGGAAAAATTTAGTTATATCTGTGAGAGCTAAAAAAGGGTAGAAAAATAAGGGCAAGAAAAAATCGATGTGATGATCACGACTATTCCGATTCTTCCGAACAATCAAATTGCTGTACGTAGGACGGAGACAGAATGAATTGGATTATAACACTGTCAATTATGTGGATGGATTCCTTAAGAGTACAGAATTAATTTGATGGAAAGCTAAAATTTAGCGTGTAATTAAAATCTAATAATTGATTTCTATCACTATCATTTGAAATTTGACCTAATTTATTTAAATTTACCGAAGACAAAAATAACATTATGTGATAAATTTAGTAATAATTCATTTGAAAAGCTTTGTATTAGCAAGCTAACAAAACTTTATAACGTAAAAGTCTTAAATCAATATTAAATTTTTTCTGACTAAATGAACAACTAGTAAACACTCAAATATATTTGAGTTACTAAATTTTGAATACGGGCGTTTTTAAATATATTTAAAGTAAAAGTGTTTATGTATGAATTTCTTAAATTAATTTTTCTCTCTACCATAATATTGTGTATAAAATTGAATTTAACAAAAGAATAAAATACGAGTATAATAGCGCACATTAACGCAGCCCACATTTACGCAATTCACAGCTTTTATTTGTTCATTTTTTTTACTCAAAAAAAAATATAAAAAAAAAAACAAATATAAAACTGTTATATGCTTAACATTATGGGAAACGTAGTATCACCACTCATCAAAAGAACAGCGGTGGTCTTCAACAACTAAATCCAATTTTTATTTTAATATTTGAATAAATAAGATCTGGAAAAAATTTTTTTATTTATTAAATTTTATAATGAAAATTACCACTAGTTCAAAATAAAGAAACTCAATAAAATTTTAAATCTCGTAAATTTTTCTATGTTAATTTGTTAACTGTTATCAATTTTTACTATGGAAATTGATAAAACGGTGAATTGAAATTCATAAATTTAATTTTATTTCCACCAACATCCGGGAACTGTGTTATGTTTAAAATGTTTAAAATGTTAATTTTTTTTTTTATTTTAGGTTTTTGTGTAAAAATATTTTTGGTAAGAGATCGTATTAAAGAAAAAAGTTTCTTCCCCGGCTTCTTATGCTTTAAGCGAAATTCATGCAAATCGCGAAAGGCCATCATACTTTGTTTAAAATGCAGAATTTGTGTGGTTCAGGCGAGTAGATTTTAATTATAGGCTCTACATAAAATCTGATAAATTTTAGACGTAAGTCAAAATTTTATTTGGTGTAATTAATTTGGTCAAGTTTCAATACCAATATTTGGTAGCATTAAATTTTACTATCTATACACATAACATTCAACTCCACTCACACTATATTTCTATATCAAATAAAATTATTTCTAAATCAATAGAATACAAGTTGTCTAAAAATAATAATTTTTATCGGCCGCATTGCATACAATAAGGGTGGTTATGTGGTTGTACCAAATTTCGGCTGCCGAGTTTTCAGTGAAACGCAATTTTCCATGGTAGAGAGCCATAAATAAACTATTTTTAGGGGGATGTCGGTCTGTCTCTATGTATTTTGTCTATATCTCTGTCTGTCGGTCGATTTGTCGCTTTGCCTGTCTGTGTATGCAGGAGTGTATCTCAAGATCGGCTGAACCGATTTTGATGAAATTTTATATGTTAGCTTATTTTGACTATGACACGGAATAATCAACTTTTGGGATAAATCAGACCTCAGGAGCTGAGCCTTCTTCCAGGTAGATTTTACATTTTTGCGCATATAAATTGAGAAATAATCGACCAATTTCCTTTAAATTTAATAATCAAATTTGGGATATTAAAACAATGAATCTATAAGTTTTTTAGAAAGATAAGGACTCGGAAACCCGATTTATATTTTTTACCATATCTACGGAACAATAAAATGGAATTTCTTGAAATTAAATATTTTAGTTTTGGTTGCTAATAAAACTAACTGATGGACTTTTCAGGAAATTCGAAAAGCACAAAATGGAAATCTATTAAGAGACAAATTTACATTTTTTGAGGAATATTAACTAAAAATTTACCAGTGTCCTTAAAATTGTAAATCGGTGTTTAAAAAGCATTTCTGTAACACTTTCGCTAAACTAAACTACATATCAGTGGCCTCAAGCACAAACGACTTAAGTCTGTTTTAGTGATTTCGAGATAAATGCATTTTAAACTTTAATTTTAATTTTGAAAAAAGTTATGAAGTTTTTTGAGCCAATTTTTTTTTTGATCGAAAGATAATTAAAAAAGGAAGTGATTAACTCATAATCTGAAGTAAAACAACTAATAGTATTCTCTTAATTATGAAAAAGGTGAGATAGGCGGTTATACAAAATTTATAAAAAGCATTTTGCAAAGCATATCTCGAGTTAGGCGATTTGTGAAAAATTATTTTTGTATTTTCGTCAAACTTAAGTCGACTTAAGCTGTTGTTGCAAAACTGAAGATATGGTTTTAGGTGACTTAAGTTATACTAAAAAGGGAAGAAATATATATATTATTTTTAGGTTATTTGATTTTTCACTCTTTTTTCAAATCATTGTCATAAAAACCATAAATTGAGGTAAGAAATGAATAAACTTCAAAGAAAAATTATTTCTAAAAACTTAAAAAAAATTGTTTCATTAAATTTAAGAAAGGTGACAGTATCTTTTATTCTCTCTCGGATTTTCCGACTAAATATGGAGGAGTATCTGCTAAATCTCCAGTCTTAATCGTTTTGTAAAATTTTCGAACCAAAGGATCAATAAATTGCATCAAGTACTCTAAGTATTTCTTTTTTGGGACTAATTTTCTCTTCTTCTTCAATTCGGAGTATATCTTGAAAATCTAACTAGTTAACACCTCGTCTTAAAGTATAAGAAAGCGTTGCTTGCATAAACTATTCTTGTAAAATATATTCGGAAGTCAATTTTTTGAAATCTGTGGTGCGACTCTTTCCACTTAAGAGAGTTTCAAAAAGTATTTCAATTACAAAAAGGCTTCATTGTGCAACGATCTGACAAAGCAAATAAATAAAGTTGTATCATAAAGATATTTATATGTAGTATCTATTCGTTTTTGTTTAAAACCCTTTTTTGGAAACAAGTTTCATCAAGGCATTGTTTAAAAGAGACCATTATGTGTGATATTTACGTACTCTGAAATTGCTGATATGTTGTATCTTGCATATTGCTTTTGTTTCAGATATGCCCATTAATGAAAAAACATATACAGTTATCTACAAATATGTTCTCGTGCCCGATAGGACTAGAAAATTTGCTTTTGAATGTTATTGAAAATCTTACATCTGTAGTTTTTACGACAAAAGAAACTTACTTGCCTTGTCAATTTTCATATTCATTTCCCAAATTCCTATCGTTGAAAGCCCTTTCTCTTGAATATTTCTTTAATTTGTTTTGCTTTGAAACCGAATTTTCTGTATTTTTTTGAACATCTTTTTCTACTTTATTTTATTTCAATGAGCCCGTCATTTACGTCGGATCCTGAAGAATTTTAGAAATTTTAAAATCAGGATCATTAATACAGTCACCACGACCAAAGTCTTGTAGTTTTGTGGTTTTCAAAACTGTATTTACTTCGGTTTTCAAAGTAAGATCTGTTGATACTTGTTTATTTACTATAGAACCAGTTTCGCTAATTTCTATGCTTAAAAACACTTTGAATCCGTTATGTTAATTTCAAATATATTGCAATACATCTTATATCCACCACAATCATTTCAGCTTGCCTAGCAAGTTCCAAAATTTTTAACGTTCATTGATTGAACGTGGATAAAGTTTATAGTGCATAATTTTTACATTATTTAACAATTTCCAACATAAGCACATTTAAAAACAATAATAAATAACTGTCTTTGTAAAAAATACTTCCTTCGAAATAACAAAAATATAATAAATATTTGAAAATCTAAGAAATTTGATCTCACGGAAATGAGTAATAAAAAGTATAACAAAATATTGTTATTCCCAGATGTACCAATTTTATTTACTGAAAACCCTTGCAAATTATAATAATTTGAATTTCCTAACAAAATGTGTTTTGCTAGTGTATAATAAAAGTGTTGCTTTGTAATACAATAATTAGAATAAAAACTCTTGTTAAACACAAAAATTTGATCTTCCTAATAACATGTGTTTTACAAGGGCGTAATAAAACAACACTTTGTTTAATAATACAATTATACCACAAAGGCAAAACAATCTACCATCAGGTATTTATTTTAACATGGGAACTCCGTCAATTGAAAAAAACATTTGTCGCAGGTAAATCACGAAATGACCTACAAGATTATTATTGTTAAATAAAAAAATTCAAATCTTAAACATGGGATATTTGGGTAATTAGAGCATTAATAATGCAGGTAACTTCTGCAGATGTTTTATATTTTGTGTTAAAAAATACTATCTTACTTGTCGCTGAATATAAGGTTTAATTTTAACTATAGTGAACAAGTTTTAAACCATGGACATAAAGTACCTACACTATATATCATATAAAATAATATGTTAAGCGTTATAAAATATTTTTTATTATAAAAAACTAAAAAATATTCTATACTAATCATGTATTATTTCGAACACTAAACGCTTAACTTTGGTTTTTGGTTCTTATTTGCACGCGTTATAAAAACCTAACTCAACATAAGAAGCCTTTTGGAATATAATTGTATTTGCAATAATCGCCTAACTCGAGATGAGTTTAAACAACCAACAATTATTATTTTGCACAAACCATTTATGTCGAGTTAGTATTTAAAAAAACTCAAAATTAATTTTGCAACAAACGCTTAACTCGAGATAAGCGGTTATAAAAATTCATACATGAAAAAAAAAATGTCACCAATTTCGATTTGCAACAATAGCCTATCTCGAAATAAGTGGTTTGTCAAAAACATAAAAAAGATGTTTTCTGATCTTAACTCGATTTAGGCGATTAGTGCAAGTGCACTTAGTTACCATTTCGAGTTAGGTCATGTGTGAATTCGACAATAACTCCGGCTACAACAGTCGTAGAACCACCAAATTTTGTGAGCATATGAAACTCAAAATGGAGAATTCGCTGGTAAACATATCTCATTTTTGTCTTAACTCGAGTTAGGCGGTTTGTGTTTGAGGCCACTGATATGTTACGGCCGATTACTGACCATATATGTACTGGCCACATCAGATTTTTTTTTATTTTGCAATACACAAAAAAAAATCGTAAAACCTGTATAAATTAAAAGTCAGCTTATTTTACTTGAAAATTCTCATTCTTTCACACTCATAACCTTGAGTTGCTTAATAATATGCTATATATAGGTATAATTTAAAATTGAACCATAAAATTATTCGCCACCTTGTACATATTGCATTAAAATCCATACAAAATAAAATTCTAATTTAGTATTGCTCATTAGAATAAATTTAGAATAACTTGTCCTTTAATTATAATTACATTCTCTTCATTTTGTACTTAACTCGTATTTAACTTTATTAAATTTATGGGTTCTTTTCTTTTAATTTTTTTCATTTTCATCTTCTCTCTTTCAAAAAATAAATTTCTAGAAAATTTACATCATTTTATTCAATTTTGGTATTATTTAATTTTAATAATAATTTTAATATCCTTTCGAGAAGAACAAGTTTTGGCGGTTTTCCATTTTTTTAAAAAAAAAAAAAACAAAAAATATCTTGAAGAATGACAAAAATTTTATTAAATTTTATAATTTATTTAAATAATATAATTTAATTAAAATAAAATTACAATATTGTGTATAAAAATAAATACAAGAATAAAATAAAATTCCTGTCATTTAAGGAAAAGTAAAAAAAATACACAAAATAAAATTAGTTAATAAAAGTTTTCATCCAAAAGATTTTGGGACTTTAAAAAAGTTTTACAAGTTTCAAATTATAAGACATTTCATCTTCAACCAAAAAAAAAAAAAAAAAAACAGAAAAAAAAATTTTTTTAAGTAAAAACTTACAATAAAGTTTGTGTTTTATTTTAATTTCGGTTTTTTATGTTTCGGTTTTATTGTTATTTTTTATTTTTCCTTACAAAAATTACATTTTTTGTAAAAATTTTTATATTTTGGACTCTTGGAAAATGAATTTCTATTTAAAACAAAAAAAAAAGTTTATGGAATAATTTTTGTGTAAAGGTATGGAACCATAAATTTTATTTTAAACAATAACTGTGTGCAAAATAATTTAAATTTTTTGTCTTTTTTGGTTTCTAAACCAGAAAAAAATAAAAAGAAAAAAAATTTCTTAAATTGCTGGTCTATGATTTTGTTTAAATTTCATTTCAATTTAAAATATGACAAAGATGAACAGTGATAGACGCTTTGTTAACAAAATGTGTATAAAATATAAATTGTGGAGGGAAATTTTCTTGGATAAATGTGCTCTCTGCGTTTTAACGCTACAATCGAATAAATAAAATTAAGAAAAACTCAAATTAATGACTTATTACTAAAAATAACTTCAACGTACACGGCAAATTTTTTCATATATCTACAGTACATTCAAAATAAGGAGTCATCTACTTTACAGTGAAGTTTCAATTATTATTAATTTAAAAACACATTCCTTGGTTAGAGAACACACTTATTATACCCGTACGATGTTCGAAGGGTATACTAAATTTGCCTTACCGTTTGTAACGCTAAGAAGTAACGGTCTTAGATATAGAATCAAGTGTATGTTTTTGATCAGCGTCGAATTCTGAGTTGATTTAGCTTTGTCTGTCCGTCCGTCCGCCCTAAGGATAACTCAAAAACTAATTGAGCTAAGTTCACCAAATTTTCACAAATGATTTATTGTACTAAGTGCCAGAACCCTATTTAAATTGGACATGATTGGGGTACCGGTTCGGGTAGCTGCCATACAACTTCAAAAGTATTCTGTTCTTTAACGAAATCTTCTAAATGAAATTGCAACACTCTGTACGAATTAATGCTTTCTTAAGATAACGAAATTTAAAAAAAAAAAAAATGGTAGTTCTTCTTCTATTTTACTAATAACAATGTAGGCTTTATTAAAGAATATTTAAAATTTCGAATTTTAAAATTTTTTATTAGAAAAATCAAGGCTATTTTGCATATAATTTAAATTTTTGTTTATTATAAAAGAAAATATATCAAAGGTCGTAAATGAACGTGAAATTCATTTTGCTATTTCTGTACTGTTAAAACGCATTGCGTTGTTATATTGATCATTTTAAATGATCATTAAAATTTGAAAATTTTGAAAATCGAAAATATTTCATTAAATTAAAGGACCTATCGCATTTTCTAATTTTTTTTTAATCAATTATTCAAAAAATTTTTAAAGTTTCTGCTAGAAATGGAACCAAAAAACTAATCATACTAATTGTAAAATTCATTACTAATTATTTTTTAAAAAGTTTATGATTTATGATGATAACTTTATGATATTTATGATGATAAAGAGTGATTGATAAGATTAAGGCTCAAATTTTGACCATATTTTCCTTGTTTAATTCCCACAATATTTTCGGTATTTGTAGTTAAAATATAAAATGATTTTTAAAACGACGCTCAACTTTTCACAACACTTTTGATATTATTTGAATAACTTTCAATTTTTAGTCGTTTTTTTTTTCGTAGAAGAATCTACTAACATGCCTTTCCCTGGCAACTCATAGTTATTTATATGTTTTCCATTCGCCGAGAATTTAATACCTTAGTTTTCACTTTTTACAAATACAAAATTTAAAGTGAATAAAAGCATGTTTCCTAGTATTAATCTATTCATTATATTCAAAATATAATTAATAAATTTAAAAAAGAAAATCTTAGCAAAAATTACAAAATAAATATTGTAATAATTATGGGGTGTAAAGTGTGTTCATTCTTAATTTAACATAATGAAAATGATCAAGTAATAAATTATTATTTTATATTTACACTTATATATATATATTCACACATACTCTATTATAAATAAAATATAAATTAAATAGTGTCAATTACTTATACTACTCAGAATACAAACAAAAAAACTCATAATTAATTTACTTAAGGACCATAAAACATTTTATAATATTTTTTTTAACAAATTTTGTCTTTAATTTTAAAATTTAATAATCCTAATTTAATGCAAATTATTTTATATTTACCCTATACCTTATTGTTAACATTTTGTATCTAGGTTAATATCAGGGTAATTTTTTTTTTTTTGCATTAAATAAATTTAAAATATTTCATGTACAGTCACACATTTTTTTTTTTTTAAATTTTCTTTAATTTTATTTGGATTTTTTTTTTTATTTTTTTTTTTTTGAATTTTTATAAATTTTTTTTTCCCCTTTAAATTTAATCTTAATTTATTTTTCTTCCCTTAAATATTTTTCTACTTAAAAATAAGGAACAAGAAAACAAATACCAAAAAAAAAGAAAAAGAAACAGAAAAACTTTTAATTCCTTTTTTAAATCTGCTGTCAAACTCCACAATAACACAACAAAATGATAATAACAAGAAGAAGAAGAAGAACAAGAACAACAACAAGAAAATAAAACTTAAAATATCCTGATGAACTTATTAAAATAAATTATCTTTGAAAATAAAACAAAAAAAAAAAAACCAAAAACGAAAAATCTTCTACTTCATACCGCCCTCCATTTATACTTTTAGCCCAATTCAACTTTTGAAACAATGACACTCTTGAGCTGGAAAACTTTTTCTATTGCATTCTACTTTTTTTGCAATATTTGTTTTTTTTTGTTTGTATTTGTTTTTGTGAACAATGAATGAATTTTAAAATTTTTATTCAACTATTAATTTTATTTAATGCAATGGAATTGCAAGAGAAATGTTGTTTTTTTCTAGTACAAATGAGAGCTTTATTCTTATTTTTTTTCTCTTTTCTCGTTTTCATTTTTCTTGTTTTGCATTCATTAATTTAAAGAGTTTTTCATGACGGAAGAGAGTTGTAAAGAAAGCAAATAAATATAATTCATTTTATTTACAATCATTATGGTTACAAAAAACAAAGAAAAAAATAACAAAAAAAAAATTATAATAATTAAGCGTTTCGTAATGAGCATTGTTATACGAGTATTTTATTAAAATTGAAATAAGGTTAATATTTTGTAAAATTTATAAAAATATATGAGTGTGATTGTATTTGGGAGCCTATTTATTATTATTATTATTTTGTTTTTTTTTTTTGCCAGAATAAAAGAAAAAATCCCAAAATACATGAATAATTAAAATGGAATAAATAAATAATTATGTAAGCAAAATAAATAAGAGAAATGGTTAATTATATACACAAAGAAAACTTTAAAAGGGAAATGGAAAATTACTTTTTATAATTTGAAAGAATTTTCAAATTGAAAATTGCAGTTAAATTTGCTTGATCATTTTGATTCATTTATAATTTTTTGCTTAATTGACGAGTGACATAAAAATATATGTATATAGGGGTGGCCTTCAAAACGGGAAATGGTAGTTGAAATACATATTTGATATATGGATTCAGCGAATATTTCAATTTTGTGAAAATATTTTAGAGAGAAACATACTTTAATGGTATATAATAAAAAAAATTTATAATTTGTTTATATACTAGAAAATTGCATATATTTAGGCGTTACATTAAAATTTATCTATAAGTACTTAACCACTATTAAGGAAACAAAATTATTTACAACAAGCTTTTCTAAAATAAACAATCTGAAAGTCTTATTTTTTCAATCATTGATTTGGCTTTTTAAATTAGAATTCTCAGTTTTATAGCTATCATAAAAAAAATTTAAATTTCAACTTTCGTTGCCATCTAAAACAAAACAGGATTTGATGTCACGTTATTCACTTAATGAATATCATAAAATTTTTTGCATCTATTTAAAACTTAATTTTAAATTTATAATGATCGCCTAGGATACAGCATTTTTCTCTAACATTTACTATTCATGTTCATATATGCGAAAATTAATTCAAAAATTTTTCATCAACCTTAAAATAATTATTATAATTATTATAAAATATAAATTTCAAAAATTTATTTTACGAATATAAAAAAACAAAATAACAATAATTGCGTTTGTGTTTATTTAAAATTTTAAATTAAGAAAATAATTCAAAAAATTTGTCAACTTTAATAAGAAAAAAAAAAATAAAAAAGCACATGGAAAAACATTGAAAAATCTCTAAACTATTAAAAAAAAAAAAATGAAAAAAAAAACTAAAACAAATCTCTTTAAATCACGCTCGTAATTTTTATTTATTTTATTTTTAGTTTTTTTTTTCTTAATTTTAAATTTAACACATTTAATTTTGTATTCACGAATATTATTTTTCTTTAAAAAAATGAATGTGTACACAACATCTACAAGTAATTATATATATATATATATATATAAATACTAGCCAGAATTAAAATAAAAACTGCACACATATATATATATATATAAATTGTATATGTTTGTATATGAAAAATTATTTAGACGGGACGAATAAAATATAAACAGAATAAAAATAAAATTAAATATATTAAAAAAATTCTTCAAAGCATGCAATACTAATTCTAAAATAAACGTGTCCCATGTACTCAATTTCTCTTAACTTCCTTCCATTCTCTCTTCTCTCCACTCAATTCCTATAATAATTTCATTTGATATCCTCCACTTATATTTTGCCATCTTTCTTTCTCTCCCTAATTTTATCTCTTCTACATAAATACTGTCTAGTTAGATTTTATGAAAAATTGTTTTGAAAAAAAAAAAATAAAAAAAAAAATCTCATTTTTAATTCCCGTTCCCTCAACCATTTTATTTCCTCTCTTACTTTATTTTTTTGTTATTTATTTTTCTTTTTGTTTTTTTTTTTGTTTTCATCACTGCAAATTTTTGCCTTCGCCTCATTCATCTTTATCCTTTCTGATTAACATTTTGCAGCGTCAGCTATTCATACAGCTTAAAAACAAACAAAATAATAAGAAAAGAACAAATAACAAATGAGACAAAAACAAAAAAAAAACAAAAAAACAAGAAAGAACGGGGAAGAAACCAAAAATGTGCATAAGTGTAAAAAATAAAAAAATAAAAATAAAAACAAAAATCCGGGAGAAAAATATTTAAAATAGAAAGGATTCAGAGTTGAAATTGTGCAAGTGCAATTTCAAATATGTACATAACATATACATATATACATATCATAAATATTTATTTAATACACGAGTACACATAATGTGATATATAGGGATAAATATAAATATGTATGTAAATATAAGGGACGCAGTCGAGAATAAACTTAAGGATAACACTGAATATAAGAAGAAGAAAAATATAGGAAAACGAGACCAAATAATAAATTCATGTGTGTACATACCAATGTACATATGAGAAAAAAGGCGAAAAAAAAAAACTAGGATAACAATTTTTATCCTTTGTTTATTAATGTAAATATACACTTATACCATAGAAATTTTTACAGTTACACAAATCAATTTCATTTTTTGTTTTTTCGACTCTTATATTTTTTTCATATTTTTTTTTCATATTTAAAAACGTGATAGTTTTAATTTTACGTTTTTTATATTGAATTTTATGAAAAGTTTCTGAAATAAATTTGTTTATTTATTTTTAACAATATTTTTTTTCAAAATGTCTGGATGAAAACAAAGGTTAATATTGGTATAAAAACAAAAAATTTTTTTTTCTATATTTTAGCCGTATACATAGAAAGTGCCGGTAGCAAAACTAAACATTAAAAAACTTTTAAAAAATTTAAATTTAGAATTTTCTTTTTTTTTTTTGAAGCATTATATAAGGAAAATTCATGAGTGCATTGAACATTTTATTTATTAATATTGTAATTCAAAAATTTTATTCAAAAACCATATTGATCTGAAAGTATTAATGACCTCAGTTTAAAAAAATTTTAGAAATTAAAGCGAAGAAATTTAAATTTCGTCATTAGTTTAGTTCAATTGTATCGGGTTTTCTAAAGACCTAACTAAATCACGCAAAACGAGACTAAAAAATCTCCTCTAAACCGATTCGATTCTAGAAATATCAATAGAACTAAACTAAGGGGCCCAAACCTAATATGTATTCCCCCAAATAGGAATTTATAATTTCCAATGCTGTCTCTCCAATAAGAAGATATTAGCTTTGAAATTTTTGAAATTAAAATCTGAAATTTTTTTAACTGAAATAATTTAGATACCTAAAGCCAGCCGGATTGAAATTTTTATAATTTGTATTTTTTTTACAATTTGTAGGGCTTTACATTTTGTACTTAAGTATAAACAATTATACACACATTATACAATAATTACACAAACCATCATGAATTTTTTTTTCTCGTATATTAAACCTATTAATATAAATTTTATATTGAATCTGTATGTAGAAGAAAAAATAAATATAAATCTTATACACATATAAATATTATATACAGAAGAGTATCTTTTAAATATAATTAAATGTTATAATTTAGCCAATATGAAATTTAGAAATTAAAGTAATAGAAGATTTTATAATTTAAAAAATTTTTATTTTAAAATTAGCCTGCTACGTATCAAAAATTTTTATTTTAAATTTAATATTTGAATTCTTTTGCATTAATTTTTTATAACTTAAGTATTTTAATTACATGAACATGGTTTTTAGCACTTTTCCAAAAATTTTTTGAAAAAAGTGCTTATTAGTTTCACTCTGTCCGTCCGTCCGTCCGTCCGTCCGTCCGTGGACACTTTTTTTGTTTACAAAAGTTTTACACCCTTGAAGATAGAAAGCTGAAATTTTGTATGTAGATAGATCTTTACTAGAAACTTATTTCCGTAGAACAAAATTTTTACCTATCTCCCCCCCTCTAGAAGCTATATCCCCCCAAAACCCTAAAAATGGTCTTTTTTAACTGTTTGCTGCAAAGAAACCATAAGCATTTTTGAAATTCTGCAAACGCAGAAAGGTAGCGGCTTACTTCCCCTAGCGCGGTATACTATAGTTAAACTTTAGAAAAACAAAATGACCGTTGAAATTTACTGTTATCTAAAGTCCTTTTTTTCCAAATTTTTGATGTCGTTTATTTTCTAGACCCCAGCCTGTAAGAGCCTGAAATTTTAGAAGCTTTTAGACATTAACAAATAGTTTATTTCGTTAGAAGAAAACTTTTTTCCATCTCTACCCCCTCTCAAGTTATCGCCTCTTGAATTTTGCAAAATTTGAATTTTTGACACCTTATATTTCCGAAACCGCAAGCTTTTTCAAATTTCTATGAACGCAAAAAGCAAACGGTAAACTCCATGACATTAAAAAATATAATCATTTTTCTTAACTCATACAATTAACCCTTAAAATCGAGCATTATGTTAACCCCTCTTTATATTAATTTTTGCTTTATTTCAAAGACTGCATGAATGCGTCATCCTAAATATATGCAATCCTAGAAATAGTTTTGTATATGAATGAAAATAATTTTAATAGTGTGATAGCTATACATAGACTGTATTTAAAAGCAGAATTTTCACTTGTTGAAGGGAAAAGTGCTACAATACAAACCATTGGTTTGACCCAACTTTATTAATATTATGTCCAAAATTATTGTGCCATATAGTTTTCAAATTTTGTTAATAATATTATTGCAGTTTGTTAATCTTTTTAACACGCACCTCTATTAATATTTCAAAAATATAGAGCAAATTTCTCATATCTTATCTATTATAATAGTGTGATTCACAGCCAAAACTGCTTAAGTCCAATTTTTAAATTTCTTAAGTTTTATTACAAAATCGAAATTTCAGTGTTTAGAACTTCTACAAAAGCTGCTAGAAATTAAAATATTCAAATGAAGTGGTATTTACTCAAAATTTTCAAAAATTTGAATTAATTTCGATTGAAATCAAAATATATATTAGAATATTTTGATTTTTTATGTTAACTAAAGACGACAACTAATATTTAAAATTTCTTTAAAATTGAGTTTCACTGTAATATTATAATTGTTCTTTGTCCAACACATTATAGTACAATAACTTACATTTGACTGCAAAATTTTTCTAGATTTTCATATTACATACAAATTAATATACCACTATTTTGAATGAAAAATAAAGGACTTTTTAATTTTTCATTCTGTTTTCATTTTTCGTAATTTTTTGTTGATATTATGTTTTTTTTTTGTTTTCCTTATTAATTCATTTGAATGATTCTAAGATTAAAAACCTTTAAGGCTTAATATAAGCTTTTACAAAATTTAAATAAAAGATTCCCTTAAATAGGTTTGTACACATTGTACCGCTTTTAAACAGAAGAAATATAGTTGAAAAACAAAAAAAGAAAATATTAAAGCAAAGAGAGAAACTGTGTCGCTGGAACTGATTCAACCCGGATGTTTGTGATGGGAGTACAACTTTTTTGTTATTGCTTTTCTTTCAATATTATATATGTATGTAAAAATATAAGAAGAAATCAAATAAATAAATCTATTTTACATATACATACACATAAGTCCTTTTTTTTTTTTATTTTTGGTTTCTATTTTGTTGAAAATTAAAGTGAATTCAAGATTTTATGTTTAATATGGGTCACACTAACATTTCATTCATAATTAAAATGTCAGTGACGTTTATTTTAAACAATAATAAAAAATTTTTTTTTTCTGAAATTATATACAAACATTTATAAATGAAAAAAATATAAAAAAATATTTAAAAAAAAAAGTGTATGTAATATTTTTGCTTTATTTTAAAAATATTTGTACTTATGTAAATATATATATATATTAATACATGTAAACGTACACATGCTCGATAAATTTTAATATATAGGTTAAGATATCTTGTATAACAGCGTAAAAAAAAATGTTAAAATTTCAAAATAAAAATTTTGAATTTTAGACATGACCCTTAAAAAAAAAATACTTTTAGATGTTGAAGCTAAAAATTGCAAAAAAAAAATTTTTTTTAGATGGTTTGTGTTGAGTCATTAAATACAATAAATAGAGCAACACAATTCAATTTTTTATTATATAGGAGTACAAGTGCTTAGTACACGAAATGTGTTAGGAAATCATCATAAAAATATTAGCGAGCAACTTTAGTAACGCAGTTAAAATTGATTTTGCATTACATTATAGTACAAAAGCTAATTGCTAAAAAAATTTTGGTTTCTTCCGAGAAAATTACCTCGTACCCTCTGAGAGAATATATCATTTTTTTTTTCTTTATTTAAAAGAATTCGTACAAAAATTATTTAATCAGAGCATATTCTCTAATTTTTGATGACATTTTGAGACGGATGAGCATATTCTCTGCTTTTATGAAGTATTCACTAGGAGCAGATTGGTTCACATGGGGGATACGTGGTGGCACTGTCTAACTTGTAGGAGATGTAATCTAATTAGAATTTCTCAGCCTACTAAATTCCTTAGAAAAAAATGCAATAAATTCACTTTGTCATAAAACTTTTAAATTACTAACAATTTTACCCATAAGATTATTCAAAACAGGATAGTGTCTTTCTCATGCGAAGTCTAATTAAAAGAAATTTATAATATACACTACGACATGGTCTCGTTTTCGAAATTCGTTCTAGTTTCTTTTTATATTTTGTCTTCATTCAGAGTTCGGCATTCTCTCTTATTTGTACGATATTATTTTCTCGTATTTTTAGTACAAAGTAGTGATAAATTAATTTTTTAAATATTTATCACGAAATATAGTAACAACACTAGGTATATAATGGTACAGGTATAGCACGTTCTGCACTTACAAAAAAATTTAAAGATACAGTTCGAATATCAATTATTTTATCTATATCAATCGTCTGAGTAAACGTTTTAAAAAGTATATCCATTACATTTCCGAGAATTACTGCAATCAACACCTTATACAAATATATTTTTTTCATAAATTATAATTAAAAAATATTTTTCCTAATTTAGACAAAATACATCCATGCTTCACTTATATAATTAGAGCAAGGATAGTAGGGTATTATTAAACCATTTTACATATATTCTAAATTATTCAATATGATTTATAATAATTACAAAATCTGCATTACCATCAAATTATTAAAAAAAAAAAAACAAAAAAAAAACAATAGATAATTAATAATTTCAAATTTCATTTATAGTTTTTTAAAAATTTTTCAGTTTAGTAAAATTAAGAATATTAGTTCATGTAATATTTTCAAATGAGTTTCAAAAATAATAAAAAAAATAAAACCAGGCAATGAAAATTCTAAACAATAGTAATGTTTTAAAACATTCCCTATACCCTACATAATTGTTAAATGAAAAGAATAACTAAAACAAAATTTAAGAAAATTTATTAGAAAAATTACCAGCTCTTAAATTTAAAAAACATTTTTTGGCAAACATTTTATTTTATATATATATATATATATATATATATATATATACAGCCCATTAAAAAAGAAATATTCTTTTCAATATTTTCCACTCTCTTACTATAATATTATTCCTTTTATTTTTGTATACATGTAGATGTAAAAATATTCAATGAATCATTTTAAGTAATTGCACATATCAGAATATAAAAGAAGCAAAAAAAAAAAGCAAAAAATTAAAACTGCATCAAATAATATATTTTAAAAACATCGCCACTGACATAAAAATAAATCTATTTACAATGTTTTCATTTTTATAGAAATTACAACATACTACACTATTAAAATATATAAATATATTTGTGGCAGTTATTACAATTATACAGTGTGATTCATTATAATTTTTTTGTATATTTTATAGCGTTCAACATTCTTAAGAACAGAAAATTTACCAAATCTACTGCAAAATTAAAGTGTTAATTGGATAAGAAGAAAGAAAATTCCAGATATTTAATATAAACACCGTAATCGTGTATCTCGCTTCGTGTATTTTTTACTCACATTTTATTAATTTTCAAATCGGAATTCTTCGTTTTTCTAATATGATATTTTCATTGTTTTAATAAGATTACTAATTTTTTCAATTGGATTCTCAATTGAAATTTCTTCTCAAATTATCCGTCTAATCTTCAAAAATAAAATGTATAAATTTTGTATATATTTTAGAAAAGAACGTGCTAGGTAATATTGCTTCTCACTCGAAAATTATATTATACAAAATATATGATAGTTATTCACTTCCTTTTCAATTACCGAGTGAAATAGCAAGATAGATGATCAGCCCCCTTATATGAAGTGAACAAACAATTCTAAATCGAACAAAATTCAAAAAAACAATTCAACTCATATAAAAGTTCTAAAACTATATTTTGTTTTTGTTCCCTTAATCCACTACGGAGCCTTAGAATCTTCTTCTTGATTTTAGATTAGGGTCAAGGCTCAATTTAGTAAGTCTAGGCGGTGACCAGCTTGCCGTATTATTTTCTTTTATATTAAATATTAAAGTTTACTGATATTTAATTTTTTATTTTTTAGTACAAATGCAATATCGAAATATTTTATGAGTTAAAATATTGAAACATCTTGTATATAAAAAACAAGCAAAAACATGGATTCGATAAACCTGAATATATGGTTATCTGCAAATAAACTCAACATTTTTCTTTCCAATAAATTTTTACTTACAATTTGTGTAAATGTTTTATCCTTGCTAACACTCTAAAAAAGATGGTTACAACATCCATTTTTGTATTTTTCTCTTTCTTGTATTTCAAAAAAAAAAAAAATATGGAATGGATTTTATTTTTTTTACTTGTTCGTTAAATTTCTTGTTTTAACATAAAAAAAGAAAATCTCTTTTTTTTTTCCTATATCTTGTATTTTAATACAAAATCAATTCCTGTTACTAACGTAAAACTGGCCAATAACTTTTAAAGACACTCTGATGCACTGTAACTATAATCTTTAACGGATATTTTTATGCAAGTTTATGTGTTTGTATAATATGTTAAAACAAGTTGATCCTATTTGAAGGAAAGCATGTAAAATAAAATCAAAGAAGATTTTTCTTTTTCTCCTTTCATTCTTCTATTGAATTTTGTTTCTTGCTTTAAAAAAAACATACAGTTTTTACTTTCGATTATCTTAATATTTCAAAATAGAATTTAGAAAAAATAACAAAATTTTGTAATTTTCCCGAAAATTATTTGCAATTTTATAGATTTTATCTTAAAATGTATAAAATTAAATTTGTTTAATTTAAACGAAAAGTTTCTTGTAAGGAAATGAAAATTTTCAAAAAAAAAAACAAAAATAGGAATATTGTTAAAAAAATCGCCTAATTTTATGCAATAAACTATTATAGTTGACATTAATTTAGAATTTCAATATAAAGTCTAAAACTTGGAATTCATCAGACAAGAACAACAATATTGATTTATTTAAGCAAATAATTTTCACTAGATCAAATCATTCTTGTTGTTTTCGTAAAAGAAATGGAATTTAGCTTCTCTTTTTCAAAAATGAGCTATTTTAATTAAATGTAGACGTTCATTGCTGATGATATCATAATATATTCAGCAAACGATAATATAGAAAGTATACAGCTAAGTACACAAAAAATGTTCAACATAATTGTCGATTACTGTAAGATATGGTTGCTTAAAATAAATTTTGAAAAATGCCAAACGATACTCTTTCGTAATACCTATAATAATTTAAATTCTAATCTAAAAACTAACTGGAAAAAATTTAAAATAAAGGGCCCAAATAGCACAACAATAAGAAACGAAGAGTGTGTAAAGTATCTTGGAGTTCATTTACATAGAAATTTAAAATATATTGAACATGTTAAAAGGGCACTTGAAAAAGGTAATAAAGCATTTTTCGCATGTAAGAGACTATTTTACAATAGTACACTTAGCACCAAAGTTAAAGTCATAGCTTATCAAAGTCTAATTAGACCGACACTATCATATGGTGTACCTATATGGTACAATATAAGCTCCAGTCTCATGGAGAAATTTAGGGTATTTGAGAGAAAGTGTATAAGAGTATGTATAAACAAATCAAGAAAGCCGGAAACTGATTACAAACATTTTTACTCTAATAAATATTTGTATGAAGTAGCCAACATAAATAGAATCGATAGTTTTATGATAAAACTAATTCGAAAACATTATGTGAGAGCATTAAGTACTTCAGAAAATGGTTTAATATCACATATATTCTACCATAATGAAGAATACATAAAAAATACACTGCTCACTGGGTTTATAGCTCCTGAGCATTTTATCTACTTAGATAAATATGGTTTTATACAAAACCAAGAGCATGTCCCTCTTCTATACCATTATAGAAGACGGGCCACATGTAAAATAATTGATTATAACCCGGCTAATATAAACGGGGAAAGTCTCAAGTATGATATGAATATACCCGTTAAGGACAGGTTAATCACCCGGGGTTGTTGGTGGTTAGGATAGTCATAACAGGTGTTTTGTGAGGAAAATTAAAAAAAAGTTAGTTATTAACTAAAGTTAGTTTTAAGGTAGATTAAGTTAGGTTAGGGTTTTTTTTTTTATAATAAAAAGTCTTAATATATTGTTTTTTTGCTGCATATTTTCAATATTTAAAATAAAAGTTTAGTAAATCCTTAAAATAGGAAATAACTTAATTACAGAATATCAATAGCTCGATAAACCATTTATAATTTAACAAAAAAAATTTTATATTTTAAATGTTAAAACAAAAAAAAAGAATTGAACCTTGTTTCTGTTAACTTTATTCTAGGTTAAATTAGAATAAGAATATTATGATGCAATAAATAAAAAAAAAGTTAAAACAAAAAAAAAAAAATGTAGACGTTCACTATAAAGCATCTCTCTCTATGAATTTCTAAAAATTTAAGAATTTAAAATTGTAATAAAAAATTCGCGTGTTTTCTTTTGATTGTTACGAAACTTTAAAAAAAGAAAACAGCAATTAATCTTAATTAAAAACCTATTTTTCTAGGACGAAATCTAGATTAGCCAATTTAAAAATATTCGTCCCAAACTGAAAGAGTTTAAGTTGGAAATCTAACCAAATTTTCGCACAAATTTAATTAAAATTGAATCGGAACCCATTCATCCTAGATTTATGCAATTTTAATAAAATATCATTCTAGCTTGAATAAAATGAATGCATGAATTCTGTAAAGGTTTTAACTACATGATCAAACTGTTAAATTGAAAATTTTTTACTGAACAAATCATTTAACTTAGTCAACTATCATTTTTGCCTTATTCTCTCATATTTTTCACATAAAAAAATAGTAATATTTTATATCATTAAGTATACATGTGTGTAGCAATATAAAATAAATACAAAATATATTAAACACCCAATTTATATACTGTTATATATTGTAGTATACGACAAAAGAATAGGGAAAAAAAAATTGAATTTAAACATATTATGTACTCGAGTACTTATATATATATTACATTAAGTACACTTATGCATATACTAAGAAAAATTTCTAAATAATTTAAGATTAAAGGCAGAAAACCAATACATGAACCGATTGAAAAGTATCAAAAATAATAAAATAATAAAAAACAATATGCTGCTTTTATTTTTCTTTTTATTTTATTTTCTTAAATTTCTTCCTTTTTATCCTTTCTTATGTTCACATATATTTTCCACATAATTTGTTTCACTGCCTAAAAAAATGTTAACATTTTCTTCAGATTTTTATTTTACAAAATATAAAAGGATGACATTTTCTTACTAAAAACTGTTATATACATATGTATATGCATATAATATACATGATATTCGTATATAAGAGTGTAACGAGTACATTTTTAGTAATGTGTAATTATTTTGAAAATATTTTATTAAAGAAAAACTATTGTTGCGTATATAAGAGATATTTTTTTATGCATAAGTGCATATTAAATTTAATATAACAGTGAAATTGATGTTTTTTAAAAATATTTATGGAAATTCAATATGTGCTTATTACATTTACGCGGCATGTCCGTCCGTCCGTCCATATTTTAAACACACAAAACAAAGATTTTCTATATACAAAAATATATGGCCATTAAATTCCTTTTGAACGCATGTCTTTAGAAAAAAATTCTTTATTTTTGTACTCCCTTTAAAACCTATAGACGTAAAAAGTTCTAAAAACGCCATATTATTAACAAATTTTAAAATCGAAATCATAAATATTTTCGTATTCCACAAAGTGGTAACATATAGTTACCTATAATTCTCATTTGAAATAAAATAGCCATTGAAATTAATTGTTAGTTTAAAAAATTTTTTTTTTTCAGAATTCTTGAAGGTATTAATATTTGGTTTGTCCCGTTCATCCTTCAAATTGATGCCCCTTAAAACTAACGAAATTTTAAATTTTTAAAAAATTATTTGTACAAAACTGTGATTATTTCCAAATTTTTATATTGGAAACAAAGAATGGACAGAAACTATTATAATATCAAAAACATTAATTTTTTTTTTATTTTCCATGCACACTCAGAGAACGTTTTACAAAGTTTAGAAAATCGTCTTTTTTTTTTTTATTAACTTCAGTTTTCTTATGAGAAATGTGGAAATTTACAGACATCATTAGTTCGATTCAAATTTATTAAATTAAGAACCGAAATTTACGAAATATTATTAGATAAGAGCTTTGTTCCTTAAACTTATGCCTCATCTATACAAAAATTTTCTGATTTATTAAAAATCAAACAAATTTATTACTCAATTACACAATAATACCGAAGATTCAATGAAATTTCAGCTGCATATCTTAAAGAATATATTGTGTATAATTTTTCTAATCCTAAGACATATACAGGGATCTAGGTAAAATATACCAAAAAAATTTCCATCAAAGTATTAAATCGTATCATTAATCAATCATTATTTTTTTTCATATAATAAAAAATACATTATCAATTTTTTTTCTTTTAAATTCTTCTTCAATTCTTCTCTTAATCCTTTCATAATCTTATAAAAAAAAAAAAAATGTTTCTTTGCTGAAAAAAAATTTTTATCTCAAAAAAATTTATTGTTTTTTTTCCTTTTATCAAAGAATAAACCCAACAAATAGGTATGTGTAATAAATTTATTATCAAGTTCAACCCCTTTTAATATTGACAGCAATAAAATTCGAATATTTAAAAAACAAAAAAAAAATTTTCCTTTCTGATGTTTGTTATTTTTTCTTCTTCTTCTTCTTCTACCATTCATTTATAAAATAAATTTTAAGGACTATTTGGAACAACGGTTATATCATTTGTAATAATACAACAAAAAAAAGACTATATAAAGGGGGGGAGGGGGCAGGGAAAAAATAAAAGATCTATTTACATTTCCAGATGTCAAAATTTCATTGACCTACATTTTTCGATCATATTATAATTTCAGTCAGCACATATTAAAGTTCATAATCAAATATTTTCATAAAAAAAATAATATGGCATACATAGTTGGAAAATTTTGATCCTTGAAACTATATACATTTGCTATATTATTATTACATAGTAAAATATGGCGATGATGGTAAATAAATGCAATTTTTTGTTTTACCCCTTTTAAAATAATTTTTTTTTTATTCTCCCTTCATTAAATGTACATATTATCATTTCGAAATGGGGAAATTTTAATATATCACGTTAATATTTTGCTTTACAAGCAGATATACCTGACAAAAATTAAAATATCTAGCAAAAAGTAAAGAAAAATATCTCAATTAACGGAGAAAATAATAATGATGCGGTGCCCGCCATTAATAAAATGATGACGGTTAAAAATTCTCACACTGTTCTTCTTTAATTTTTATAAACTTTCTTATATAATATTAAAAATTATATGAAACATTGAAAATTTATTATACTATAAAAGAACAAGTTGAATAACAGCAAAAAAAAAAAATCATTAATATTTTTTGTTTTCAGTTTCCGTCCTTGCGCAATACAATTTTGATTACACGTAGCTATACAATAAATAATATGAAATGAATATCCTTAAACTATAAGCATAATAAGTAAATTAAAATGTTAATAAATGCTTAAAGGCCTTTTTTAATAAGCTATACGAAACGAGCACGTATACAACAAACTTAAGATGATTTCAGTCTTAGGGTTGTATTATTATTAGAAAATTTGTATAAAAAAAACTGTATAACAAAGTATATTACACCGTATATTAGCTTAACAAAATAATTATCCTGTAGATATTCGTTATAAATAGATGTATATAAAGATATATAATATAAGTAATATGTACTATAAGTATAAATGAAGATTATTAATGGTAAAGAATTGATTTTGGTTCTTTAGTAAATGAAATATACACACACAAATTGAAAATAATATTAACTTAATTAAAATTTACTTCGTCGAATGGATTTCGAAAATTTGCATGCGTAATACATAAAATTTGAAAATTCATTGCTTAGCTCAAATTCAAATAAATAATTTAGAACTTTTAGTTTAAATTTTCTTTGGAAAACCTGTTTGATTTTATTCTAACTGAATTTTGTTTCAACTATTCTTGAATACTCCGAAAATACTCCGAAATAATCTGAACAAAAATTATAAAATACCAATCGATTAATAAATCAAAACTTATAAATATATTCGTAACAAAATATACAATAAACACCATGTAAAATAATTCAAAAATTCCCTTTAAACTAACCTTTATATCTATATATACATTATATGTATGTATGTAAAGTTTAATAGTAAAATAAACGTCACTTTTAAATTTCAGATAAATAAACATAAAAATCAAAAAAGGTGCTAAAATATGATACAAAATAAATATTGATATTTTCCTTGTTACAATTTTCCAATTCATAATAACAAGAAAAAATACTAAAAACAAAAAATATCTATTTAATACTATATATACTCGTATATATACATAGCAAATATAAATAACCTACAAAAAAAAAAAAGGATACGAAATTTATCTAACAAACTGACAGTTTTTGACACGAAAATGAATTATATTATTATCGAAAAAATTTTTTAGAGAGAGAAAAAAAAAATAAAATTTGGGTGTTGCTCTTTTTTTTTTTTGTTTTTTTTGAAAAATGATTTGTATTAGAATTTCCTAAAAAGCTATCGCACTAACTATTCTAACAATATTGTTTGTTACCTACATGGTACAAGTAACTAGCATTATATTTGAATAAAACAGTTATTTAAGGATTTATAAATAAAATGGTAAAAGTGTTAAAGCAAAAATAAATAAAAGGTAGAAAAACAAATGATTTTACACTAGATTTTAGAATTTATTTATAAAAAATTAAAGAGGAAGAAACGAAGTCTAAATTTTGTTGAAACTTTTCATATTTAATTGGATTTCAGAAAATCATTTTTCATATTTATTGTAACAAAATATTTGTTTGACTTGAATGAAAGTGCATCCATTTCAGATTTTTTTTTTTCACTCGTCACAATATTTGCTTATTTTCTTGTCATATTTGCTCATTCAAAATATTATGAAAAATTGCATACATTACGGCGAAATTGCATATTGTTTTCTGATTTTTCGTATGAAATTGTAAAAAAACATGTAGTTAAATGATGGATATTAAAAATATAATGATAGAATATTAAAAATTTACAAATAAATTTTTAGTACTAACGAACAATAAATTATTAAAAACAACAGATCTGGAATGGGAGAAAATTCTTCTTAAATTCGAGTGGATATTTCTCAACAGAAAAAAATATATTCTAAATTTCATTCGATATTTTATAAATAATTTAACTTAAAGCGAACTGATTTCAAAGTCTTTTTATTCAGATAAATATATTATGTACTAAGGTCTTGTCTTAACAACTGTCGAGACAATCATTTTAATAATTTTTAAAAACTTATTTGAATTACATTTTCGAACAAGCAAAACAAATTTGATAACATCACTCGAAGATAAAGTTTATATGAGTTTTATGAATCACATTATTAGTTACATGTGGTATAGGTCTCAAGACACATTTGACACGGGTATTATGGAATTGACGTGGTCAACTCTACCAGTTTTAATTATTAATATTGAATATTGCAGCCTCATTCACCAATATAAATAATAATAATTATAAATAATCATGCATTTTTAAAATTAAAAATTTTCTAATACCCAAATATATTCAAATTTATTGTTATAAGAATGTAAAATTTAATATCATTGCAATTTCATTATATACTAAACTTAAATACAATTTAAAATTCGAAAAAGTATAACAACTTTCAATTAAATTTCATTATTTGTATCCATAACCAAATAATAGAATTGAGAATTTTAAAAATAATAATTATTTTTTAAATAGAGATTGTGAATTATTTTTATTAGAGAGAGCTACATATTATATATAATAGTTAAGTTTATTGATATAACAATATTATACTTAAGGATAAATTAAGTTCATAATAATAAATAAAATATTTTGAACTCATATATAATAATAATAGATAATAAATTAATATTTTATTATTAATGCACATAATCATTCATTTGAGGAAAGTAAATGATTGGAAAACAATTTGCAATCAACATTAAACAAAAAAAAAACAAAAAAATTTATCTTTCAATCTTTAATAATAAAATGTCTGAAAATATCTAGAATGTCCAGAAATATTAATAATATATTCGAATATAATAGTTTTTCTAAATATATATCAAGTATATTATATATACACATTTATATACTCTTATTAAAGAATTTCATTTAAAGTATAGATTTTATATGTCATTTGAAGTTTTATCATCAATGAAACTTTACCATTATTTTATAGTAATTTATGAATTATCCTTTTTCAATAGAATTATTATGAGTGCTTTATTATTATATAAGATAAATTTTATTATTATTTTCTTTTTTGATTCTTTTATTCTACTATATAAATCATTTATTTTCCTTTACATTGATCTATCTAAATGAAATTACATGAAAAAAAATTTTTTTTTTTTTTTCAATAAAATACCATTTTGCTTCTTTATTAATAACAAAAAAAAATTAATAATATTTTAAAGAATATTGAAAATGAATGGTCACATAAATAACAGTATATAATACAAAATATTAAATTAATTTATTTTTGACCAATTTAATTATTGCAATACACAACACAGCTTCCAATATTTGCACACTCCGCAATTTCACAGCCCACTCCGAATATTTTCAAGAAAGTCGTTTTTATAAATTCTAAAAAATATTTTATAAATTCTCAAGAAAGTTGCGTATCAAACCCAAAATATTAACAATTTTCCCTAGCCTCAGTATTATATTAATGCAAATTAACACGAAAAGCATGAATTTATGTATAAGGAATATGGCCTTTATAATCTTCAAGAAAGTTACTTGTTTTAAATGATAAACTCAATAGTCGACAAACTTTTGTGGGTTGTGGACAAATATATGTAATATGTGAGTATGAGTATGCGCTACTCGAATTTATTACATTACCCTACCTTATAATTTTATTAATTGTTTTGTTTTTACAAATAATAACTTTTTATGGAATTTTATGTACCTATATCTACATTATTCATGATTGAATTCTTAAAATATGCTTTAAAAATTTTAATAGCCGTAATATACTTTTTTTCTTGCAAACAGAATAATGGACCGTATTTTGAAGTTGAATGGGCAGTACCTTGCTGACGTACACAATTTCGGATATACACGATTTATTTATTAAAATAATTTCTATTTCGTATTAAAATATTTATTACTAAATTTAAATTAGTATAATATAATAAACTATTATGCTTAATCTCACAACCATAATTCATACATAAATTTGAAAATTTAATAATTGAGGTAAATTTCCTGCCGCTTACTAAAATAATTAAATGTGTTTTAAAATGAAAGTTTTTTTTTCTGAAATCCATAAAATTTTTAAAGAAATTCAAGTGTCTTATTTTTATCATGGTATACTATTCGGATGATAATGCAGAAAATATTTTTTCTTAACTCTAACAAGTTTATGGTATTTCTAATTAAAGCTAGAGTATAAATTTTTCTTCTAAAAATTAACAATTTCTTTCAATTATTGCTCTGTTTTTAAACTAGTTTCTTAGTTCAAGTTGAAGAAAAGTATAACAAGTAAAAACTTATATGCAAAAAAAAAATTTCTTTTTACTTTTATTTTACTAAGAAATTGTTATTAAACAAAATGAACTTTAACATTTCTGTAAACTTAAAAAACCAATTAGAAAATTTATTGCACAAAAGGAGAACTATATACCTTCTTATGTTATGTAGAATGTGAAACAAAATTGCTAGGGCAACTAAAGTTTTTATTTAAATTTTTTCAAAGCAAACTTAAAAATTTTGGATTAAAATTTTTAACATTTTTTTTAGCAAATTTTTTCATATTAAGTGAATCTATTGGTTCAAGGCTAGTGATTTTTAGTAAGGGAAATGGAAAATCCAAAGAAGCGAAACAAATTTGCAGCATTACACTAAGACAAAGTGTAGTAAAGTAAACATAAATTTTATGAATCATTTTATCAGCTATGTCACATAACTCTTGAAACACATTTATACAGATATGACGGAATTGATATGGTCAACTCTTCGTATTCTAATTATTATTATTATAGAAAATCATCAACTAAATAAAAATTCCATAACAGAGTAATTTATATTGCATAATTTTAGGAACTCGAACTAACTAATAGAAACAATAAATTAAGAAATATCAAAACCAAAAATTTTTCAACAATTTTCATTAAAATTTATAAAAAATATTTTAAATTCAATTTTAATATTTGATGTATAAAAATTAAAATACTTAACTGAATGTACTTATAAACAGTAAAAATAATATTTTTATTTAAAAGAGAAACTCATAAATTTATTACTATTTATTTATTTATATTTTTCTAGTAGATTTCACTTTCTATAAGATTGAAATAAAGATTTTCATAAATTATCCTTTTCTTTTTTTTTTTGGAAAAGTAAAAATAAAAATTGCATTAAATTATCAAAAAAAAAAATATTTTATAAAACCAAAATCAACAAAAATAATAAAACAACGAGAAAAAATAGAGTTGATCGTGTCAACACTGTGATACTCGTACGAATTTGTTATCCTCTGTGCGAATAAATATGCCATAACTGACTATGGGACAGACTATGAATTTAAGTTGCAATATTACCATATTAATTTATACAAAATTTCAGTACTGTGTTTTCAATATTTTCTAAAATATGGCCAAAACTACTACTGAAGTTGTATGACTGCTACCAGACAAAGCCGAGCAATTTCAACAACTTTTATCAGACATGTTGCGCCTACGAATAGATTTACTTGTGTAAAATTTCAATACCATTTCTTTTATAGTTTCTGAGATATAGTCAAATAATTCTTGAAGTTGTATGGCAGCTACCAGAACCGATACCCAGATCATGTCCAATTTAAATAGAATTTTGGCATTTACTATAATAAATCATTTGTGAAATTTTGTTAAACTTAGCTCAATTAGTTTTTGAGTTATTGTTGGGACGGACGGACAGACAAAGCTAAATCGACTCAGAATTCGACGCTGAACAAAAACATGCACTTGAATCTATATCACAGACCATTATTTCTTAGCGTCACAAACGAAGGGAATACAAATTTAGTGTACCCTTCGAGCAACCATTCGTACGTGTATAAAAACAATAGAAAGAACAAATGGAAAAGAAAAATAGAACAGAAACAAGAACGTCAAAACAGAATTTTTGATGTATTGATGACTATCATAAATTTTTCGGTATTTCTTTTTACTGTTTTGATAGTTACTATTATGATGTTATTGTGCTTGTTTTGTTTTTTGTTCTCTGAACTTAATATGAAAAAAAGTTATAAACCTTTTTTCTTATGTTTTTATATTTATAGTTTTTTTTCTTTTGTTTAAATTTCTTTTTAACTTTATTGATCGTTGAATAAATATTAAAATTGTATATATAAAATGTACGTATAAAAGGATACGACTATAATATCTAAGTTCACAAAATACCCACCCTTATTATAATATCAAAATGCCAAAAAAATTTAAATAATAGTTTATACTTAGTAATTTGTTCCCCTTTTTTTTTTGTTACATTTTTTCTTTCTGTTTTTTTATTTGTACTTGTTCTTAAAATTGATATTGAAAAGATAGTAATAAGGACTTTATTTTTTTTTTTACTTTTTTAGCTGAAACACAAAAAAGAAAGATTATAATGACTTTTTGTTTTTAATTTTTTTACTGACCGCATTGCATACAATAAGGGAGGTTATGTGTAGGCACCAAATTTCACATGTGGAGTGTAAATAAACTATTTTGGGAGAGATGTCTGTCGGTCTGTCTGTCTGTCTGCCGGTCTATCAGTCAATCTGTTCAGATCAGTATCTTAAGTTCGGCTCACCCGATTTTGACGAAATTTTACATAATGAAATTTCACTTTAAGATGAGACGGTTTGATCAAGTTTTGGGATATAGTAGGTCTCGGGAACCGAAATATAATCGATATAACTGAAATATAAACTGGAAAAATATTCAACCGAATAACTTGAAATTTTATATATAAGCTTCGATTGATAGTACAAGAAACCACAAAGCTCTTCGAAGTAATTGAAAGTCAGCCAACTGAACTTTTGCTATAAGCCAAATTTACATTTTTGGGCATATAAAGAGTAATCATATGCTGATTCCCTTGAAATTTAATATTTGAATTTAAAGTGTCTTAGGAATGTCAAGTATTTGAAATTAAACTTTTACTAGGGGCCGATTTTAAATTTTTTACCATATCTAAAGGAACTAGTTGATAGAATTACTTGAAATTTCTTATGTGAGTTTTGTTTGCTACTTGAGATTACTGAAGAATGTTTCAAGAAATTCGTGCAGTGCAAAGCGAAACTCTACCAATAGCCAAATTTACATTTTTCTAGGTATGTTAATTTAAAGTTTAGAGACGACCTTGGAATTTTAAAGAAGTATTTAAAAAATAATTTCATAATCTTGTGCAACATTTTTGCTAAGTTAGGCAACACATCTTCCGATCGTTTATGTGCCGACCACACTAGATTTTTTTTACTATACTCAAATATGTATATAAGAAAAATTCAGTTTAATCAAGGGTCAACAGCACACAAAAAAAATAAATTGAAATAAACAGAAAAAAAAGAATTAAAGTGAAATAATAGGATTGTAATATTCATAGTAAAGAAAAGTAATTTCGAGTACGTGAGAGAAAATAAATTATAATTTTAAAAATATGAAAATAAAAAAATTATAAAATTTACAAATGTTCAACACAATAATTTTTATGCAACGCTCATATCTTCTTGTATGGTAATTAAAGTTTTTTATTTTAAAAAAGATTTTTTTTTCTTTGCAATAAAAGTGCAGAAGAAGAACTCTGTGTAAGAGCAAATTAAAGTATAAGGAAACTTATTCTTATACTACTCGTATTTTTAAAAAATATGGTTGTCATTTTTTGCTTTGAATCTCTATAATTCTCGCTGGTTAACCAAAAAAAAAATAATTAAAATGCAATATTTAAAGACACAAATCTAAAATATTAAACATGAACTTTTCGAAATTTTAATAATATGATAAAATGTAATTATAATAAAAAATTAACGAGGAAAATTGTTGCTGAGTTTGGCCAAAAGTTTATATAAATTTAATCAATTCAAGAAATTACAAAATGTAGCTCTTCATTTCAATTCCTCCATTTTAATTTATCTACTCATCCTTGACCCTGTTTACAAAAATCCATCTCCTAGACGTATATTTGTAACTTATCAACTTTGACTCTTTTAGTCTCCCACCACACCGACTCTGAAAGACTGATTATTTTAAAATAATTTTATTTGAAAAATATTCAAATTTTCATAACTAACTGAATGTGTTTCTGAAAAATTTAAAGCCAATTTTAAAAAGAAAGTCACATAAAATTTTCATTTAATTCAAAAATTTATTCGAGACAAATTGAAATTTTTCAGTATACTCATTTGAATATTTTAAAATGAACTAAATTTAAATTAAAAACTAAATTAACAATATCATGGAGAATATTTCGTACTAAAACTAATAAACTAAAATTAGTTTCAATTCCAATTCAATTAGTTTAAACTTAGTAATTAAGAATAGTTGAATAATCGAAATAATAAAGAATAATCGAAAAAACTGTTTTCAAAATTTAAATTTTTATAGAAATCTTCAATATTTTCACTGAATAATTAATACTACATATAAAATCAAATTAAATTACAAATAAAAAATTTTCCATTACACTCATAAAAAAAAATTCAAAAAAAAATTTTTCTTCTCCATATACAAAAACTTTTTTTTACACCTCACTAATTTATTCACAAAATATAACTGCAAAAAAATTTGTAAAAGAGACAAAAAAAGAACTTGAAACTCTCTGCAGTACAACAATAAAAAGGATAATAAAGGATTCAAAATTAATCATATCGAATAGGAAAAAAAAACAGCCAAATTAATGATAATATCGCAATTCATATACGAAGAAAAAAAAAATAATTCAAAGAGAAAGTGCTAAAATACTACCCAAAGGATTGATATTTAATCAAATAGAACAATAATAGAACAAAACGGAAAAATTAAAACAAAAAACGTGCTCATATTTGATATGCTCATTATGACTTTAAACAGTGAACTCTGAAAAAAAAAACATATAGGGGAAAAGTACCTAAAAGAGGAAGTAATACAAGAGTAAGTTGTTGCAACAACTTACAATAATATCAATTATTGTTCACGGAATTGGAATACATCGGAGTAGTTGAGTATTCAAAGGAACTTTTAATATAAGTATATACGAGTATAATTACAATAACAGAGGCGACACTATAATAATAAATGAAATGTTATAAAAAAATTATTATTTTTTTTTTTTTTTATTATTATTTTTTCAATTAAATTCAACGGAACTGTTAATAAATATATTTGAATATTACATTGAAGTTAATACAAATGAATTCTTGCAACACGGTGTTTCTTTAGAATTATTCCGAAAATTGGATTGTGTTTTGGAAACCAAGACAATCAAATTATTTAAAACAAAAATTGTCCATTTAAAATATTTTTCTGATAGGTTATTAGTAAGAGAAATGAGAACACAGAGGAAAAACTCCTACATGTAGCGAATAATTGTCCTGCACTGATTAAGAGAACGTTTCTTTATATACTTGAACTTTTGCATTGAAAATGCACTTATAATTTTATTGCGTTTGCACATTTGACTTCATGACTTTTTCTAAGTAATTAATGTACAGTTATAACAATTTTTTTTTGTTTGTTTTGTTTTGTTTATTCTGAGTAATTCTTGTTGTATACCGATATCTACCACAACGGGTCATTTGACCCGCTATGGTAGAAATAGGTATATATTAAGTCTTGGTATGATTAGTGCTAAATTTATAGTATTCCCCTGGAGCTACTCTCTTTCATTAAGACAACTTATTGTTTTTATTTATTCCGGTTTTGTTTTGCAAAATGTGCAATCTCTAAATTTTCCTCTATCATTATTTTATAACAATATAACAGTATATAAAATTTACAATGATTAAATAATTTAATTAAACTACTGAATTTTTATCAATAATCTGTTTGTCAAAATATTTTCAATATTATTAATGAACTATCATAATTTTTAAATAAGATCATCAATAGTTGATTGAAATTCCCTAAGAATTCAACTTTAGATTTCAAACCCAAAAAAAATGTCACATGATATAATCCCAGTAATTCAAATAGACTCAAAATAATTAATAATAAAAACGTTTTACTCCAGTAAATACCAAATAATATTAAACAATATTTTACAATGCGCTAACCTACTGTTCTTTTCCGACACCGACCTTGATATTTTTATGTTATTTACCACACAATTCTACCTTTCTACCTATTATTATTATAAGTAGATTAGTAGGTAGTATTCAAATATTTTTCAGAAAAAAAAAAAATAAAAATTTTTCACATTTTCCCACTTTTTTTTTTCAAATAACTTGTAATGTAATTGTCATTCTATATATTTTTGAAAAAAAAAAGAGAAAAATTTTTTTGATTAGGAAATGTGCAAACTCTTATATTTCATCTAAATTTTTTAACCTTTAATTTAGTTCTTATATTTAACCTTTACTTATGAATTGTAAATATTCAATTTTTATTTAAAGGAAAAACAAATTAAACGAACCTACACAATAAATCACTCTGTATTTGACATTTATAAAATAAAAAATTGCATTTTAATAACACCAACGCGCGAAAATTTGAAAATACAAAAAAAAAAAATAATAATAAAGCAGTTGAAAAATAAAAGTTTATATATTATAATATCCTTAACAGGATTACAATAAAAAAATTTCAAAGAACTTATTTACGAGTATATTGGAAAAAAAAAAAATAAAAAAATCAACAACAAAATGGGGGAAATAAAAGAGAAAATTATAGGAAAACTTGAATTGAAATTCGATTTTTCCCTTATAAATTTTCATTTTTCGCTCTAATTTCTTTTTTTTGTTTTTACTTTTTGTTTTGATTATAATAGTAGCATGCAAGCAGGAAAATGTCATTATGCCATTTTTGCCATTTTCATTTTATTAGTAGCAAAACACAATTTATGAACATGTGTATGTATATTTTGATTTAAACATAAAAGAAAATAAAATAAAAAAAACAAGTTAACGGGAGATTTTTAGTTTTACACAGCAATAACACACACACACACAAATTATAGTAAAGAAAACGCTTGCAATTGCATTTATTTTACACTGTTTTTCAAAAGAAAATAAATTAACGGTCATATATATACATATATATATATACAAACATATTTACTAACAATATAGGGAGTTTACTGTACTTGCAAACGACAAAGCATTTTAATAGTTGACAACAAAGAAAACAATTTATAAAAAAAAAAAAAACAAAATCTAAACTAAAACTTTTCCCATTCTTCCACAAAATTTTATTTTAAAAGATTTCTGAAAGTTTTCATATGTATGAATACATTCATATACATATATACATATGTACATCTACTAAGTACAATTCTCTTCAAATTTCATTTTATAAAGAAAAAAATAAAAAAATATTAATTTTTCTTAAATTTCATGTGGTGCACTAGGTGAAATCACTTGAATTTTTGTTTACTTTGGATTAAAAGTCAAATACAATATATAATTGTAGAGTAACAGCAATATAATACGTGTCTACTAATATAATATAAAAGTGCACATATACATATGTAATGTTATATACAATGTATATATGTAGAAAGTATAATTTTAGTTTTAAAAGAATGTTAAAATCCTTACGGTTTTAACAAATAATATTAAAGTTAATAATCATTTTTTTTTTCTTTTTCTATATGGTGTATAAAGAAAAGTATACAGGATTTTTACTTTTCCTATTCCAAATTGTAGACATTTTTCCCTGGATTATAAATACAATAAAGAGAAAAAAAAAAATAATGAAAAATTATGGATAAAAAAAAATTACATTGTATATTATGTACTTACATTAAATAAAATTAGTTGTATATTGAATGAAAAGTAATTATTATAAAATATACTATTACTTTAGACATATACATACACAAACGTATATGATATGTTTATATGTGACATTTAAACTCCTAATAAAGTGTACGATTTGAAATTTTGAAATTACAGTGACGAACTCATTAAAATTTTGTTTAAATAATGTTGTCAACTAAAACAATTAAAATTGAACTAAAAATTTATTAAAGGCAATGCTATAATATTAAAATTTTCTTATCCCGTTAATATCCATCTGTTCGTCTGAGTGTCCGGTTCAACAGCAGTTCAAAAATTAATTGAGTTAAACTCACCAAATTTTCATAAATGATTTATAATAATAAATGCTGAAACCCTAATGTGATCGAGGCATCGATTCGGGTAACTGCCCTACAACTTCAAAATTTCATTGGACATATTTTAAAAATTATTAAAGCTATATAAAATCGAAATTTCACAGATATTATATAATATACTACATTTTATCATATACAACGACATTTTATCAGACATAAAACCCCAATATATTATTCTCCTGATTAAATGTCGTTGAAATTTTTTGATTTCCTGTATAGCAGCTGCCATAAAACCTCAATAGTTGTTTTGTTCATATCATGGAAACTACTGAAATTATAGTATTGAAATTAATGTGCATAATACAGCAAAATTTTGCATAAATTAATATGATTAAACGGCAACTATTACATCCGCGGTAAAGTGTGTTCGAAGGGTATAGTAAATTTGCTAATAGAATAACAACTTTGACCACTCAATAATTTTATTACTAATGAAAGTTCTTGAAATGAAAAAATGGATTATATTGGCAATAACTTCGAAATTTCTCGATATTAAAATGTTATTCTTGAAATTTTTCATCATTTTTCAATTAAAAGTAATGCGGTTTCTTACTCGCAATCAACTGAGCTTATATAGAAGCTTAAATATCTTAGCTTCCGGTAAAATTTATGAAAGAAAATATTTTTTTTTTATTGAAATCATTTTTCATCAAATAAATTTAACTGACGTTTTATAAATCTATTACAATGAAAAATTCATAAGTTCTAAAAAAAAATATTCAAGTTCTTGAAGGCTCTACTAAGAATAGTCGAATGTAAATGGTGAAATTGAAAGATTACCTTAATATTCCTGAACATACAAAAGTACAAAGGATATTTTAGAAAAGAATAATACATTTGATGTTTATTTGTAACAAGTAAGTGAGGTAACTATATTTACTAGAATTTCTATTATATATTTGCATATACTTAAATTATAGGGTGAAATTTCTTATTATGTTTATTAACATTTTTAACATGACGTTTTTACACCACAACTTCTATAATACAAAATATAAAGTTTTTTTTTAGATTTTTTTCTTCTTCTTGTTACAAAACGGAAACTAATTTTATTTTTTTTGACAATCCGACACTGATCATATGGTTTTCATTATATTTCATATACATACACACATATATATATTATTTTGGTTTAAAAAAATATAATATGAACTGCGGAAGAAAAATTTTTAACATTTTCCTGCTTAAAAAAATTATTCATGTGGAAAAAATGGATTTTTTTTTTTCGTTTGTGTTGAGTTCTTTAAAAAAAAAAAAAACTTTGTTATTTAATTTTTTTTTTCTTTTTGTTAATATTTTTTTTCTAGTAAAATTTTATTTTTTTTTGCCTCGAAGTTCAATGGCTCCTTGAAGAAATTATTATAGTAATATTTTTGTATATTTTTCCTATACACTTCATTATATTTTCTATTTTTCTATGAAAACTTCATCTCTTTAAATTGTAGGAAAATAGTTTTCTTCTTTTTTTATTTGTTAAAGTTTTCTTGAAATTTGAACTTTGATTCTCTACTTTCAGTTCATTTTGTTCTTTTTTGAATAAACTTTATATTGAAAAATTTTACTTTAAGAAAATGTTTTATGCAGCTATCATCAAATTGTTCGAATATTATTGGTAAATGATTTTGTTTTACAAACGCTGGAAGAATATAAGAATTCTAATTATTGAGGGATATGAGCTAGACCTAGTTATTGCAATGAAACGACCGCATTTCCTTCAATACAAATAAATGCTTTTATATGGTAAGAATATAAATTAATTACATGTAATAAATGCAAAGATGTACATTTGTTTATAAATAAACCTTTACTTTGGACCTGAGCTCAAGAAAAAACTTGAGTGATTTTCAAAATTACATCTTGAATTCACATTCAAATAAGACTGTAATACCCGAGTTGAAAAAAACTGATTTTTCCTTGATTAATTTAAAAAAGAAAGTAACATTGGGTATTTTTCTATAATTCCGTATAAACTTAATATAAAGCATGTTCGATAAATCCAAATTGCAAAATCTGCATAAATAACATAAAAGAGGAATTTATTTAATTTAATAAAAGAGGAATTGAAAATAACATAAAAGAGGAATTTAACCTATTGCTAAAAAACGCTTTTATTAGATTGTAAGGATCGTGATACATTTACGTCCAACAGAACCTTAATTTATAACAACTTATCATCATCACACGAACAGCGACTTTGTAATAATGCTCTGTTAACTAATACGTATTGAAATTTTTGTAATAATAAATCTAATATATCTTAAACTACCACATTTATATAATTTGCTCTACTTAGATAAAGTTTCCTTACAGCTTGTAACACTAGAAATAGAATAAAATTCAAGAAATAACTGTAAGAGATGTAAACTCAGGTATATTATTTTGATCAGCATCGAATTCTGAGTCGATTTAGCTTCGTCTGTCTGTCTGTCTCAAAAACTAAAAAACTATTACAATTCAGCTAAGCTCACCAAAATTCACACAAACGATATAATAGTAAATTATATACAGATTGTTTATTTGATCGAGGTACTGATTCGGGTAACTGCCATACAACTTCAAAATTTAGTTGGCTGTATCTTAGAAATTATAGAAACTATGGTATTGAAATTTGACAGAACCGAATATATTACTAAGACTATTCCGTTTGATAAAAGTAGTTAAAACTGCTTTGTTCCTCATGTTAGCTGTTATCTTAGCTGCTTTTTAAAGTTATTTGACTATATCTTAAAAAATGTTCAACCTACAGTACTGACATTATTGACAAGAGGTTGTATGCAACTGTATATTATTTATCATCCACATTTAGATTCATTTATTCGTACGGATATCACAGATTTGTTTTGTCATTTATTAATTTATAAAAGTTTACCACATCAGTTGTACAATGAGTCCAGTTATAAAATTACAAAAAAAATCTGCTATTTTATTAGATATGATACAAAAATTTAAAATATACCCCTATTAAGACTCAAGTTATTGATAACTTCAAAGTTATTAATTGACTCACCCATAAATTAATGAGGAAACTAATTCGAACAAAATCAGCTTCTTTCATATTAAAATTTATTCAGCAAAATAGCAAAATTTTTATTCGAAATGCACACTCTGTATCTTATGTGAAATTTAAAAAGAAAAAGAAAAATTAATAAAATATTCAACTCTTTTGTACAGCATTAAAATTTCTTGACCATTCTTTTGTAATTTACAATTTCACTATTTTTTTTCTTTTTAATTTGTTTTCATGTAATTATTCGAATATAAAAAAAAAATAATTTTTTTTTTTTCATTTTTTCTTTCTTATACTTGGGTTGTTTTTGACTTATCTAAGATTTGTTCTTTTCATTTTTTGTGTTCTTGTTTTTTCTTTTTTTTAATCATATTACTAATTATAATTTTTCATCATTTTACATTTAAAACAACTGTTACAACATCAATGTCATCCTTTTTTAGCATTTATGCATCTGCGTATGCTTTTTTCTTATACTTGTGTTTTTTGTTTTTTAAATGAATATAATTAAAATAATTCAAGGATATTAGCTTTATTTTAGCAAAAAAAAAACAAAAAAGAAAAAAAGGAACAAAAAGAAAAGATAATAAAAAGAGAGAAGAAAAAAAAAAACAACATTAAAAAACATTAAAAATTCAGTGTTTTTTGTCCTTGAATATTGTAAAAGTACAAAATAAAATTATGAAAAAGACAAAAATAACATAAAAAATAAAAGTAAAAATAAAAACAAAAAAAAACCCTTGCGTTGACACTTTATTATACAACAATATAATCGTATATATAAGAAGAAAATGAAGAAGAAGAAAAATAAAAGCAAAAACAAAATAATAAAAGAAAAAGAGAGAAGAGTAATTATTTGCATCTGTTATATCCTTTAAAACCTTGAAATACCCGAAAATAAAAGGCAACCATTTAATAAATTATTTTCATCTCTTTTTGTTTCTACTTTTTTTTTTTTTATTTTCTATACTTGTTTTTATATCTAGAGATCCCAATTTTTGTTTCTACTTTTTTGTTTTTGGTTTTTGTTTTCTTTCCGCGCCATCCTAATGTATAAATACTTGACTTATTCAGTGCATCACATCCAAAGCTTTAAAGTAGGTAATATTTTTTTTTTATATTATTATTTTTTTTTTTTTGTTTTACTTATTTTGGTTTTCGTTTATATTTTTGTCCCCCCTATATTCTTTTTGATTCTTGATCAATTAATAATTTTATTTAAAACCTCAATATCCTTTTTTTTTTCTGTTCTCTTATTTTTTTTTTATGGTTATGGTAATAATTGTGTGTGTGTGTGTGTGTGTTTACTCTTATGCTTTTAACATTTTTTTATTTTAAGGGTGCCAATACCCAACATTAATATTGTAATATAATCTTTACTTATCTCTTTATATTTTATATATATATATATATATATACATATATATATAATTTTGCTCAGTTGATAAGATATATAAAATATTATATAATTTTATGATTATACCAAAGAATAAACCGCATACAACAAAAAAATAAAAAAAAATATATTTGATATCTTAATATTACAATTATTTTTATTTTCATGGGATAAAAAAAAAACAAAAAATTCCTGTATATTGACCACTGCATCTGGTTTTTTTTGTATCTTTATTTTTACATCTTAATTTTTGCTTTTCTATAATATATATGGGGTAAAGAAATCTTATAATACTATTCAACCCTATTTAGAATCTTAGGTCTTCTCAGACTATATATATATATTCATATACATATATTTCTTTTCTATTTCGACTAATTTCTGGAATTCAAATTATAATTGATAAACAATTCATATTGCTTATATATAATAAGTAAAGGTATTTTTGTTGCTTTTGTATTGTTAAATTTGAATCAGTAGGAATTTATGCTCTTAAAGTATTATTATTAGAAAAGCAATTCGTTCGTAACACTATAAAAAATAAAGATTTATGATATAGAAATGTAAATAGCGTCTTGTTTTAATGTATATAGCCAACTGTCCCAGAGACAACTGATAAATAAAGACAAAAAAATCCATTAAATTTTAGCTACATTTTTTAAAATATTAAGTATTTATGAAATATTAAGTATTTCAGTCGAAATACCTATAAGATTTAAAAATATTTCAATAATATCAGAAATGGTATATTTAGACGTCAGAAAAAAAATTGTACGTAACGTGTTGAATAATTATACCCAATGTTTCCAAATCTAAAGCATACTTGACGAGTACTTAATATTGTGACTTCCATATAGCTTCAAAATACTTCAATTATTTTAGAAATCATTCACTAATATTATAAATGTATTCTAATTGAATTATTTCCCAAACTATACCCTAAAAAAAAAAATACTTTGATACATAATGTATCACTGAATTGGCACGATCAACTCTATTTTGATTTCTCTATTTACAAATTACTGACGTCTGAATTACAACATTTAACACAAATGCCACAAAAAAAATGAATATTATTCTAATAGAATATTCAATACAAATTGTATATAACTTTCAGATCCCAACATATTTATTAGCAACAACAAAAATCAGATCATTGGTAACCACAAAATCAGAAGCTTTGTTTTTCTTCTGCGTTTTGTAATTTTATGAGAAAAAAAAATTTTATTTTTTAATTTTTTTCTCTTTATACTTTAACTCCATCTTGGATATACACGTTTTTTTCTTTTTTTCTCTTTCTTATTTTAACAATTGGAATAAAATTAAAAGAAAAAGTAATGATAATAATAACAATAAACACAAGTAAAAATGAGATATATACCGTTAGATATGGAAAAAGATCAAGGAGACAACAATAACAATAATAATAAGAGCGACAAACAATAAGAAAAAACAAGAGAAAATAAGTGAAAAGAGAAAAAAAAAAACAACCACACAACACAAGAGAAAAACCAACCAAATCAAATAACAGGAATAAGAAAACACAAAGAAATGTTCATGTAAAAATAATAAGGTAAAAGAAGGAGTGGGGTGGGTACGACAACAAAAAAAAAAAACAATAATAATAAGAAAAGAAAATTTTGAGCTTCAAATTTTTACTTGAATGAATTTCAAAAGGAATTATTATGATTTCTGGCTTTCCATATATATATATATTATGTGCATACGTATATATGTATAACAAAAACCGAATTGACTGACCTATAAGAAGAAGAAGAAGAAGAAGAAGAGGATATACTGAACATCTCAATTCTTATTACAGACTTAATATAATTCTTATGTAATTATACATTATTTTTATGCACATACATATTTTATATATGTGCGTGCAAAATTGTGAGTATAAAATATTGAAAAGGTAAAATTTCAGTCAAATACACAATCGCTACAAATCCATCAATATGAAAACCATCCTCCTTTTATTCTGTTTTTTTTATCTGTTTTCAATTTTTATCTTTGCTTTGTGCTTTTGTACACTTAGTCATAATATATTTGAACAAAACCAAAAGGGTAAAAGGTGTTATATATAGAATCTTTAATACAAAGAAATATTTTTAAAATTTGTTATACAAAACTTATATATGGTCTTATACAAAACAAAAAAAAAATAAAAAGGAAAAAAGAGAAAAAATTTTTAAACCTTTTCTTTAACTGTGAACAATAAATTCTTTAAGAACTCTATTGAAGTGAAAAATTACTTTAGTTTAGAAAATAAAATACAAGACGAAAATAAAAGGACGAAAAGAGAAAAAAAAAAAAACAAAAAAAATTCTTTTATTCTTTTTTGGATTTTAAGTTTTTTTTTTTTTTTTTGTATTTATTTTTTAATCTTTGACTTTTGATATTTTCACGAATATCCAAAAGCGATATTAGAATCAAAAAATAAAAAAAGAAACAAAGAGTATTTATTACATAACCAGATACATAACTGACGTACTTACGTTTTTTCTTTCTCCAATATATCCCCATTTTTTTTTTTCAAATAGTATATTCTTATAGGTATAATATCGTAAATGTTATATACCTAATAATATTTTATAATAACGTATACTTATATATACATATTAGCTATACTAGGTCTGTATGGAAAGAAGTTCGATAAATAAGGGTTCGGTTAAATTTATTAAATTGATATAAATTATTTATGTACGATTTATTAAAATTAATTCAAATATTTATTATATAAATATTCTTGTTATATTTTCTGTTTGATTTTATTTTTTTATTTTAATATAGATATATTTTAATATTAAGCATGAAATAGGGGAAAGAAACCAATCATTTTCTCGTAAAAAAAAAATCAAATTACATAATTTATTCGTTCGTTTATAAATAGGGATGAAGACTTATTGTTTATGGGTTTTTGCCTTAAAATAATTCAATATTATATCACATTATATACAATAGAGAAACCAACTGGCCAAATCATCTAGAACACAAATTGGAAAAAATTGCTATATTCTCCAAAGAATATCAAATAGTATATCGTGGTTGATAGTTCTAGTATCACTATTTGTTTTTTAGAGAAATTAATTGACAAAATTAACTATTTTGATCTTTAGAGAAATTAATTGACAAAAGTATGAGCAGTCTGTACCGACAAAATAATATAGCAAGCATACAAGTAATAAATTTTATTATTCACTTCTACAAAATTGACAAAAATATAAAAGATTTTCAAGAATTAAAATATTTCAGCTTATCTACATTAAATGATTTAAATTACCTTAAATACCGATTTGGCTTTTAAAACTCGCAACTTAGCAAAAATGTAATAATGCACAAAGAATAGGATGAACGAATTCAAGTGACTCACCTGAAATTAAAAATATTAATAAAACATTAGAAAAATTATAAGCATTAAAATCAATATATTAAAATTATAACTTAAAGTTCAAAATTCTAATTTATACAAAGTCTGTCATGTAAAGGACTTCTTTAAAAGAAAAGTCTGAAATTTCCTGTACTATAATTGTAAATTGTATCTCCTCTACGGCCATCGCAGCCAACCATGGCTTATTGCAACCCTTCCATATCTCACTTAAACTATCCCGGTTCCAAGTTAATACCCGGAGATATCCCTCAAGGAGCTGAACGTAAGCTGCCCAACAGTGAGAAAATCACGCACAAACATTCTCTTGACAGCCGGAACAGAACAGTTATATGCAATATGTATGGCCATTTCCTGTTCACCCCGGCAGAATCTACACAAAAGAGAGTTCGATTTGACCAGTTTGTGCAAGTGATATTTCACCGGACATTGTCCAGTGCTATACTATATAGTAAATTCAATTGAATCACATAAAACTGTTAAGAATTATGAATACTAACACAAAATTATTGAAAAAAAAAAAATAAAAATTTCGTGTGTTGTTCGTTAAAATTTTATAAACACATCCAACGTCATCATTGATTTTGTAACCATTATAAAAATGAAATATGTCGAAAAAATTTCACTAAGTCAAATTTCTCTATATATATAGGTATAATTATTGCAAGTACCATTACATAAGTGTTTTAATGCAATCAAAGGTGAAAATGAAGACATTTTCTTATTTTATAATAAATTAAAAAAATCGTGTGTAATTCTTTGTTTTTTTACTGTATTAGAATACACAACACCTCATTGTATCAACCAATAAACAAGAATATTATACAATATACGTACTTTAACAGGCACCATCAGTTTATGTAATTTATATAATAAAGAAAAAAAAAATAATTTAAAAAGAATTAAAGACAAGAAATTGCGGTAAACCTGTTATTATTACACAGATGGGTAAAAAACAATTTTTTGCTTCTTGCTAATGCTTATAATACTTTTCTTTCTTTATTTGTTATTTTGCAAGTTTTTCTGGTTCTCTCAAAGTGGTATTAAAAATTCAACTTGAAAATGACGTGAAAATAAAATTCTCCTTTCATTGCACTCTAAATAAAAACACCTAACGAAAAAACAAGCAATTTTCAATTTAATTTTTCTTTTCATTTTTTTTAATTATTGTACTCAATTCTACTTAAGTGTTTTCTTTCTATTTAATTCACAGTGGGCTTTACTACATTTTTCTTATGCATGTTTTATTTAAATTTAATTATAATCTTAGAAGCTATTACAGATAATGTGAATATTGCTATTCGTGCAATCATATACAAAAATGAATAATTAAAGGCAGCTCAGCCAAAAAGTTGAATCTTCACAAAAGATGACTGAATATAAGACGGTAAACTTCATTTTTTCTGATTAGTGAACTATTTCTATTTTATGTAAAGCAATAAGAAGCAGAATTGGATTCCTACACTTTTGCGTCTACCAATAATAAGTGAAAATAATTGAGCTATAATAAAATGTTTAAATGCACATTTCAATAGTTTATAAGTGCACCAAATTTTGTGAATTTTACTTGCAATGTTCAATTTTTAAGCGGAAACAAGAAATTTAAAGAAACTGTAATATAAAAATGTAATGTTAATGTAAACAAAATTTGGGAATCTACCATTTATATTCAAATGTTTTCTGCTAAATTTAAAATGTGTGTAGCCCACAACAATGAAAGAATTACTTATTCAATAGGCCGAAAATTATTAAATTCCTAAAATTATATACCTATTTACCAATTAAATATTTAAAATAAAGAGCTTAGCGTTGTAAATCTGAAAATACAAACGAAACCACCATAAGCTTCATTAGAAATTGTACAAGTATGTATTCACTAATAAATTTTATCTGTCACCTCAACTTATATATCTATTCCCATGGCATTTACAAAGAAACAGAAATTTTACTACACAAATTTTTTCATTCTATAGAAAACATTGTTCTTGCTTTGTAATTTCAAAACCTGTATTTATTGCTTTTGTCACTGCTCTTCTAATTTTTTAACAAAAAAAAAAAACAAAATTTTTATACTAGTATAGACCAGGTATTTTGGCCGCGTGTCAGTGAATCAGTACACACTTTTTTTTCTCACTCATATTTTACTATGTTTGGTTAATGAAAGGAAAAATTCTTGGAAATATTCAGGAAATGTTATATTTTAATAATGAATCGCCATCATAATGCAAAGAATTGAATACATAATATTATGCAGATACGTAGACGCACTTAATATTATGTATACTTATATGAATACATACATATATGTATGCGACATAGTATATGGCAACATTACAAGTCAATGTTAATGACACTTTTTTTTTTATAGTATTTCCTCTTTCCTCTTAAAAAGAAGAAAAAAAGCAGGAACAGGTAAAATATACGAGTATTATGAGTAGAATAAAAAGAGGGAGAAAGAGAGAAAGAAAGTGAGTGAGATAGAAAAAGTCATTAGTAATTTTATTTGTTAAATATAAAATTTTCTTTTTACTCGGTTTCATATTTTACTTTTCTTATAAATTCTTAGTTACTGTTTCGCTTTTCGTTTAGTTGTTTTTGTTTTTTTTCCATACTTGTTTTTCTTATTAGTGCTTCAATTTTACACTCTTAGACATTGGCTTTTACAATAATGCTTTCTTTTCATTATCCAAGTTTTTATAAACGCATTTGTTTTATAAAATTCTAAATAAAAACGTATAGAATTGAAAAATTAAATTCTGTACGCATAGTATAACTATAATACTCGTAAAATATGAATTCAAAACATTCTGGGGAAAATTTTCAATTTCTTTAAAGATACACTATAGTTGGAAATTTCATTTTAATTAATTTAGTGTATAAAACATATAAGCTAGTAGAATTTCAATTGAGATTTTGTTTTTATAAATACATAATTTATTGTAAGAATTCCCATTAATGTTTTATTCAATTTTATTTTGCAAGCTATGCATATATGAGTATAATAATAATTTTAATAACTAAACCTAGTCATTTAAAAATAAATTATTTATTATATTTGAAACACAATTTTAAATACAATTTTGCTTATGTAATTATCACTAATTATTCACATTTCCTAAACTAAATAATTATAAATTATAAATAGTTTTATAAAAATTTTATGAAAAAAAAAATTAAATTGTTATACATAAAAATTTCTCTATTAAAAGCAATATCTCTGATAATATTTACGATAATACACAAATTTTAGAAAATGATATGGAATACAAGTTCTTAGTATGTTCAAAATGTGGCGCCCTATGGATGGCGAAGAGAAAATAGTTAGCGAAAAGTAGTACTTATTGTATTATAATTATATAAAATGTTATATGATTAGATATCTCAGTATAAACCGTGTAATATAAAATTTATATTCGAAATATTAAATGAATTATAATTTATCACTTAACACAGCCTTAATTTATGTATAAGAACACATGAATATGCATATATATTTGTATATATAATATATAATTGCAAAAAATATCAACTTTCAAAATTAAAACATAAAAATTTTCGTACTCAAATTCTCTTCTATGTACGTACATCTATATATAGGATATAGAGTTAATTAAATTAGATAGACTTTGTAGAATCACTTAAATTTTAATGAAATTAAAAAAATTTTTTGCACAAAAATTTTTCAACTTTAATGTAATTAAAAATAATTTTTTTTTTTTGTATATTTTATTAAAACTTTCTTAAGAAATTACAATTTATTTTTGCTATTTATTAAATAATATGAATTGAATTTAAAATTTTCTTTAAAATTTATTTTTTTCATAAATTAAAACTAACCTGTATATATTCTCGCCCTTTCAAATAATAAAAGTATAAAATTTTCTATATATATATACGAGTATATTATATACGAGTATATATATAAACCCTCTTTCTTTGCTTCCAAATATTTTATATTTTAAAGAGTTCAGTTGAGATTTCTAATTTCTTTTAGAGTGCTTTCAAGATAATTTTCATTCAAAATAATATTACTATTATAATATAAGAATGTATTTTAAAGGAATGAAAGGGTAAAAAATATATATATATATATACATTAAAGAAAAATAAAAAGTGCATCAATAAAATAATATTAAAAAATTATAGTTGTTCAGGTGAACTTTAAGATAAACTTAGGTAAGGTTCAGTTATACAAAAGGTCTTTATTTAATTTAATTTAAAACAGTAATAAAGACAAAAAAAAGAAGAAGCACAAATTGCTGTTGCTTAATAACAAAATGGAATTTTTAAAAGAGTTTAAGGAATTTTGGAAAAATTTCTATTGAAATGTTAAGAGAAATTTTGAAAAAATTACTGCGAAACTTTTGTTATTGTTCCAATTCCTTATAGTTTTAATAAATTTTAAATACATTTTTCTAATATTGACTTCTATTTTTCTTAAATCTAAGTGATTTAATGATTACTGAATAATTAATTTAATATTACTGGTCTTTGTTTAGCAAGTTACTACAATAAATTACGCTATGCTATTTTAATGTATAAAATATTGCAAAATTTCCTTGCTAGAATTCTGATAAAAAATCCAAAATCTGATATAGAGTTTAAAAATGTGATAAAATTTTCAGAAACTAATGTAGAGTCTAAAAATCTGATAAAATTCTAAGAAAATATTTCGATGAAGGAAAATAATATTATTAACAATTTGAAGATTCAAATTATTTTCACATTACATTGGTATTGTAAATTATTTTTATATTATAAATAGAAAAGCTAATTCAGTATAACATTAAATTTTTAAAAAATTTCTTTAATATGGTGTTCAATTTCCAAAATTATATTTTCACTTAAAATTGAAATGAATATATGTGTAATAATATTTTCAAAAGTATTTTATTTTAATGAAAATCAATTCAAAAACATATTTACTTATTTGAAAAGCAATATAATAAAATATAAATGAGCAAAAAGAAAATTTAATTTTATTATTAATGCAATTTTTTATATTGAAAATCCCGTAGTATCAATAACAAAATTTTGTTACGACATAAGATATACAATTTTCCTTTTGAATTCAATTTTAAATTCCATTACAAAATAATAAGAAAATTTTTCGTTTTCAACATTACGGTACTTTTATGAACAATTACTGTTTACAATTTAATATCACATGTGTAAATAAATTTTCAAATCCTCATAAATTTGGGAATCCAGTATTAAGTAGGTGTTGAAATAGAAATTATTCAAAAATTTCAATTATTATTCGGTTTATAACGCTTCACAAGATTTTAAAAAAAAATTTTTTTTTTGAATACCTTATAATATTTTTATTTCTAGTACAATCCAATGTTCATAAAATTTTTTGACCATTATTTAGTCTTCAATAAAATTCTATAGAAAAATCTTTTCTTTAACCTTTTTTCTAGATCATCGGATTTAAATTAAATGTTAATATGTATGTGTATATATTATTATATTTATTGAAATTTTTTGAAAAAAAATAAAAATTAATTTTATCGAATTTTATTCGCCTATACAAAAAATAATATAATCAAGATAATATTTTATTAATAATAATAAATTGAAAAGTTTTGTATTGATTTGATAAGGCAAATTAATTTGGATTTCGGTCGATTGGTGCTTAAAATGTATAATCTAAATCATAAAAACGAAGTACTTAGAATTCATTTTATTAAATTCTATATAAAAGAAATAAATCTTGATAAAATTTAAATACTAGATGCAGGAGCAATTTTCTTCTGCAATTTAATACAAAAGACCTTTTTTTATATTTAAATGAAAATTAAAACTCAATTTAATAGTGGAATAATTAAATTTTTTTTGATATACCAGGAGAGATATATTAAAAGTTTAAAATTTAAAAATATTTTTTTCGAAATTTAATCTATATTTTTCAATTAAAAATGAAGTAGAGTTGAGCTTAAATACAAACAGGGGTTTCTCGGCGTTACTGTTCAACTTATCTCTAGATGAAATAACGCGGAAATCAACAACACCTCCAAGAGGAATAGAATGGATCTCAACAAGCCGCCTGGAGCTGGTAAAATAGGCTAACTGAGCTGCATATAAGGGCGGGGCGAAATCGACCTAAAAATTAACTTAAAAAAACCAAATCACTCCGAATGAAAGCACAGCAAAACCTTTCAACTTCGTCATAAATCCCAATCCAATAAAAGATGTCCAACAATTCAATTACTTCGGCATAGAAAATAGGTTGAAGCTGACTAAACCGGCATTCGGTAGATTATGGGAATCTACCAAACACATCTAGAAATCTTCACACTTACCCAGAAATACAAAATTGAGAATATTCAACACATGTGTAAGAATAGTCCTGCTGTATGGCTCCGAAGGATAGCTAGCAAAAAATGGATACACAAACAATATACAGGTATTTATAAAGCGAAACCTAAGAATCATCTCCCAAATGTTCTGGCCCAGAAGAATAACTAACACAGACGTCTGAGCTATAAAGCATGAAAAGGCTATTGCAAGAATAATAAGAAAGAAAAAATGGGGATAGATAGACACACACTGTGACTATCCATCTGAAACACTTGCAAGTCTGGAATTGGAGTAAATTTCGCGTGGGAGAACAAGCGTTGGACGACTCAAGAATTCATGGCGACGGCTGACATAACATAGAGAGAAATAAAACGAATGGCCCCTAACAGAGTTCGTTGGAGATTCTTTGTAGTAGTCCTATGCTCCCAAGTAAACTACAACAAGAAAAAAATGCATTAGCAGTAGATTTCTAAATTTGTATAATTGTCATTGAAAGTAATTTGAATTTTATTTAAATTCATTATATTATATTATTTCATTTAGATATTAGAGATTACCTTTAACCAGTCCAAATTTTATTTTGAATTGCTTTAAATAAAATAACTCCGAAAAGGATTACAGTTATTGTTCAACGCACCTTTAAAAACTGTTCCTTGCACCTTTAAAAAATTATGTTTTAATATAAAAGAAATAAACTGCTCTGGTATGCCCAAAAATTTAAACTTAAATTTCAATTAAATTAACAGCGCCATATCTTAAAATCACCCTATATTATTTTGAAAATTTAGTTCTATATTATATTTCAAAAATATTTAATGTAAAATACCAATTAAAATTCTTTTCTTACAGAATACCATAAGTACAACTTTATTTTCATTCATTTAAAACTGTTCAAAAAAAAAAACACAATCTGTTATGTTATGAATTTAAGAATAAAAAGAAAATATCAACTTCTAAATTGAATAAATTAAGGAACGCTATCATTTTAGTTCAATCAAAGTATCTGTAAATGTTGTAAAGAAATTTTGGAAAGTCATATAGGAAAATAATATAGTTTTTTTTTGTTTTTCTTATTGTTCACTCCAACCTTTTCAACCTTGCCTCCATATTTCTTTACATTTTCTTGTCATAACACTAAGAACAGAATATTAACAGCCAAAAAGTAAACCATTAGAAAAAGTTTATTGGTATTCATCAGTATATTTATACATAGTTACTGTTTTCACACACAAAAAAAAAAAAAATAAATAAATAAATAAAACATTGTTGGTAACTTCTTCCCTCTTCACCGATAACAAAATTATTTTGTACATTTTTTAATACAATTTTCAACAAAAGTATACATATTATAATATTCTGGTACATTGTCTATACTCGTATACACATTATAAGAGAAGTACTTGCACATCTATTATATCTACATATAGATAAAGAATATACACATAAATTTGTATATATATAAATATACAATATTAAATAAGATATTAGAATCCTGTGACATAAGACTCTAAAGTGTAATATAAAAAAAAAAAATTATTTGCACCCTTGGGTGCAATACCATAAATGCGTACATTCTTCAGTTATCATGTCTAATTTAATGTTTAATATACAATGTGTATATGTATTTATTATATAACGTTATCCTTTTATATTATATGTACATTTGTTATATTATGTATAGATATTCAATTCATTATACGCACATACATGTAGTTTTTGTGTTTTTGTTGTTTTTTTTCTTCTTCTGTTCATTCGTAATTTTATTAGAGAAATTGTTATAATAATAAGAAAAATCAAAAAAACACACAAAACCCCTTTTCTCATAATATACGTACATACTTTATTGTTGTTGTTTTTGTGTTGTCATTATTTTTGTTGTTATATTGCTTTAACTGTTATACACTCCTCTACTTCTCTTCTTTATATATATATAGTAGTATATATATATATATATATATATATATATAGATATACTACTATTGCTATGTAGTTTAGTTCTTGTTATTGCTTTTATTATTTTATTATTGTTGTTGTTGTTGTTCATTTTGTTGTTATACACATCATTTATTAAAATTTAAATTCATATTTATGTTAATGCGTTTTCAATGTTCCAAGGATATAAAGTTCTTTCCCCAATTTTCTGTGCCTTTTTTTTTTTTTATTTTATTTTTTATTGTTGTTATTTTGGTTTTTTTTATTCTTTTATATTGCTATCTTTATTTTCTTCCCTCAAAAAAAAATTAAAATTTTCCTGTTTTGTATTAATAAGGTTGCTTTTATATTCCAAATGCAGTAGATTTTATAATTTTATTATTTTTACGATTTTGTAAACACGACAATAAAATAAACAATTTCTTATAAGGATCACATTTTAATCGAATGTTCTAATTTTTATTTTACTACATATATAATTATGGGTTCTATTGTCAACTTATATATGAGGCATAAAATTTACTATTTTAAAATATTAAAGTCATTTTTTGGGATTTTGTTTGCTCTTAATTTTAATGTGAATAATAAATAATTTGAGAAAATTATTTGTTGTCTTCTTTTTTAGAAAAATATTTTTTTGATTTGGGAATCTTGTAAATTCTTTATTCTAGAGAAGGATATAATGACAAGTGAATTAAATAATTTTATTTTTCAAATAATTCTCTCCCATTTAGAAATCTTATATAGATTAATTATTAGTAACAAAATGTGCGCCATTATTCGAAGAGTCTCTTTATCCACTACATGCAGACCACATCCTTACATACAGATTAAATAAGATCTTTATTTTAAACATTTATCTTACTATACTGTGTTGATAAAATCATCTTGGTTAGTTGGCTGGTTGATGTGAATGGTACAGCAGGTCCACCGCACCTCAATTAGTACAAATGTGCTAATTTGCTACCACTTCACCGGAATCATTTTATAAAGTCTTAATTTTTTAGTTTAATTAAAATTTTTTGGTTCAAATTTTACTAATAAAATTTTAATTTTCAGATTTTTGAATATTTCAATAAGACAAGTATGTTAAAATAATTTCTCTCACTTATTTTCCATAATCTACTCCCTTTTTTTTAAAAAAAAAAAAATTAAATCTGATTGCAAAAATCTCATTCAAAAACTTTCTACTTAAATATTTTTTAAAAGGATGTAGAATTGTATATTGAATAAAATTTGAAAAAAATGAAACTTATAAATACACATACATATTTTTTTTTTAGTTTATTATTTTCCTTGGTTATATTGAATAATAACAGTACACATTGTGTAACTATAACCAACAAAAAACAAAAAAAAAATGGAAAAGCAAGAGTTGAAAAAAAAAGAGTTTTGTATCATCTTTGGATATTTTGTAGCATAAAAGTAATTAACAACTGGGTTTTAAAATTGTATGAGATTTTTAAATTTTTAAGCATTGAAAAGAGAAGAGAGACAGGAAAAAAATAGATGCCTCTATGAATTTAAGCCATAGTAGAGTGTAAAGCCCCTTTTGTTTTGTTTCTTTATAGTTTTAAAATTTTTGTATATAATCTTATTTTTTTTTTTTTATTATTAATAAATTTATGTTTTTGTTGTTCTTTTGATTGGACTTTGAAAATTAAATGAATTTCTTTTTTCTTGGCTTTTCTTTTTTCTTTTTTTTTCCACAACATTATACTGCTGTTCCGTTTATTATGGTTTTCAGATGAATATCTTAGATATTTATATGCAAATATAATGCTTATATTTCGTATAGATTTTTATGTATCCATATATTCTATGGAATACAAATACACAGCTATACATAGTGGTTGGGTTCCTTTTTTTTGTTTTTCAATTATTTTAATTTTTTTTTTTTTGTGTCCAAATTTAGGACATGAAAATATACATACAAGTTTTGAATATCTTTTTTTTTTTATAAATATAAATTTTTTGTTGTTGCTGCTGATTTTCTTAATTTTCTTTTTATTTTTAAGCAAAAAGAGAAAAAAAAAGAGATAAATAAATAGAAAAGTTTCACAATTTTATGGTATAAAATACACCGAGAACTGCATATTGTTGTATTAAAAGAATTGGGTACAAGCTCAGTATACATACACAAATACATAACGTATATTTATATGGATAAGCAAATAATTAAATTTTTGCGCAAAAATTTTTTATGCGGACTTCAACTTTACAAATAAATTCCACTATTTTTAAATTATTTACGTGTTCACTTAATATTAAATAAATGAATTTTAAATTAAAATACTCTATAATATAGAGTATTTAAAAGCCTAACTGAGCCTAACTATTTAATACAAATCTGTATTACAACCAAACAAACGCCTCGCAAAAATTCAATTAAATGATAGTTTTTGGAATACAAATAAGATTTAAAAGAGTTAAATTTTTAAAAATATTATAGTTGAGGAGCTTAATTTATAGTTTTCAGACTTAGTTTATGAATTATGATTCTAAACACATTTAAACTTCATTTAATGTGTCCCAGTATTTTTCGCATGAATAATAAGCGGCCGCTGCCATATATATTATAATAAGACCAATATTTTTTAAACATGTCAAAAGTATTCGAAAGTATAGAAACAATGCCACCTACATATGTATAAACGGAAAATTCTTTCTTCGCAATGTACTTGATTTAGAAGTATAGGCGTAAGTAAGAATATATGTATATGCCCCGAGATTAATATTAATTATATTTAAATATTATTCAATAGTGCATATTTATATTCATATATCAAAATACTGAAACATAGATTCTTTAAGGGTTCGGAATCAACTCAAAACTTAAACTATTTAAACCCAGTTATATAAATGATAAAATTTTTAATATTAAACAAGAAATTAACAATGCAAATGGTGAACATGAAACACTCAGTTTAAATTTTACGCATACTGCTATATATATGATATACTCATACATATAGATTATTTCTTAAATGTTATATTCTATTTATAAATATATCCTTATATTTTATATTATCATCTATATGCATATATTATAAACGTAATATAATTATAAAAATAAATTTTAGTAAAATAAAATTCAGATTTTCCCTATATAATAATATATAACAAGAACAAAATAAATATAACAAAAAAAAAACAACACAAAGAAAAACATGAAGGAGGAAAAATTTTTTGTTAAATTCATTAGCAAAATTAGTAGAATTTATGAACCACGTACAGAGAAATTTTTTAACCTAAATTAAAAGAAAATAATTACAAAATTGAAATTTTACAGACAGAGGAAACAAAGTAATTACGTGACATAATATTCTTTAATGTACTTAAAAGTATATTAATGTATGAATTGAAATTATAAATTTTAAATTTTGAAAAAAAAAAAATTGAATTTTTTAAGAACTAATTATCTTATAAATGATGTACACATATTTATATACGAATGTAATTGGATTTACGCAATATACGCATTTATTTCTTTTTATCTACCAAATCTTGCATATTTCACTTTATTATTTAAATTATATAGAGTCATATTGTTATGCATATGTATTTAATTTGCGTGTAGATTGTACATGATCCACATTCCACGTATATGTATGCATTACAATTAAATTTAGAACATTACAAATAAATTTGAACTGCACAAGATTTTTAATGTACCCTACAATTTTCAATATGATTAAAATTTAGCATAAAAATTGCATTACCAGCCAACGGTAATGCAATTTTTATGCTAAAATTCGGGATTAAAATATTTTTCTTCTAGTTTTTATAAAATTTGCAATGCGACAATTTCATTTCTGAACGACACACATGTACTTAATTAAAAGGGACCAGATTAAGATAGCTTAGAATTTTGAAATTTTATTGTTTTTATGAAAATTATACATGTTTGGGAGCTTGTAAATTTTTAGTGAAACAAAGAGTCAAATATTTTAATTATTTTAATTTAAAATTTATTTATTCGAAAATTTAATATTTAACTATTATTTTTTACAAAGTTAATATCCAAAGTAAATTTAAAACTTTTCGAATTTCAATCCAAATACTATGACAACTTGTAAAAATATTACCATTTCGGAGTTGTGTTACATTTTAAATTCTGATTGTGCCAAAAATTTTTTCAACTTTTCCTTTGCTTCTAATCCTAAGTTAGTTGCAAAAATTTTTTATTTAAAATGTTTTTCTTCAAAAATTGTTTAAATTAAAATATAGAAATCAGGTTCTGTGTTAGAAAATTGTAATAAAACTAGTCTACATATCTCTATACAAAATAATACGTATAACACTTTTAATTACGCCCCACATTCTGTACAAACGAGTATACATAGTTGAAAGAAGGAGTAATAATTTATATTTATTTCGATAGATGGCTAAATACTTTTAATTTACTATATAGAAAATGAAATTGGATGGAAAAGGTCTACTTTAGATCAAATAAAATTCTCAACTAATATTAAATTAGGGGCATTCTAATTTCATTACAAATCATAATATACGAGTATTACATTCTATTAATTTAAAATAATTATTTTCGTGAAATTACTCGGAAAAATAAAATTACTCGTTAGTTTTACAATCGTATTTATTAAACAAAATAATTAATTTGTTAATAGAATTTAATTATATTGTAGATATAATGGTAACCATTCCCCAACCACAATTCAATATTTAAATATATAATTAAATTTTTTTTCAATAATAAAATATTTATTTCCAAAAATTAAATGTTTACAATAAAATTTCTAAATAATGTTATGTAACAACCATTATATGATAAAAATTTTGATAGTCTGGTATACAAACATACTATTTATAGGATATTATTTAAAATTTTTATTCTTACTCTTGAATGTAATTTTTCATGAAATAATTATAAATATATACATAATATATATATATAAGTCATTATTTTGAAATTCACATTTCTACTAGAATATTCAAGTTCTAAATAATCATTATAAATTTTCAAAATTTACAATTTAACAATGAAATTCTTGCAAACTCTAAGTGTATATAATATATAAGGTATATAAAGTAAACATGAGGTGATTTTAATGATTTTTCTCATTATACATATATTTATCCTGAATAAGATACAAGAATTATATAAAACTAACATGGGCCCATTCACTGTAATTGGTGCATTAATAACTGAACATTATTTACTTTACTTTTTTTTTTTTTATTTTCTCCTACTTTCATTTCTTTCTTTTATATATAATATAAAATTTACAAAGATCATTTCAAAATGTAACATTATTCAACAAGTCAAACAATATGTACAACAAAAAAAAAAAACTAAAAAGGAAATAAAAGTAAAAGTAGTAAAAAAAAAAAAAAAAGAGTTATGTAACATTGCAAGGAATAATGACAAACTGTACAAAAAAAAAAGAAACGAACAGAAAAAGAAAAAAATCTTTTGTTAAAAATTAAAAATATGTTGCAAATGTCACCTTAGTGTCAAAATACAAATTTTCTTTTTTACGTTTTTTTTGTTTTTTTTTTTGTATTTTAAATATAAAGCTAAAAAAAAAAAATTTTTTTTTTTTATTATTAAAAAAAAAGGAACTTAAGTAAAGTTACGCTAAGCTGTATGCAAATATAAGTAAAAGATTTAATGTAAAAATTATATGTACCTAACCTAACACATAGTTATTATCATCATCATCATCCAAATCATAATCATCATCATCATCTCCATCATCATCATGTAATATTTTATAATACAAGAGAAGTAGTATAACATACAACAGTGCCAGTAGAGGCGGCAATAGCAAAAGCAACAGCAAAAAAGGAACAAAAAACAAAGCAAAAAAAAAAAAAAAAAGGGGACCTTATTAACGTTCTTATTCAGCGAAAATAAGAATATTTCTTAACAATACTTTAAATCATATAGAGTGGAAGGACATATATTTACATTTTTATACACTTATCCTTCATAAAGTAGATTTAAATGAATATTTACATATATTCCATATATATATATATATATATATATATATTGTATATGTGTATAAGTATGTGTAAATAAGTATTATAATAATAATGATAAGGTATTGGAAAGAGAAGGTATATGTATATATGTATATTTATTTTATATTATTATAAAATATTATAAAAAATATTTTCTTGCACTCTTATTTCTCTCTCTCTATCTCTCTCTTTCCTTCTCTCTTTCACTTGTTTTTTATATTGCTCACGTTATATTTAAAAAAAAAAAGTAGCAAAAAATATAAATAATATTATCAGAAGAAAAAAAAAATGTAATACAGGGTGTTCAAAATTTGATTATCAATATTTTATTGTTTATTATTGATTATTTGGGATTGGAAAAGTGGCAATGAAAATTAATTTTAAGCAAAAATATCTCAATAATTAAAATTTAAAATTATTTTTCGTTCATTTTTGTTCTTATTTTTTTATTCTTAAGTATACACAGAGGCTGAATATACAGAGTGATGGATGCCTGCCCTTTAATTTACTAACGAGAAAAACTTAACTAGGATATTTGATAATTCCATTTTGTTCATCAATTTTTAAACTATCGCGTATTTCTCAAAAAAAATTTTGCTTATTATTAAAAAATTTTCAATTTATGTAGGTAAACCTTGTTTTCTTAAAAAATAAGCAGTAAGTAAAAAAATTAGTGAAAATTGCATATTTACAGGCGATTGCAGTATAATTAAATTAAAAATTGATTTCAGATGTTATTCGGAATTAAATTAATAAATTGTATAATTTATTAAACTTAAAATCTAATCAAACAAAGTGTTATAAAACACTCTGTAGAAAAGCAAAATAACTGTAAAATAAAATTACTTTAAATAGAAGTCAAAAAATATAATTCAAGCTCATTCCGTTTTTTTTCTACCTTGTACGCTTTACTAGTGAAGGAAAAAAAAAAGGGAAAACAAAAAGTGGAAAAAAGCACGCCAAAATCAAAGAGGGGGTGAAAGAAAAAAATTAAGAAAAAATAAAATAAAAAACTTAAGGTTAACTTTTGCTTCAGACAGCAAAAATCCCTTGAGTTTTGAATTTTCTTTTTTTCTTTTTTATTTAGAACAAAATTATATACAATTTTTTTTTCTTTCGTTTTTTTTTTTCTTGGGCTTTGTGTTAAGCTCTTTTACTATGTTTATTCTTTTATATTCTTGCATTTTATTTTCTTAATATCTAAGGATACCTATGACTAGTATGTATATAAGTATATTACACGCTTATACAACTATTTTATTTGAATCAATCGTGTTTTATCCTTGCCCATTTTTTTATTTTTCTTGTAGACATATAATTAGATATTTATATATATATATATATATATATACCTGTATATATAGACTCTAACGTAAATTAAAGTGTTTTTTTTTTTTTGCATTTTTTGTTGTACTAGAAATAATGCATTCAAGAGTTACCAGGTACTATTCAAAGAAAATGTTGTATTTTTTAACATTTTATTCTCTTCACATTTCAAAAATCATTATAATTAGAATTTTAAAGGCTATTCAAAAAATAATCATCATGAATTAATAATAATTTTAACATCTTGTCTTCAGTGTTATACCATACAAGAAATTCTTCAATTTTTATATATTATAAAGAACGTCTATTTTAAATAGGTACGAAATTAAAAAAAAATATATAAGAATTTAATAGGGGAAGGGCAGTAAATAAAAGATTATATAAAAGTAGTTTTTATAAATACACAACATTAAAACAGAAAAAATTCTAATAAAAATAACATCTTTAGAATACGAAGGAATGAAAAGTTTTTTAAGAATCTTTTAAGAAAATAAAATTCTGAAAATTTTTTCACTATTAAGAAATTTACTTTAAGAAATTTTCATTTAAAAAAATTTAAATTTTTCTGAAATTTAATATACTCGTAAGTACATGTATGTATACATTTTATATTCCATTATATATAAAAAAGATGCATAACTTTAGGCGCCCACAAAATAGGTTGAATTTCTTTTTTCCTTTTGATGCCCTTAATTTTGTAACAGCACCCTACACACATAGGAGCAGTTGGGAGAAATTTATAAATCACATTTTATGTTCATTGGTACTGGTAGCAGTCAGCACAAATGTGCCGTTTTGTTACCATTATCCTGTGATCACCAGGTCGGCATTGGGCTTAATTATTAGATTACAGGAGAATCTCTTGAGCAATCCTACTAACCAACCGATTCTCTTGACGAATCAACCGTCACATTTTACTCCTGCAGTTCTTATTAAAAATAAGTATTTAAATTTAATGTAGAGCTATATATAGTTTTTACTCTTATGTATAATTGAATTTTAACGCAAAGCTACTTTCAAATAGTTATGTTCAGGTCGAAAATCGATGTACTTAAAAAATCAATTGTTCTAAAATATGGTAAATATACTGACTAGAATCAAATTTATCTTAATTCACAACAAAAAACTTTGTAAACAAGCGCTGAATAAATTATTAGCAAAATTTTAAATGTATTCAAATGAATTAGACGAAAATGCAGAAAATATACAAGCAACACGCACAATTTAGAAAATAACGCACTGCTTTATTGAATTTCAATAACTTAAAAGTATAAGAAGACAAAAGAAGACAACAAATCACAAAACAGGCAGTTAAAAATCGCTATTGGTAACTTTAATTTTTTATATTTATATATATGTATATGGTTATATATATGCAAACAATTTTTCTAAATATTTTATTTCTATGTATTAATTCATGTACAAAATGCAATAAAAGCAAAAACAAGAGAAAAAAAAATGGAAACTTAGGGAAAATGGAAAATTTAAATATTTAACTCAAATAAAAACAGAAAAACAAGAATAAAAATAAACTGTAGGTACAAAGAGAGAAGAACTCAAACACCAAACGCCAGAAAAAAAACACAAAATAAAAAAATTTAAAAGGAGGTTAAATATTCTATGAGAAAATCCAGTACATCAGAGTAAAAGTAGAAAAGAAAAAAATCACAGAAAAAGGACAAAAATAAAATTAAGTTTTACTTTATACTTAATTTTTTTTTTTTATAGATATACAAATCCCGTTGTCCTTATGCACCACAAAATTTTCTGACACAGCACCATCATTTCATATATCTACATATATATATGTATATCTATAATATAAGCATCTACAAATATTTTTATACGAAATTATTATATAAAATGTGTTAAAATTTTAAAATAGCCAGATTGCATACAATTATTTAGACTTATATATATGATATATATATATATATGTAAATATGAATATGTATAATATCAATAGAATTTTAAATATTTCTAGAAATTGGTGCGGTTGTTAACTGCAGATGTACATAATTTTTACTACTATTTTTTTTCTCTTTTACTTTATTTTTTATCTTTTTTGTATAAGGAAACTCTTCAATGCAGATTCAATCCTATATTATACATTTTGTATATATATAATATATGTATAACATTTTAAACTCTTATAAATTTTTCTATCATTATGATGATAGTGATAGTGTTTATAATGTTGATTATATTCAATAATAATAATGATAGTATAACTATAATAGAATGTATACATATTATGATCATTACATTAATAACAATGTGAAAAATGTTATATAGTAGATTTAACGTTCATTTTTATAATATGCATATAAAGAATATCCCACTGGACATGCATAAGATAATAAAGTATTTCCCTATCTAGTTGGAAAAAAATTAATTTTTTTTTTGCATTTCATTCACATTCACATAATATTAAAATATGTTAATAATTTTGACATATAGGAATATAAGCATATATAATAATACCTATAAGTATTTAATATATTACTATGTGCATTGAGTATAACAACTTATTTGAATATTTCATTTTCTTCATATAAAATATACATATAAAGAGTATAAACACTTTATAATAATAATAACGTGAATATTTGAATGAATATATCATTAATTATAAATTAGAAGGATTAATGGGCATGATCATAATGATATATTGACTCTATAATATATAATTATACGATATATTAAATGTATACGGTGAAATCTTCATATAACGAGCACCCATAATCCCTAATAATATGGAGATTTCGCTATATAGAGCCTTTGAACAAAATTTCTTATATCGACATATTCTCTTCATTACAAACAAGAAGTCGTAAAACGTGCACCAAATATATTGTGTTGAAAGTATTAAAGTGTAAAACTAATTCTAAATTCTTTGATCATAGATAAAATATAATTCTGTTCATACAAACCACTGGTAATAATGACATGCCAATTGTTAATACCAATCAAATGTCAATTAAAATAAAAGAGAGCATTGTCACTAAATTTTTTTAGCCGAATTGAGATTTTTTAAAGTTATTTTTTTATTCGGTAAATCTCAATTCGTTGAATGAAATTTTGTTTATTTTATAGAGAATGTCGAATGAAGTTTTAATATGTATGCATCTTTATGTTTTCAAAATGCTACTGAAGATGTTCATTATATAGAGGTTCTTCTGTATATATAAAAATACAATATAATATGTAAATAAACTTTGCATAAAAATATTATAATATGTAATTTCAAAAAAAAAAAAAAAAAAATATGTCAATTCCATTTATATACAAAATAAATTAAAATATTAAATCTCAATTGCCTTGCATGTATACATTAATTCTTATAAAACATAAATTTAAAATAAAAATGCTCTCTGTGCAAAAATAAAAAATTTTATATTTTTTAAATATTTTAATGCTTAATTATGATTAAATAAGAGCTGAATTTATGCCATAATATATGAGCACATTTAAACAGTAAATTATTAATATAACTACGTATTTTAAATTTTAAAATTTTTTATTGATATATTACATATATATATACTGAATTCAGGGAATTTTATTTATTACCTATTGTCACATTTAAATTTTGCGAAAGAGAAAAGCTTTTATATAAAAGTTAACTACAGCGTTAACTAGAATTCCCAATAAAATTATTTTCAAAAATGTATTTTTCTACATTATTTTTGTACTCCTGTATTTTTCATGTATTTTTCTACATTATTTTTGTACTCCTTTTGTTTATTATTTCTTCTATACGAGTCATGTTATTTAGATTTTCTGTGAGAATATTTCAATAGCCCATTATACAGTCACATTTAATTAAATTTATCTCAGATGTTTACTGAAACTGATTTTGTTTTTAACTTTCCGCATTAATTCGACTCCCAAAAATTTCATCGCTATTTCGCTATTTTTCGCTGATTATATTTCCGCTATTTCGAATTAAGAAGTTTTTCTTGGGAAAAGGAAAATATGTAAAATAATTTTTGTGAGTAAAAATAATTTGACATTAATAATTATATAAAAAATTTAAAATAATTTTCAGAAGTTTTTTTCAAAATTTTGACCATCATCATTGGCATCATTTTTACAATCTTTTATTTTCAAAAATTACACAAGAATCATAAATTTTATAAAATTTCAATAAAATTTTAGAATTCAAAATTTTATAATTGTTTTCTTGTGAATACCGATATTTTAATCATTATAAGAAATATATTAAATTTTTGTTATATATGCACGTGATCTTACATACAATCCGAAAATTTAATAAACAAAAAACACAAAAACTTCAAATAATATTTTTCCATTTATAGTATGAATTCGGCCATATCACATTTTTTTGATTTATACATTGTTTCAGTTTTCAATGCCACAAATCTTTTTTTGTATATATTTTAAAGTGTTTTTCTTTCCAGTCATTTTCGTCATTAATTTTGTATTTATTGCAATCATTATGACCATGTCTACTTGTATATTTAAAATTATTGATTTTTATGTATCCTTAAATGGCCTTAAAATGAATAATGATTCAAAAAAATTTTATTTCTTATTCTTTTGTATGTTGTTTTTATATTTTGTTAAAGGTAATAAAATAATTTTATTAATTTATTAGCAAAAAAATAAAAGGAAAACAAAAAATCTCTCACATTATATTTGTATAAATTTTAAATTGCATACATTAAGGCTAAAAATAAAATTTTAAAACAACATACTTTCATTTTATTATTTTTATATGCATATTATAAATTTTGACAGGATGATAGAGAATTTGTTCAAAATATGATAAATATTTTATAGATATTAGAATTTCTCTTCCTTCTCTCTTTTTTTTTTTAACAAAAACTTTTTTGACAGGAACCTCATTCATTTTTTTTCATTTTGTTGTTCTCTCTAAGTTTTCAACTATATTTTTATATAAAATACACAGAAAAAAAAAATATTTTTCTTTTTTGTTTTTTTTTTCATTTTAGTGAAATGTGAAATAAACTTAAAGTGAACTTTTTCAGAAAATTCATGAGAGTGGAAATTTTTCATTTTAAAATTTTTCAAAAAACAAGAAAAAATAACAAAAAAAAACATATAATTTCATAATACACATTGAAACAATTTTTCTAAATATTTTTGTCGTTCTTTTCTTTTTGAATTTTAAAATAAAAAAGAGAAATTCAAAACCCATTTACGACCAAAAAAAAAGGAAATAATAAAAAAAGTTTAATGAAATACGAAAGAAAAAAAAATACCGTAAGGATAAAAATTATTTTATTTAATTTTTTTTCACTGAAAACCTGAAAACCATAACGAGAGAATAACGAGACAAAAAAAAAAATGGAAAAATGGAAAAACTTTTCATAAATCCAAAAGTCACCTGCAATGAAATAAAATTAATGACGTTTTTATAAGAGCTTAAAATGAAAGTTAAAATAATTGGAAAAAGGATTACACGCTAAAGTACACAAACTATGTCGTAAGATTACTCATATTTTTTTTTCTGTGTTTTGGTTTTTTTTTTTTTTAATTTTACTACCATTTTAATTCATTAAATCATATTATATGATTATACAAGAATATATTATATGTATATGTATTGGTTTATATAAGTGTGAATTTTGTAGTCTGTTTAAATTTCATCTATATATATATATATATAATGTATATAAGAATTATATTAAGTATAAAAAGAAAAATAAAATATAAGTGAACAAAATGTGTTTTTTATTTTATATAACACAATAATACCGTTATAGTAATATAGTTACTGCAATATATATTATATATGAACATGTAAAAAAGTTGGTATATATATATATATATATACATATATATATATATATAATCAAAGTAATTATCGATTTTTTGCAACGTAATTTAACTTTTCTCATAATTTTATTATTCAAATCTGTTATACAACTTTCGTTGGAATATTTTCTTCATTTTATTTTTTCTTTTCTACTTTCCAATTTTTTTACTTAATGTTTTTTATTTTCTGCTTTTTTATAAAAAATATTAATCTAAAAAGTTCATTAAGCTATAATTATTCTATTAAAAATACATATATAAATATTGTGTACACTATACACGATATGCTTCGAATAAGTTTAAGATTTAAGGGAAAATAAAGTGTCTTTAAAATATATTATAATAAACTTATATAAAATTATGAATTTATATTTTGCATAGATATACAATAATTAAATATGTTATATTGCAATTAAAAAAAAAAAAATTATAATTAAAATATTGAAATTTAATATAATTGTAAATTATAACTAACTTATATTATTAAATAATTCAAAAAACTTATAGTTATAATACTCGTAAATACTATGCAAATATATTATTTATGAGTTTATCGAAATTATGTTGCATATAGAATAAGAAATTTTTATAATTTAGAGAAAAATTTTTGGTATTGTATTAACAAAATCTGTATACACTATTAAATATTTTATTTAATATTGATTAAAATAATTTTTAATATTTCTATGCAAATGAAAAAATATAATTCCATAATAATTAGTTAGGATGAGACACTTATGAAAAGTAGTTAGAAAAATTTAATTAAATTAGCTATAATAGCATTTTCAGCCGGTTATGTGCTTCCTATATCAGATTTTTATATAATATTCCCATAGAAATTTTGAAAATTATTTAAAAATCTCTTGTATTATTAAATAAGTTTAAAGAAATTTTGCAATATGTATACAACATGAAATTTTACAATAGTATAAAGATCTAAAGTAAATGTCATGTATTAAGTAGATGGAAACAAAGTTTAAGAGAATAGCAATGTCTGAATATTAATTTTATTTGAATATTAATTTAAATTTCTTTAGTTTAAATAATAAAGTAATTTGATATCTAACATATTTTCTTTGAATTCATAATGAAAAAATGGTTTAAAATTTTAATAAATAATTTCATAAAATTTCAAATAATTAATTTTTATTTAAAATTTTTTAAATCGGAATTTTTTAAGACCCAATTTTTTAATCATTTTACAATAATCACACCCAATAATATATATAAAATCTATAATATTTAATTTTGTTATTTAAATATTATATTCCACTATATAATTTTCATACTACCACTTTAATATTATATAAAAATTAAATTTTTTTTTTATATATATTATAAATGGCCTTCACATTAATACTCTTTCCTCTCTCTTGGAGAACAAAACAAAAACTTTTTTAAACAAATCATCAATAATATTGAACTTAAATTTTTTGTTTCAAAACCTTAAAATCAAAAACTTCTAAAAATCAATTCAAAAATCTATTAATTTGTAAAATATTTTACACTGAAAGAAAAAAAAACCTTTAAATTTAAAAAAAAAAAAATTTTTTTTTCTAGTTACATCGAATTCTAAAAATAGCACCTAAATAATAATATTTTGTTCATTAATTTTTTTTTTCCTCTTTAGAATTTTCTAACCATAATTTTTATTTAATACAAAAAAAAAAATCAAAATTATAATAGCATTTTTCTCTGAATATAACCATAATTTCAATGAAATTCAACCAAATAGATTCGCATGTACACATATACAATCACACACATATACACATTCACATACAATTCTTAAGTATCAAATATGAAAGGAAAAAAAAAATCAATTGGTTGAAAATTGAAAAATCCTGTTACAGGAAAAGATTAATTTTGCAAAAAGGAACAAAAAAAAAAAAGGAAAAAACTTATCATTTGATAAATATTAGAAAGAAGCAAAAATTGAAATAAGGAAAAAATATAAAAAAAAGAAAACCAAATAAAAATTCATAATACTAATAAAAGTAAAATAAAATTACTTTTCCAATATCGGATTATTTAAGGAATATCCACATAATTTCGAAAATTCCAAACAGTAGAATTGAAATGTTAAAAGATTATTACTGGAATTTATAAAACTTATACACAAATATACATACACACTATATAATTATATATTATCTACCTATATTAAAAATAAGTAAAAATAATTTGCAATCAAATCAATAGTATTGAAAGGAGCACATTTCCAAAACAAACCATTTTGGAAAAAAAAGAACGAGAATAATTAAAATTTACGCGTCAACTATTAGATTACCGTACGGATGAATGATTTTAAATATTGTGTGTTAATTACGACACTCTTTCATATGTACCCGTGAGTTACGTACAACCAAATTACTTTCGAAGTTATAGAGCACCTACCCGAACCACTGCCTTCTAATCACATCTACTTTAAATAGATTTCTAGTATTTACTACTATTACTACTATAAATCATTTGTGAAAATTTTATGAGCTTAATTCTATTAGTTTTTAAGTTATCGTTGCAGCCTACAGACTAACATAGTTAAATCGACTGAGAATTTGACACTGATCGAAAAGCGTTACAAAAGGTAAGACAAATTTAATATACTCTCCGAACATTTTGTTCGTACGGATATAACCAGTTTCAATGTATATACATTGTTCTTTAAATAACATAATTAATCTTGCATACCTTTAGGACGAGAGCGAACAAAATAAGTGAAAAAATTAAATTTAAAAATATTAAAAATTTAAAAAAAAAGATTTTTTAAAGTGGAATTGAGATTATGATGAATTTTAACAGATATTTTTTCATTGCAATATTTTTTTTATAGAAATAAAGTTTCTCAGAAAGATTTTTTGTATATAATTTTTGTTTTTTATATTAAAGCTAATGTTAAGTAGTTTAATAGAAAAACAAACGAACAGGTGGACAGAATGAAACGAAAAAATATTTCTTTTTCTAGTTTTATTAGAAAAATGCTAAAAAATAACAAATAAACACATAAACGAAAAAAAAAAAAGAAAAATGAAAGAAAAAACTTTCTGATTTCAATACTCTCGTATTTGGATTTTGAAGTTAATGAGCTAAATCATGCAAATTAAATCTGTTTTTCTACTTGATTAATTAATTAAGTCAAGTTCTCGATTCGATAATTAATTGATTGAATCTGCACTCTTTTTTTTCTGACTATTTTTTTTTTTTTAAACATTTTTTTTAATGTTACTTTTGAAAAAAAAAAAAAAAAAACTTTACTATTTTATCAAGTTTTAGAGAGAAAAATTATGCAAAATATTATTTGAACTGAATTATTGTGCTCGAGGAGAACAAGATTCATCAATGATATAATTATTACATATGCTTTTGCATATACATATATATGATAAATATAAATAGGAAAAAAATCGATAAAATTTTTGTATTCAGAGCATTATTCTGAGGATATTTTAAATTATGAAGGATATTTTGTTTTTAAATTGTACAGACTACCATTGTATACAATAAAGTAACAAAAGGAAGTAGAATTTTAAAAGATTTTTAAAAATTATTTTATTATTTCAAGTAATCACTTGTCCGTATTTAATTATTCCAAGTAATCAGTTGTTCGTATTGAATTTTTAATATTGAATGTTAATTTGATGCCTATAAATATATTATGCTTGTTTCTCCGGTTGTTTGATAGCAACTATTAAGGATTAGTTTTGAGGAAAAATCAAAATTAATAAAATTTGAACAATTAAAAATTTTTAACAAATTGCCATATTGAAAATATACTGATACGTAAGTATATCGTTATGGTTTTTAGTTTTGAGTTGAAAAAAGAATTTTAAAAAACACTTGGCGGTAATTTAGAAATGAAAATTACCAATAGTTTCGAAATTAAATGAAATTCTGTTATCAAAGTTTCTATTACGTTATATTTTTTTTGAAAGCATAAGTACGTACTAAATTATTTAAAAAAAAAACTTTTTAAAGCTGTCATCAGACTGCCATATTTGAGAATAATTGCGATAAAATCTATGCTCATTAAACAAATAATGTAGTATATTCAGTATTTAGTATACTGGATTAGGATATGTTACTTAATTCTAAAAGTATTCAAAGAGTTCTTAACATACAGTACAGTTTTACCATTTAAACTGCAAACAAGTTCCATTCCTTACTGAAATATAAATTAAAATAATTTGTTACCTTCATACAATTTCATTACAATTAGAAAAATAGACCTAAATTTGAAGTATTTTAAAGAACGAGACGAAAACCTTAAAACATCATTTTCTCTCACACAATATTTAACAACGATAAGGCCATATTTGTTGCGTGCATTTTTATAAATTTTTTTTTTATTTTTTGTAATTTTATCACATAAATGTATGTAAATACTTAAATCTACATTATTTATATAATATATACATATGTATATTGAAGTACATAAATAATTCAAAATATTTTTTTACAATAAAAAAGTTTTTTTTTTATATACATATATATTGTAAAATAAATAAGCCGAAAAATAATGATATTCAAATAAAATAAAATAAATATGTTTTATGTAGGCGGGTTGACATTATATATAAAAATATATATATATAATATGAATTTTGTGTATATACATATATGAGTACATAATTATATGCAAACACTATATATATATATATATGTATATTTTTAATTCATATGACATATGACCTCGTTCTTTTTAATTACAAATAATTATTAAGGTACTAAATAACTAAAATACTTTTAAAACTCCTTAAAATAAATGTATATAAGAATGCAAAAACAAAACCAAAAAAAAAAAAAATAAAATTTTCCTCTGTCTATGATAAGAAATTTATCACCCAAAAATAAATTACAAATCCGTCGCATAGCAAGCACTCCTTTTCCCTTTATTCTCTCTTTTTAAAGTAGAGAAAAATAGAAAAAATTCTTTTCCCACGTAGTTTCTTTTTCTGTTAAGTTTAAGTAATTCTTATGTTTTTGTTTTTTTTGTTTTCATATTTATTACTATGAAATTACTCAAGAAATAAAATATGTATATACTAATGTATACAACATATTATTATTTATGTTAATACACGTACACATAAACATTGTATTCACTATACCCTGTAATCGTTAATATTTCCTTTTTTTTTAAGGAAATTTTATATCCAAAAACTTTCGTCTTCTCATTTCATTAAATATTCACCCATTATTCTAAATATTATATAAGGTTGTTCATTGTTATTATTTTGGAGTATGCTATTTTGAGAGCATGAATATTTATAAAGAGAGTATTATTGTGAATATTTTCTTCTCCACTGTTTGTAAGAATTTGTTCCCTTCCAGCGTTCCCACTTGGATACAATTGTATCCATTTGGATACATTTTTTGCTTTAAATTTAGCTTGGATACAAAGATACTCAAATCTGCTAAAATGCCGAAATTGGCTACATTTCAAAATATTGCTGAAATATGGATACATTTATTCCCTAAACACTAAATAAATGTTACAAAACTGTTAAAATGCTGCTAATATTAAAACGCGTAATTGCTTTATCTTTCAAAAGTGTTATTTGCTGACATTTCTAAGCAGATTTCCGAGTTTACTAGAAGAAAGTAAGACATCTGCTTTATTAAATGAGTGCTGTCTCTCCCTGTGTCCAAATCTAGAACATTTAGACAAGAACGTACCAGAAATATTTTGGAGCAAGCTAGTTGTAATAGAAAATGCATTGGCTGTACATATTTTTTAACATTTTTCCGTTTTAATGGTAAATTGTCTTTAGCACATAGTTCAACAACATATATGCATATGTTTTTTCTGACCTTAACTTTTTACACATTTAAAATATAATAGAAGTTGTATGTGATTTCTTAAAGAATTTACTATAAATAAAAAAACCAACAATAGGACGGCTTGGTATAAAAATTCTGCTTTATGAGGTTGGATACATTTTGGATACATTTTTTCCTCGAAATTGGATACATTTTGTTTTAACCAAGTGGGAACACTGTTCCCTTCTAATTTTTGTTATTATGATTTTTTTCTTTGCTTTTTATCTTGTATATTATCGCTTTCTTTTTTTTTCATTTTTCTTCTGTTTCTTTTTGATAAATTAACTCTATTACATTGTATAATGTTGTTAAAAAAAAACTTCTCCGCAACTTCTTTATATACATTTCCATATAAATACAATAAAGAATGTTATATTAATGTGTATTATATAACAGTACAAATAACAAGAACAAGAGCAAAAAAAAAAAATAATAATAACAAATTAAAATGAAATAACTTTGGAGATATTTTAGTTAAATAATATTGACGAAAAAAAAAAATACAAAAAATAACAAAAAACAAATTCCTTTGTTTGGTTTCTTTTATTTTATTTTTTTGTTGTGTTTTGTTGCTTTAAAACTATTCTCTTTTATGTAAATACTCGAACATATTAGTCAATAAAAAGAGAAAATTATGCATATCCAACTGTATTATTCAATATGTATATAAAGTTGCCAGATGTTTAATTTTTTTCTAGTAGGGAAACCTTTAATATTATACACGAAATGTTTGAAAAGTATAAACGCAATTAAGAGTCAAATTTATAAGGGTGATGCTTGCATATGATTTTTGAGATAAATTTCTAACAATTCTTAAATTATTTGCAATTTTTCATTTAGGTTCCAAAAAATAAATTACCGAAGAATAAATTATCTTCGTTCGTGGTAGACAACGAATTTCAGATACTATTTTTAATAATAATTTATTGATAATAATTTGTATAATAATAATTGGCAAAGATTGAGAAGTACATTGAGGAGACCGAAAATTACAATTTACACAATATATTGAACTGCGAATTATTTACAGAAAATTGTGATCTTTCAGACGATTAACTCAATTTTAAAAATTTACTAATAAATTTTGTTATAATAATGTTGCTTCGTTCATAAGTTTGACATTATGTATTACTGTGCAGAGATTTTCATATAATATGTACTTTTTATTTGTTTTACTAAAAATTCCTTTTAAAATAAAATAAATGTAAAAATTATTATTTTAAATAAAGCTCAAACAAAATTTTCAATAAATCTGAATATAAATTAAAAAATCGTATTTATTATAATAAGAATTCCATCATATTATTATTACAATTGTTATGGTACACTTATGCATTTGTATAACGTGCATATAATTTACTCATATTTAGGTTAATCGTTTTTTTTGAACTGGTGACCCTAAATATATCATATCCGCATATATGCCCATATATTATAATCATATATATGTAGTTAAAATGCCTAAAATATCAGATAATCAATAAAATATAAAATATATATGTCTGTGTGTATATACATACGATATAGTGTATAAGTCATGTTAATTTCTTTTACTCGGTTCATATTATTTTATTTTATTGTTTTCTTCTTTTATTATATCCTGCCTGAATATTATCTTTCAAATACGTTCCATTCATGCTTACCTGTAAAAAAAAAGAAAAAAACAAATTAAATTGTTAACAATATATTTTATTGTACATATAAACAAATTTTAGAGCAAGTATGAATAAGTATATCAAATAAGTTAGAAAAAAAATCAAAGTTTTTGAAATAATCCATTAAAAAAGAGGGAATTTCATTACATTTACATAATTACATCCATTTTATTTCAGTGAAAATTTTTAAACGATGTCAAATAACTGTAACTTATATTCATCAATACCATACTGGAAATTCAGGGCAATTTTAATAAAATTAATAATTTTTAATAAATCATTGAGAATTATTTGTTTGCTAACAAAAAAAATCATCGAACCTGTTATTAACATATTTAGAGTAATAGTGTTTTAAAACAGTTTGCAACATTGAAAATTTTGAACTGAAGTATAGCACAATGACAGCTAGATCACATGAATTCGAAAAGCACATTTTTATATTATTTACATATACATATTTTATTAATTTCCCTATTTTTTGTTTCTGGAATATTCTAAAAAACAGAACAAAAATTATGGTAACTATAGGTAACAAAATCATTTAAACAAAAGATTAACGTCATACTTTGAAGTATACGCATTATGAATTAATTTGTGTGTGTGTGTACCAATATATATATACAGATATGTATGTATGTAATTACATACATTATATTGTAGAATATAGGTGTAGTAATAAAGGTTTATTTTGTATGTAAAACTTATAACTAAAGATTTTTAACAGTTGCTTGTTAAATTCCGTACTGGTTTTCATTTCTCTATGTGTTTTTTTTCCTGTTTTTGTGTATTTTTTGTTGATTATAAAATAAGGATATAGTATAAAATGTACCTAGATGTTTTTATTTAATTTTTTTTTTTATTTTTTTTTTGCAACCATAAAATAAGTGAACCAATGTAATCTTAAAATATGTTTTATGAAGGAGAGCAACAGAAAAAAAAAAATTTTTAATATTGTTATTCTTTATTTTTCTCTTAGTTTTGTTAAATAAAATAAAAAAGGGGCAAAAATGGGAAACGAAACAGCGAATACACAAAAAATAAAAGAAAAAAAAATAAAAAGAACATTCAAGAAAACGTCATAATCATTCAAAGGGTGGTTGCTATTTTTTTTTTTCTTTATTTATTTGTACCTTTTCATTTTTTATTTATTTTAATTTTTTTTTCCTCTCTCTCTCTCTTTTCCTTTTGTGTTTGCTACATATTATATAGGTACTTGTTTTTTTCTTTAATTTTAGTTAGGGAGATCCTTTTATGCCCAATAAGCAAAGGTAATTTTTGCAATTGACTAAAAAAAGAACAAAAAAAATATTGTTATGATGCGCGATTTTGTTCTTTGGTTTTAGTTTTTTTTTTGTTGTTATTTAAAAAAAATTTGTTGCCTTTTTTTTATTGTTCTTTACATGCGGTTGCTTACTTTTTAAATTTACAGGAAAAACGCTTTTTTTTTTATGAAAATATTTCAAGCATATAGATTATTGGAAATAACAAAGAGTATAGATGATTTTCAATAATCTATATGAAAACACGTTATACGAACACAATATACAAGTATGGGATGTTTTCAATATGCTATATAAAATTCAAATGAATTCAGAAGGCAATTTTATTGAAGAGATTTTTTAATTCAGAAGCACAAAATTATTAATTTAAAAAATTGGAATTTTTATTTTTAAATCTTGCAGAAATGTTATGATTTTAATAACTTTTTTTTGATATTTGACTTTATATTTGAGCAATAATTGAAATTTGTAAAAAATTTTATAACATTTTTAAATTTAAGAGGATCTGTCCAGAAGGCACATAGAATACCTTTTTCATTCACAAAGAATACGGTGAAGTAATTCGAACGAATTATCAATTTCATAATTTACATATAAAGGGTGTTTCGAACACGATGACAAATAATTTCACAGATGATTTTTTGTTCAAATTCTAACAAAAGATTGTATCGTTGGGAACGTGAGCGGGGGTTTGCAGATGTACTCGTTTTCTATATACAAATTTGTCACCGGGTAATATTCTAGTAAGAAAAATTTAATTTGTTTAGTATGTATATGAATAAATCTATTCCAAAACTACAATATTATAACGAACCCTTTTATTATATCCGAACCGAAAATTTTCGGATACCGTTGCCAATTATAATACTTTTCAATTTTTTTCTTTTAATATCCATAATAAAAATTAAATAAATATATAAATTGCGGAATACCCAATTTTATTTTCGGAATAATCATGTACACAAATTTCTTAGTTATGTGTTCATACTTTAAGGTCCACTTTAAGGTCTCATTCATAATGAGACCTTAATATTTAAGTAACATATATTATAAACAAAAAATTTGCTCAATTGTAAAAGATCTAAAATTAAAACTAATGCAAATAAAAATAATTTTTACAACTAAATAATCTTAATATAAATTATGTTTCCTCGAACTAATATTAAATATTTCAATGATTAATATTGTTTCTAATTTTACATAAAACATTATTCTAGTGAATTTCTTCTTTATTAAATATACAATATTATATATGTATATATATACATAATTCAAGGTAATTGGAAGATATCAGTTAAAAATATCAAATTTCAAATGAATATTTTCAATGAAGATTTTTCGTTCGAATTAATTTTGTATCCCGTTTCATTTAACAATACCAAAAAAAAAAAAATTTTCTTGAATTTTCTACAGTAATTCGAAAATTCTCGGTAATTGTAATTTTTTCGAGTTTTTGTAACTTTTTAATTCATGAAATAATGCCATAGTAAATGGTTGCTATTCTATGGATTTTACATTAAATTAACATTTTTGTTAATAAAATATATAAAAAACAAATTTATTTATTTCATATCTCTTTTTACTATTCACCAGAGTATAATCGAGGCACATCCTCCTGGAATATCTGTTTCAAATTTGTCATTCACTAGGCAGTTGTCTAAACTGGCATAGTTATCTACAAAATGTTGTAGAAATTTTTATTGTCACAAAAAGATTAATAATTTAAATAATTAATCGATTTTGTGATTTGTCAACTGATGTGCTCAGTGAACGACTTAATGTTCTTTATATTTATTATTTGTAAAATAAATTTGTTATTGAGTTCTGCGGAAATACGGTATTAAATATTTATTAAATTTTTTAGAAAATAACCGTCTTATTTTTAGTTTGCGACACATTAATCTGAGTCTACACTGTAGTCCATACCGTGACTACCACAACATCATTGGCCAGATCATATTATTAACAGAATATGTTCGAAATTTTATTTCATAATATCGTCAAATTACTGGCCTTAAAGTTTTTTTACAGAATTTTTTTGAAATAGAATTTTTCAAATTTCTAAATATGTATAATTTAAAATCAAAATTTAATTAATTTAACCTGGCAATTTCAATAATTTTTGAGTAAAAACCTTAATTTAACATTAATTAATTCTAGAAATAACTTAAATCTTAAATGTATTCCGTATGCAAGTTTCTTAAACACTGTAAGGAAACCTTTAAAACTATTAAACAAATTATAATAATTAAAATTTTTAAAAAATTATTTATACTTAAAGGGACCAGGAAATCAATAGATTCCTTTCATTTAAGATCTAATTTATCCAATATTAAACTAAAACACATCATGTTTAACAACAGTTTAAAATAAATATCATAAAAATCTTATTTTAGAAATCAGTTTTAAGTCTATACCAAAAAGTATAGACGCCAACAGGAAATTATTTTTACTAAAAAACGATAATTTTTAATAACAGTTTTTTTTTTATATAGAGTGTTTTATAAATAAATAAAGTTGAGTCAAACCAATGGTTTGTATTGTAGCACTTTTCCCTTCAACAAGTGAAAATTCTGCTTTTAAGTACAGTCTACGTATAACTATCACACTATTAAAATTATTTTCGTTCATATACAAAGCTATTTCTAGTATTGCATATATTTAGGATGACGCATACATGCAGTCTTTGAAATAAAGCAAAAATTAATATAAAGAGGGGTTAACATAATGTTCGATTTTAAGGGTTAATTGTGTGAGTTAAGAAAAATAATTATATTTTTTAATTTCATGGAATTCACCGTAAGCTTCTTGTGTTTATAGAAATTTGAAAAAGCTTGCGGTTTCGAAAATATAAGGTATCAAAAATTCAAATTTTACAAATTTCAAGAGGCGATAACTTGAGAGGGGGTGGAGATGGAAAAAAATTTTCTTCTAACGAAATGAATTATTTATTAATGTCTAAAAGCCCCTAAAATTTCAAGTTTCTACAGGCTGGGGTCTAGAAGAAAAACGGCATCAAAAATTTGAAAAAAAAAAGGTTTTTAGATAACGGTAATTTTTATATTTATATATAATTTTAAATTGTATTATGCGTTAGAAAAAGCAACTCACTGCTTTTCTGCGTTTACAATATTTGAAAATTGCATATGGTTATAGTACAGTAAATATTAAAAAAATGGCATTTTTAGGGTTTTGGGGGGGGTATAACTTCTATAGAGGGGGGGGGGGGGAGTAGAAAAATTTTGTTCTACGAAAATTAGTTTCTAGTAAAGATCTATGTACATATAAAATTTCAGCTTTCTATCTTCAAGCGTGTAGAAGTTTTGTAAACAGACACACGGACAGACGGACGGACGGACGGACAGAGTGAAACTAATAAGCACTTTTTTTCAAAAATTTTTTGGAAAAGTGCTAAAAAATAATATTTGTTCATGTTAGCAACTGATTTATTTTTAAATCCAAAGAAAAACAATACAAGTAATTTACCACCATCTTGTACATTTGCTATTTATAAGTAATTTAAAATTAGGATACCAATATGAAAAACATATAAAATAAACATACATTTATGATCATAACCAAGAAAATTTTATGCAATGAATTAATTTTATCTTATATGATCACATATAATACCACAATTCTTATCATTTCGACTATAAATCAGAAACTGCATTATTATAAGCTTACTGGGTTAATATTTTGTTAGAACTTAAAAATAAATAATAATAAATGTGTTATACAAGTTTAAACTTAATATGTATATATTTATTTTAGTAAATTTAATATTATATGCATATAATACATGTTGTGCGTTTATTAATAACAACAAGTATAATAATGTATTAGAAATAATTTTAGTTATTTGTACTATAAAATTTTGTTGTATTTAAACTATAAACAAAGAAGATTCATGTAAAGAATTTGTAATTACATTTATAATATTAAAATTGAAGTTGATAATAAATGTTTTTTATTACATGTTATATGTAAAATTTGCTCAGTTTTTCTCCCATTAATTTGTAAGTTATGTAGCTAAAAATATTATAAATCATGATTATTGTTGTGTCAGTGTCCCTCTTCGCCAGCGCAGCTGCCCTATTTCCTTCTGAGCCCACACAGTCTAACATCCAATACAAAGTGACTCAATTACGTCCACTCAATTCATTGAGTTTCTTAAGACAGCTCCATACTGACGCGGAGAATACTGAAAAGGAATCGCACGCACAATTTAATGGAATGTGCCTCAGCCTTAAACACGCTCAGAAACGTTCTCATAAGTTCGAAAAATTTGGTTCTTGATTCAAACGCTCCCGTCCTGTCCTCATGTAGGTCCTTAACCTAACGTATTACCCCATCGGGTAACCCGAAAATTCATGCTCCCAACCCCTTCTATTGTCTCCTTCTTTGCTTCTATCTCAAAAACAAAGTTTAAAAAGGTTAGTTCCAAAATCACTTCCTTTACCGCAATTGGGTATGTTTTCAGAAATCTTTAAATAAAAATTTTAAATAATAGAGAGGAAACTATTGTAATACACGGCAATTGATTTTCAAATATACGTGCTTTAAATAAAACTTTTGATTTCCCACAACTTATTTTAAACTGGAAACCTCTTATATAGTACCAGTTCTATTTGTAACATCCCAAATACAATTCATAATCTGAAATGAATATCTTAAAGTTGGAAAAACTATTTTCTTTTCCATTTTTTATGATTTTCTAATTTTATTTTACCTTTAATTTAACTCAATGTACCCGTTATACTATACTTATGTGTATATACCCTTCCATATTTTTTATTTTCTTCTGCAATATTTTTCATTTATTTTCATTTAGATTTTATTTTTCTTATTATTTTTCACTTGTTTTTTATTATTTTTCTTGTATATTGTATACTTTATTATTTTTATTACTAGCATAATATGGGAGTAGTACTACAATTCACTTGTAAAACTGTATAAAATTATATCCTTGTCCCTTTAATATTGTTTAAAGTAAAAGTTAACAAAAAAAAAAACCAAACTTTTAAAATATATACGAGTTATAAAGAAGTAAATGTTATATAAAAAAGTTTTAAGGAAAGGTAAATTTTATAATAATAAAATAACCTCATATTTTGAAAAAAAATTAAGAAAAGAAACAAAACATAAATTATTCGCATACATTTTGGTATATTTATAAAAATTATACAAGTTTGTCTACACTCCTGTGTTTTCTCCCACATTTTAAATGTGTACTCGTATATATGAAAACGACCTTAAAATATTTTATGAGTTATGACTCTATTATATACCAAAAAGTTACTAATGGTTTTCAAACTATACCGACATTTAGGAAGGAGTTGTTTTCTTCCCCCACTTTTTTTATGTTTTTTATTTTTTCATTTATTTTATTTATTGTTTTTTATTTATTTATACTTAAGACTTTATTATACATATCTTATTATTATATTATTTGTTTTTTTTTGTTTTTGTTAAAGTAAAAAGAGTGGAGCACATTAAAATGAAGCTTATATTTATAAAGATTATTTTCTACAAAATATTTAAAAACAGTTAAGTATTGCCACCATTAATTTAGAAAGAGTTTTAAATTTATCAAAGAGTATATATGCTACACATAAAGTGAAAAAATATTTTTAAATAATTTTACGGGATATATGGAAATTTACTAATTTTCAAAATGCTTTTGAATCAATAATTTTTTCCAACCTAACACTTCTTAGTTTCCTAATCATTTCAGTTGTTTTTACTGTAACGAAAATTAGTAAAATTAGGTCAAACCACTGATTTGTAATTTAACACTTTTCCCTTCAAGAAATAAAAATACTGCTTTTGAAAATAATGTATGTATACGAAACTATTGCATACTTTTAGGATGAGCAATGTATTCAATCTTAAAAATAAACAAACAAAAATTAAAAGATACGTTAATATAATGCTCGAATTTAAGAGTTATTTGTGTGAGTTAAGAAAAATAATTATATTTTTTGGTGACATGGAATTTACCGTTAGCTTTATGTGTTTGTGGAAATTTTGAAAAAGCTTACGGTTTCGAAAATATAAGGTGCCGAAAATTCAAATTTTACAATTTTCATGAGACAACTTAACTTAAGAGGGGATGAAGGTAGAAAAAAATTTCCTTCTAGCAAAATAAATAAGTTGTTAGTATCTAAAAGCTGCTAAAATTTCAGACTCCTAAACCTTTCGGTCTAGCAGAAAAACGATATCAAAAATGTGGTAAACAAGGGTTTTAGGTAACGGTAAATTTTAATAGCCATTTTGTTTTTAAAATTCAAGTATAGTATGGCATGTACGTATGAAATTTCAGCTTCAATCTTCAAGAGTGTAGAAGTTTTCTAAACATATCCCAGAAACGGACGGAAAGAGTGAGAGCACTTTTTTTCAAAAATTTTCGAAAAGTACTAAAAAACTATATTTTTTGTGTTTCACTTTGATTTTTGCTTTAAAAATTTTTAGGATTTTTACGTTAATCAAAATCATTCCTTAAAATATTTTTAAATTTCTGATATTAGGTATAAAGCTTGTAATAAAACAGTAACATAACCAGTTAAAATTAATTGCGATATTTTAGTGGTAAGTAGGCTGCCGAAAATTTCAATGTTACCAATAATTGTTTTAAAATGATTTTTCGAAAGTTTTTACAATATTTTTTTTTTTCTTCGAATAAAATGATAATTAAATTAATATTTTCATAACTATGTTTTCGCTTAAAATAAACATTCATAGTTTTTTAAAAATTTATGAATTACAATACCTTCACTCAGTTGAAATAGTTTATACATACATTACATAGGTATACAACTACAAAACACGTGTAAATCTTTAAACTTTTACATTTATTAATTTTATTTTTATATATGTATAACATCAAATATTTGTTAACTTTTCTATGTATATACATATTAATGTTCCAAATTTACATTTATTTTGAAAATAAAAAAAAGGGAAAATATAATGAAATTTAAACACGTACATTATTATATATGTACATACATATATGTATATAAACGTACATTTACTAATATATTAATATTATACATATGTATAAAAATTATCTCGCATAAATATTATGATAATATGTACACATAATATGTATAAAATAATTTTAACCAAATTTAATACCCAAACTACTAATTGAATCACTTTTTAAAGTGAATTATTATGAATTATTTTAAGCTTGGCAATCCTGTATTTACATACATACACATGTCTACATATATTAATTTCATTTTAAATAAATTTATATGTCAGTATACATATTAGTATCCATATAATTGAATATTTATTCTATGTAAGTATGTATATATATATATATATATATACATAATTACATGCAATATATATGTATATATATTTAGAAACATAGTGCTTAAAAACATGTACCAATATTTAATATATGTACATAATATACTTAGAATGTGTACTCGTATACCTATAATATTATGAATGTATTATAAATATAAATAATACCATATTTTGAATTATAATAAATAAATGTGCATACATATTAGATTTAATGATATTTATATGTGTAATTAAATGTAGGTATGCATACATAATATATATATATATATATATATATATATATATATATATATAAATATATATATAGAATAAATTTATGCAATTGGAAATCGTAGTGTTGATAAAAGCATATACTTGGAAATGGAAATGTACTCAGTAAATGTAACTCAGCAGAAAACATAGAAAAAAATATTTTCCAAATCTATAGTAATTGCAAAAATATAATCTATCAGTTAATGATCTAGTGAGTCTATTAATGTAAGAATAACGAGTTTTCTATATTGATTCAATTCCTTGAAATAAACACAACTAATGTCAATTTCATACCATTTTCCAATCATTTAAAACATTAATTCATTCGGTATAATCGCTGATATTAAACTTATAATTGTATATGTATAAATACTCAAGGTAATTTTTCATATATTGATGAGACAGTGCCAATTGAATCAAATTTTTTTAAAAACTAATCCAATAAATTTGTGTCTTTAATGTATTAAAAATATTCTGTTAAAATTCAACATAAGCTCGGTATAATATTGTGAGCTCAGCATATCCTAAAATTCAATAAACAGTAATTGTAATTAACTATAAAAAAAAAATTTTTTAATTATAATTTTTAAATAGCTTAAAATAAAATTGTCATATTCTATAATAATTTTAAATGCAAATGCAGAATTCTGAAAATTTACATCAAATTTAACTTTAAATTTATATACAAAACTATTTATTAAGTACATATATGTATATATATGTACATGAATAAATATAAATATTATTAAAGAAAATTGTAATAATTTTTTGTACAATTGTATTATATACGTACTTTTCAAAATGCCTTGTAGTTATTTTGATAAATACACAAAACTTATATTTTATAATATTTTAACATGTCTTACATTCATGTAAAATTTTAAATACGATACACGATTATATTTTATATATACATGCATACATTCATGTAACTATATATTATAGGTATATGTATAACTATAAGTATATAATACAAAATATTTGAATAAAATAATTTTATTTTTGATATCTCAGCTATTCTATATGAGTATACATGACTAAAATTTTCTTTACGACGTATGAACATTGAACACAAAACAAAAATTGCAAAAAAAAAAAAAAAAAAAGAAATAAGAGGGAAAAATATAAAAAGCAGAGAAAATTTCATTTTTTTTTTTTATAGAGTTTTCCCAAAAGACAGATTTTACCTTCGCATAGGCATATTCCGTATATATTAAGTACATAATATTATATACATTACTATTATACATTTTCATGAATACATAATGTTTAAATGGTTATATGCATAGCACATAATATTACAAAGGTATGCCGTGCTTACTTTATATAAACATAGGTTTATGTGTATATAAAAGTAAAATTGAATGCGCCTTCATTAACTTTGTAAAACTTGGTTTTCATTTCTGCTTTTTTTTTTCTACCCCAAATTTTAAATGTACACAAAAGTAAGTACCATAACAATACATACGTTTATTTAACATTTATATACATATTATATTGCAACTATGCATACATGTGTACATTATTTACATTTACATAAAATAATATTATAACTATAATCTACAGAAAATTTTCATATTCATATTGAAATACGAACTATAATAGAGAAACACACTTAGGAATAAAAATAAAATCTATATATAATATAATAGAGTTATATCGTATAACTATGATAGCAATATATGTACATAGTTAATCAAGTGACTGAAAAAAAAAAAATATTTCAAAGGAACGTTTTTTACTTAGAACTTAAATATCTACTATGCACTTATAAATATTTTTCCTTTTTCATTTAATCACATTATTTTACTTTTATAAATATTAATTAAAGTATTAATTTATAAGCCGTTATAACAGTAGATTCCGATAAACTCTATTAAATTAGAAGTTGAAAATTACGGTGTACGATAATGTAAATTGTTTAATATAGAAACGGATGCTTGCATAAAAATATTTCAAGTATAAGATAACAAAAATTATTTAAATAAAGAAACACAACAATATATCGTTAATGGAATCTACAGTTAGTTGTTATATTTTAGGAATATATAAAATAATTCCAGTAAGTCCTAATATTACAAAATTTTATTTTTAAAAACTGTCATCGTTATATTTTAAAGAGCTCTTCAATAAAACTCTTATATTTATTTTTATCCTCAATCACAAACTGAACTGTCACAAATTTTGAAATCATTTGCTTCAACAATATATTTGTTAAACAATTTTTATGTTCAAGAATATAAACCGAGTATTTTAATACTTTAGTGTCAAATTTTTTAAAAGTGAAGTTAACCGGAATTTACTTTGAACGATCCCTATTTTATGTATGATAATATTGTGATATATATATACGTATAATATGAACATTCTCTTGCCTTGAGTCAAACTTTTAATTTTATTTTTGTCTTTTTTTTTTTTTTTCATGTTTTAAAGAAAGGCTAAGAAATTTAATAAATTAAAATTATATTTTAATGCTTGACCATTCGAGGAGACATAATTAATAGAAATTATGTACATATATTGCTAAAAACGAAATTAATGAAAATTCTATTCCTATATACTAATTACGAAATTAACTCAGCAAATAATATACATAAAAAATATATATATATATATCTATATATATCTAGAAATAATGTCTAAGTTTTGAAATAAAAATTAATTACTTAAAGATATTATGTATAAACAGAAAGTGTGAAATTCGAATGAAATTCCCTTATATTAAAAATTATAATTTAAGAATATTCAAAATTTTGTTTCTCTTAAGGTTTGTTTATTTAAGCCAACATTTCCATACAGTATATGTATACTAGGAATTTCAATGAGCATTACAACATCTTTTCGAAATATTTTAGTATTCATTTATTTTAATATTAATTAGTAATGTTAACAAAACAAGATGAATTTTTTATATTGTTATACTGCGATTGCATTAACTATAAATTTTCGAATAAACACAAAATGGCTTAAATTAAAAAATAGTTTTTTTAAAAAAATTATGTTAAATATATTATATGTATAAATGTTAATAACACAAAAAATATCATAAAATCTACGTAGTATTCGAATTCTATTAAAAATAAAAGCTATACTTAAATCGACATAGGCAATTATTGCTCATAACAACAAAAGTAATCATGCCTGTTTTCATATATTTTTATTTTAATTAATTATTTTTGAAAATAATTTTTATGGAATTTTAAAAAATAATTATGAACAATAATTTTAAAATTTATAATACCCAATTATATTCCTTCTTAAATAATTTTTTAAGTAGATACAATTGATTCAAGGTTGCATAATATTATCATATTTTTAAGAAAAACTTTATTCTATGAAGGATATAAATTTTAGTGACTTATCAAAAAAAATAAGAAAAATGTTCATTTACGCTGCTATACACACAAGTCGTATAAATACATTTATGTTATACTAACATTAAAAGTATTATATTTTAAAAACACACAAACATTCAAATATTTAGGAAAAATGGTTCTGTTTAAAAAATAGAAGAGAAAGACAAAAAGAAAATATTTAAAAACCTTTAAAAAAAGCTTATTTTAATGATTTTCTTAAAAATTATGCAAATTTCCTTGTAAATATTTTGACTTATGCATAATTCTTAATATATTATATAGAAAAAACATTATATACTTATTTACTACAAATATGTATATACTATGGTATATAATATAACGTGTGTGTATATCGTTATTATTTAAATATTTTACAATATTTTGTTCGCTTTTCCGCTTTTGGCATGCATGCTAAAAAGTTTACTTTTCATTTAAAATAGAAGACATTATTAATTTAAAAACAATTTAACTAGTTTCCTCTTTCATTTTGTTTTATTACGTTTTTTCTCTTTAATTCTTTTAAAAAAATTTTTGTTAATTGAAAATTTATTATGACAAATTTTAAAAGTAAAAGTTTAAGTATGCAATTATAATTGCATGTGAATTTTAAAGGTATTTAAAATTGTATATGTGTATTTAGTATTTTATTGTCATAGTAATAATCCTTGACAAAAAAAAAATTTATTTAAACACAACTTTTAGTAATTATCCTTAAGCATTTAATTTACATAAAAGTAAAAAGGTACAAGAGTAGGAAAGACTCAAAAAATTACGTGCACGATATTTGAAATTCATATATTGTTTTTTTTTGTATTGGAAAGTGTATTGTCTAGTTTAGCAAAAATGTTGCACAAATGCCTTTAAAGCACTTCTTTCAAAATGTAATAAAACAAGTAAAAACGTTTCAGTCGGTATAAACCGATTGAATTATACCCTGCACCTTTCGTTATTGTGTAGCAATTACTCGAACCTGTGAAGTCATTCTATAGAAACTTCACGGATATGTCTGACTTATAATTGGACACCCGACTGCCAAGTTTCATGAATCTGACTTTATAATTTTTCCAAATATTTAAAATTAGCTTTTGGAGTTGTATGGCAAGTGCCTGAACCTGTCAAACAATTCTATCAAAACTTCACAAATATATCTGATCTATAATCGGACACACAACTTAAAATTAGCTTCTGGAGTTGTATGGCAGGTACCCGAACCTTTCAAGTAATTCCTCTAAAACTTCACAAATATATCTGGTCTATAATCGGACATCCAACTGCCAAGTTTCATGAATCTGACTTTATTATTTTTCCAAATTTTTAAAATAAGCTTTTAGACTTTAATGGGAGCTACTCGAACTTGTCAAGCAATTCCTCTAAAACTTCAGAAATATATCTGACCTATAACTCGACACAAAACTGCCAAGTTTCATGAATCTGTCTTTATTATTTTTCCAAATATTTAAAATTAGCTTTTGGAGTTGTATGGCAGGTACCCGAACCTGCCAAGCAATTCCACTAAAACTTCGCAAATATATCTGATCTATAATCGGACATCCAACTGCCAAGTTTCATGAATCTGACTTTATTATTTTCCCAAATATTTAAAATTAGGTTCTGGAGTTGTATGGCAGGTACCCGAACCTGTAAAGCAATTCCTCTAAAACTTCAGAAGTATATTTGACCTATAATTGGACACATGACTGCCAAGTTTCATGAATCTGACTTCATTATTTTGCTGAATATAAAAAATTTGCTGTTGGAGTTGTATGGCAGCCACCCGAACCGGTGCAGCTATCCCATTATAATTTCTAGAGCATGTGTAGAATATAATTGGACACATGTATACAAAATTTTATATTTATAGCTTTATTAGTTTTTGAAATATTTAAAATAAACTCTTTGAGTTGTATGGCAGCTACCCGAACCCGTTGTCCGAATTAGTCCAATAACAATAGGGCTCGTCCTTGGCACAAAAGAAAAAACTTGTGAAAGTTTTGTGTCGATTGCATTATTCGTTTTTGAGTTATCGTGCGATCGGACGGACGGACGGACGGACGGACGGACGGACGGACGGACGGACGGACGGACGGACGGACAGACGGACATGTCTAAATCGACGCAGAATTTTACGCTGAGCAAGAATATATATATATGTCCATACCGCAGATGACTCCTTCAAGTAGTTACAAACTCCATACCAAAGTTAATATACCCTTCACGAAGTGCAGGGTATAAAAATGCTAAAAAACTGTAAATATGCTTCTTAGAAAAATTCACTTTATATCATACGAATTCCCTTAGAAGTTTGCCAGTTAGTTCTGGTAGCAAAAAGAGCTCAAATATTTAATTAAAAGAGCTCCTTCAATATTACTTCCTTAAATATTATACAATATGTAAATTCGGTCCCTAGTATGGTTTCCTAAAACTGAGCGTTCCAAATAATTTACAAGCTCATTGTTTTAATACCTTACAAAAATATGCAAAAATGTAAAATCAGACTGAAAAATAATTCAGTTCTCGTCACATGCCATAAAGCAAATGTTCACCCTCAACGATACCATCAAAATAATTTCATATATAAAATTTTATCAAAATCGGTTCAGCTGAACTTGAGATACAGGCCGACTAACATACCGACATCTCTCTAAAAATAATTTATTTACGCTTTCTTAGCATTTCCACTGAAAATTCCAAATATGAAATTTGTTGATATCACTTAATCTCCCTTATTGTATGCAATGTGATCGGTAATAAGCGGTGAAAATTATTATGGTTTTGTATGGTGACACAAATTCTGCAATAATTTCAAGAAAATTTCTTTAAGGAAATCCTTAAATTCTAATTAAACTTCATGATTATAAATCGCGATATTATTTTATTTAATTACAACGAAATAGACGGTTGATAGTTTTCAGTTAAATATTAATTTCCGTTTCTTTATAGAAATTCTTATAGACTTAACTAAATTAAATCAGTAAAATCGCGTATTATGTATATTACTTTAATTTAAGTTACTACATTTAATACAAAGGAAATAATTTTACTTACACAAGTTATAATTTGCCACAAATTTAAATTGTATTGGAAGTAATGTCTTTGCAATTGAAAATGTCATTTACAAGTTAGTTGTAGTCATTTCAGTCTTCGATATTCCCATTGTAATAAAATGTATACTATATAATTAAAAATCAATTAAATAAACAATTTACATTTTTTTAATTATAATTTTAATTTCAGTCGTTTGAATAAGATTCTAAAACAAAATAACAAAACAATATTTAACAAATTTTTTATAAAATGTTTAACAACTCATCAGTTTCATCAACTAGAGCTATATAAATGATTTTAAAATACACTAATATTTGTATCTATATCTGTATCTCTTGATAGTTCTATATTGATATCCATCATCACCCAAAATATGAGCTGGTTCTGGTTCAGATTCTTCAAGAGGTGCTGAAGCTATAGCATCAGAAGAATGTGAAACTGGAGCTAAATCTTCTGGTGATGGTGGTATTGGGGCTGCTGGAAGTGGAGCTGGTGCAAGTGCTTCGGATTGACCAGCAGGTGGTAAATATGAGTTGGCAGGTGCTGCTGCAGGAGCAGCTGCTGAAGGAATTACTTCTTCATGTGAATGAATTGGAGCAGGAGCGGGAGCTGGAGCTGGGGCTGGAGCTGGTGCAGGAGCAGCTGGTGGTAAATATGAAGGAGCTGGTGCTGCTGGTGCAATTGCAGCTGGAATTACGTCTTCATGGGTATGTATTGGAGCTGGAGCTGGAGCAGGTGCAGGAGCAGCAGGTGGTAAATATGAGGGTGCTGGTGCTGCTGGTGCAACTGCAGCTGGGATTACTTCTTCGTGGGAATGTATTGGAGCAGGAGCTGGAGCTGGTGCTGGTGCTGGGGCAGGAGCTGCTGGTGGTAAATATGAAGGAGCTGGAGCTGCTGGTGCAACTGCAGCTGGAATTACATCTTCATGGGTATGTACTGGAGCTGGAGCTGGGGCTGGTGCCGGTGCGGGAGCGGGTGCAGGAGCAGCTGGTGGTAAATATGATGGTGCAGGAGCTGGAGGTGCTATAGCTTCTGGTTCTACATGATGATGTTCATGAGTAGGCTGATCATAATGATATCCTGAGCCAGTCAAATGAGAAACATCTGCATAAACTGAGCCAACAATAACTAGAGCAACTATAACGAATTTCTGAAATAAAAATTTTTCATATTTTTCTTATTAATATTTTTTTCTCCATTATTATTCAATTTAATCCTTTACAATCAAATAATAATATGTTTTACCATTTTTGTAAAAATTTTTGTTAATTTGCTTTAATTCTGATGAATTATACTGATGAATTGATACAAAACTTAGTTATACCATCGATATTTATACTGAACTAAAATATTAAAGATTTAATGCAAAGTAATGACCTCTAACTTTATTTAACTCTTTTGAATATCTAATGAAAAATTAGTTCAAAACCTAAAATTAACTCTAAAATCAAACAAAAAACTTAAATAAAAATGTTTTAATTTTTTGAAATAAAAATTAATTAATTACATATATAAATACACCAAGTGCCCTCTTTTTCAATATTGCAACTAACCATATAATCTTTGATGCTATGATACACGTTTTTTTAAAATAGTAATTAATTTAAATAAAAAAACAAAACACAACCAACCAACAAACGAGCAGCATTAAAAACTAATTTTTGAATTTTTTAAATTTAATTAAGTAATTTTTTTAAGAGAAACATAATCATACTGATTAATACAACACATTAATGAATTAATAAAACTTTAGTTTTGCGAATTGATAAATTATACCAAAAGATGGCGAATTAACAAATTGGTATTTTTGGAATTTCATATACTCGTGTATGTGTTTTGAATTATTTGTGCATAAAAAATTTGTGTTTTGTTGAATTACGAAAAAAAAAACTGTTACGAGTAAAAAATTTTTCTATATGAAATTTATTTTTGTTCATCTTGGTTTTTGTGATTTTTGAAATCTTTTCAACGGCATACCGTATAATTAAATTTGTTATTGTTATACATAGAAAAAATACCTTTCCTACGTGTTCCAGTTCTCAAATGAGCAGTTCAATGAAAGACGAATAGATAGATGGACTCAAAATCTAGCTCTGAACGAGAATACATCTGTCGTGAACACTAGAACTGAACATTAACATAGGTCTGCGCAACCCATATACCTATACAATGTTTCAAGTATTAAAACCTTCACACCCTATTTCTATCATTTCAGTTGATGGAAATAAATTGGTTCCAGTAATTTCAAAATTGGTTCCAATACGTTTTCAGGAAATTCCAGCTTAGAGTAAAGTTTGGAGCACATTATCAATTTTATTTTGTACAAATAATTTTTTTAACATAAAATTTCTAAATAATATATGAAGTCTGAAAGTCTCGAATTATTTTTTTGTAGTTTTGAATTTTTAAATTTTAATATTTTCAATATTTCTCTTATTCTCATAATCTTTATTTAAAGAGATCTTATAATGCCTACCAGCTGATTTAAAATTGAAATCAATTTGTTATTTTTGTTTCCATTTTATTTTTAATGTATGTATAATGATTTATGATTTGTGCAAAGATTACAGAGGTTGCTGCCATGCACATATTTAATAATAAATTTTATTTTTATAACTGATTAGATTATTATTAGTACAAACCCTTCGAAAAATTTAAATAATATAAAATTCGTAGGTCAACGCTAATTTTCAATTTGAATTTTAAATGATTTGTGAACGAACTTCGTTTTAATTTTTTCTTCATTCATTCATTCATTCATTGGTTCATTCATTTTATATTTTGTATATTTTACGATTAATTTACTCATACATATATATGTGTATATGTTTTTTTAATATTATGAAATAATTTTTAAATTATTAAAAAAGCAAAAAACCTACATAAATGATATGTAAAAAAAAGAAATCGAAATTTTTTTTTATTATAAAATTTTTAAGATTTGTTTTTTTTTTATTATTATCTGTTAACATATTGAAGAATTATAACTGTTTTATAATAGGCATTCTATCAATATTACAATATTACATTTGCATATACATAGGTTTTGTTTACATGTACGTGCATTCGAAGACGTTTGTCAAACTTAAAAAAAAAATCTCAGTGGGAGTAAGATCGAATGTTATATGAAATTACAAATTTTCTATTGAGAATATTAGTCAATGTCTTCTCAAGATTATAAAAAAATATGATTTTACAAATATAATAAATTATCGCTTAAAAAAACTATAATTTAAACATTATGGCTTATAGTAGACATTATACAAATTAACAAAATATATTGAAAGTGTTGACAATAAATGAAAATTTTTTTGACAATCTCATTTAAATTTTATTTATTTATAGTTTACAGTTTTTTAAATAATTATTGGTTTTAAAATTGAATACTCATCAGTAAATAAACCAGTATGCTCTGGAAAATCATCGCAAGCAGACTCAACAACGTTATTGAAATCACCATGGAAATTAGCCGTCAATTACCGAAACTTTAGAATATTCCAAGGTTCTTATGCCACAAATGATCGTATTTGATCGTGATCGTATTTATTTAAGTAAGGCATCTATAGAAATGGGGCTATCTTTCATATATTATATTCACAAAATGATGAAATAAAACTAACATATCAATGAAATGTGTATTCTGAAGAAGAAAATATGGTTGCGTTCGTTCACAGTCCGCCCGTATAACATTGAGCTTTTAACGGGAAAAAACCATTTTATCATACTTTAAAGGATTTTACCCTTATTATCAGGTATACGAGTATATTTTCCGGGTATATACAAACTTTATTACGTGCCAACATCCTATAAAATATAATGCGAGAACTCGTACTAGTATCGGTGCAAATTAATTTCCATTATGATTAGTGAATTCCTTAAAAATATGCTGACATGACATGGCATAACCGACATAACCGACATAATGAATTTATTGAAAACTAAATTTGTATCTTAATAATAGGGTAATATTATACATGACAGGCAGCTATATTTCTGTTGTTTCTGTTGTATTAGCATATTTTTATTTCAAAGTTTAATACGGGCAAAAGTTAAACTATAGTACTTATAATAAACTGTCCCGTTTTTTACAAAATAAAATATTTTTTTATCTTCATATAAATCAAATAAACACAACAAATCAATTTACAAAATTAATTTTCATAATTTTATGAATTCAAGTTGCTCGCCACAAACTCTTAAGCAATATTTAATCTATTATTGAAATTTTAATTGCAATTTAAAAAAAAAACATCATTCAAAAAATTTAATCAAAATTAAGGTTAAAAAAAAAAAAAACCGCAATATTATGAAAAGATGTAGAAAGCAAAAAACAAACATTGAAAATTTGCATTATTGAAAATTTTAAAATTTCGTTTGGCATTTAATCTATTTTGTTAATGAGGTAGCTAATGATAATGTCAAAATAATATTATTAATTAAATAAAGAAAAATTAAAGCGACATCATGGGCACGGCTTTAAAGATGTGATGAAATCAACAATTATCCAAAAAAAAAAAAAATAAATATGTCAGTATAAAAAGTTTCTGTAAAACTTATATGGAAAACGACAAATCAAGTAATAGTGCCGTAAATATATTTTTTTACATATTTTTGGAATATTTCAAAAAATACGCAAGCTTTTCTAACGCAAGCTCTCCAATGAGTGGGATTGGAGATGCAAGATTCACTTTACTTCAACTGCTAAAACCAACCAAACCTATGGGGCTCCAGTGTTACATATTTATACATTTTTGGACCCCATCGAATTGTGAGTCGATTTAGCAAGGATGTTTTCGATTCCAACAATAACGTAAAGCAAATGATTTCTTCAAATGAGTTATTATGGTAAAAGCGAGAATCCTATTTAACTTATGTGTAAGTGCTATCAGGATGATGGTTCAAGCAGCTGTTCAAATACAACTACAAAAATAAAAGTTATAAATTTTTTGGAAATAAATTTATTACTCAACAAATTTTGCCATCACTCTTAAAAACTTTAGTAGCAATTGTTTCAGCTCTTACGGTATTCATTAGTACAATTTAAAGGATCTTGTATAAAGTGTAAGCAAATTCCACTTAGAGTGGAAAACATTGATAGAAAATTCAAACAACTGAAAAAATAATTTCATTAATAAGGGTTTCTCCTTATCAAAATTTCAATTAAATCTTCAACTACAATTATTCTACTTTGTATTAGTATTACAAAAATTTCCAAAAGCAATACATACATAATTAAATAAAAAAATTTTCTTATTTTCTATTTCTTTTAATCTATGGAATGTATAATATTAAATAATCTTATCAAAATAAAACTTTTGAACAGACACTAGGGCACTCACTCAGTGAACTCGCATTAATTGGAAAAACAATTCCACCTTTTAATAGCAGCATAATTTATGTTTATTTATTCTATGAAATAATAAAAGCCAATCATTCAAAAAAGAGAAGAAAAATAAAAGCAATCAAAAATGAAAAATATTTTTCCGAAATCAATAAATTTAAACACCATGCATGTCGGCTTCTAAAGATTTAATTACCAAAAAAGGAATTGAAAATAATCTTTAAAAAAAAAAATTGTTTTGTAGTTTTATTTCTTTTTAGTTTTTTTTTTTAAGTATTTAACCATTAACAGATCGTAATACGATAGAGTCCACTTCATCTCAACCATCCCTAAATTTTAAATGTTTATATAGAAAAATTGTTTATGGATTGTTTATAATTATTATAACTGGGGTGCATTAAAAAAAATCGTAAATCTTTAATTCTTTGAAATTATCCGAATTTCAGATAAAAATTATTCATCATTGCATTTCTGATATATACGAGTATATACCAATTGTAAAATTGAAAATATTTAAAATTTTTAAAAAATTTGTCTGTCTTAATATTTTTAGTTTTAATTAGTAACATGTTCATTACAAAGAATTTTTGAATATTACTAGTTTCCTTTAATCCGGCAATAAAGTTTCCTCGTGTTTACCTTGTAGAATAGATAAATTAATGAGAGCCGTTCGGCTGCCCTGATTACGGCAGTTATTAAGCCTTATTATGAAATAACTACAACAAATTACAATTGTGCGCCACACCAATAGAGTACTCAAATCCATAGATTTAAAAAAATCTCCACCAATTGCTTTCTACTGAATGTTTCTACAAAATGTACTCCATGCAACACAAGTCACTATTTTTGTGTCACTTAGAGTTTATTACCTTTTATAAAGCGTATGCACGAAAAACACCGTCGAAATTACAGCTGACGAAAATATATCAAAGAAATACAAAACATAAGTACATCACCTTTTTGTTTGAAATGTTATATCTCCTTCACAATGATTTACAAAATACAAACATCATTTTTTAAATTTTTTATTTAAATACACGCGTTCCTTAACAATAATACAAAATCAATTGAAAAAATTATTGAAATACAAAAGCAAAAAAAAAAAGAAACAGCAATTTTTATGACTTGCGAATATTTTTATTATGGCATTCATAAACGATTTCGAATAGTTTCAAATGACCTACTAAATTCAGATTTGTATAGATACAATTTGATTGAAATCAAAATCTTCTCACTTTACACATTTTTACTTTCGCTCAAATATAAAAAATTTTTTTATTCACTGCAATACTATTCACGTTTACATATTTTTTTTTTTCGTTTTTCTATATAATTTTAATTAAGTGATGATTCAATTTCACAGCGGAATTCAATTCTAAACAATTTGAATTGTGAAAAAAAATTCTTCCCATAATGAAAAATTTTATGTATGCACGCGTTCATTTAACCTATTAGCATAAAAAATTTTAGTGTATAAATAATTTCAGTACTCGTCTATAACATAGTATAATAGAATTTAAAGAAATTTATATGATAATTAATTCATATTTGAACTACAAGCTTTAACTCTAATACAAAAGAAACGGTTAAAATATAATAACATTATTAACTGAAAAAAAAAATATTATTTATCACAATTTCTTAGAATAGAGAGAATTTTTTTTGGTCGTGCAAACAGGGCATTGCCTGAAAAAGACCAAAGAGTCGCTACGATGGATGTCTGTTGAAGATGTCAGGATATTGCAGAAATGGAGGATGTGGAACATGTTCTTTGTGCCTGTCCGTCTCTGATATGGAAATGCAAGCGTATTCTAGGGGTTTTTCTTTATGATGACTTGCAGGACCTGTCAGGGGAATCTTTGGGGTGACTTTTGAGAAGGAATTTAATTGCATCTGGTAGATGGTTTTTACCATCTGGTAAATTAGATGGTGGTGTTACCGATGGGCCTTCTTGTTGGCTTCCTTGTGAGTGCCAAGGCGGGTCTCCTTTTCTTACTACTACTACTACTACTACTACTACTACTACTACTACTATTACTACTACTACTAGAATTGAGAAAATTATACTCTCCATTTTAAAATATATTTAAAAAATAAAAAATTTTGTTTGAATTATTTCTACAATAATTAATTATATAATATTTTACATATGAATTATTATTAAGAGAACTCATAATTTATCAAAAGAATTTCAAATATAATTCCTAAACAAAAAATTTCTCATATCGTGGTACATTTACCATATAAAAGACTTGGAAGTACCAAGATTTTTTCATATGAAAGTAATAATTTTTAGCTCATTGTATTAAAAGACAAATGTGAAATTATGGATGAAATATGAAATTATAAATGAAAATTGACTGGAATTTTCAAACCAAGGTATATTTACTCAAGAAGCACAATGATAATTGTCTTGGAAAATACTTTGGTACATCATGGATTTATAGAATTATGGAATTTTTGGAGAGTTTTCAAATGGTATACGTAAAATTTTCCAAATTTTTTCAATTGGAAATTGTATAATACGCAATCAGAATTTACATTTTCTAAAATTCTGTTCATGCATTTGGTGACTGTGCTTTTATGATCCATAAACAAAATAATTTTATGTAATAAAACTGTCTGGTATAATTTTAAATACTTAAATTTAGTATCAGCATTTTTGAAAATTCCCAGCTATAACTAAAATACTTTTTAATTTCTTGATTCTCTTTTTACATCAATTTATAATATTAAATATTTACAAACCAAAAAGCCACAAATATCCGTTCTTATTATTCATCGTTAATCAACACTTAAAAAAAAAGTTTTTTTTTTTCTCATTTTTTTTTTCAAATGAAGGCAGAACCAGTTGAATACTCGTAACCATAAGCATGAAAAAATTTTTTTGTTTTTAAAAACTCATTACTTCACACTTTATATGAATACGCAATGTAATTTTACAATGTAAGTTTTATTCAAAAACAAAATTTTTCCCCCTTCTTTTATATTGGGTTTTTGTTTTGTGTTTCAAATGTCCCAATTCATTTTGTTAAAAAACAAAAAAAAAATTTATAAAAGAAAGGGTATTAAAAAAATCACATAAAACAAAGAAAAATGTGTAAAGATGTGAAAACCAAGAACTCTAATTTTTTTTTTATGAATTTCTTCTTATTTTATTAAATTACAATTAACTACCGCCACCGCTTATCTTTTAAGAATAGTAAAATGCTCCAAATTTTTTTTTTGTTCACTTAAAATTTGGTGTATTCATCATTGAATGGTTGCCTTTATTTTTTCGAGCTACACATATAGGCACAATAAAAATTTTTCAAAATTACGATAATACTTTCATCTCTACAGTTAGTTTTTGGATAAACAAAAGATGACTAATGACATATAGATAAATTAATTTAAAAAATTATAAAGGTTGGTATAACAAGTAGAAGAACCACAGTAAAACTATTTGTATAGGATATATAAAAAAAAATTTAAGCAGTAATTAAAATAATGGGAAATGAATTATAAAGAGAGAAAATTCTACATATACGATTCCGTTTTGGAAGACCCCTAATATACTAAATAATATAACAGATTCTTTAAAACATTTAAGAAAATGTGAAGGTTGTATTATTTTTCAATGAACTGAAAAATATTTGATCACAAATTAAATTATTCTCTTAAAACACCCACATTTAATTTTATGCTATATATTCTTTTGTAAGAAAGCATGTTATGCAAGATAATGTATAACACCGTACGTAACATTGTTTACTGTTCATCGAATTTTTAAGACTATAAAGAATTTTTGTCTATATGAAGAAGAATCTTGTTGGTTAAAAAATATTGCTACTCAATAGCTTCTAAGAACACGTTTCTGATTATCGGAATTATAATGTATAGATGATGGACATAATAGTAACCTACTATGAAATATTGAAAAACTTCGGTTAAATTACAATAAGAACGTTTCTTTTCTTAAAGCAAGTCTACAAAAATATTTTAACAAATTAACCGAGAAAAACTTGTTTTATTAATTCTTAATCAGAAAAATCTTGTCAGACTCATAAACTATTTGATCAAACCAGTTTGACATAATTTCAATTCATTTCAAATTTATTATACAATTGAATTGTGTTAAATTTGAATAATTTTATTGTTTTTAATTTTTCTTTATTAAATAAATATTGCAAATAAAAAACTGAATTTAACAGAAAAAAAAACTAAAATTATGTTATTCATCAAATTATTATAAAATTTTTCATTTTAAATTTTTATTAAATTAATATTTAGCCAAAATATATCGTTTCATATTATTATTATGCTGATTACTAAATTATTTATATGCAAAACCCACTAGATACACTTTGTTTATGCTAATTTTCAAATTTGAAATGCAAATATTTATAAAAATAATTTTTTTTTTTTTATTTTATTAGCCTCAAATATTAAATTTATTATTTAAAAATATACAAAATATAATGTATAATAAAACTAACAAAAAATGGCAATACGGCAATACACAAAATATCCCTTCTAATAATATTTGCTCACTTTTCATAAATGAATTGATTTTAATTTTAATAAAACATTATATAAATATTAAAAAATATATATATATTTTCAAAAATAATTTAATTTTGAGTCTCTAATTCTCTTTCATTTCAAAATTTTATTCGAATATTTCAAAAATTTAATAATATAAAAGTTGATGTAATAATATACAAACACACTCTTATATGCAAATTTTGCTGTTTTTTGTTCTGCAATATAATTTATATGAAATTTTATGTGATTTTTATTTTATATACACGTTCCATAATTTTAAAATTATAATATATTATATATTCTTAATTATAGATTTTGGGTAATTTCCTAGAGGATTATACAGTGAAACTAATATTTTCTTGTTTTCTAAAATCAATCAAAAACTTTAATATTAAATTTGTAAAATATGCTCGAATATGCGTACAAACATATGCATAATACAGAATACTATGAAAATTTATTTATTTTAAAGGTTATAACTAAATATTAAATAGATTATTTGAGTCCCAAAAAAAATTTTTTTTGATTCACAAGAGATTTTATAATGAATAAATAAATAATATTGACTAAACTGATGGATTATTCAAATATAATAAGCTGTGCATCGAAAAATTTTATATATATATAATATTATTTTTAATAATGCATTAATATTTAAAACCTTATAACCTCTGTTTATTAGTATCAGACCTTATTAAGAACAAAAAAAAAAAAAAAAAATTTTTGATATTATAAAAAATTCGAATATACAAAACAATTTCTGTAAACAATGTTTAACTTTATTTAAAATGTATAGTAAAAATACACTAGACCATATGAACCAAATCATCTATATACGACCACAACACATCAAGGCAATCGAATTTATAATATTACCGACTTACATAAAATTCTTGTTTTTGCTTTTGCACACTTTCATATCAGCATGCCCACTCTTACTATCAACAGCATATTCATATGTAATATGCTAACGGGTCTTTTTCAAATGTATGCATCCTTTATTTCCTTTGTATATCCGAAAGCTCTACAACAACATTAAAAACAAAGATTGCCATCATGTTATTCCCGGATCATATGCAATTTCCGGCGTGTAATCAAAACCAGTAGCAAAGTAATCAAAGACCGAATTTTTGTCTGAAGATGTCTACAAATGTTGATGGTGCTAGTTAGGAAAAATGTCTTTTTAAAAATTTACATACACTATTTCATTCCGACAGATAGTTCACTTACAGCAGAATTTTCCAATCGGAAATTGAAAATAAGACGGAATATGCTAATAATCTTTGGCTTAACTTAAACTACAAAAGTTTTAGGAATATCTTAAACTTCAGCAAACAGGAAATCTGTTTCCTAATAAGATCTCAAAAATTATAATGCAAAATATGCATGACTGAAACGGGCTGGTTGTTCACTGTGAGTGTAAAGTGTAAACTTTCCTACAAAGAGAGCGGAACTCGTTCTGCAAAGTACTAAAATTTGTGACTCAGAAGCGATTTGAGTGGCTCGATAAATTATGAGAAAAATTTATCGCCTTACTCAGGTCATTCATCGCTTTAATTTGTGTGAATAATACCAATAAATTTCGAATAATTTATTCCCACTTTTTTAATTTCTCTATATCTACGTTTCGTGTATATACTTACACTATGAACAAGCACACACACTAAAAAAAAAAAAACAAAATGCCAATCAATATCTATTAACTTCATCGAAATATTTTTATTTATTGCTTAGTCGATATCAATTTAAATTCCAGTAATTGTTGTATAAGTTCAATTATAGATCAATTAAATTAGAATAAGTGTATATTAAAGTTATAAATCAACTCGAAATGAAATCAAATTTAAATGAAAAAAAAAATTTTTAAAATACCAATTTTATGTATGTATAATATTATATGCATATTCATTATGTAATTTTAAAATTTCATTTTTGAAAATTGGGTCAAACTTAATAAAAATAAATCGTCAACAACAAAAGGAGAAAATCAGATGTGGTCAACATATAACTGATTGCAATGTATATTAGCTCATACAGATGAATATTAAAATGCATTTTAAAAAATTCTTTATAATTTTAAGGAAGTTAGTAAGCTTTTATTTGTGTCCTAGTAGAGTTTCGCTTTGTCCTAAACGATTCCTTTTAAAAGTTCATCAGTTAGTTTCGGTAACAACCACAAGTCAAATATCAAATTTTAAAAAATTTGATCAATTCGTTCCGTAGCAATCACAAAAAATGTAAAATTGGCCCCTAATTCGGTTTTCAAATCCTGATCTTTCGAAAGAATTTTAAAGTTCATTGTTTTAACATACCGAAATTAATTATTAAATTTAAAGGAAATTGGTGAATATATCTTTATATTTGCAAAAATGTAAAATCAGGCCGCAAATTGGTTCAGTTCCCGAGGTCTGATATATCCCAAAAGTTTATCAATCCGTGACATAGTTGATAAAAATTCTCGTATGAAATTTTATCAAAATCGGGTCAGCCGAACTTGATATATGTATGTACATGCGTGCACCTACAAATTGGCAGAAAGACAGGCAGACCGATATCTCTCTAAAAATAGTTTATTTACGCTTCCCTACTTTGGAAAAGTGCTTCCCCACTGAAAATAGACCTTCCCTCCGTTATTGTATGCAATGCGTTCGGTAAAAAAAATATATAAATTTTATAAAAGACAAAATAATAAAAGATATTATTAAATATATTACATATTATGTTTCACTTCGCTATTGAACTGTTAAACTAACGATGTCGCTTTAGTTAAATATTAAATTTTTTTAAAAATTAAATCACCCATCATATTATGGATTAAAATAAAATTTGCTTTTAATTTATGATTTTAACGAGGTACATTTAAAATACATAGTATTCACTGACCATATACTTATACGTTTAATATAATAAATATTATATTAAATAAAATAATTAAAAAAAAAACACTCATCGTATTATAAAAATATTTCATATATTTTACAAGTATTGTATTTAAATATTAAAAAAAAAAATTATATTTAAATAAATATCAAAGAGTTAATAAATGTCAAAATTAAAAATTATTATGTATAAAAATTAAATAAAGATTTTTATATATTCTTATATTCTGTATTCTACAATAAACAAATGAAATATTATAATCGATTATAATTAAAATTAATATGTCAAAATTATTCATAATAAATTTCAATAAAATTTTCACTTTGAGAATATGTTATACATAATTAAATTGGAGATATTGCAGAATGAGGAATAAAGTATACAGGTTTTTAACCGAATAATTATATATACGATTATAATTATAATTATACGATATAATTATAAAAATATATACTCGTAGTTATAAAAATGTTCTATTCAAAATTTTTTCGACCACTTAAATAAATTTATTTTAAGTAAATTATATAATAAATAATTATATTAATTAAAAAATTACCTCTCATTAATTCTCTAACAAATTGTAACAAACACCTTCTATAATAGCGTATTTATTTTTAAATAACACAAACTAATCTCATATAATATTACTTAAGCTCTGAAAATTACTCATAAATTATAAATTCTCCTTATACATATGTTCTGTTATTTAAGTAAAAACTCTCTTCAATAACTTAATAAAATAATTCCCTAACATAAGAAAATTTTAGAGTATGTAATCTCTTCCCATAAAATTTAAAAGATAAAACCTGCACGTGATTGTAACTTCTTCATTCCTAAAATGATTAATACTACACATATGAAAAATTTACTACATATAATGTTTTAGAATATAAACTAAAAATTTTAAGCAAATTCGATTTCTTAATTATGTTTTCGATCATATAAAAATATTAATTTTATTTTTCTTTAATTTATGTTATATAAAATGTTAAATTTTTTTTTCCATTTACATATAAATTCATTCTTATCACATCTTTTCAATATTTATCACCTTGAACGCACTCCTTATACTTATTCCTTATACTTATAAATTCCAAAAATATTTTATATTTATAATAATATATATACAATATATTGTGGTTTTTTTATATTCCAGATTTGGTTTTTTAATTTCCAGATCATATTGAAAAACTGAATAGTGAAATACATTCATATAAGACACAAAATATCTACATATTTTAGTATACTGTGTAAAAAATTTTAATTATCAGATTAAATTAATTATCATATATCTACATACACATACCTACATACATACTTTTAATTTTATTTCATATAAAAAAAATCTGATGTGGTCAGCACATAACCAACCGCAACAGTCCAGTCAAGTAAAAATTTTAAAGAATATTATAAAAATGTCTGTTAAATACTAGACATGGTGAAAAATATAAAATCGGCTCGCAGATCAGTTTTCGAGCCCTGATCCTTCCAAAAAATTTATATGTTTATTATTTTAATTCGAAGAATTTAAATATTAAATTTAAATGAAATCGATTGATTATTTCTCTTTATATACGCAAAAATGTATATTTAGCCCGTAGTAAACGTCCAGTTGCTGAGGATTGATTTCTTCCAAAAGTCGGGAGGTTTCGCGGATGGTCGAGCGAAGCTTATATATGAAATTTCAAGCAAATAGGTTGAATATTTTCTTTAAAATATTCAAAAATGTAAAACAGGCCTGCTAAAAAGTGCAGTTTCTGAGACCTGATATATCCCAAAAGTTGATCAATCCGTGCCATGGTGGAAATAAACTTACATATAAAATTTCATCAAAATCGGTTCAGCCGAACTTGAGATACACGCGTGCACACACAGACCGACAGGTTGCTAAAAGTAGTTTACTTACACTTCCCTTCTATGGAGAAGTACGTTCCCACCGAAAATTCGGTATGCAAAATTTGTTGCCATCACATAACCTATCTATTGTATACACAATACGGTCAGTAATAATTTCTTAATGGTTTCAGAATTAAAACGTATTGTATAAAAGCATTTGCTGAAAAATCTCATTCTTTTAAAATATTTTTGATAACTTATAATAATCTGTAACTTTCTTTTGCTTATTGAATTTTTTAACTTTAAGTTTTTTTTTAACGATTTTCATTATTTTTTATAAATTTATTCAATATAATTTACATAATGTATATTGATGTGTGTATTTAACAGAAAAAGTAAAAAACAGAAAAAGTAAAAATCATATTAATAATAAAATTTATAGCACATTTAAAAATGGAAATATTGGTCAAATATTTTTAAGAATATTAGGACAAAAAATTCTGGTTTGGTCAGCACATAACCGACCGTAATATATATTGTCTAGTTTAGTGCAAGTGTTGCAGAAGATTGTTAAAGTATATTTTAATTTTTAACACTTTTCCAAAAAATTTTTGAAAAAAAGTGCTTATTAGTTTCACTTTGTCCGTCCGCGCAAATGTTTACAAAACTTCTACACCCCTGAAAAGTTTAAAATTTTAACAGCTTTAAGACCTCAATAAATAGTTCATTTCATTAGAAGAAAATTTTTCACCATTCCCCCCCCCTTTCGCAAGTATGCATGGCAACTCGAAATTTGTAAAATATGAATATTTCGCACTTTAAACTTGCGAAACTGCAAACTTTTTTATATTTGCATAAACGCAGACAAATGACGGTAAATCACATGCCATTAAAAATATAATTATTTTTCTTAACTCATACAATTAACCCTTAAAATCGAGCCCTCTTTCAATTTATTTTTGCCTATTTCAAAAACCGCATGAATCATTTATCCTAAATATATGCAATCCTAGAAATAGTTTTGCATAAGAATGAAAATAATTTTAATAGTGTAGTAGGTATGCATAATCTTTTTCTCTTTTAAGGACCCACTACCTTGGCAAAATAACAAAAATTTTTGAAATTTTTTTAAAATTTTGCACGACCCCCTACCTTGGCAAAAAATTGAAAATTTTTTGAAATTTTGCACGACCCCCTACCTTGGCAAAAAATTGAAAATTTTTTGAAATTTTGCACGACCCCCTACCTTGGCGAAATATTGAAAATTTTTTAAAATTTTGCACGACCCCCATCCTTGGCAAAAAATTGAAAATTTTTTAAAACTTTGCACGACCCCCTACCTTGGCCAAAAATTGAAAATTTTTTAAAATTTTGCACGACCCCCTACCTTGGCAAAAAATTGAAAATTTTGCACGACCCCCTACCTTGGCAAAAAATTGAAAATTTTTTGATATTTTGCACGACCCCCTACCTTGGCAAAAAATTTTGCACGACCCCCTACCTTGGCAAAAAACTGAAAATTTTTTAAAATTTTCCACGACCCCCTACCTTGGCAAAAAATTGAAAAATTTTTAAAATTTTGCACGACCCCCTACCTTGGCGAAAAATTTAAAATTTTTTAAAATTTTGCACTACCCCCTACCTTGGCAAAAAATTGAAAATTTTGCACGACCCCCTACCTTGGCAAAAAATTGAAAAATTTTTAAAATTTTGCACAACCCCCTACCTTGGCGAAATATTGAAAATTTTTTAAAATTTTGCACGACCCCCTACCTTGGCAAAAAATTGAAAATTTTTTGAAATTTTGCACGACCCCCTACCTTTTCGAAAAATTTAAAATTTTTTGAAATTTTGCACGACCCCCTACCTTGGCGAAAAATTGAAAATTTTTTGAAATTTTGCACGACTCCCTACCTTGCCAAAAAATTGAAAATTTTTTGAAATTTTGCACGACCCGCTACCTTGCCAAAAAATTGAAAATTTTTTGAAATTTTGCACGACCCCCTACCTTGGCAAAAAATTGAAAATTTTTTAAAATTTGCACGACCCCCTACCTTAGCAAAAAATTGAAAATTTTTTGAAATTTTGCACGACCCCCTACCTTGGCAAAAAATTGAAAATTTTTTGAAATTTTGCACGACCCCCTACCTTGGCAAAAACTTGAAAATTTTTTGAAATTTTCCACGACCCCCTACCTTGGCAAAAAATTGAAAATTTTTTGAAATTTTGCACGACCCCCTACCTTGGCAAAAAATTGAAAATTTTTTGAAATTTTGCACGACCCCCTACCTTGGCGAAATATTGAAAATTTTTTAAAATTTTGCACGACCCCCATCCTTGGCAAAAAATTGAAAATTTTTTAAAACTTTGCACGACCCCCTACCTTGGCCAAAAATTGAAAATTTTTTAAAATTTTGCACGACCCCCTACCTTGGCAAAAAATTGAAAATTTTGCACGACCCCCTACCTTGGCAAAAAATTGAAAATTTTTTGATATTTTGCACGACCCCCTACCTTGGCAAAAAATTTTGCACGACCCCCTACCTTGGCAAAAAACTGAAAATTTTTTAAAATTTTCCACGACCCCCTACCTTGGCAAAAAATTGAAAAATTTTTAAAATTTTGCACGACCCCCTACCTTGGCGAAAAATTTAAAATTTTTTAAAATTTTGCACTACCCCCTACCTTGGCAAAAAATTGAAAATTTTGCACGACCCCCTACCTTGGCAAAAAATTGAAAAATTTTTAAAATTTTGCACAACCCCCTACCTTGGCGAAATATTGAAAATTTTTTAAAATTTTGCACGACCCCCTACCTTGGCAAAAAATTGAAAATTTTTTGAAATTTTGCACGACCCCCTACCTTTTCGAAAAATTTAAAATTTTTTGAAATTTTGCACGACCCCCTACCTTGGCGAAAAATTGAAAATTTTTTGAAATTTTGCACGACTCCCTACCTTGCCAAAAAATTGAAAATTTTTTGAAATTTTGCACGACCCGCTACCTTGCCAAAAAATTGAAAATTTTTTGAAATTTTGCACGACCCCCTACCTTGGCAAAAAATTGAAAATTTTTTAAAATTTGCACGACCCCCTACCTTAGCAAAAAATTGAAAATTTTTTGAAATTTTGCACGACCCCCTACCTTGGCAAAAAATTGAAAATTTTTTGAAATTTTGCACGACCCCCTACCTTGGCAAAAACTTGAAAATTTTTTGAAATTTTCCACGACCCCCTACCTTGGCAAAAAATTGAAAATTTTTTGAAATTTTGCACGACCCCCTACCTTGGCAAAAAATTGAAAATTTTTTGAAATTTTGCACGACCCCCTACCTTGCCAAAAAATTGAAAATTTTTTGAAATTTTGCACGACCCCCTACCTTGCCAAAAAATTGAAAATTTTTTGAAATTTTGCACGACCCCCTACCTTGGCAAAAAATTGAAAATTTTGCACGACCCCCTACCTTGGCAAAAAATTGAAAATTTTTTGAAATTTTGCACGACCCCCTACCTTGGCGAAAAATTGAAAATTTTTTGAAATTTTGCACGACCCCCTACCTTGGCGAAAAATTGAAAATTTTTTGAAATTTTGCACGACTCCCTTGCCAAAAAATGAAAATTTACCTTCCTGAAAATTTGCCTACCTTGCCAAAAAATTGAAAATTTTTTGAAATTTTGCACGACCCCCTACCTTGGCAAAAAATTGAAAATTTTGCACGACCCCCTACCTTGGCAAAAAATTGAAAATTTTTTGAAATTTTGCACGACCCCCTACCTTGCCAAAAAATTGAAAATTTTTTGAAATTTTGCACGACCCCCTACCTTGGCAAAAAATTGAAAATTTTGCACGACCCCCTACCTTGGCAAAAAATTGAAAATTTTTTGAAATTTTGCACGACCCCCTACCTTGGCGAAAAATTGAAAATTTTTTGAAATTTTGCACGACCCCCTACCTTGGCAAAAAATTGAAAATTTTTTGAAATTTTGCACGACCCCCTACCTTGCCAAAAAATTGAAAATTTTTTGAAATTTTGCACGACCCCCTACCTTGGCGAAAAATTGAAAATTTTTTGAAATTTTGCACGACCCCCTACCTTGGCAAAAAATTGAAAATTTTTTGAAATTTTGCACGACCCCCTACCTTGGCAAAAAATTGAAAATTTTTTGAAATTTTGCACGACCCCCTACCTTGCCAAAAAATTGAAAATTTTTTGAAATTTTGCACGACCCCCTACCTTGCCAAAAAATTGAAAATTTTTTGAAATTTTGCACGACCCCCTACCTTGGCAAAAAATTGAAAATTTTGCACGACCCCCTACCTTGGCAAAAAATTGAAAATTTTTTGAAATTTTGCACGACCCCCTACCTTGGCGAAAAATTGAAAATTTTTTGAAATTTTGCACGACCCCCTACCTTGGCAAAAAATTGAAAATTTTGCACGACCCCCTACCTTGGCAAAAAAATTGAAAATTTTTTGAAATTTTCCACGACCCCCTACCTTGGCAAAAAATTGAAAATTTTTTGAAATTTTGCACGACCCCCTACCTTGGCAAAAAATTGAAAATTTTTTGAAATTTTGCACGACCCCCTACCTTGCCAAAAAATTGAAAATTTTTTGAAATTTTGCACGACCCGCTCCTTGCCAAAAAATTGAAAATTTTTTGAAATTTTGCACGACCCCCTACCTTAGCAAAAAATTGAAAATTTTTTGAAATTTTGCACGACCCACTACCTTGGCAAAAAATTGAAAATTTTGCACGACCCCCTACCTTGGCAAAAAATTGAAAATTTTTTGAAATTTTGCACGACCCCCTACCTTGGCGAAAAATTGAAAATTTTTTGAAAATTTGCACGACCCCCTACCTTGGCAAAAAATTGAAAATTTTGCACGACCCCCTACCTTGGCAAAAAATTGAAAATTTTTTGAAATTTTGCACGACCCCCTACCTTGGCGAAAAATTGAAAATTTTTTGAAATTTTGCACGACCCCCTACCTTGGCAAAAAATTGAAAATTTTTTGAAATTTTGCACGACCCCCTACCTTGGCAAAAAATTGAAAATTTTTTGAAATTTTGCACGACCCCCTACCTTGCCAAAAAATTGAAAATTTTTTGAAATTTTGCACGACCCCCTACCTTGCCAAAAAATTGAAAATTTTTTGAAATTTTGCACGACCCCCTACCTTGGCAAAAAATTGAAAATTTTGCACGACCCCCTACCTTGGCAAAAAATTGAAAATTTTTTGAAATTTTGCACGACCCCCTACCTTGGCGAAAAATTGAAAATTTTTTGAAATTTTGCACGACCCCCTACCTTGGCGAAAAATTGAAAATTTTTTGAAATTTTGCACGACCCCCTTGCCAAAAAATGAAAATTTACCTTCCTGAAAATTTGCCTACCTTGCCAAAAAATTGAAAATTTTTTGAAATTTTGCACGACCCCCTACCTTGCCAAAAAATTGAAAATTTTTTGAAATTTTGCACGACCCGCTCCTTGCCAAAAAATTGAAAATTTTTTGAAATTTTGCACGACCCCCTACCTTAGCAAAAAATTGAAAATTTTTTGAAATTTTGCACGACCCACTACCTTGGCAAAAAATTGAAAATTTTGCACGACCCCCTACCTTGGCAAAAAATTGAAAATTTTTTGAAATTTTGCACGACCCCCTACCTTGGCGAAAAATTGAAAATTTTTTGAAAATTTGCACGACCCCCTACCTTGGCAAAAAATTCAAAATTTTTTGAAATTTTGCACGACCCCCTACCTTGCCAAAAAATTGAAATTTTTTTTAAATTTTGCACGACCCCCTACCTTGGCAAAAAATTGAAAATTTTTTGAAATTTTGCACGACCCCCTACCTTGGCAAAAAATTGAAAATTTTTTGAAATTTTGCACGACCCCCTACCTTGGCAAAAAATTGAAAATTTCTTGAAATTTTCCACGACCCCCTACCTTGGCAAAAAATTGAAAATTTTTTGAAATTTTGCACGACCCCCTACCTTGGCAAAAAATTGAAAATTTTGCACGACCCCCTACCTTGGCAAAAAATTGAAAATTTTTTGAAATTTTGCACGACCCCCTACCTTGGCGAAAAATTGAAAATTTTTTGAAATTTTGCACGACCCCCTACCTTGGCGAAAAATTGAAAATTTTTTGAAATTTTGCACGACCCCCTACCTTGGCGAAAAATTGAAAATTTTTTGAAAATTTGCACGACCCCCTACCTTGGCAAAAAATTCAAAATTTTTTGAAATTTTGCACGACCCCCTACCTTGCCAAAAAATTGAAATTTTTTTTAAATTTTGCACGACCCCCTACCTTGGCAGAAAATTGAAAATTTTTTGAAATTTTGCACGACCCCCTACCTTGGCGAAATATTGAAAATTTTTTAAAATTTTGCACGACCCCCTACCTTGGCAAAAAATTGAAAATTTTTTGAAATTTTGCACGACCCCCTACCTTGCCAAAAAATTGAAATTTTTTTTAAATTTTGCACGACCCCCTACCTTGGCGAAAAATTGAAAATTTTTTGAAAATTTGCACGACCCCCTACCTTGGCAAAAAATTCAAAATTTTTTGAAATTTTGCACGACCCCCTACCTTGCCAAAAAATTGAAATTTTTTTTAAATTTTGCACGACCCCCTACCTTGGCAGAAAATTGAAAATTTTTTGAAATTTTGCACGACCCCCTACCTTGGCGAAATATTGAAAATTTTTTAAAATTTTGCACGACCCCCTACCTTGGCAAAAAATTGAAAATTTTTTGAAATTTTCCACGACCCCCTACCTTGGCAAAAAATTGAAAATTTTTTGAAATTTTGCACGACCCCCTACCTTGGCGAAATATTGAAAATTTTTTAAAATTTTGCACGACCCCCTACCTTGGCAAAAAATTGAAAATTTTTTGAAATTTTGCACGACCCCCTACCTTGGCGAAAAATTGAAAATTTTTTGAAATTTTGCACGACCCCCTACCTTGTCAAAAAAGTGAAAATTTTTTGAAATTTTGCACGACCCCCTACCTTGCCAAAAAATTGAAAATTTTTTGAAATTTTGCACGACCCCCTACCTTGCCAAAAAATTGAAAATTTTGCACGACCCCCTACCTTGGCAAAAAATTGAAAATTTTTTGAAATTTTGCACGACCCCCTACCTTGGCAAAAAATTGAAAATTTTTTGAAATTTTGCACGACCCCCTACCTTGGCGAAATATTGAAAATTTTTTAAAATTTTGCACGACCCCCTACCTTGGCAAAAAATTGAAAATTTTTTGAAATTTTCCACGACCCCCTACCTTGCCAAAAAATTGAAAATTTTTTGAAATTTTGCACGACCCCTTACCTTGGCGAAAAATTGAAAATTTTTTGAAATTTTGCACGACCCCCTACCTTGGCGAAAAATTGAAAATTTTTTGAAATTTTGCACGACCCCCTACCTTGCCAAAAAATTGAAAATTTTTTGAAATTTTGCACGACCCCCTACCTTGCCAAAAAATTGAAAATTTTTTGAAATTTTGCACGATCCCCTACCTTGCCAAAAAATTGAAAATTTTGCACGACCCCCTACCTTGGCAAAAAATTGAAAATTTTTTAAAATTTTGCACGACCCCCTACCTTGGCAAAAAATTGAAAATTTTTTGAAATTTTGCACGACCCCCTCCCTTAGCAAAAAATTGAAAATTTTTTGAAATTTTCCACGACCCCTTACCTTGCCAAAAAATTGAAAATTTTTTGAAATTTTGCACGACCCCCTACCTTGCCAAAAAATTGAAAATTTTTTGAAATTTTGCACGACCCCCTACCTTGGCAAAAAATTGAAAATTTTGCACGACCCCCTACCTTGGCAAAAAAGTGAAAAATTTTTAAAATTTTGCACGACCCCCTACCTTGGCAAAAAATTGAAAATTTTGCACGACCCCCTACCTTGGCAAAAAATTGAAAATTTTTTGAAATTTTGCACGACCCCCTACCTTGCCAAAAAATTGAAAATTTTTTTAAATTTTGCACGACCCCCTACCTTGGCGAAATATTGAAAATTTTTTAAAATTTTGCACGACCCCCTACCTTGGCAAAAAATTGAAAATTTTTTGAAATTTTGCACGACCCCCTACCTTAGCAAAAAATTGAAAATTTTTTGAAATTTTGCACGACCCCCTACCTTGGCAAAAAATTGAAAATTTTTTGAAATTTTGCACGACCCCCTACCTTGGCAAAAAATTGAAAATTTTTTGAAATTTTGCACGACCCCCTACCTTGGCGAAATATTGAAAATTTTTTAAAATTTTGCACGACCCCCTACCTTGGCAAAAAATTGAAAATTTTTTGAAATTTTCCACGACCCCCTACCTTGCCAAAAAATTGAAAATTTTTTGAAATTTTGCACGACCCCTTACCTTGGCGAAAAATTGAAAATTTTTTGAAATTTTGCACGACCCCCTACCTTGGCGAAAAATTGAAAATTTTTTGAAATTTTGCACGACCCCCTACCTTGCCAAAAAATTGAAAATTTTTTGAAATTTTGCACGACCCCCTACCTTGGCGAAATATTGAAAATTTTTTAAAATTTTGCACGACCCCCTACCTTGGCGAAAAATTGAAAATTTTTTGAAATTTTGCACGACCCCCTACCTTGGCAAAAAATTGAAAATTTTTTAAAATTTTGCACGACCCCCTACCTTGGCAAAAAATTGAAAATTTTTTGAAATTTTGCACGACCCCCCTCCCTTAGCAAAAAATTGAAAATTTTTTGAAATTTTCCACGACCCCTTACCTTGCCAAAAAATTGAAAATTTTTTGAAATTTTGCACGACCCCCTACCTTGCCAAAAAATTGAAAATTTTTTGAAATTTTGCACGACCCCCTACCTTGGCAAAAAATTGAAAATTTTGCACGACCCCCTACCTTGGCAAAAAAGTGAAAAATTTTTAAAATTTTGCACGACCCCCCTACCTTGGCAAAAAATTGAAAATTTTTTGAAATTTTGCACGACCCCCTACCTTAGCAAAAAATTGAAAATTTTTTGAAATTTTGCACGACCCCCTACCTTGGCAAAAAATTGAAAATTTTTTGAAATTCGTGTAAAATTTCAAAAAATTTTCAATTTTTCGCCAAGGTAGGGGGTCGTGCAAAATTTCAAAAAATTTTCAATTTTTCGCCAAGGTAAGGGGTCGTGCAAAATTTCAAAAAATTTTCAATTTTTGGGCAAGGTAGGGGGTCGTGGAAAATTTCAAAAAATTTTCAATTTTTTGCCAAGGTAGGGGGTCGTGCAAAATTTCAAAAAATTTTCAATTTTTTGCCAAGGTAGGGGGTCGTGCAAAATTTTAAAAAATTTTCAATATTTCGCCAAGGTAGGGGGTCGTGCAAAATTTCAAAAAATTTTCAATTTTTTGCCAAGGTAGGGGGTCGTGCAAAATTTCAAAAAATTTTCAATTTTTTGCCAAGGTAGGGGGTCGTGCAAAATTTTCAATTTTTTGGCAAGGTAGGGGGTCGTGCAAAATTTCAAAAAATTTTCAATTTTTTGGCAAGGTAGGGGGTCGTGCAAAATTTCAAAAAATTTTCACTTTTTTGCCGAGGTAGGGGGTCGTGCAAAATTTCAAAAAATTTTCAATTTTTCGCCAAGGTAGGGGGTCGTGCAAAATTTCAAAAAATTTTCAATTTTTTGCCAAGGTAGGGGGTCGTGCAAAATTTTAAAAAATTTTCAATATTTCGCCAAGGTAGGGGGTCGTGCAAAATTTAAAAAAATTTTCAATTTTTTGGCAAGGTAGGGGGTCGTGCAAAATTTCAAAAAATTTTCAATTTTTTGCCAAGGTAGGGGGTCGTGCAAAATTTTCAATTTTTTGCCAAGGTAGGAGGTCGTGCAAAATTTCAAAAAATTTTCAATTTTTTGCCAAGGTAGGGGGTCGTGGAAAATTTCAAAAAATTTTCAATTTTTTGCCAAGGTAGGGGGTCGTGCAAAATTTTAAAAAATTTTCAATATTTCGCCAAGGTAGGGGGTCGTGCAAAATTTCAAAAAATTTTCAATTTTTTGCCAAGGTAGGGGGTCGTGCAAAATTTCAAAAAATTTTCAATTTTTTGCCAAGGTAGGGGGTCGTGCAAAATTTAAAAAAAATTTCAATTTTTTGGCAAGGTAGGGGGTCGTACAAAATTTCAAAAAATTTTGAATTTTTTGCCAAGGTAGGGGGTCGTGCAAAATTTCAAAAAATTTTCAATTTTTTGGCAAGGAGCGGGTCGTGCAAAATTTCAAAAAATTTTCAATTTTTTGGCAAGGTAGGGGGTCGTGCAAAATTTCAAAAAATTTTCAATTTTTTGGCAAGGTAGGCAAATTTTCAGGAAGGTAAATTTTCATTTTTTGGCAAGGGGGGTCGTGCAAAATTTCAAAAAATTTTCAATTTTTCGCCAAGGTAGGGGGTCGTGCAAAATTTCAAAAAATTTTCAATTTTTTGCCAAGGTAGGGGGTCGTGCAAAATTTTCAATTTTTTGCCAAGGTAGGGGGTCGCGCAAAATTTTAAAAAATTTTCAATATTTCGCCAAGGTAGGGGGTCGTGCAAAATTTAAAAAAATTTTCAATTTTTTGGCAAGGTAGGGGGTCGTGGAAAATTTCAAAAAATTTTCAATTTTTTGCCAAGGTAGGGGGTCGTGCAAAATTTCAAAAAATTTTCAATTTTTTGCTAAGGTAGGGGGTCGTGCAAATTTTAAAAAATTTTCAATTTTTTGCCAAGGTAGGGGGTCGTGCAAATTTTAAAAAATTTTAAATTTTTTGCCAAAGTAGGGGGTCGTGCAAAATTTTAAAATTTTTCAATTTTTTGCCGAGGTAGGGCAAAAAATTTTTTGAAATTTTCCACGACCCCTTACCTTGCCAAAAAATTGAAAATTTTTTGAAATTTTGCACGACCCCCTACCTTGCCAAAAAATTGAAAATTTTTTGAAATTTTGCACGACCCCCTACCTTGGCAAAAAATTGAAAATTTTGCACGACCCCCTACCTTGGCAAAAAAGTGAAAAATTTTTAAAATTTTGCACGACCCCCTACCTTAGTAAAAAATTGAAAATTTTTTGAAATTTTGCACGACCCCCTACCTTGGCAAAAAATTGAAAATTTTTTGAAATTTTGCACGACCCCCTACCTTGCCAAAAAATTGAAAATTTTTTGAAATTTTGCACGACCCCCTACCTTGGCAAAAAATTGAAAATTTTGCACGACCCCCTACCTTGGCAAAAAATTGAAAATTTTTTGAAATTTTGCACGACCCCCTACCTTAGCAAAAAATTGAAAATTTTTTGAAATTTTGCACGACCCCCTACCTTGGCAAAAAATTGAAAATTTTTTGAAATTTTGCACGACCCCCTACCTTGCCAAAAAATTGAAAATTTTTTGAAATTTTGCACGACCCCCTACCTTGGCAAAAAATTGAAAATTTTGCACGACCCCCTACCTTGGCAAAAAATTGAAAATTTTTTGAAATTTTGCACGACCCCCTACCTTGGCGAAATATTGAAAATTTTTTAAAATTTTGCACGACCCCCTACCTTGGCAAAAAATTGAAAATTTTTTGAAATTTTCCACGACCCCCTACCTTGCCAAAAAATTGAAAATTTTTTGAAATTTTGCACGACCCCTTACCTTGGCGAAAAATTGAAAATTTTTTGAAATTTTGCACGACCCCCTACCTTGGCGAAAAATTGAAAATTTTTTGAAATTTTGCACGACCCCCCTACCTTGCCAAAAAATTGAAAATTTTTTGAAATTTTGCACGACCCCCTACCTTGCCAAAAAATTGAAAATTTTTTGAAATTTTGCACGATCCCCTACCTTGCCAAAAAATTGAAAATTTTGCACGACCCCCTACCTTGGCAAAAAATTGAAAATTTTTTAAAATTTTGCACGACCCCCTACCTTGGCAAAAAATTGAAAATTTTTTGAAATTTTGCACGACCCCCCTCCCTTAGCAAAAAATTGAAAATTTTTTGAAATTTTCCACGACCCCTTACCTTGCCAAAAAATTGAAAATTTTTTGAAATTTTGCACGACCCCCTACCTTGCCAAAAAATTGAAAATTTTTTGAAATTTTGCACGACCCCCTACCTTGGCAAAAAATTGAAAATTTTGCACGACCCCCTACCTTGGCAAAAAAGTGAAAAATTTTTAAAATTTTGCACGACCCCCTACCTTGGCAAAAAATTGAAAATTTTGCACGACCCCCTACCTTGGCAAAAAATTGAAAATTTTTTGAAATTTTGCACGACCCCCTACCTTGCCAAAAAATTGAAAATTTTTTTAAATTTTGCACGACCCCCTACCTTGGCGAAATATTGAAAATTTTTTAAAATTTTGCACGACCCCCTACCTTGGCAAAAAATTGAAAATTTTTTGAAATTTTGCACGACCCCCTACCTTAGCAAAAAATTGAAAATTTTTTGAAATTTTGCACGACCCCCTACCTTGGCAAAAAATTGAAAATTTTTTGAAATTTTGCACGACCCCCTACCTTGGCGAAAAATTGAAAATTTTTTGAAATTTTGCACGACCCCCTACCTTAGCAAAAAATTGAAAATTTTTTGAAATTTTGCACGACCCCCTACCTTGGCAAAAAATTGAAAATTTTTTGAAATTTTGCACGACCCCCTACCTTGGCAAAAAATTGAAAATTTTGCACGACCCCCTACCTTGGCAAAAAATTGAAAATTTTTTAAAATTTTGCACGACCCCCCTACCTTGGCAAAAAATTGAAAATTTTTTGAAATTTTCCACGACCCCCTACCTTGCCAAAAAATTGAAAATTTTTTGAAATTTTGCACGACCCCCTACCTTGGCGAAAAATTGAAAATTTTTTGAAATTTTGCACGATCCCCTACCTTGCCAAAAAATTGAAAATTTTTTGAAATTTTGCACGACCCCCTACCTTGCCAAAAAATTGAAAATTTTTTGAAATTTTGCACGACCCCCCTACCTTGGCAAAAAATTGAAAATTTTGCACGACCCCCTACCTTGGCAAAAAATTGAAAATTTTTTGAAATTTTGCACGACCCCCTACCTTGGCGAAAAATTGAAAATTTTTTGAAATTTTGCACGACCCCCATCCTTGGCAAAAAATTTAAAATTTTTTGAAATTTTGCACGACCCCCTACCTTGGCGAAAAATTGAAAATTTTTTGAAATTTTGCACGACCCCCCTACCTTGCCAAAAAATTGAAAATTTTTTGAAATTTTGCACGACCCCCTACCTTGCCAAAAAATTGAAAATTTTGCACGACCCCCTACCTTGGCAAAAAATTGAAAATTTTTTGAAATTTTGCACGACCCCCTACCTTGCCAAAAAATTGAAAATTTTTTGAAATTTTGCACGACCCCCCTACCTTGGCGAAAAATTGAAAATTTTTTGAAATTTTGCACGACCCCCTACCTTGCCAAAAAATTGAAAATTTTTTGAAATTTTGCACGACCCCCTACCTTGCCAAAAAATTGAAAATTTTTTGAAATTTTGCACGACCCCCTACCTTGGCGAAAAATTGAAAATTTTTTGAAATTTTGCACGACCCCCTACCTTGGCGAAAAATTGAAAATTTTTTGAAATTTTGCACGACCCCCTACCTTGCCAAAAAATTGAAAATTTTTTGAAATTTTGCACGACCCCCTACCTTGCCAAAAAATTGAAAATTTTTTGAAATTTTGCACGACCCCCTACCTTGCCAAAAAATTGAAAATTTTGCACGACCCCCTACCTTGGCAAAAAATTGAAAATTTTTTGAAATTTTGCACGACCCCCTACCTTGCCAAAAAATTGAAAATTTTTTGAAATTTTGCACGACCCCCATCCTTGGCAAAAAATTTAAAATTTTGCACGACCCCCTACCTTGGCAAAAATTGAAAATTTTTTGAAATTTTGCACGACCCCCTACCTTGGCAAAAAATTGAAAATTTTTTGAAATTTTGCACGACCCCCTCCCTTAGCAAAAAATTGAAAATTTTTTGAAATTTTCCACGACCCCTTACCTTGCCAAAAAATTGAAAATTTTTTGAAATTTTGCACGACCCCCTACCTTGGCGAAAAATTGAAAATTTTTTGAAATTTTGCACGACCCCCTACCTTGCCAAAAAATTGAAAATTTTTTGAAATTTTGCACGACCCCCTACCTTGGCAAAAAATTGAAAATTTTTTGAAATTTTCCACGACCCCCTACCTTGCCAAAAAATTGAAAATTTTTTGAAATTTTGCACGACCCCCTACCTTGGCAAAAAATTGAAAATTTTGCACGACCCCCTACCTTGGCAAAAAATTGAAAATTTTTTGAAATTTTGCACGACCCCCTACCTTGGCAAAAAATTGAAAATTTTTTGAAATTTTGCACGACCCCCTACCTTGGCGAAAAATGGAAAATTTTTTGAAATTTTGCACGACCCCCTACCTTGGCAAAAAATTGAAAATTTTTTGAAATTTTGCACGACCCCCTACCTTGGCGAAAAATTGAAAATTTTTTGAAATTTTGCACGACCCCCTACCTTGGCGAAAAATTGAAAATTTTTTGAAATTTTGCACGACCCCCTACCTTGCCAAAAAATTGAAAATTTTTTGAAATTTTGCACGACCCCCTACCTTGCCAAAAAATTGAAAATTTTTTGAAATTTTGCACGACCCCCTACCTTGCCAAAAAATTGAAAATTTTGCACGACCCCCTACCTTGGCAAAAAATTGAAAATTTTTTGAAATTTTGCACGACCCCCTACCTTGCCAAAAAATTGAAAATTTTTTGAAATTTTGCACGACCCCCATCCTTGGCAAAAAATTTAAAATTTTGCACGACCCCCTACCTTGGCAAAAATTGAAAATTTTTTGAAATTTTGCACGACCCCCTACCTTGCCAAAAAATTGAAAATTTTTTGAAATTTTGCACGACCCCCTCCCTTAGCAAAAAATTGAAAATTTTTTGAAATTTTCCACGACCCCTTACCTTGCCAAAAAATTGAAAATTTTTTGAAATTTTGCACGACCCCCTACCTTGGCGAAAAATTGAAAATTTTTTGAAATTTTGCACGACCCCCTACCTTGCCAAAAAATTGAAAATTTTTTGAAATTTTGCACGACCCCCCATCCTTGGCAAAAAATTTAAAATTTTGCACGACCCCCTACCTTGGCAAAAATTGAAAATTTTTTGAAATTTTGCACGACCCCCCTACCTTGGCAAAAAATTGAAAATTTTTTGAAATTTTGCACGACCCCCTCCCTTAGCAAAAAATTGAAAATTTTTTGAAATTTTCCACGACCCCTTACCTTGCCAAAAAATTGAAAATTTTTTGAGATTTTGCACGACCCCCTACCTTGGCGAAAAATTGAAAATTTTTTGAAATTTTGCACGACCCCCTACCTTGCCAAAAAATTGAAAATTTTTTGAAATTTTGCACGACCCCCTACCTTGCCAAAAAATTGAAAATTTTTTGAAATTTTGCACGACCCCCATCCTTGGCAAAAAATTTAAAATTTTTTTGAAATTTTGCACGACCCCCTACCTTGCCAAAAAATTGAAAATTTTTTGAAATTTTGCACGACCCCCTACCTTGCCAAAAAATTGAAAATTTTTTGAAATTTTGCACGACCCCCCTCCCTTAGCAAAAAATTGAAAATTTTTTGAAATTTTCCACGACCCCTTACCTTGCCAAAAAATTGAAAATTTTTTGAAATTTTGCACGACCCCCTACCTTGGCGAAAAATTGAAAATTTTTTGGATTTTGCACGACCCCCTACCTTGCCAAAAAATTGAAAATTTTTTGAAATTTTGCACGACCCCCTACCTTGGCAAAAAATTGAAAATTTTTTGAAATTTTCCACGACCCCCCTACCTTGCCAAAAAATTGAAAATTTTTTGAAATTTTGCACGACCCCCTACCTTGGCAAAAAATTGAAAATTTTGCACGACCCCCTACCTTGGCAAAAAATTGAAAATTTTTTGAAATTTTGCACGACCCCCTACCTTGGCGAAAAATTGAAAATTTTTTGAAATTTTGCACGACCCCCTACCTTGCCAAAAAATTGAAAATTTTTTGAAATTTTGCACGACCCCCTACCTTGCCAAAAAATTGAAAATTTTTTGAAATTTTGCACGACCCCCTACCTTGGCGAAAAATTGAAAATTTTTTGAAATTTTGCACGACCCCCTACCTTGGCGAAAAATTGAAAATTTTTTGAAATTTTGCACGACCCCCTACCTTGCCAAAAAATTGAAAATTTTTTGAAATTTTGCACGACCCCCTACCTTGCCAAAAAATTGAAAATTTTGCACGACCCCCTACCTTGGCAAAAAATTGAAAATTTTTTGAAATTTTGCACGACCCCCTACCTTGCCAAAAAATTGAAAATTTTTTGAAATTTTGCACGACCCCCTACCTTGGCGAAAAATTGAAAATTTTTTGAAATTTTGCACGACCCCCTACCTTGCCAAAAAATTGAAAATTTTTTGAAATTTTGCACGACCCCCTACCTTGCCAAAAAATTGAAAATTTTTTGAAATTTTGCACGACCCCCTACCTTGCCAAAAAATTGAAAATTTTGCACGACCCCCTACCTTGGCAAAAAATTGAAAATTTTTTGAAATTTTGCACGACCCCCTACCTTGCCAAAAAATTGAAAATTTTTTGAAATTTTGCACGACCCCCATCCTTGGCAAAAAATTTAAAATTTTGCACGACCCCCTACCTTGGCAAAAATTGAAAATTTTTTGAAATTTTGCACGACCCCCTATCTTGGCAAAAAATTGAAAATTTTTTGAAATTTTGCACGACCCCCCTCCCTTAGCAAAAAATTGAAAATTTTTTGAAATTTTCCACGACCCCTTACCTTGCCAAAAAATTGAAAATTTTTTGAAATTTTGCACGACCCCCCTACCTTGGCGAAAAATTGAAAATTTTTTGAAATTTTGCACGACCCCCTACCTTGCCAAAAAATTGAAAATTTTTTGAAATTTTGCACGACCCCCTACCTTGGCAAAAAATTGAAAATTTTTTGAAATTTTCCACGACCCCCTACCTTGCCAAAAAATTGAAAATTTTTTGAAATTTTGCACGACCCCCTACCTTGGCAAAAAATTGAAAATTTTGCACGACCCCCTACCTTGGCAAAAAATTGAAAATTTTTTGAAATTTTGCACGACCCCCTACCTTGGCGAAAAATTGAAAATTTTTTGAAATTTTGCACGACCCCCTACCTTGGCAAAAAATTGAAAATTTTTTGAAATTTTGCACGACCCCCTACCTTGCCAAAAAATTGAAAATTTTTTGAAATTTTGCACGACCCCCATCCTTGCCAAAAAATTGAAAATTTTTTGAAATTTTGCACGACCCCCTACCTTGCCAAAAAATTGAAAATTTTTTGAAATTTTGCACGACCCCCTACCTTGGCGAAAAATTGAAAATTTTTTGAAATTTTGCACGACCCCCTACCTTGCCAAAAAATTGAAAATTTTTTGTAATTTTGCACGACCCCCTACCTTGCCAAAAAATTGAAAATTTTTTGAAATTTTGCACGACCCCCTACCTTGCCAAAAAATTGAAAATTTTGCACGACCCCCTACCTTGGCAAAAAATTGAAAATTTTTTGAAATTTTGCACGACCCCCTACCTTGCCAAAAAATTGAAAATTTTTTGAAATTTTGCACGACCCCCTACCTTGCCAAAAAATTGAAAATTTTTTGAAATTTTGCACGACCCGCTACCTTAGCAAAAAATTGAAAATTTTTTGAAATTTTGCACGACCCCCTACCTTGGCAAAAAATTGAAAATTTTGCACGACCCCCTACCTTGGCAAAAAATTGAAAATTTTGCACGACCCCCTACCTTGGCAAAAAATTGAAAATTTTTTGAAATTTTGCACGACCCCCTACCTTGCCAAAAAATTGAAAATTTTTTGAAATTTTGCACGACCTCCTACCTTGCCAAAAAATTGAAAATTTTTTGAAATTTTGCACGACCCCCTACCTTGCCAAAAAATTGAAAATTTTTTGAAATTTTGCACGACCCCCTACCTTGGCAAAAAATTGAAAATTTTTTGAAATTTTCCACGACCCCCTACCTTGCCAAAAAATTGAAAATTTTTTGAAATTTTGCACGACCCCCTACCTTGGCAAAAAATTGAAAATTTTTTGAAATTTTGCACGACCCCCTCCCTTAGCAAAAAATTGAAAATTTTTTGAAATTTTCCACGACCCCCTACCTTGCCAAAAAATTAAAAATTTTTTGAAATTTTGCACGACCCCCATCCTTGCCAAAAAATTGAAAATTTTTTGAAATTTTGCACGACCCCCTACCTTGGCAAAAAATTGAAAATTTTGCACGACCCCCTACCTTGGCAAAAAATTGAAAATTTTTTGAAATTTTGCACGACCCCCTACCTTGGCAAAAAATTGAAAATTTTGCACGACCCCCTACCTTGGCAAAAAATTGAAAATTTTTTGAAATTTTGCACGACCCCCTACCTTGCCAAAAAATTGAAAATTTTTTGAAATTTTGCACGACCCGCTACCTTAGCAAAAAATTGAAAATTTTTTGAAATTTTGCACGACCCCCTACCTTGGCAAAAAATTGAAAATTTTGCACGACCCCCTACCTTGGCAAAAAATTGAAAATTTTGCACGACCCCCTACCTTGGCAAAAAATTGAAAATTTTTTGAAATTTTGCACGACCCCCTACCTTGCCAAAAAATTGAAAATTTTTTGAAATTTTGCACGACCTCCTACCTTGCCAAAAAATTTAAAATTTTTTGAAATTTTCCACGACCCCCTACCTTGCCAAAAAATTGAAAATTTTTTGAAATTTTGCACGACCCCCTCCCTTAGCAAAAAATTGAAAATTTTTTGAAATTTTCCACGACCCCCTCCCTACCTTGGCAAAAAATTGAAAATTTTTTAAAATTTTGCACGACCCCCTCCCTACCTTGGCAAAAAATTGAAAATTTTTTGAAATTTTGCACGACCACCTACCTTGGCGAAAAATTGAAAATTTTTTAAAATTTTGCACGACCCCCTACCTTGGCAAAAAATTGAAAATTTTTTAAAATTTTGCACGACCCCCTACCTTAGCAAAAAATTGAAAATTTTTTGAAATTTTCCACGACCCCCTAACTTGGCGAAAAATTTTGCACGACCCCCTACCTTGGCAAAAAATTGAAAATTTTTTGAAATTTTGCACGACCCACTACCTTGCCAAAAAATTGAAAATTTTTTGAAATTTTGCACGACCCCCTACCTTGGCGAAATATTGAAAATTTTTTAAAATTTTGCACGACCCCCTCCCTCCCTTAGCAAAAAATTGAAAATTTTTTGAAATTTTGCACGACCCCCTACCTTGGCAAAAAATTGAAAATTTTTTGAAATTTTCCACGACCCCCTACCTTGGCAAAAAATTGAAAATTTTTTGAAATTTGCATGACCCCCTACCTTAGCAAAAAATTGAAAATTTTTTGAAATTTTCCACGACCCCCTACCTTGGCAAAAAATTGAAAATTTTTTGAAATTTTCCACGACCCCCTACCTTGGTAAAAAATTGAAAATTTTTCAAAATTTTGCACGACCCCCTACCTTGGCAAAAAATTGAAAATTTTTTGAAATTTTCCACGACCCCCTACCTTGGCAAAAAATTAAAATTTTTTGAAATTTGCATGACCCCCTACCTTAGCAAAAAATTGAAAATTTTTTGAAATTTTGCACAACCCCCTACCTTGGCGAAAAATCGAAAATTTTTTAAAATTTTGCACGACCCCCTACCTTGGCAAAAAATTGAAAATTTTTTAAAATTTTGCACGACCCCCTACCTTGGCAAAAAATTGAAAATTTTGCACGACCCCCTACCTTGGCAAAAAAGTGAAAAATTTTTAAAATTTTGCACGACCCCCTACCTTGGCAAAAAATTGAAAATTTTGCACGACCCCCTACCTTGGCAAAAAATTGAAAATTTTTTGAAATTTTGCACGACCCCCTACCTTGCCAAAAAATTGAAAATTTTTTTAAATTTTCCACGACCCCCTACCTTGGCGAAATATTGAAAATTTTTTAAAATTTTGCACGACCCCCTACCTTGGCAAAAAATTGAAAATTTTTTGAAATTTTGCACGACCCCCTACCTTAGCAAAAAATTGAAAATTTTTTGAAATTTTGCACGACCCCCTACCTTGGCAAAAAATTGAAAATTTTTTGAAATTTTGCACGACCCCCTACCTTGGCGAAAAATTGAAAATTTTTTGAAATTTTGCACGACCCCCTACCTTGCCAAAAAAGTGAAAATTTTTTGAAATTTTGCACGACCCCCTACCTTGCCAAAAAATTGAAAATTTTTTGAAATTTTGCACGACCCCCTACCTTGGCAAAAAATTGAAAATTTTGCACGACCCCCTACCTTGGCAAAAAATTGAAAATTTTTTAAAATTTTGCACGACCCCCTACCTTGGCAAAAAATTGAAAATTTTTTGAAATTTTCCACGACCCCCTACCTTGCCAAAAAATTGAAAATTTTTTGAAATTTTGCACGACCCCCTACCTTGGCGAAAAATTGAAAATTTTTTGAAATTTTGCACGACCCCCTACCTTGCCAAAAAATTGAAAATTTTTTGAAATTTTGCACGACCCCCTACCTTGCCAAAAAATTGAAAATTTTTTGAAATTTTGCACGACCCCCTACCTTGGCAAAAAATTGAAAATTTTGCACGACCCCCTACCTTGGCAAAAAATTGAAAATTTTTTGAAATTTTGCACGACCCCCTACCTTGGCGAAAAATTGAAAATTTTTTGAAATTTTGCACGACCCCCTACCTTGCCAAAAAAGTGAAAATTTTTTGAAATTTTCCACGACCCCTTACCTTGCCAAAAAATTGAAAATTTTTTGAAATTTTGCACGACCCCCTACCTTGGCGAAAAATTGAAAATTTTTTGAAATTTTGCACGACCCCCTACCTTGCCAAAAAATTGAAAATTTTTTGAAATTTTGCACGACCCCCTACCTTGGCAAAAAATTGAAAATTTTTTGAAATTTTCCACGACCCCCTACCTTGCCAAAAAATTGAAAATTTTTTGAAATTTTGCACGACCCCCTACCTTGGCAAAAAATTGAAAATTTTGCACGACCCCCTACCTTGGCAAAAAATTGAAAATTTTTTGAAATTTTGCACGACCCCCTACCTTGGCGAAAAATGGAAAATTTTTTGAAATTTTGCACGACCCCCTACCTTGGCAAAAAATTGAAAATTTTTTGAAATTTTGCACGACCCCCTACCTTGGCGAAAAATTGAAAATTTTTTGAAATTTTGCACGACCCCCTACCTTGGCGAAAAATTGAAAATTTTTTGAAATTTTGCACGACCCCCTACCTTGCCAAAAAATTGAAAATTTTTTGAAATTTTGCACGACCCCCTACCTTGCCAAAAAATTGAAAATTTTTTGAAATTTTGCACGACCCCCTACCTTGCCAAAAAATTGAAAATTTTGCACGACCCCCTACCTTGGCAAAAAATTGAAAATTTTTTGAAATTTTGCACGACCCCCTACCTTGCCAAAAAATTGAAAATTTTTTGAAATTTTGCACGACCCCCATCCTTGGCAAAAAATTTAAAATTTTGCACGACCCCCTACCTTGGCAAAAATTGAAAATTTTTTGAAATTTTGCACGACCCCCTACCTTGCCAAAAAATTGAAAATTTTTTGAAATTTTGCACGACCCCCTCCCTTAGCAAAAAATTGAAAATTTTTTGAAATTTTCCACGACCCCTTACCTTGCCAAAAAATTGAAAATTTTTTGAAATTTTGCACGACCCCCTACCTTGGCGAAAAATTGAAAATTTTTTGAAATATTGCACGACCCCCTACCTTGCCAAAAAATTGAAAATTTTTTGAAATTTTGCACGACCCCCATCCTTGGCAAAAAATTTAAAATTTTGCACGACCCCCTACCTTGGCAAAAATTGAAAATTTTTTGAAATTTTGCACGACCCCCTACCTTGGCAAAAAATTGAAAATTTTTTGAAATTTTGCACGACCCCCTCCCTTAGCAAAAAATTGAAAATTTTTTGAAATTTTCCACGACCCCTTACCTTGCCAAAAAATTGAAAATTTTTTGAGATTTTGCACGACCCCCTACCTTGGCGAAAAATTGAAAATTTTTTGAAATTTTGCACGACCCCCTACCTTGCCAAAAAATTGAAAATTTTTTGAAATTTTGCACGACCCCCTACCTTGCCAAAAAATTGAAAATTTTTTGAAATTTTGCACGACCCCCTACCTTGGCGAAAAATTGAAAATTTTTTGGATTTTGCACGACCCCCTACCTTGCCAAAAAATTGAAAATTTTTTGAAATTTTGCACGACCCCCTACCTTGGCAAAAAATTGAAAATTTTTTGAAATTTTCCAAGACCCCCTACCTTGCCAAAAAATTGAAAATTTTTTGAAATTTTGCACGACCCCCTACCTTGGCAAAAAATTGAAAATTTTGCACGACCCCCTACCTTGGCAAAAAATTGAAAATTTTTTGAAATTTTGCACGACCCCCTACCTTGGCGAAAAATTGAAAATTTTTTGAAATTTTGCACGACCCCCTACCTTGCCAAAAAATTGAAAATTTTTTGAAATTTTGCACGACCCCCTACCTTGCCAAAAAATTGAAAATTTTTTGAAATTTTGCACGACCCCCTACCTTGGCGAAAAATTGAAAATTTTTTGAAATTTTGCACGACCCCCTACCTTGGCGAAAAATTGAAAATTTTTTGAAATTTTGCACGACCCCCTACCTTGCCAAAAAATTGAAAATTTTTTGAAATTTTCCACGACCCCCTACCTTGCCAAAAAATTGAAAATTTTGCACGACCCCCTACCTTGGCAAAAAATTGAAAATTTTTTGAAATTTTGCACGACCCCCTACCTTGCCAAAAAATTGAAAATTTTTTGAAATTTTGCACGACCCCCTACCTTGGCGAAAAATTGAAAATTTTTTGAAATTTTGCACGACCCCCTACCTTGCCAAAAAATTGAAAATTTTTTGAAATTTTGCACGACCCCCTACCTTGCCAAAAAATTGAAAATTTTTTGAAATTTTGCACGACCCCCTACCTTGGCGAAAAATTGAAAATTTTTTGAAATTTTGCACGACCCCCACCCTTGGCGAAAAATTGAAAATTTTTTGAAATTTTGCACGACCCCCTACCTTGCCAAAAAATTGAAAATTTTTTGAAATTTTGCACGACCTTGCCAAAAAATTGAAAATTTTTTGAAATTTTGCACGACCCCCTACCTTGCCAAAAAATTGAAAATTTTGCACGACCCCCTACCTTGGCAAAAAATTGAAAATTTTTTGAAATTTTGCACGACCCCCTACCTTGCCAAAAAATTGAAAATTTTTTGAAATTTTGCACGACCCCCATCCTTGGCAAAAAATTTAAAATTTTGCACGACCCCCTACCTTGGCAAAAATTGAAAATTTTTTGAAATTTTGCACGACCCCCTATCTTGGCAAAAAATTGAAAATTTTTTGAAATTTTGCACGACCCCCTCCCTTAGCAAAAAATTGAAAATTTTTTGAAATTTTCCACGACCCCTTACCTTGCCAAAAAATTGAAAATTTTTTGAAATTTTGCACGACCCCCTACCTTGGCGAAAAATTGAAAATTTTTTGAAATTTTGCACGACCACCTACCTTGCCAAAAAATTGAAAATTTTTTGAAATTTTGCACGACCCCCTACCTTGGCAAAAAATTGAAAATTTTTTGAAATTTTCCACGACCCCCTACCTTGCCAAAAAATTGAAAATTTTTTGAAATTTTGCACGACCCCCTACCTTGGCAAAAAATTGAAAATTTTGCACGACCCCCTACCTTGGCAAAAAATTGAAAATTTTTTGAAATTTTGCACGACCCCCTACCTTGGCGAAAAATTGAAAATTTTTTGAAATTTTGCACGACCCCCTACCTTGGCAAAAAATTGAAAATTTTTTGAAATTTTGCACGACCCCCTACCTTGCCAAAAAATTAAAAAATTTTTTGAAATTTTGCACGACCCCCATCCTTGCCAAAAAATTGAAAATTTTTTGAAATTTTGCACGACCCCCTACCTTGCCAAAAAATTGAAAATTTTTTGAAATTTTGCACGACCCCCTACCTTGGCGAAAAATTGAAAATTTTTTGAAATTTTGCACGACCCCCTACCTTGCCAAAAAATTGAAAATTTTTTGAAATTTTGCACGACCCCCTACCTTGCCAAAAAATTGAAAATTTTTTGAAATTTTGCACGACCCCCTACCTTGCCAAAAAATTGAAAATTTTGCACGACCCCCTACCTTGGCAAAAAATTGAAAATTTTTTGAAATTTTGCACGACCCCCTACCTTGCCAAAAAATTGAAAATTTTTTGAAATTTTGCACGACCCCCTACCTTGCCAAAAAATTGAAAATTTTTTGAAATTTTGCACGACCCGCTACCTTAGCAAAAAATTGAAAATTTTTTGAAATTTTGCACGACCCCCTACCTTGGCAAAAAATTGAAAATTTTGCACGACCCCCTACCTTGGCAAAAAATTGAAAATTTTGCACGACCCCCTACCTTGGCAAAAAATTGAAAATTTTTTGAAATTTTGCACGACCCCCTACCTTGCCAAAAAATTGAAAATTTTTTGAAATTTTGCACGACCTCCTACCTTGCCAAAAAATTGAAAATTTTTTGAAATTTTGCACGACCCCCTACCTTGCCAAAAAATTGAAAATTTTTTGAAATTTTGCACGACCCCCTACCTTGGCAAAAAATTGAAAATTTTTTGAAATTTTCCACGACCCCCTACCTTGCCAAAAAATTGAAAATTTTTTGAAATTTTGCACGACCCCCTACCTTGGCAAAAAATTGAAAATTTTTTGAAATTTTGCACGACCCCCTCCCTTAGCAAAAAATTGAAAATTTTTTGAAATTTTCCACGACCCCCTACCTTGCCAAAAAATTAAAAATTTTTTGAAATTTTGCACGACCCCCATCCTTGCCAAAAAATTGAAAATTTTTTGAAATTTTGCACGACCCCCTACCTTGGCAAAAAATTGAAAATTTTGCACGACCCCCTACCTTGGCAAAAAATTGAAAATTTTTTGAAATTTTGCACGACCCCCTACCTTGGCAAAAAATTTAAAATTTTTTGAAATTTTCCACGACCCCCTACCTTGCCAAAAAATTGAAAATTTTTTGAAATTTTGCACGACCCCCTACCTTGGCAAAAAATTGAAAATTTTGCACGACCCCCTACCTTGGCAAAAAATTGAAAATTTTTTGAAATTTTGCACGACCCCCTACCTTGCCAAAAAATTGAAAATTTTTTGAAATTTTGCACGACCCGCTACCTTAGCAAAAAATTGAAAATTTTTTGAAATTTTGCACGACCCCCTACCTTGGCAAAAAATTGAAAATTTTGCACGACCCCCTACCTTGGCAAAAAATTGAAAATTTTGCACGACCCCCTACCTTGGCAAAAAATTGAAAATTTTTTGAAATTTTGCACGACCCCCTACCTTGCCAAAAAATTGAAAATTTTTTGAAATTTTGCACGACCTCCTACCTTGCCAAAAAATTTAAAATTTTTTGAAATTTTCCACGACCCCCTACCTTGCCAAAAAATTGAAAATTTTTTGAAATTTTGCACGACCCCCTCCCTTAGCAAAAAATTGAAAATTTTTTGAAATTTTCCACGACCCCCTACCTTGCCAAAAAATTGAAAATTTTTTGAAATTTTGCACGACCCCCTACCTTGGCAAAAAATTTAAAATTTTTTAAAATTTGCAAGACCCCCTTACCTTAGCAAAAAATTGAAAATTTTTTGAAATTTTCCACGACCCCCTCCCTACCTTGGCAAAAAATTGAAAATTTTTTAAAATTTTGCACGACCCCCCTCCCTACCTTGGCAAAAAATTGAAAATTTTTTGAAATTTTGCACGACCACCTACCTTGGCGAAAAATTGAAAATTTTTTAAAATTTTGCACGACCCCCTACCTTGGCAAAAAATTGAAAATTTTTTAAAATTTTGCACGACCCCCTACCTTAGCAAAAAATTGAAAATTTTTTGAAATTTTCCACGACCCCCTAACTTGGCGAAAAATTTTGCACGACCCCCTACCTTGGCAAAAAATTGAAAATTTTTTGAAATTTTGCACGACCCACTACCTTGCCAAAAAATTGAAAATTTTTTGAAATTTTGCACGACCCCCTACCTTGGCGAAATATTGAAAATTTTTTAAAATTTTGCACAACCCCCTCCCTCCCTTAGCAAAAAATTGAAAATTTTTTGAAATTTTGCACGACCCCCTACCTTGGCAAAAAATTGAAAATTTTTTGAAATTTTCCACGACCCCCTACCTTGGCAAAAAATTGAAAATTTTTTGAAATTTGCATGACCCCCTACCTTAGCAAAAAATTGAAAATTTTTTGAAATTTTCCACGACCCCCTACCTTGGCAAAAAATTGAAAATTTTTTAAAATTTTGAACGACCCCCTACCTTGGCAAAAAATTTAAAATTTTTTAAAATTTTGCACGACCCCCTGAAAATTTTTTGAAATTTTCCACGACCCCCTACCTTGGCAAAAAATTGAAAATTTTATAAAATTTTGCACGACCCCCTACCTTGGCGAAAAATTGAAAATTTTTTAAAATTTTGCACGACCCCCTACCTTGGCGAAAAATTGAAAATTTTTTAAAATTTTCCACGACCCCCCTACCTTGGCAAAAAATTGAAAATTTTGCACGACCCCCTACCTTGGCAAAAAATTGAAAATTTTTTAAAATTTGCACGACCCCCTACCTTGGCAAAAAATTGAAAATTTTTTGAAATTTTGCACGACCCCCTACCTTGGCAAAAAATTGAAAATTTTTTAAAATTCTGCACGACCCCCTGAAAATTTTTTGAAATTTTCCACGACCCCCTACCTTGGCAAAAAATTGAAAATTTTTTAAAATTTTGCACGACCCCCTGAAAATTTTTTGAAATTTTCCACGACCCCCTACCTTGGCAAAAAATTGAAAATTTTATAAAATTTTTGCACGACCCCCTACCTTGGCGAAAAATTGAAAATTTTTTAAAATTTTGCACGACCCCCTTACCTTGGCAAAAAATTGAAAATTTTTTGAAATTTTGCACGACCACCTACCTTGGCGAAAAATTGAAAATTTTTTAAAATTTTGCACGACCCCCTACCTTGGCGAAAAATTGAAAATTTTTTAAAATTTTGCACGACCCCCTACCTTGGCAAAAAATTGAAAATTTTTTAAAATTCTGCACGACCCCCTGAAAATTTTTTGAAATTTTCCACGACCCCCTACCTTGGCAAAAAATTGAAAATTTTTTAAAATTTTGCACGACCCCCTGAAAATTTTTTGAAATTTTCCCACGACCCCCTACCTTGGCAAAAAATTGAAAATTTTATAAAATTTTGCACGACCCCCTACCTTGGCGAAAAATTGAAAATTTTTTAAAATTTTGCACGACCCCCTACCTTGGCGAAAAATTGAAAATTTTTTAAAATTTTCCACGACCCCCTACCTTGGCAAAAAATTGAAAATTTTGCACGACCCCCTACCTTGGCAAAAAATTGAAAATTTTTTAAAATTTGCACGACCCCCCTACCTTGGCAAAAAATTGAAAATTTTTTGAAATTTTGCACGACCCCCTACCTTGGCAAAAAATTGAAAATTTTTTGAAATTTTGCACGACTCCCTACCTTGGCAAAAAATTAAAAATTTTTTGAAATTTTGCACGACCCCCTGAAAATTTTTTGAAATTTTCCACGACCCCTACCTTGGCAAAAAATTGAAAATTTTTTGAAATTTGCATGACCCCCTACCTTAGCAAAAAATTGAAAATTTTTTGAAATTTTCCACGACCCCCTACCTTGGCGAAAATTGAAAATTTTTTAAAATTTTGCACGACCCCCTACCTTGGCAAAAAAATTGAAAATTTTTTAAAATTTTGCACGACCCCCTACCTTAGCAAAAAATTGAAAATTTTTTGAAATTCTCCACGACCCCCTACCTTGGCAAAAAATTGAAAATTTTGCACGACCCCCCTACCTTGGCAAAAAATTGAAAATTTTTTAAAATTTGCACGACCCCCTACCTTAGCAAAAAATTGAAAATTTTTTGAAATTTTGCACGACCCCCTACCTTGGCAAAAAATTGAAAATTTTTTGAAATTTTCCACGACCCCCTACCTTGGCAAAAAATTGAAAATTTTTTGAAATTTTGCACGACCCCCTACCTTGGCAAAAAATTGAAAATTTTTTGAAATTTTCCACGACCCCCTACCTTGGCAAAAAATTGAAAATTTTTTGAAATTTGCATGACCCCCTACCTTAGCAAAAAATTGAAAATTTTTTGAAATTTTCCACGACCCCCTACCTTGGCAAAAAATTGAAAATTTTTTGAAATTTTCCACGACCCCCTACCTTGGTAAAAAATTGAAAATTTTTTAAAATTTTGCACGACCCCCCTACCTTGGCAAAAAATTGAAAATTTTTTGAAATTTTCCACGACCCCCTACCTTGGTAAAAAATTGAAAATTTTTTAAAATTTTGCACGACCCCCTACCTTGGCAAAAAATTGAAAATTTTTTGAAATTTTCCACGACCCCCTACCTTGGCAAAAAATTGAAAATTTTTTGAAATTTGCATGACCCCCTACCTTAGCAAAAAATTGAAAATTTTTTGAAATTTTGCACAACCCCCTACCTTGGCGAAAAATCGAAAATTTTTTAAAATTTTGCACGACCCCCTACCTTGGCAAAAAAGTGAAAATTTTTTGAAATTTTGCACGACCCCCTACCTTGGCAAAAAATTCAAAATTTTTTGAAATTTTGCACGACCCCCTACCTTGGCAAAAAATTGAAAATTTTTTAAAATTTTGAACGACCCCCTACCTTGGCAAAAAATTTAAAATTTTTTAAAATTTTGCACGACCCCCTACCTTGGCAAAAAATTGAAAATTTTTTGAAATTTTGCACGACCACCTACCTTGGCGAAAAATTGAAAATTTTTTAAAATTTTGCACGACCCCCTACCTTGGCGAAAAATTGAAAATTTTTTAAAATTTTGCACGACCCCCTACCTTGGCAAAAAATTGAAAATTTTTTAAAATTCTGCACGACCCCCTGAAAATTTTTTGAAATTTTCCACGACCCCCCTACCTTGGCAAAAAATTGAAAATTTTATAAAATTTTGCACGACCCCCTACCTTGGCGAAAAATTGAAAATTTTTTAAAATTTTGCACGACCCCCTACCTTGGCGAAAAATTGAAAATTTTTTAAAATTTTCCACGACCCCCTACCTTGGCAAAAAATTGAAAATTTTGCACGACCCCCTACCTTGGCAAAAAATTGAAAATTTTTTAAAATTTGCACGACCCCCTACCTTGGCAAAAAATTGAAAATTTTTTGAAATTTTGCACGACCCCCTACCTTGGCAAAAAATTGAAAATTTTTTGAAATTTTGCACGACTCCCTACCTTGGCAAAAAATTAAAAATTTTTTGAAATTTTGCACGACCCCCTGAAAATTTTTTGAAATTTTCCACGACCCCTACCTTGGCAAAAAATTGAAAATTTTTTGAAATTTGCATGACCCCCTACCTTAGCAAAAAATTGAAAATTTTTTGAAATTTTCCACGACCCCCTACCTTGGCGAAAATTGAAAATTTTTTAAAATTTTGCACGACCCCCTACCTTGGCAAAAAATTGAAAATTTTTTAAAATTTTGCACGACCCCCTACCTTAGCAAAAAATTGAAAATTTTTTGAAATTCTCCACGACCCCCTACCTTGGCAAAAAATTGAAAATTTTGCACGACCCCCTACCTTGGCAAAAAATTGAAAATTTTTTAAAATTTGCACGACCCCCTACCTTAGCAAAAAATTGAAAATTTTTTGAAATTTTGCACGACCCCCTACCTTGGCAAAAAATTGAAAATTTTTTGAAATTTTCCACGACCCCCTACCTTGGCAAAAAATTGAAAATTTTTTGAAATTTTGCACGACCCCCTACCTTGGCAAAAAATTGAAAATTTTTTGAAATTTTGCACGACCACCTACCTTGGCAAAAAATTGAAAATTTTGCACGACCCCCTACCTTGGCAAAAAATTGAAAATTTTTTGAAATTTTCCACGACCCCCTACCTTGGCGAAAAATTGAAAATTTTTTAAAATTTTGCACGACCCCCTTGGCAAAAAATTGAAAATTTTTTAAAATTTTGCACGACCCCCTACCTTAGCAAAAAATTGAAAATTTTTTGAAATTTTGCACGACCCCCCTGAAAATTTTTTGAAATTTTGCACGACCCCCTACCTTGGCAAAAAATTGAAAATTTTGCACGACCCCCTACCTTGGCAAAAAATTTAAAATTTTGCACGACCCCCTACCTTGGCAAAAAATTGAAAATTTTTTAAAATTTGCACGACCCCCTACCTTGGCAAAAAATTGAAAATTTTTTGAAATTTTGCACGACCCCCTACCTTGGCAAAAAATTGAAAATTTTTTGAAATTTTGCACGACTCCCTACCTTGGCAAAAAATTGAAAATTTTTTAAAATTTTGCACGACCCCCTACCTTAGCAAAAAATTGAAAATTTTTTGAAATTCTCCACGACCCCCTACCTTGGCAAAAAATTGAAAATTTTGCACGACCCCCTACCTTGGCAAAAGATTGAAAATTTTTTAAAATTTGCACGACCCCCTACCTTAGCAAAAAATTGAAAATTTTTTGAAATTTTGCACGACCCCCTACCTTGGCACAAAATTGAAAATTTTTTGAAATTTTGCACGACCACCTACCTTGGCAAAAAATTGAAAATTTTGCACGACCCCCTACCTTGGCAAAAAATTGAAAATTTTTTGAAATTTTCCACGACCCCCTACCTTGGCGAAAAATTGAAAATTTTTTAAAATTTTGCACGACCCCCTTGGCAAAAAATTGAAAATTTTTTAAAATTTTGCACGACCCCCTACCTTAGCAAAAAATTGAAAATTTTTTGAAATTTTGCACGACCCCCTGAAAATTTTTTGAAATTTTGCACGACCCCCCTACCTTGGCAAAAAATTGAAAATTTTGCACGACCCCCTACCTTGGCAAAAAATTGAAAATTTTTTGAAGTTTTGCACGACCCCCTACCTTGGCAAAAAATTGAAAATTTTTTGAAATTTTGCACGACCCCCTACCTTGGCAAAAAATTGAAAATTTTTTGAAATTTTGCACGACCACCTACCTTGGCAAAAAATTGAAAATTTTGCAGGACCCCCTACCTTGGCAAAAAATTGAAAATTTTTTAAAATTTGCACGACCCCCTACCTTAGCAAAAAATTGAAAATTTTTTGAAATTTTGCACGACCCCCTACCTTGGCAAAAAATTGAAAATTTTTTGAAATTTTGCACGGCCACCTACCTTGGCAAAAAATTGAAAATTTTATAAAATTTTGCACGAACCCCTACCTTGGCAAAAAATTGAAAATTTTTTAAAATTTGCACGACCCCCTACCTTAGCAAAAAATTGAAAATTTTTTGAAATTTTGCACGACCCCCTACCTTGGCGAAAAATTTTGCACAACCCGCTACCTTGGCAAAAAATTTAAAATTTTTTGAAATTTTGCACGACCCCCTACCTTAGCAAAAAATTGAAAATTTTTTGAAATTTTCCACGACCCCCTACCTTGGCAAAAAATTGAAAATTTTTTGAAATTTTGCACGACCCCCTACCTTGGCAAAAAATTGAAAATTTTTTGAAATTTTGCACGGCCACCTACCTTGGCAAAAAATTGAAAATTTTATAAAATTTTGCACGACCCCCTACCTTGGCAAAAAATTGAAAATTTTTTAAAATTTGCACGACCCCCTACCTTAGCAAAAAATTGAAAATTTTTTGAAATTTTGCACGACCCCCTACCTTGGCGAAAAATTTTGCACAACCCGCTACCTTGGCAAAAAATTTAAAATTTTTTAAAATTTGCACGACCCCCTACCTTAGCAAAAAATTGAAAATTTTTTGAAATTTTCCACGACCCCCTACCTTGGCAAAAAATTGAAAATTTTTTAAAATTTGCACGACCCCCTACCTTAGCAAAAAATTGAAAATTTTTTGAAATTTTCCACGACCCCCCTACCTTGTCAAAAAATTTAAAATTTTTTGAAATTTTGCACGACCACCTACCTTGGCGAAATATTGAAAATTTTTCAAAATTTTGCACGACCCCCTACTTTGGCAAAAAATTGAAAAATTTTTAAAATTTTGCACAACCCCCTACCTTGTCAAAAAATTGAAAATTTTTTGAAATTTTCCACGACCCCCTACCTTGGCAAAAAATTGAAAATTTTTTAAAATTTTAAAATTTTGAAATACTTTTTTTAAATAGTTTCGCTTTGCGCGATTCGAATATTCTGAAAAGTTCACGAATTAGTTTTGGTAACACTTAGAAATCAAATATTAAAATTCAAAAAGTTATATCAATTAGTTCCCTAAATGTGATAAACAATGTAAAATCGATTTCTAAAAGTAGTTTATTAACGCTTCCCTATAGAGAAGTGCGTCCCCGCCGAAAATTCGATATCCAAAATTTGGTGGCATCACATAACTTAACTCATTGTAGTATACAATATAGTCGGTAAAAAATTATTTTACTTCCATTAACATAGTGTGAAAAGAAAACAAAATTAAAGGAAAAAAATTTAACAAACGAAAGAAAGTTACCGATTATTATGAGTTATCAAAAATATTTTAAAAGAATGAGATTTTTCAGAAAATGCATTTATATAAAAAGTATTAATTCTGAAACCATTAAGAAATTATTTTTATATGAAATAATATTAAAGATATGCTGATCATTAAAATAGTCTACTAAAATATGGAGGTATTTTGTGTCTTATATGAATGCATTTTTCTATTCAGCTTTTCAATATGATTGAAGAGAAGAAAATCTGGAATTTAAAAAATCAGAATATATTGTATATATGTATATATATTATGTAAATTAAGAACATTATTAAATCGATTAAAAAAATTTTAATATTTTACTTAACATAAAATAAAGAAACAAAAATTTACAAATTGAAACCATAATTGCCAATATGGTTTCAATTTGTAAATTATCTCGTAAAATTCCAGAAAATTATTTTCGCAAAAGAAAATTCTTACTTATCTCTCTTCCTGTAAAAGTTATAAGCCCTTAAAGATCTTATAATGCCATTTGTTGACTGTTTATTTTAAAATAGCCATAAACATTTTTCAAATTCTGCATAGATGGCAGTATTAAACATTCTTCAATTCTACTGTGGCAATGCATAAATGAATATTACAAAGACAAAATTGCTTTTCAAATTAACCGTTATCTAAAACCTGTTTTTTTTTTCAAATTTTCGATATAATATTTTAATAGCATTTAGATATTAATAAATAGCTTATTTCGTTGAAAGAAAATTATTTTCCATTCATATACCCTCTCAGGCTATCATCGTTCAAAATTCATTAAAATTAAACTTTTGGTACCATATAATTCCGAAACTACAAACTTTTCCAAATATATATAAATGCAAGAAGCTGACGGTAAATGCACTACCATCAAAAAATATAATTATTTTTCTTAACTCACGCAATTTACACTTAAAGTTAAGCATTATGTTAACGCCTCTTTTAATTCTTTTTCATTGCCTTATCCTAAGGCTATGCAATCTCCGAACAATTTTGGTATATGAATTAAAGTAATTTTAATTTAATTAATTTTACTAAATTAACAATTAGGTAGATTTGTTCTTTAAGGCAGTCTTTTCACTTCTTCAAGGGAAAAGTGCTACTTTACAAACCATTTATTTGACCCATTTTTATTAAATAATGTATTTTATATAATATATGCATAATAGCATAATAGCACATAAAATTAACCACTTTACTACAAAAGGACAACAACACGATCACATACTTAAAAAAAATTAATTTATTTCCATCAACATTTAATTTACAAAAAAGAGAAAAACCAAAAAAAAAAATTATGAACGAAGTTTTTTTTTTATTTTGTAATATTAACTTACATTATATTTTTTAATACATAATATAATATGTAATGCTTATATATAAGAATAACAATGTTATGTAAATTTTTTTATAATAATATTTTTCCCATTATTATACCATAATATGTTCTCGGTTTGGTTGAAATTTTCATTTAATTAAGGTAATTATTTTTTCAAAATACCGTATAGCCCAACAGAAATTCAAAATATTTCATGTATAAAACAAAAAATATATAATATATACATATATATAAATATAATAAAATAAAAATATGTAATATCAAAAAAAAAAACATAAAAAAAATTAAATACCTAGAAAATAAAGTTCTTTATTATATCGCAATAAATATGCAACCAAAAAATTATCATATTGTACAGGAAACTAAAAAAGCAGAAAAACGAAAAAAAATAGAAAAGAAAATATGTAACAAAAGTGCCATAAACAAATAAATTAATTACCAAAATATGCGAAATATGAGAATAACAAGTAGAATATTTGCATGCCTCACTGAAAATTATTATTGCATTATAATTAAAATATTAGTAAAATCTTAATGAAAGTTGATTCGATCCAGTTACTAATTTTTTGTAAAACCTTCCTCAAGAAATATTTTAAAATTTGAAGTGTGGAGGACTTGTTTTTCAAAAATATCACCCAACACTTGTGTATAACTTGTTGCCATCTTTGCAATAATATAATGTATATGAGATTATTTGCCAATTCTTTTGAGATGTTTTTGATTCTGCTACATTTGACTGTTACCGAAAGAGTCTTGGAACAAACAAATCTGTTGAGGAACCGAAAAGTACTAATTTCATAATTCATTCAAGCTCGCCTCACCGATCTATCTAGCTAATTTACAGATAGAACTGCATTATATATTATTTTTATAATTATATTCAAAAAATAATGAGAAGCAAAAAGTTCAGATATTCCACCAAAAAAAAATTTACATCATTTTTTAATATTTAATACACAAATATCTGCCAAAAAATTTTGAAAAAAAAAATATATATAGGTAAAGTAAAATTTTTATATTAAAAATGTTTCAACCATTGTTTTAATTAAAAGTTCTTCAGAAAATAACTAGCAAAATGAAAACACACAACATGCTGGAAAATACTAACAAAATCGCGAAAAAAAAACTATTTGTTTTTATTGCAAATTATTTTTATTTTGATCTTTTTTCTTTTCGGCAACCTATATATGGCATGTTGTGATAAATTTTTTATTTTAATTTATTTTTTTTGAAATTTATAATATGCAATTCAGAAACTTACAAGGTAACCAACTTATTTAAGGAAAACCTCATTTATATTGTGGTGAAGAAATTTTTAAGGCAAAAGTTTTTCACCATAAAATTTAAAGAATATTTTTTTACCAATTACTATAAATAAGTAAACAAAATTTAATATTAAAAAAAAAAATTTAAAATTTTCTGCCTCGAATTATTTTTTATTTATCGAAAATTCTGATTCTTTAGCGTTTGGTTCTGACTATAAGGTCAAAAAACTTCAAATTTTGAAATAATTCAACTGTATATGCACTTCACTTGTTAAAATATGAATTGAAACAGAGATTAACTAAAATAAATATTTTAAATTAAAATATTAAATGTACGCTAATCGAACAAATAAATAATTTTCTGAATTACACACAAAAAATTTAATTTAATGCACGTGAAAAACAAAAAAAAAATTGTTTTTATTTTATTTAAAGTGCATTAAAATTAAATTTTTGTTTAGAAAAACCAAAAATAATTTATTATTGTTTTTAATTTTTTTTTTTCATTATTTTTTTTAAAATTTAAAGTTGTTTACTTATGAAATAATTACACGTGTTAAATAAAACTTTCGAACACTTATTTTAAATAAACAAATTTTACAAAGAAAGCAAAATAGAAAAACAGCTTTCATATATTTTGTAAAATACAGGGTGTTACAGTGAACATTTCCTATAACAAAGTTTAAATTTCCATATTAGAAAAGCAGTTGGTCATTAAATAAATTTTTAGCATAATTTTGGGACACAATTGTAATAAAATTTTTTAATAAGCAATAAAAATTTTACAATTAATATAATCTTTTGATTTCATTCACTTGGGGAACCTTAAAATTCTATTTTATTTTATTTTTTTGGGGTAAAAGAAAAAATTAATAAAAAATTCACAAAATTTTTCGTTAAAATTTTCTTTTTTTCCTCTTTTCATTTGTTCTTATTTTACGGAATTTTGTACAATAACAGAAAAATCGATTTAAACAAACAAACAATTTCATTTATAATGATGCAAATTACAAAAATAATCCTGTAAAATATTTAAAAGAAAACAAAAAGAAAAGGAAAACAAAAAAACAGAACATTTTGTTTTTATTTTTTCGCTTTTGTTTAATTTTCAAAAAGATTCTGGTGCAGTTTTTCTGACAAATCAATTTTATAATATACATACATACATATATAAAAAAAAATTATTCATACACACACAAAATAAACAAGATTGTAAATAAAAAAAAAAAATTAATTTCTTTTTTCCTATTGTTTTCTCTTCTCCATTTTTAATAATTTTTTATTTTTGTGTTATTTCGTTAAATGGTCACCAAATAACAAGTTTGTAAACAAAATTTTCTATATCGTATATGGATATAAAATAAAGATATACATTTGTGTATATATAATTATTACAAAAACACTTATGCAGTGGCGAGCTTAAACCGTTTCGGTTTAGATCACGCGACCGGTTTGTTAATTTATCTAACAATTTGCGAGCCGATTGCGAGAAATGAAAGTGTTAAATCGGTATACATTTGTATTTGAATAGAAGAAGCTTAAAAGAATATATTTTGTGCTATAAATAATTAGCTTGCATGACCAGAGAAAAAAAGAAGAACTGTATCCAAAGAACCAAATTCAACTTTGGTAATACATTGTTCATAATACAAATACAAGTTCACAAAAGAACACACTTTTATTATGCCGTTTATAAATTTAAGGATATTAATTAAGTTTCATCTTCGAAATAAATTTTTCGAAAGTATTTCATCTAATAGTTTATAGGTGTGATTAATGATATTACACGCTCATTTATGAATTTATATCATACTAGTTACTCAAAAATGCTTTTATTTCATATTTTTGTAATAATTTTGATCGAAAGTTAAAATCATTTCTATTATTCGAGAATATCCCAATTTATCATTTAAATTCAAAATAAATTTATCTTATACGAGTACAAGAACAATTTCAAAATTCGAAAATGTCCTTTGCTATATACAGGGCAATTTAATCAATTCTGAAATTTTTTATTGTTATTATAATTATTATTGTATAATATTAATCTATATGAGTAGTTTTGTATATTTTATATAAATTTATATAATTTTTTTGATTGTATTTTTTTGTATAACAATATGCCTGACAACGGCCAAATTATCCTTTATTTTTAATTCATTATAAAACAATACAATAGAACATTGTTTAATACATAAAACATGTTTATAATAAACAGGGTGATTCAGCAACAATTTACGAACCATATAAATTAAAGTTTGGGTGGTAGGGCAAAATTCCGTAAAAAGAATTTGGAAATTTCAAAAAAATTTCATGAGAAATTGTCGGGTCAGAAAAAAAGAAAAAATAAAAGATAAGAAAAATTTGAATTTTTCTAAAGTTCGAATGATTGTATTTCCAAAAAACACATAGAAAACCAAATAATTAAATATTCTTTATTTCAAGCATTCTAATAGCCCTTACAGAAACTGTTTATTTAAAACTTTTATCTAGTTCGGAACGGAACCTTCATGCAAAAAAAACTTAGATATGTAAAAATTTCGCCGAATTTTCTTAAAATTCCTGTAGTTTGTGCTAGAAACGGTTTCGATTTAATACTATTTTCCAAGCAAATATTTCACTCATTTTTGACCGTCTACCCGATATTATATAACTCCTAACTTGTTGCTGAATCATCTTGTATATATAAGAGAATATAATTTTATTTAATATGTTATGCTATTATTATGTAGAATTTCCATGAATATTAAATCCACATAAAAATATACATACATATTATTACTTTTGCATATAATAAACAAAGGTGTATAATCATGTATATTGTTTGGGTAACTTATAATACATAAGTATATCTAAAATGTATCTGGTTGAATTTAGATTAGAGAGAGTTCTTTGATATCTTTCTATTCATAATATATGAACAATAACACAAATACATAATAAAGGATATTATAAATATACATACATACATGTTTACACATTATTTATACAATTCCTTTTCAAAATAACAAACAAAAACAAAAAAAAAAAATTTGTATATCATAAAAATGAAAAGGAACAAAATTAATTCTGTGGTAATAATATTGTTAACATTGATTAATTTTAAGGGATTAATTTAATTGTAAAGATTTGTTAATTTTATATTCATTTTATTTTGTAAGGATACTTTAATTTACACAAACATATACATTTATTGTATATTATTATATTATGTACATTATATAAATAAAGTAATTTTAACTTATTATAGTGAAAAATTAGAACAATGTAAATATTACTTTGTATAACATTAAAATAAATTAGACATTACTGTACTTAGTTTTTAAATATTTTATATACGTTTATATGAAAAAAAAATACATTATGTATGTTTATTGAATAAATATTTAGAAAATTTATGTATACAAATTTCAATGTTTATACAGACTGAAATGTCCATATATATGAAATTTTCAATATAAAAGGAAAATTTTTATATTAAAATAATAATAGCCAGCTAAAATTTTTAAATTTATATACAGCACTTTATAATTATTTCATATTTAATTAAAAAATTGACTAGCGAATATATTAATAAATTAACACGTAGCTCAAAGATAGGTAACAATTTTGCCAGTATACATTGCATAAGAATATTTTGAATTTACTCAGAAACAAACTTAGTATATGTTACGACCATAGATCAATATTATAAACAAGTATACCATTACTTTGTTTATTTTGAAAGGAACATCCTATATAAATGCGTATTCAATGTCTCCGGTAAGATCCTTAAAAAAACTGCTAATTATAGTGATGTGGTATATTGCTGAAATTGTTTTTATTTGATCTTATGAGTTCGCAAGACTGTAACTTTATTCTCTAATCTAATGTATATTTAAATTTTAATGGAATTAAGAATTTAAATGCAAAAATGGTCAGACTTGTTTTTTCTTATTGAATACAAGCTCTTTTCCAATAATATATACAAGTTATTTACTTCCCTTTCTATTCATACTTACTTAATAAATTTCAATTCAGTTACTCAATAATTCTTAAATATATATATAGATATATAAATTTAATTATACTTCTTATATTTTTATATTTTTTTCTTTGTGCCGAATAAATTTCATGTTTTAAGATTAACTCGGAATATAAAATTTTAGCTGCAAATATAAGCTTATACAAAATTAATAGGTTTATGTCTGTATATTATTAAACTCAATCTTATCGATAATTTAACAATACTAATAGCTTAAGTTTTTGATTATCGATTAAATATCGAAAAATTGCGCCTATAATAATTAATAAATAATATTTTTTTCTATAACAATGATGTTAGTAGAAGACTTTTTCTATATTTATAATTTAGAGCTACAAAAACTCGTAAAGTCATCACAATAAAAATAATTATTATCGTCTATCTATTTTAATTTAAGAAAAAATTTTGGAAAAATCAAGACGTTCTATTTCTACTTCCTTTCTTTAATAAAAAAATAAAATTAATAATTAAAAAACAAAACATAATCTGTTTTTCTTTATTTTTCTTAATTGAAATCCAATTCGTTATATAAAATAAATTTTTCGTCATAAAAAAATTAATATAAAAATATTTATTGAAAAAAAAAAAACGAATGAAAATTTTTTTTTCTCTGTGTTTTCTTAATTTTATGGTTATTATAAAAAAAATTTTTAACTATCAATACATTATTTAAATTATATACGATAATTATTATAATTAAACTAAAAAAAAAAAACCATTAAAAATTAAGAAAACGATTGGGGCAAAAAAAAAAAAAATAAAAACCAATTTTTGTTGAAATCATTTAATTATCGAATCATTAAAATAATCGAATAAATAATTAATTCACATTTATTTTTTTTTTCTCATTTTTTTACATTATGTATTTTTCATTCACCCTATTGTACCTTTGGTTTTTCTCTGATGTATACACATAGGTGTGCATGTATGTATTTAAATTTTAAAATATTTTCATTTATATGTATGTATGTATCATAATATTTGTTATTTTGTACAGTGCTTTTCAAAATTAAGCTAATCAATATTTTCATAATGAAATTTTATAAATAATATTATTTATAATAAAAATATTTTATTTTGGGTAAATATTTTTAAGGCTTTTCAAAATTAATATAATAAATGTACTTCAAAATTCATTGGAAGCGATGCAGTTCAAGATTATAGTTACAAGAATACAATTTAATCGATTAGAAATACAACTCTTGTGCCATAATTCACATAGTGGAACGAAAAAAGTCAAAATCAGAAGATTGTCGAATGCAAGGATGGCATTTGGCTAGCTAAAGCCCGTATGGAAATCGTCATTTGGCAAAAAATACCTAGATAAGAATATTCAATGATTTATGTAAAATACTGCGAATATTCTGAAAAATAGAATATTCGAAGTACTGTGTACAACTCTAAAATATGGTTGGCGGACACAGCAATACAATTGCATTTGAAAAACTTATTGTCATTATCATATTTTCTACTTTATTTTTGCTTTACAAAAACGGGAAAGATTTATCAATACAAACTTTTCATAATTTTCTCGTTTTTTTAAGAAAATTCCATATTCTCCAATAATTTTCTTAGGAAATAATTTTGTTACGAAAATACAATAGAATTAAAATGGAACTATTTTTTATTTTATAAATAATTTTTTTTTCAATAACTTAATCAAATTATTCTGTATTTTTATATAAAACTATTTAGGAACTATAAAATGTCCAATAAAAACGGCATTTAATTGTATATTTTTTTTAAAAATACTTATTTTATTAGTCCAAAAAATAAATTTTTCACAAATCCATAGAATAGATACTAGGTCAATTTTTGATTAACTTCTTAAGAAATCAGCCCCAGATCTACTATATATGCAAAATAAGCATATGCAATGAAAACCGGAACACAGGGGTGAAATTATTATTGACAATATGCATTATTAATTGCATATTAGTCATTGCTTTGAAAGCATGGAACGCATTTTTTGTAAACCGCGCAGTGCACCAAAAAAATTAGAACCGTACCTGTAGAAAATATACTGTACACTTTGTTACCTAAAATTTCAAGCCATTTTCGTTTAAAACTTCCTCAAACATAAATGGTAATTTGATATATTGATGCTCTTACATTGTTTTAAAATACGAGCAAATTCCAAGAAAACAACTCAATTGGCAGTCAATTAAATTAATATTGTTAATATTCTCAAAACTGAGCTTTAAATTTGATAAATAACTTAAATAAACTTTTCGAAGAGACTGTATTTTTATTTAACAAACATACATTTACACGTCATATCTATACATATTATGACGTTTATTGGTGTTCATTTCAAGTATTACTTTAATCAATCAATAATTTTTCATTTTTAAAGTTTGTTATTTCATTACAAAAAAGTTAAAAAAGAAATCAACCTTAAGAAGTATAAATTATTGTGCGAATATGATCAACTAAACGATTAATCATTTTGATTCGATTCGATTAAATTCTCTCTTCTCTTGTATTCTATTAATAATAATAAAAAAAAAAAACAAAATAACAAAAAAAAAGGTAAATCAATCTATGTAATATATAGACGATTTGATAATAACATTAAAGAAAGAGTAAAAGAGAGAAAAAAAACTTTATAAACAACTTAACAATCAATGTAAATTTAGAAAAAAAACAATGAAATAAGAACAAAAAAACGAAAAAAAAATAATAAAAACCTTGTTTAAGTTCACCTGTAAACAACAGACCAACATAATTTTCGCTGTTGTTTTTCCTTATACTGAATATTTTTTTTTTATTTGGTCTTTTTTTTTTCTCTCCTTTTTCACCTAATCTGGAATTTTTGATAAATTAATTTCGGTTTTGTTTTTTAATGTAAGTTTTATTTTATATACCCACACACACACATATATTATTTAGGTTTACATATTATACAGTAGGCTCTCAATCAATTTGAAAAATTACTATCGAAACTAAATTTGTCTGGATTTTTGTTTTTTTTTTGTTTTTTTGTTTTCGGAATGTAAACAAAAAATTCAAATTAATCTTAATATAAAAATTCTATATTGATTGAATTTTAAAGTATTGCAGTAATTCTAATACGAAATGATAAAGAAAAAATCCTTTTAAAAAATACAAATGCTCTGGAATCTCATTCAGATTGCAATATTACTAAAAATAATGCAAATCAGCTTATATATTGACATACATATATACATACATATTCAATAAATATACTCCGGATTAATAATGTTATCTACGTATATGGTTGATACCTACGCATTATAGTACTTTTAATACAAATGCGTTATTGAAGAGATTTGACAATTTTAAAACTTGGTTTTTGTTTAAAATATTTCTAATATCAAAACGAGAATAGGAAATGTAATTGTAAGAGAATAGTAAATTTAAAAGTAATTAAAGAAATTATAAATGATGTCCCAAAGGACAATAAAATTAAAAATTATAAATTCAAATTTATTAACACCAAATGTGTTTATTTAGCATAGTATTCCAAGAAAAGAAACCGGGAAATTTAGAGGAAAACTTCTGTTTTAAAATCTACATATTGTAGAGGAGGAAATAAAGCAATTTTACGAAGACTATAGTAATCTTATCTCACAAACGTGTATTATTGTGGCTATCAAAATATTGAACGTCGTCTTGACTTTAGACTTCAAAACTTAGTTAATAGAACTTTTCGAATATACGCCAGACATATTTCGCATACATGTAATACTTAATCATAATCTAAAACTAGGCGAACATTCCATGCGTTTCGAAACCCAAAATAAAAAAAGTTTTATGTGAAAACTCTTAAAAAAATTTTTAAGTATTCTAAATAACAAAGAGCCATCAAGATTAGGAGTCCTAAGAAGCTTTTCAAATATATCCATTAGAAAGTTTCTCCTTCAATAAACATATAAGGTACAAAATGTCAATGAAATTTACTAAATTGTTATACTAACTTTAAATAACTACCTTTTTTCAATCATTTTACAAAATACTTAAAATATCTTTAACAATTTTTGAAGTTACTTTGTTCTATGACAAATATTAGGAGAAGTTCAGTTTTGCTCATCATGGACTTGATCTTAAAATATTTTTTATTTTGTTAGTTATTTTATAATTTGTTTTTAGCAGGTTTTTACAAATAATTTTTGAAAAAAGTGCTTATTAGTTTCACTCTGTCCGTCCGCCCATCCGTTTGTGAACATGTTTACAAAACTTCTTTTACACTCTTGGAGTACCCCTCTCAAGTTATCGCCTCTCGAAATTTGTAAAGAACCGCAAGCTCTTTGAAATTTTTATAAAGGCGAAAGCTAACGGTAAATGCTATGCCATCAGTAAATATAATTATTTTTTTCAACTCACGCAATTAACCCTTAAAATCGAACATTATGTTAAAACATCTTTAAAATTATTTGTGCTTTATTTCAAAGACTGCATAAATCATTCATCCTAAATGTATGCAATCCTTTAAATAGTTTCGTATATGAATAGTGTAGTCGATAGGTATATACATAGATTGTTTTTGAAGGCAGTATTTTCACTTGTTGAAGGGAAAAGTGCTGCATTACAAGCGATTGCTTTGACCCAACTTTATTTCTTCTTTACATTACTAAATCATTTTTAGCGCCATTTTATTTTTGCATAATCGACTATCAAACAATAAAATCATTGAAAAAATTTTTTGTTGAAACATTTTTATGTCTGTTGAAACATATTGTAGGTGTGCTTGTGTGTATCTACATTTTTGTGTATAATGTGTGTTACATCGCTTATGGATTTATAATATAGTTTTTTGTTACTTTACTTACATATTATACGTATGTATATAAATTTAAATTAAACTTCGTAATATGCATAAATTTATAGTCTAAATATATCGATATATGTATAAGTCTATAACAGGTCGACTTAAAGCGATCTTATTTTGAGTATACAAGAAACAAAAAAAAAAAATAATCAAATTTTAAAGATTGATATCTTCATAAAAAAAAAAAGAGAGAAAAGCCTAAATATGAAGGCGAAATTTTAAATCAGAGATTTTAAAACTGTTTTAAGATTGTGCATTACGGGTACATATTATGATGAAGAACTATTATTTTGATAATAATACAACTGAAATGTTTATAAGGAATCAAACTTGTTATTGTCCCAATAACCTTCCCTTTTATAATTTATCCCCAATCCAATATACATTTTTAATTTATTGAAACTTCTATTGTAAACTCTTAATGAAATCGATTTGTCATAAATCACCCTATTAGAATAAAAAAATTTTGTCTGAATTTACATAACAGAACACGGTTATTTTTTAAATGTTCATACGTTCCTACACATCGTATATTTCTTTATAATAATAAGTATATACAATAGCTTTAGAGAAATCCAACTTATACGAATATATTGAAATAACAGTATATAAAATTTCGTATCCTAATAAACCGTTCAAAATTGTATTCCAATCAATTAACATTACCGATTAAAATGTTTTCGAAAATATTTTCATACCAATTATAGGTAAATGTTAATTGAAAAGGTCTATATTGCTATCCTACTTCACATATGTATGCTTATGAGGTCGAGTTTTTTACTATTTGGTTTGAGTGAGCAATCAATATCACATTTTGTTCAGACCAAATAGCTGGCGAAATCATATGAGATGACGCCTTCTGATTTTCTCTTGTTTTAACACCATATAATTAGTAATGTTCTCTTCCGAACATGTCAAATGCTACCTCAAAATTGGACCTCTTTTAACGCTCCACTTAAAACAATGTCGGCACTACCATTAAATTCAATATAAAAATTCAAATTAAAACGATTGATTTTTTTTTTGGTATTTATATCGAGAAACCTGAAAATTTCACCCATATTTTTAATAAATAATCATATCGAAAATCTATTTAAGTTTTCGTGTCACAGAAAAAATTATGACAAACAAATCATTTGGAAATATTAAAATATTTCATATAATTGTAATCTATATATACCTACACAAATATATTTTCAAAATAAATGTATATAATGTTAAAAAAATAGCGAACTCTTCGTAAATACAAAAGAATCAATTTAAATTAAATACCATACGATTATTATTTTATAACAATAAAAAAAATATATATATTTTTATATATATACAAAAAAATATATATATACAAACAAATATAAGTACTTGCAATATTAATTATTGAAAAAGATTTAATTTTTGTGAAATTCATAATAAATAATAAATATTTTAATATAATTTTATCAATTTACCATTATTATCGTATATCATATATAATATTGTTTGAGCATGAAACATAACCAACCTGAAAATAAATTAATATTTTATTAATAATTTCAATTTAAAATTAAATAAATTATTAAAATATAAAAAATGGAGAAAAAAATTATTAAAATTTCAGTTCTGCATAATCATTAATTGAACATAAGTTATACGAGTATTATAACGATGATCAACAAAGCTGTTATTCCACAAACTTATTTAAATAAATGTAATTTTTTTTTTTAACACAGAAAAAATATTTTATTAATTATAATAATATAAAACAAAAAAGATTTTCCAATTTATTTATTTATAAAAACCAAAAATTGTTAACTTTTTTAATTTGTTACTTAATATATATATATATATATAATATATATATTTCTCTTTAAAATCTTTTAAAAAATTGATTTTATTACAATTTAAATGAGCATACATAATATTAAATAATAACATATAATTTACTATTATAATATTATATTACTTATATATATATAGGTAATATATTACAATTTATTTATATTTCTATGTTAATACAACATAATGTTCACAAACAGTTCATATTCATACCATTATGTGGATATTTAATTGCAATTTATTCATTTAATATTATTTACTTATCTATAATGTGTTCTTTCACTCGAAATATATAATGTCTATGGAAATTCAGTGTTAAAAATGATTTCATTTTAATTATACTTTTATTTTTTAAATTTTATACTATTATATAATTACAGTTTGTAAAAAAAAAAAATTGTTGCACATAATTTACTTAAAAATAACATTAAATTTTAATTTTATACTTATTACCATAATGTTATTTAAAATATTATTAATTTATTATATTGCCTGAATAATTATAATCGTATATAATAATAATAGTAATAATAATAAAATTCTTTTAATAATAACATTGTTCAGGGTGAAATAACAAAAATATTGTTTTAAATAAAATTAACAGATTTTTATGCAAAAAACAAAAATACAACGATATGGTAACTATAGCTTATATAATAATAAATTTTGCATTTATTTTGTTTCAGTTCACTTTAAAATTCGTGATAAAAGTTCATTTTCCTGTGACAATCACACAAAAGTACAATAATAAAAGTTAATAGATTTGGAAAAATCAAAACAGAATCTTAAAACCAAAAACCGATTTTGATGAATTTAGCAATTAATTTTTAGAAACCATAACTTGGCTGTTCAAACCAAGACTAATTCTGAACAATTTAATCTTTACTCCCTTTTGGCTGCATGAACTTTTGGTTACATAAACTGATAACATAGCTTTTAACAATATCTTTTCTAAATCAACCAATTTTTCGAAATTACACGCTGTTCTTTTCTAAACAAAAATTAAAAGAACTTTTTTATGATTCTATAATTAAATTCAGATTTTATTTTTATTATTTAAATTTAGGAAAAAAAATTTTGTATATCCAATAATTTTATATCGAAATTTCCGCACTCTACGTATAAATACCACTTTAGGCGAAATACTAATAGCAACCACATTGCTTTATTAGATTATAAATTTATGAACGTATGTATCTACATACGTATATGTATGTAAAGAGTAAAAATAGTTTTAATTTTTTTATTTAGTCGAATTATCATAAGACGTTGAATATTTATCAAGACGAACGTATCTCAATACAAGAGTGGAATATTTTTCTTCCGGGACTCAGCACACATGCATTTAAATTGATAAATTTCATAAGGACAGTTAAAAGGCGAAAAATTTTGTTAAAACATTAAAAATTGTAAATTTATATCAATATTATTGCAGCTATATTTAAAATAATAACAAATAACGTGTACGCCTAAAAGTATGCAATCAATTATTAAAATATTTTAATAAAATGTGAACGCACACACAGTCTTTTATATAAAAAAAAATTTGAAATGGCGGCTTAATTTTTATACTTTCGTTTCTGTTTTATTGAAATAAAAAATTTGATCAAAATAAACTATAATATACGGTTCTCTTGTAATACACATATACGCTATAATAATATTTATTAGAATAAGCTATCGTATATAATTACGATATTTAAATTTTTCTTAATTTTTTTCTTAAATTAGTGGCATACTGTCGTACGACACTAGCTTGTATCTATTCCTTAGCAATTTAAAACTGGCGATTATATTAGATTTACTCTTTAATAGTATGTACTAGCATATCTAAAAGCAAAAGAGTTTAAAAACTACTGATATAGTCTTTTCTCGTACTATATCAACGACATCATCAGCAAAAATAATATTTTAATGAGCATCACAACAAAAAAAAAAAAAACTTGAAAAAATTAAAAACAAAAAAAAAACACAAGAACAATAAGAGAGAAAAAAATCGAAATAACAATAAAAGAAGAAAAAAAAAACAAAAAACTATACAAAAAAAATTTATAAGTTTCTGTGTCGAAGGGCACTGGCCTTTTATATTTATATTTACAATAACACCATCTTTATACCCACATTATATACACCACCATATCATTATATCGGCATAACATATACATAAATACATTTCCGAACATAAATACAAACCATTAAACAAATAAGAATAAGAAGAAGTAGTAGAAAATATTCGATATTACGATAATAATTGAAAGTTTAAGAAGAAAAAAAAAATATAGTTCATACCTAATTCAATGTGCTATAAAAAAAAAGTACATTTATTCACATATACAAAATGAATAAGTGATATCCGTATTCCGTATGTAACCATTACGTTGAGCATTACATTTATATATATATATATATATACAATACTATTATGTATATATATACCATGTAGATATTTATTTCAGTATGATAATGTACTTAGAGTATTGAGTAAAGAATTGTTTTTTATGTTTATTAAATAATTATATGCAAACGGGGCTTTATATTCAAGAATAAAAGAGCAAGAAAGGCAAAAATCATATAAATATGTAAAATATATTAAACTATATATATGTGTGCATTGGCTATATATATATGTATTATTACTATAAGTCCAAAATGAACTAAATTTTGAATTTAAAACAAAAGGAAGATAAGATTATTATTTTCCTGTTATCATTTTATTACATTCATATTATATAATATAATATTTGGCGTTTATAAGCGTAAGCATTAATATAAAAATATTTATTGTATATAATATAATATAAGCAAATTATAATATTATATTATTCTGTATAATATTATAGAATATTCAATCTGTATTTTATTATTACACATATGTATATAATATATACTTCAGTATTGGTAAATTCAATATATATTTGATATAAGTATATACTTAATGCATATAACGTAGAAGTATAATAGAAATAAATTACATTATATTCTAAATTACGATTTATATAGTTAGCCATATACATTATATCGATGTGTATATTCGTATGTATGTATATTGATATATATATAATATAAAAGTAATACGAAATGAATACCTTTGATCAGAATAAATTATAACAAGGGTTCTTGGTTTCCTTTATTTTTTTCTCATTTTATGCAAGATATAACAAAGTAGTAACATATTTCTTACAAATCCACAAACTTATAACATAATATATTAGAATTATATTGATATATGTAAATATAAAAGTATATATATATAGGTATATATTTATATATTCAACTTATATATAAAGTGGATATTAAACAATTATGTTTTATAATTTATACACACGTGAATTTATACACACATCAATAAGCAAGCTTATATATAAATACATACATATGTATATGCAAATATAAAACAGTGTATATATATGTATATTCTTAATGTGTATAAAACCCATATATACATTATAATTTACATATAAGAACAAAAAATGAATGTATATCGAGGAGATACATAATTTACGGACACGGAAGATTGAATTTAGGTCTTGGGGTGCTAAAAAGAAAAAAAAATTCATCAATATTATTGAAAAAGAATATTCGAAATTTATTTCTTTTTACAATTTTCTTTTTTTTTCGCTTTTTTGTTTTTTGTTGTTGTACTTATTTCGTTTTCTTGCTTTTTTTACATTTCAAAATCGAATTTTTTATTAGACTATGTTATTATATTATTATATATGAAAAAGAAAATATAAAAACAAAAATTATAAGTGAAGAAAAAATAAATTGTAATTTATTACAAATATCTTGTCAATCAAAGTAATAAGAATTGAAAAAGAAAAACAAAAAAAAAAAAAAAATAACGAAAAACAAGAAAAATTGTAATAAGAAAATATCAAAATGAAATGATCCACATTTTCAAATGACTCTCCGAATTTAAGAAATAAATATCATTAATCATACATTGTACATTTTTATAAAATTTTTATAATATACGAGTATAAAGATGAGAAAATAATTATATATATATGCAGTTATTAATACAGTTGACCCTTGTATAACACGATTACACATTGAAAATTGTGATGTGTTTGGAAGAACGCAAATTAATATAAAAATTAATATTTTGTGGCACTTGAATATGTACCAATTCAAGACGTCTTCAATCAAGCAGCATGTCATTCCCTCGAAACCTTGTTATGCAGAAATTTATATTTTACGTAAATCAAAATTCAGTACTGTCATGGAAAAAACCCATGTCCGCTTTCATAATAAATCTGCAATTCCAGATTTTCAAATGCTCTCCAAATTCCCAGTCAAGAGAACCGTAACCGTATAGTAATTTTGATCTTCTACATCACTACAATTCTTAAAAATACACTTCTTATAAATGGCAGATAATATGGATTTCACAAAATTTTGTTACATTCTGAACTGTATAATGACGTGAATCCGCAAGAAAAAATATTTTAGGCGAAAAATCGTTGTCTTAGTCAGCATGTTAAACTATTTTGTAAATTCTTTTGATTTTCATTAAAAATTATGAAACTTTCCAATTATGGAAATTGCTTTGAATTTCAAAATTCTACATGATTTGGATCACAAAAAAATTCTACAAGCTTTGGATAGGGATTCATACATTAAAGTGAAATACAAAGTCACCGGTAGGGTCACCTGTACTTACAATTCAAAATATAAAATTTTGAAGATGATATTTTAATGGAAAATGAATAAAAAAGCAAAATCACACTTTAATATATTCATAGAGAGAGAGAGAAGAAAAAAGAAATTTTCACTACATATTTCTCCCATTTTGTATAAAAGATTTTGTAATTACAAAAAAAAAAAAATTTTTTTTAAATACGAGTAGAAATTCTTTAAAATTAACTTGTTATCACTTCTTATGAATTTTAATATTTTCCATGTATAATTTGTACATTTCTGTGTTATTATAAAAAAAAAGCAAATTATGAAGTAGAAATCTATAATTGAATTTTAAAATTACATGTTTCTTGACTTTTATACAAAGTGATAATTATGTACACTATAGCAAAGATAATCTGTCATTGAATCACTGAGTAAAATAATAGAATAGAAGAGGTATACCCATAAATTGTATTGCGTCGAAAAATGTCTGTTAAAATTATTAGTGTTTTAATTTTAACACTTCAAATTTAAAATTACTGTCTTAGTTTTAACACTATAAATTATTGTATTTTAATACAGGGTTGCGCAAATTAAATATACTATTCACATATTATCGTGGATAAAATTTTGTTCAGAAATTTCACTTTTATATTTAGAATAAAAGTTAAAGAAAATTTTTCATAATTGACCAAATTTTTTCCGAAATTCAAAAATATTTAATACGAAATTATCCAGCTTAAAAATAATTTAAAAAAAAAAATTTAATTGCAACTTTTACTTTTCTTGCAACGAAAAATTGCTTTTGCCCCCGGGGGACTCATCTCAACCCATAGAATTTTTTGTGATATTCAGCCTCATCTACATGAGAAAGGGCCACTTCTAGGTCCCAGAAAAATTTATTATGTCGCGATGAAGAACCCCCTCCCCCCTATCACAGTATCAACCGTCCCATCCTCCTCTAGCCAGAGATTATCATTCTCCATCTTGCTCGGAGAGACAAAGGTGAAAAGAGATGACTGTATATTATATAAGTAAATATATACGTATAAATTTTTTTTTTTGTTTATCTCGGAAACTGTTTGCTTGGTTTGATGTCTATAGTTCTCAATAAAATTTTATTCATTTTCAATGATAATTATACACATAATGTATAATATGACAGAGTATATTTATTGATAAATATCCCTGAAACCACAGTAAATAGAAAACGCGAATACCAAAACATCCTATAGTTCGAGGCGTGAAGGGTTATAGTGAAATCTCCCGATTCCTCGAGAGAGAGAAAAAAAAATAAATAAAATTTTCAATTAAATCCCTTGTAAATTTAAAATTCGTTATTTTTATTTTCTTGCATATACTTAGGAAGCGTACACGGTAATAAATAGCACCACATTACTCTTAGTACTTATAAAAACAAGATATCAAAAATGAACTAAAAATTACGTATTACTTTTTACATGTAGATATTTAAATCTATATTTTCTAAACAGTAAATTTACTACATGTGCATCATTATATTATTTATTGTTACAATCATATGTGCATCTTTCTTTATCTTATAATATTGTTACCAAAAACTTTTCATTTTTTAAACATCTTCATTTTTTCTTGTAATTTTAACTCTATTGAATAGAAATAATTCTATAATAATTTAAAAATATACATATTAGAATAAAATTTTAAAGCAAATAATAATAAAAATAACTATTATACAAACTCTGATGAATATCAAATGACGACACATAAATTTAAATTAAAAAAAAAAGTAGAGCATAAAATAGTAATTTCTTTCTTATTTTGTAATATAATATTATAAACGAAGGAATTAAGGGAAAATAAAATTGATCAACTTTGATTGAAATTCCCAGAATCTATAAAAACATATAGACTTTCTCAATAGACAAGAAGAAAAAAAAAAACCAGACCATACAAAAAAAAAACAGTTAAAATTAAAATATCGAAGAAAAGACATAAAATTTCTTATAACATTTTCTCATAACTATTTTTCATCAAACTTATTATTGTTTTCGCTTTGGGAATGAAATTTAATCATCGTTGCCCTAGTTATAAATACTTTATTATTGTGTATACGAAAAAAAAAAATATTTTTATGCCAGACGTTGTTATTATTCAATAAAATTATTATTATTTTATATTACATATGTATATATATATAATATGTAACGTAAATATATATATATATATCTGTTTAATAAACAATATGTATGTATATATGTACTTATTTATATTAAATTTTTACTCTTAACAAAATATACTTGAAAAGCACTTTATTGTGCTTTATCTTAAATTTAACTTTTATCCATTTTATATGTACTCGTATGCCTCCGATTAAATTTGAAAAAAAAAAAAACAAGAACCTTGAAAAACAGATTCTGATAAAATTATATTTTATGTTGAATAGATTAATTTTAATAAAAAAAGAAAATTTCTTACAAAATTATAAAAAGAAAATCATAAGAACATTTTAAGACATAAAGTACCAATTGTAATAATTATTCATTTAAGAAATGATTTTCGAAACATCACAAAAATATATATACAAAAAAAAAACAAAACAGTTTGCCTTCAACAAAATTTCCATAAAATATTTTAAGAACACAATATTTATGTACTCTTGCATATATTACAAGATTAATACTTTAATAAAAATGTATACATAATATGCATATTATGTACTTATATAATTTTATATTCATATATATGATATAATATATGTACCTTTAATAAAGCCGCCTATAAACTTTTAAAAATCTTTGAAGTTAAAAACAAAAAAATCATCTTATGTATTTTAATAAGGATATTTAATTTATTCTAGTATGACAATTATTATTTTCTTCAAAGATCAGTTTAAGTTTCAATATGGTTTTATGAGATATGAGTATTTATAAATTTTGGATAAAATCTTTTTGTAAATTAATGCATGTACTTTTATATAATATGAAAGCAACTTTAACCAATTGACTTAAATAAAATAATGTTTCTTTTTTTATTAAATAATCTTAACAATAAATTAAAGGTCAAAATTTGTGGTCATGTTAAACAGCAGACTATTAAGGGAGCATTGTAAAGAAAGCAGTTCAAGGGTTAGAGCAGCAGAAAATTTGGTGACTTTAGGGGCCACCTAAATATTGTAAGAGAAATCGGCCGTTTTCACCACATGGGGTTGCCTTGACTTTTGGTCCGAGGGTGAAAAACATGGCGAAGAGAGCCAACACAGGGGTCCTAGAGCCGTGCCTATCTTCAATATAAACGAGTCCTAAAGCAATGAAGGAGTGGGCGGGTGTGTGTACGGTGAGGAAGTAAATATCACAAGGGCCCTCTGACACTATCCATTAATGGGCTGAAATATATGCCACTTAACTGTGTGCTCTGGAATGTATTAGAAGGAATCTCAGGAGGAGCCGCACTTATGATGTGAATGCGAGGCGGTAGCTCGTCTATAGCTAACATGTTTCTAATAGGGCTTTGTGGCTCCGATGGAGGCCCGCGACTTAAGATATCATAAATTACAAATTGCAGTATATAGTACTAATGTAGGCGCTGATGAGAATCACAAAAGACATTTCGTGGGACGACATTAGAAAGGCCTAATAAGTTTTTGTAAGTAAATATGCTCGGACGGCCTGAGGACTTTATTAATATGATTTGGTTTATTTTTAGGAAAACAACTTTTTATAATATTTGCTGAGTTTTTTATTTGTATGTAATATTCCAACATACTGAACTCTATATACTCTTAATGTTCAACGTCACTCGAGACAAAAGTTATTTATAATAATCAAATAATAATCCGCTTATTTCTTTAAATGAATTTTGGCAACTATTATTAAAAACATATTTTCGGAATCTATTTGTTGTAAAAGCTATTTAAAACGCAATCTTTTTCTAATATTGCTATTAGCTACATGTAAATGCTTTAATAGCGGAACAAAACCTGAACACGAACATCCTTGAATTTCAATATTATTGAAACTTGTACTTGAATAGAAAACTTTGGATGCTCGTAGTATTATTTTGAATATAAGGCATTCAAATTTTATTTAATAGAATTTCAGTATTAAACCTGAATTTTACAAGTGCTTATGCAAATCATTATAAATAAATACAATGAAAATTAAAAAATCTAAAAAATATATGGAAAATGTTAAAAGCAAAATTATGTTTTTTATAAAATTTATTTTTTTTTTTCATTAATTTCGTCAAATTATTAACTAATTTTTCAACAAGTGTCACATTTTTAATTCATAATTTTAATTTTTCAGTTTTTATGTAAATATATTTTAAAACCTTTTATATGAGTGAGTATTTAAGTTGCGTTGTCAAACTTTGTCAAACCGAAATTTATAAATTATCAATCGAAAGTAGATATATTGTACTTGTAAAGGTACAAATAGAATTATTTTTGGAACTATTTTACATATTAAAATTTATTTAATATTCCTGATATAATTTGAATTAATTAAATGATGAAACATGTATAGAAAGGCACTCAATCACATTTATATCAAGTCAGGAGTTTTAACTATAATGCAATTTTACAGAAAAATTATTTTAAAGTTTTTCAATTTTATAACCTTATTATTTATACGCTCTAAATCTTACTTTAATTCTTATTTAAAACTCATTCATTTTTTTTCCAAATACTCCTAAACTGTGTTCAAATATTGAAAAATAAAAAATTACCTTGCATATAATTAATTAAAAGCTTGCCTTTTCAAAAACTAATTTTGTATATATTTCATGAAAAATCATAATTATTAATGTATAAAATTTCATCATATAATTTTTAAATAATAATTTTACAAGAATAACCTATTAAGGAATTTCAGTTAATATTTCATCAAATCAAACACAAATTAAAACATTCAAATACAGAATAGCATTATTGATCACTATTTCTTTTTTTTTATTTGATATACTAAGAGAAAACGAATCATAGTAGTTACACGCATACATTAGCATAACCCTATAACGAGAATAATATTATATAAGAAAAAAAAAATGTAATTTATTTTCATATAGGCAGCCATTACTAAAATTATTGTAAAAAATGTGATTTAAAAAATTTAATTTAAAATCAAATCTTTGAAAGATTGAACTAAAATATTTTTGAGCAATTAAAATATTTTTGAGTAACTAAAATATTTAATAAGGTAGAATTTTCTAAAATACCCGTAAATAGTATTAGGATATATGATCTAACTGGACTAAAAATTTTAAAAATTAAATGAGCTGAAACATTAAAATCCAGCGATCATACACATTTTAATCAGGCAACTATAATACTACAGTAAATTGCCAAAACACACGAAAAAACAACATCTTTTAGCCACAACTTAGCAATTATTAGTTAACACACAACCAACGTCGTTATTTACAGGAAAGAAAGGGAAAAAGAGTGAATGATATAGGTTTAATAGAGGAAGAAGAAGAAAGGCAGTTAAAATGACGAGCAGAAATAAAAAAAACTTAAAGACTTCAAGTCGATAAACATCAACCAAGCTTACTAAAACAGCAACCTAAAGGGATCAGACCAAATCAAACCCCTTAAAGCAAAACGCAAATATTTCTCCTGAACAGATTCAATACGAGCAACAACCACAACACAATAGAGCATCTAAATATGATAAGCATATTCCAAAATATGCCTTACAAAGGATACATACTAATACTCTTCAATATACGGGTCAACAAACTTCCAATCCCACCAATAATCTTATTCATTACAAACTGCACTCTGTTTATGTAATAATCAGCCTGAATAACAGAAGACTACCTCCTCCGCGAAAAACTCAAAATTCGACACTTATCAACATTAAAAATCAAAATATATTTGCTTAACTTTTGAACTATATTGAATAGACAGACAGTTTAATACTTGTAAATATTGCAATAAGACGACAAACAAAATTTAAATGTTTTTTTTTTTTCATTAAAAACTAAAATCCAACCAGGAAAATTTTGTATATATATATATATATATATATATATATATATTCATTTTATAATTATAATTAAATACACCTTTCAACATACCGTTCAATTATATTTACGCATACTGTTAATTAGATTTTAATATTTAATATATGAAATATGTGAAATGTGTTTAAAAATTTTTGATTTATTAAAATAACCACAGACAAAATTGTCATAATATGCATAGAAATATTATATTATGTATATAAGTATGTATTTATTTATAAATATCTAAATATATATACAATATAACAACAGTAAAAACAATAATTAAGAACGTCATAATATTATAACTTTTGACCTCTTTTGCATTTTTGCATTTTTTGTTTTTTTTTTTTGTTTTATAAATTCTGTTATTCAACTGTAACTAATATTCCCCCGTTGAAATATTTTAATTAAAATAAATGATATGAAACCAAACAAAACACAGAAAAAAAAATGAAAAATTAAATATTTCACATCACACATGCATATACGATACATAAAAATATATATATATATATATATATATATATATATATATATATATTATATGTATCAAAAATGGTATATATGAAAATAATTAACTTTTAAATTAAAATAATAGAAAAATATATTCACACATGCACATGCACATATACATACGTGTTTTGAATCCTATTTATGAATGTTTATTTATACACACTTGATATATATCAAAAATTATAATAAAAATAAAAAAAAAAATTTTCAATCTTTGAACCACAGGAATTATAATTCACAAATAATTACAAAAATTTTAGTCCTCAAATAATACGAATGAAATAGTACATATATAAAAATTTTTAAATAAATTATTGAAAAATAAATAAAATATGTACGCAAATTTATGTATATATTATGGATACATATATCACGTAGGAAAAGGCATGTTCAATTACATACAAACATATACTTAACTTCATAATTATGTAAACAAAGAACACTTTTACATTATGAAATTTTAAAATATTTCAATTTTACAAATAAAAGAAATGATGAAGCAATAACAGGGACATGAAAACAACAAAAAAAAACTTAACCCCAATAGACTGGAGCGCCACAATAAATCCTGGTGGAAAAAAATTGAAATTTTCTACCAAATTATTATTTAAAATACCACAAAATTTTAAAATAAGAAAAGAACCCCAAAAACAAAAATATACACAAATTGTAAAAGGAAAGGACAGTCAAATAAAATATGTATAAAAAGTGAGCAAAACAACAAAAGCAAAAAAAAAAAATGGCATAAATTTTCCAACAATAAATTCTTCCCATAGCGCATAATTTTATTTAATTATGAATTTCTGAATTACATTTTTTTTTTCAATTTAAATACATACAACATTTTCATTTATGCATGTCATGTGTGTGTGCGTATATATGCAAATAAGCTTATACAAAAATTTTCCATTATTTTTTCTGTTTGCATTTTTTTTTCTACTCAATAGCAACATTATAACAAAAGTTCCTGTGGAATACAAAAAACAAAAAACCGTAAAATAATAAGAGAAGGAAACAAAAATAAAAAAAAAATAAAATATAAGAAAAACACAAGAAATTAAAGAACAAAACCACATTCTGACAACCAAAGATGAGACCAATATACAGAACAAAACATTAAAATAAAAATGGGAAACAAACAGGCAAACAAATATGAAAACCAAAAATAAAAAATTGATCTTCCCTGGGCATATCAGTACTCACACACAAACACAACAACTTATTCAATTTATCCGCTATCCATAATAATAATATGCAGTTACAGAGAATATTCTCAAATTTCTCTTAAGCATTTTCCAAAAACAAAAAACAATAAGAATAAAATAAAAAAGTAAAAACCACACAAAAAAATTTTTGTTGCTCTTTTTCCTTTTTTTTTTTCTTTTATTTTTCATATTTTTTTTCCAACATTTTTTTTATTTTGTTTTGTTTTTTCTTCTTTACTTGTTCTTTACTTCTTTGTTTTTGTATCTAAACAAGTTTTGTGGCAACAAGAATACAATTTTCATCAATAAAAATATTGTTAGTAAACCAGGCATAATACCGTATATAATAAGTACAAATTTATTATATACATACATACGTATATGTATATAAGTATGTTCAAAAGTATAGGTAATAAGTATACGTACAAAAATATTGTTATCGCATAATTCCTCCATCTTAAATAACTTCATAAATACAATAATAGTTTTGTTTAGTTTATTTAGAGAGACAAAAAAAAAGTAAATTAAGATATCCTGGAGACTGCGAATATTTCTCTCTATATTTACAGCCTAATCGTGTAATTTTAATTCACTTGAAAATCAGAATTATCCGTTATTCTAACCGATATTTCATATTTTCAAAAAGATTACTCATTTCTCGAAAAGGATTTGCGAATTATTTCTGAAATTATCGAGTGAATGTACCCAAAATTTACCCACTTTCAAATCCAAAGTGAGTAAATATTGTATACATTTTAGAAAAAACGAGATACACAATACCGAATAATTCTTCTCACTCGAAAATTACATTATACGAATATATGATTGTTACTCACTTTCTTTTCCCTTGCTGGGTAAAATATCGAAATGGACGGTCAGGTTCTTATTAATAAAATTTGATTTTCAAAGCTTCTTAAAATTGAAAGAAATAATTAAGAAAACGCCTAAAAGAATGCTATATTATGTCTATAGCATAACAATGATAGCAAACAGGCAAACAAATATAAAAACCAAAAATAAAAAATTTGATATTTCCTAAGCATATTAAGAATGTTCGATTCCTTTTTTAATTTCATCCAAAATTGAAATATAAATCTCACAAAATCTGCCATTTTCATTCATATTGATTTTAGAATTATTGAAATTTTTGATATGACGTAATTTTCCCAAAAAATTTAACATCTATAATACAAATTTTTCGACTAAACACGTGTTGTACTTAAATTAATCAGGCAAATATAATATTCAATGCATGTATATCGTAAAATGTGCAAATAAGTTTATATTATAAGTGACCATTGATTAGTCAAATTATGAAATTTTTGGCAAGAAATTGCTCTTAAGATAATGGCTTTTCTAAATTCAATTGTTTTCGGTTCCTTACATACATTAAATATTAAAATATTAAATTTCAAATATTAAAATATATATATATGCATGTATATACTTATGTAGTTTATATCAAACATATTGCAGTTCTCATGTTAATTTCATTTTATTACAGCTACAGTTTCTGATATGTTCTTGTATTTATACGGCAAGAAAACAATATTAATTAACGTCTGTTTTTAAGATTATTCTATAGATATTTTGGAACATAATATTTTCATAATATCAATAAAATGAAACCGAACACTACAAATATGTATACATACCAATTTTTTGTATATACTTTCTTAGTCTTATACTAAAGAGTCTTATATTGGCTTTTACAATACAATCTTCTAATCAGTTGATTGTCCTCCACACTAATAAAGTTACTTTCATATTAAACAATACATAATCTAATATAAAAGTCAACTTACTATAATTAATAGTTATAGATTTTTATTTAGATAGATAACCGAACATTATTATCACTATCATACAATAACCAGAGAGAATGAGAGAACGAGAACAATGGCAACAACAACAACAACAGTCATCGAAAAGAAAACAAATCACCTAACAAAAAAAAAAAAAAATATTTGAAAAAAAAAAATCGGCTCTGTGTGGTGAATGCTTTTAAAATGTGGAATGTATTTTATTCTTGATACCCACACTACACACAAACATACGTTCTATACATGCACTACCACACAAGTGTATGTAATTACTACAAAAAAAGAAAAAAATATAGTTGCTCATAAAATTCTTGTATACATGTTGGAAAACAAAAAATTGATGAAGAGATGCAAAAAGGGAATTAAATTTAAAAAAAAAACAAATTAAAAAAACAAAAAAAAAACTAAAACGGAAAACAGAAAACAAAAACTCGCCGGACAACTTTGGTGTTGATTTGGTGTTTTCTTGTTTTTAATTTTTTTTTGTTTTGTTTTCTTTTTTTTTTTTACCTTTACACAAAGGTAGGGGAAGCTCTAATAACTGTTATGTTATTATTATTAGTAAGTTTAGTTAGAATTCCGCAGCCGCAACATTTTGTTTTTATTTTTTTTTTTTTTAATTTTTTTTTCCTTGTCAGGTTTTTCTTATTTACATTTTTTTGTTTTTTATTATTTCTGAGTTTTTCTTTAGCGCATTCGGTTAAATTTTTCAAAAATTATATTTACTTTTTTTTTTTTTTTCTTTCAGAAATGAAGAAAAAAATCAAATAAAAATGATATTGATAACAACATTGATAATATTGATGGTTATAGTGATATAGTAATAATGACGACGATGACGTTAATGATTTAAAAAGAAAAATAATGTTGAATAAATTTTATATACGTGTTTATATTATTCATGTATATAATATACATATTATGTATATATATATATATAGATATTATGTCGGTAATTTAATGATGATATTGATGATAATGATCGAAATCATGATTTTGATAATAATGATTATAATATTGGTATTATGATAATTTCGATAGAAAATTGGAATTTCAAGTTTTCTTCCTATATAAATAAATAAATATACTCGTATATATATATATATATATTGTGTAATATTTACCTATGTATATAAATTTTTCCATAACATTTTTCTTTTTCCTCTTACTTAACATTTGAGCATTTTTTTTGTTTGCTTATCGATTATTAAAATAGTTTTAGATAAAATTAAGGAAATTTTTTTTAAAGAAATTTTCAAAAAGAAAAAAAAACATTGCCAAACAAAATCTTTTGTTAACGTTTTTAATTTTTTACAATAAATTGCCAAACCATAGTTGAAATGAAAATCTAAATAAACAATTTAGAATTGAAAATAAATTTCATTAAGGCTATCTTAGTAAATTTCGGAAAAAATTAGTAGATTTTAAAATTTTTTTAAATTATTAATATTGTAATTGAAAATATTGGAAAAAAAAATAGTTGGAAAATTTTGTGGAAAATTTATAGCTTTATTAATAGCAAAATTTGCGAAAAAATTACAATTCCTAAATTACATTTTACCTAAATAATGTTTACATTGTCAATATCACTATTGAATAAAGTCAGAAAAAAACAAATGAAATTTCAGAATTCGGGCTATATTTAATGATTATTTAATCTCCAAAATTCCACTTGGAAATTTTTTGTTTCAACAAAAGGTGTCTCACCTTAAAAGGCTAAACTCCCATAATCATTAACCGATTTAAAAAATTAATATGCAATGGCAAAGTAGCTTTTTTTATAACAAAAAAACATTCTATATCATTCAAGACATTACTTAAAAAGTTATTGAGGAAATTAATGAAAAAAAAATAGAAAAACAAATATCAAATTTTTCACTAAATGAACAATTACTAAAAAATTTACCCTATTCAATTTTTTTTTTTTCGTAATTTGAAAGATTTTAAGTTGGTCTTTAAATTATATCTTAAATAACTTTGTTTATGTGATGACCCGCACCAAAGATATTTCATTTGTTAACTGGACGGTTTATAGGAAAAATCGGAGATTATACCACGTTACATATTCTCCCTGTACATTTTTATATGGCAAAATTTTCACTTCTAAATAATGTGTAATTTTACTCTAAATAACAATATTATGTTAAATAAAAGACTATTTCGTAGATTCGTAGATTCTAAGGGAACCGAGTGGGACAGGAGCATCCCCCCAAGCCACCGCAGCCATTTTTGACTTATTGTAGCCACCCCACTCTCCCGTCTATAATATCCCCGTCCCAATCACAAAGCCGGCGATATCCCTAAGGGAGTTGGACAATAGTTCCCGAACACTTAGGGACCCATGTCCAAGACAATTGCGGCGCCGAACAGCCAGTGCCGGACAGTCGCAGAGGATGTGCACGGCGGTCTCATCGCCACCCCCACAAAATCTGCACAGGGGGGAGCCCGACTTCCCCAGCCTGTGCAGGTGGTATTTCACCGGGCAGTGCCCCGTGAAGAAATTCGCAATAGTGCGAACCCGGCTCCTGCTCATCCCCAGCAACTCCGCAGCGAATCCGCCGGAGCACGCCGGAACAAACACCTTCGCATGACGGCACCCTTTCGTGTCCCGCCAGTGACGACTGCATTCCGCCGCGAGTAGACAGGCAAGCCTGGCCCCCACGGCGGAAGAAGGCAGACCACAGAAAGGCAGCGGCTGCACAAAGGCAGCCCCAGATCCCCTCCGCGCCAACTCATCGGCAACTTCGTTGCCCGCATGGCCACTATGGCCCGGCACCCAAATGAGCATCACTCTGTTTTCCGATGCCAATTCCATAAGTGCAGCAAGGCAGCTCCAGACCAGCTTGGATGTAACCTGAGCTGAACGGAGCGCCAGCAGTGCAGCCCTGCTGTCTGAGAACACATAGATGGTGCGGTTTCTATACCCCCTTTCCAAATTGATTCTCAGACAGATTTCTATTGCATGTATTTCGGCCTGGAACACTGTGCAATACGGGTCAAGGGTTGCATATACACGTGTGTCCGGGCGGACACCGTATACGCCCGAGCCCACCCCCGACTCCGTTTTGGACCCGTCCGCATACCACACGCTCGAACCCGACCTAAGTACCGGACCACCCCGATCCCACGTCCATCGATCAGGAAACAGAACCCTGTACTTGTGGTCGAAGTTGTACCGCGGCAGACAGGTATCTGACATGGTTATCCTTAGAATCGGATCGCCCTCAATGAAGTCTCTGTGAGTTCTGTGGGCCAACTTTAGCCCTGCCCCGTCCTCGCCAGAGAGAAGTCGGTTAGTCACCAGCCGAGCTTCCTTCAATATATGGAGGTGCAGTGGCGGCAATCCGATCATCACCTCCAATGCAGCGGTGGGAGCCGTCCGCATCGCCCCGGTCACTCCCAGGCAGGCCAGCCTCTGTAGCTTTTCCAGCTTGGCCCGCACACCCGCCTGCTGAGCCTTACGGCACCATACAATCGACGCATAGGTGACGATGGGCCTAGCAAGGGCCGTATATAGCCACAGTGCTATTCTGGGACTAATTCCCCAGGTCCCCCCGATGAAACTCCTACACGTCCACAAGGCCGCCGTAGCTCTCCCGATAACTCTATCGATATGGGTATTCCAAGAGAGACGATCATCCAGGGTTACCCCCAGATACTTCACCTCCCTCGAGTAACTAATACGTTCACCAAACAGAATTGGGCTCGTTAATCTGTCCCTGCTTCTGCGTCTGGTGAAGGCGACCAAAGTGCTCTTGCTTGGATTTATATTTAACTCAACGCCTTTGCACCACCTTTCCACAACACGTAAATTTTGCTGTAGAAGATCAGAAATAGTGCTCTCAAATTTTCCCCGCACGACGAAGGCCACATCGTCAGCGTATCCCCAGACACGCGCCCCGGAGCCCCTGAGAGCAGCTATTAGATCATCCACTACAATGGACCACAGGAGGGGCGAAAGAACCCCGCCCTGCGGACATCCTTTTGCAGCGGAGATGAAGAGTGTATCGTCAGCTATGGTGGACTTAATAATCCTATCCTGTAGCATCCGATTGACCCATCTGCTAGTCGTCGCATCAATCCGTCGTTTGTGCAACGACTCACAGATGACATGATATGGGGTGTTGTCAAAAGCTCCCTCTATATCAAGGAAGCAGCCAACTGCTACCTCCCGCACCTCCAGTGAGTTTTCAAGGACCCCCACCAGACTCTGCAGAGCGAGTACAGTAGACCTTCCCGACTGATAGGCGTATTGAGACTCATGCAAGGGATTGCTTCCCAGTGCACCGTCCCGTATAAATCTATCAATCACTTTTTCCATTGCTTTCAATAGAAAAGAAGTAAGGCTGATCGGACGGAAAGACCTTGGGTGGTTGCTTGGTCGCTTACCCACCTTCGGAATATACGTCACTTTAGCCACCCTCCATGCCTGAGGGATGTAACCCCACGCATAGCTGGCGCGAAAAATTCCCAACAGTGCTCTAGCGATATGTTGGAAACCCCTCTGCAAAAATGCAGGATATATCCCGTCATCACCTGGAGATTTGAAGGGCCTGAAAGAGAAAACAGCCCATCTAATCCTGCCCATCGTGAAGACTAGACGGGATCGTTGCCAGTCATCCCTCCTGGGCCAGGGTGCCCCCGGTTCGATGACTGCATTTGAGTGATTCCGAAGAATCTCCGAGTCAGGAAAGTGCGTTAACGCCATAAGCTCCAACGTCTGCCTTCCGTTCTCAGTCATGGAGCCATCAGGACGTTCCATTAGGCCCAACCTGCTAGCATACTTTTTGGAAAGCACCCTGTGAAGACGCGCACTGCTGGGGAGTTCATCAATGCCCTTGCAGAACGCCCTCCACGAGATTCTCTTCGCTTTCCTAATTTCCTTATTGTATTTTGTGAGTGAGTCCTTATACTCTTCCCACGAACCTGACGCTTTGGCCTTATTGAATAGCTTCCTGGTCTTTAGTCTAAGCCTTGAAAGCTCCTCATTCCACCACGGGCACTTCCTATTGCTCCGCCTCGGCTTAGCACGGCAGCTCCCGTGATAGGCATTAGTAATAGCCGCCGTCAGGGCCTCGCTGGCCAGTTCGATATCCATCACCGTTCTGACAGAAGCAGGAACGGATCTAATCCCATCCATGAGGAGCGTTTCGAATTGACTCCAATCTGTGGATTGGGGCACCCGATAAATTTCTTCTGCCAGGCCTCCGGAGACCATGATATCAAACCTAATCTGCCTATGGTCGGACATGGATGTCTCATTTGAGACATGCCATCCACCAACCCTACTACCGATAAATTCAGTGCAAAGGGTGATGTCAAGGACCTCTTCCCTAATTGCATTTATGAATGTCGGCCTATTGCCTTCATTCATAATCATTAATTTATTGCTATATATAAATTCGAGTAGGCACTCACCTCTTTTGTTTATATTGCTGCTTCCCCAGACGGTGTGGTGGGCATTGGCATCACTTCCTATTATAAGTTGGAAGTTCCTCCTTCCACAAAAGTCCACTAGATCCTTCAGTTGCTCGTCCGGGTGGGCACAGTCCCCCGGGAGGTAGGATGAGCACACAATGAACTCTGTCCAGCCCCCGCAGGACTTCACCTTCACCAACGCAGCTACCTGATCCTTGGAACAGTAATCTGGAATGGGAAAATACGTTAGCTTTTTACTAAACAAGATGCAAGCCCTAGGCCTGCCCCCAATTGTATTATCATACAATAGCTCACCTGTTAGGCCCTTAACCTGATCCTTCACTATGTAAGGCTCTTGGATAAGGGCGATATCGAGGTGATCCTTCATAAATCTATGAGCCAGGACATCAGTAGATGCCCTAGCATGCTGTAGATTTATTTGGATGCACCTCACAGCCATATTATTTCCTCCGGCTCTTGTCTATGGGCTTTGGCCCTTTAGACTAAAATAAAAGACTATAAATAAAATTAAGATAAAATTAAATGCTAATATATTTTTTCACACTATATAAGGCACACGAATATTTAAAGAAAACTTAAAAAAATTGTTAACTGAAAATTAAACAAAAAAAAATTAGGTAAGAAAGGCCAACAGTAAATGGTATTGGAACTTTCTAATTTATAACCAAATGTAATATAACAATAAAAGGATGTAATATAAGATACTAGTGGATGTCTTATTTTTGTGGATGTCGTGGATGTAGTGGATGTCTTACAAAATTATTGAGAAAATACAGAGCTGGGTTGTTTGAAAATTATATTTCGTAGTTTCAATGAATTTTGTAGATATTTTTCCACATTGATAATCAAAAAACTTAATTAATTTGTACAAAAATTATTCATTAATTATCTTTGAAGAATACTATAATATTATAATAAAGCATTTCTATTATACGGTTCTCTGAATTTATTACAGAAAAATGTTACATGTATAATTTTACATCAAATTTATAACCATTCAAGGTAATTTAATTTAAAATTAATTTAAATAAATTAATGACATTTTCATAAAATATTAAAAAAATAAAATAAATTAGAATTAACATAGAAATATTTACCGTAAATTTTAAAATTTAAAAAATATATATATATATATTATGTTAATTATACCAAGGTAATCAAAAATGTAAAATTTTTTTAATTTTACAATGTTATAATAAACATGTTACTAAAAATTTCAAATTCAATGTAAAAAATTTTCGAATATTTCTATTGATATTAAAAAATTAAATAAGATTTAGAATAACAATTTTTTTAACAATTTCTTCAAAATTTTTTGAATATATTATTTTTATGTGTTTCTTAACTGTCATTGAAATAGATTTTAAAATATACGAATGTAAAAGAGTTCATTTAACTCCAACAAGTGAATTACAAATATGTATAAACCCTATTTTTTAATTATTGCGATAATAAATTTGTCTATCATGTATATATACGTAAATATATAAAAAAAAACTAAATTGTTGTTAATTAAATATTCAATACTGTTCCTTATTTTAGAACTTATTCCAAAAATACATATGAAAATTCCTGAAAAATGTACTCTAGATCAATCGTACTCACAATATGATAACTATTTTAGAGTAATATTACAATTACGATCAAATTTTTAATACGGGAGCGTGGGCGCACTTTTACAAGCCCTACAAAATGATAACAATAGTTGGTTTTTCAAAAGTCCTGTCCAATTCTGTCTGTAGACCGCTACCAATTTAATTTTCAACATTTATACAATTTATAAATTTTCGTAATACTGTAGAATTTTAAAACAAATACGTAATTTCTTTAAAAACTATTAAATCAATAAGACTATACTCAAAACTATTTCTGGAAAAATTATAAATTTCCCTTGTACTATAAATTATTTAAAAAAAAAAATTTTAAATTAATCAGTTTCAAATTTAGTACTTAAAAAAAACTAGCATATTCGAACAAAACTTTCTTTCACCATATACTCTGATAATTATATTTTACCCATATTACCATTCCCAATCAAACAAACCATTTAAGCTGTTATTACTTAAGGTGACAAGTTCTCAACACTTTTAACTCAACTCTTTTAACTTAAAATCGTATTCGCATTAGAAGTAACTATATAATTGAAATGTTACAAATTACGTTTCGTATATAAAATACACCGTTAATACTACAAGCTAATCGAAAGAAAAAGAAACCACAATAAAAATAAAAATTCTCCATTAATATAAAATATAAAAAGAAAAGACGGCATATTATTTTACAAAAATTAAAAGAAAAAGACAAAAGAAAACCTAATTTTTTTTTTGTGGAAAAAAAAATCACGTCAATCATTTCATCAAAACTGAAAAAAAAAAAAACGTAATATTGAAAGACAAGAGTGTTAAAAATCATTTTACAATACACGCACACGACATTAGTTTTGTAACTTTTAAAAGTGCTTACATTAAACGGTTCATGTACAAAATAATTACCCAATTAAAATAACCCAAAAAAACAAAAAGAGAACAATAGGCACCTGAAAGTTTTTTTTTGTTTTTTATTCATTTAATCGCTATTCGTTTTGAATGATAATGTAGAAAAAAAAAAAAACAAAGAATAAATGAATGAAAATATGGTGTACAGATCATTACATTTCGCTCTCTTTCTCTCTCTCGCTCTCTCTTCTTTTCAAATAAAATTAAATAGTACCTTTTGAAGCCACAATTAAATTTTCCAAATTTTTTGAATTCTTTTCTTTTTTATGATTTTTTAATGATCAAAATAAAAGTTTTATTCTTATATATTTACTTATTATCTATATTAAGGGTACACACAAACTGAATAACACATATACATACACATCTTTTATACGCGCATATCTAGACGTAAACCCAATTTTTTCATTTTCATTTCATTTTCATTGTACCTAGTAGACAGAAGTATTATTACAATTTTGAATATCTCTCTCACTGTTATTATTATTGTTATTATTGTTATACTAATATTTTATATTGTTTTTAAGATTTTGACCTACTTTATGACGTCTTTTTTGGCACCTGTTTTTTTATTGTACAAAACATTGTGGAATTAATTAATTAAAGATGAATGATAGAGGTCATTTTTGTGTTTATCCAAAAATCTTCAAATATTCGATTATAGTTAAATCAAAATTATTTTATTATATGAATTCTAGTTCTTCCTATATACTAAGTTATTTTACGGTAAAAGTAATTTGTTACGGCAACATTTAATATTTTCCTTTAAATTTGTATATTTTAAAACCAATTTTCTGAAAATTTTAAATGAATTTGTTTCGAAATAATTTTGTTATTAATATTTAACTATAATTTTTGTTCTCCTAAAAATATGCAATAAATTGAAAATTTACGATATTAAGAAAATAATGTATAATAATTCGAATTAATTGTTTTAACAGCTGGGATACTAACTATATGCCTTTCTAGAAAACTTATAATACCAGCTTATAACTTATAAATAATTGAAAACCTTACATATTTGCGTATTCCTTAAAAAATAAATTAATAGATCCAGAAATCCAGAACAATTTCGTATTGATTTGAAAAAAAAACATATTTCCAATTTGAGATATTCGAACTAAACACCCCAAAATTGGAACCATTGTGCCAACCACATTATTAAGCAAAGAACAACAAGCGAATTATCATTTAAAATTTTTTTACTCAACTTAGAAAAATACGAGTTTGTATTAAAAAATAAACCTAAAAGATTAGTAAAAACAAAAGGTCAAAAATTTAAAAACGCACAATTAACTAGTTTTTTTTGTTTTTAAATAAATAGATTTTGAAAAAAAAAATTAATCTTTTAAAATATTTGAATTTTAAGCTCCAATTTTTATTCAATTTTAAAATTAAGTTACTGGTGTTGATGCCATTCAATGGTTCAAAATATATATATGTATAATAAGTTTACCGTTATATCCGGATATATATTTCAATTTAATGCATAATAAATGTCAAAATCGAAAAAAAACGTAACATAATCTAATTCCATATAAGCAAAATATATAAACAAAACATATAAAGTATTTTTTATCTTAAAATTATTGGCATTAAAATTGGAATTGAGCATTAAATTTTTGTATTACACAAAAAAAATATTATCAATAATATTTGAAAAGTAGAACGCTTACAAATGCACTTCAATTGCCAAAAAAAAAATCATTATCACATTGTGTATGAGATCAAAAGGATAAAAGCAAATATAAAGGTATTGATAAAATCCGATTATTTTGAAATTCAAAAAAAAAATTTGGATTCAGGTCATTTCATCCTTTAATTAATTGCGCCAATAATATATTTCCCGAAATTATTTAATTTATATATAATTTTCATAATACTCAAATAATATTCTAATTATACTAATATTATAAAATAAAATAATTAAAATTTAACAAGTAATATTTAAAGAACGTCATAGTGCTGCTTATGTATCAAAAATTAATTGAGTTTAAAAAATTCATTTAATATTTTATAAATTATTTGTAATTTACAAAACTACATCTAAATCCTCATATTTAAATTATTTAATATCGAATTTTTAATCCTTATAAAAATTATTTTTTTTCTTTTAGAATAAATTATGGGAGTACAAACGTTCGATACAAAACTACAAAATTATTTTATTAAAACAAGTAAAATAAAATTGATCTAAATTTAAATTATTTAATCCTGTGTTTGTTCATTTTATAAAACAGGTCTGTAAAAATATGCTAGAATCAGGTATCCTATAAGGGGAAACTTTCCAATTTATGTGATTTTAAAATTTTTAAATTGCACAAAATCTTATTATTTTATTCAATAGAACGCTTTTAAATCTTACCGAATTTCGGCATAACAAAAGCTTTGCTGATATATAATAAATTTTCAAGATTAACTAAAATTTCTTCTAAAATTTGATTTTCGGATTTTGCCTAATTTCATAGAATTCCTCGAAGTTATTTCGTATTGAATTTTTTAACGTTTAAACGAAACTGTAATTTGTTAAAAAAAAAAATTTAACCTTATTTTGAATTAGATGCTACTAATTTTTAGCATTTTTCCATGTCCGCCTGTCCGTACATGGATATGTTTACAAAACTTCTACATCATTGAAATTTCGTATGTAAATTGAAATTTCGTATGTAAATAGATTTTTACTAGAAACTTATTTCCGTAGAAAAAAATTTTTACCTATCTCCCCCTTTAAAAGTTGTACTTCCACCCCCCAAAACCCTAAAAATGTCATTTATTGCACTATTTATTATGACAAAACCAAGTAAACAATTTTTATACTCTACAAACGCAGAAAAGTAGGGGCTGCCTTCTTTTACCGCGGCACAACATATTTGAACTTTAAAAAAACAAAATACCTCCTAAAATTTACTGTTATCTAAATTTTTTTTTTTCAAATTTTTGATATCGTTATTCTTCTAGACGACAAAATGTGGATACCTGAAAGTTTAACAGCTTTCAAATACTAACAAATAATTTGTTTTGTTAGAAAAGAAAATTTTTTCAAATTTCAACACCATATATTTCCGAAACTGTAAGTTTTTCTAAATTTCTATAAATACAGAAAGCTAACGGGAAGTGACATGCCTATAAAAAGCATAATTATTTTTCTTAACCGATGCAATTAACTCTTAAATTTAAACAATATGTTAACGCTTCTTCAACTAGTTATTTTGTTTTAATTCAGAAATTGCATAAATTTTTCCATCCTAAATGTATGCAATTTTCAAAATATTTTTATATATCAATGAAAGTAATTGAGATAATGTAATTGATTACTTTTAAAATCAGTACTTTCACGTATTGAAGGAAAAAGTGCTATTTTACAAAGGATTGGCTTAACAAATAAAGGATTTTTTTTATTTTTCTATTAAACTGACGTCCTTCAAAATAAAAATCTTTTGTTACCAATATATCAGCCTCACTAAATATATAACAATATATCAGTCTAAACAAATATATAATAATTTTGAAAATATTATAAAATACTTACATTAGAAAATTTTAAAATTAAAAATTTTATAAGGTAAAACTTTTGATATGTGCCAAAGTTATTCTATATAATATAGAGGTGTTTGAGTAGGTACTAACACATACAATTTGTGTTAGTACCCACTCAAACATATTCCCTGCTTATATAAATTTTCAATAATAAAATAAAAATATAAGTAAATCGAAACAAAACAAAATTTTCTAAAAAAAAAATATTACCTAATTCAAAAAATAGACATTTGTCCTTAATATTACACTTCTTTTTTACAAATATTTGAAAAAAAAAAAATTATATAACATTTCACAAATTTAGTTACGATATTTTTTTCAATTTACTTTAAATCCTTGTCCTAAATTTTAGTAAACGAAAAAAAAAAAATTTTTTTTTTCTTCTGTATTAAAAGTAAATGAAAAAAATAACATTTTTACAAAAAATTGTAAATGGAAAAAAAAAACAGAAAAAAATAAAAATATTAAACTAAAACTGACAATTGGCTGTCAGTTTTTTATACAATTAATTGATAAAAAAGAACCTACCAAACAAAAAATTCATTTCTACAGAACACCTTTAACAATAAAACTAGACCACTTGTTATATGAGAGAAAAATAAATATCCTTCAAAATATTAATTTATCATTTGATATAGAAAGATTTAAAAAAAAAATAAAAAAACAGCACACGTATACATTTAATGTCCATCAGCAATTATAACCAATTTTTTTTTGCAATAATGTGTTTAATTTTTGGGAATTCTCTTATGTTTTCTTGCCTTAATTCTATATATATAAATTTTAATATTTTTTATGATTCCTTGTAAAAATAATAATAAATTTCGAATTAACTGAACCAAAAACAGAAATTTAATATTTTTCACTTTTTATTTGATCCATTTTAGTATAATATTCAATTGCTTCCACTTAAAAATTAGTACTGCTGATTAAAAGAGTAAATATAAAAGAAAATCTATTCTTTTAGACGAAGATCAGTACTGAAGAAAGTATGGTAACAGTAAAAGTTGGAAATCATAATAAATATTGTTAGCTTACTATAGTTTCAGGTATATAAGACTCTACCAACAGCTCTACAATAATAACAATAAAAAACAGAAATTTTCAAATTCTTGAAATATTAAATTTTAACTTCCATCAGATTCCAAAAAATTTTTTTTTCTACTAGGTAAAAAAATCTCGAAAGACGAAGAAGGATAGCGCTACCTGCCTTTTTGCTCCGACAGTGGGGAAAACTGACTTCTACCCTAAAAACTATCACTTAAACTCTGAACGGATAAAATTTGTCCTACAGACCAACTATTGCCTCGGCGCTAATTTAGTTTTTCCGTACAAGAATTAAATACTTTCCATAAGAAAACTGGTATTTTGTGTTAAATCGAAAAATCTTGTTCGATTCCAAAATAGATTCCAAAATAATATACATTTTTAATCTGTATTAAAATAAATTATGCATGTGTAATAAGATTTTTGAATTTTATACCAATAAAGCTAGCAGTACGTTCAATACGAGAATGAAAGTGCCTATAGAAATTTAAATTAACCTTAATCTAAGTTAAATGTAATTTTTCTGCTTATCCCTAATAATTCTAGAATATACCTAATAAATATAAAATCAATATATACATTTTTATTCTATATTTTTTAAAAAATTATAGTGAATTAAATTTTCACCTACACGAGAATAGGTAGTGTTAAACCGTATCAACTTTGTGATAACCGTACGAATGAATAATATTATGTACATTGTGCATGCAAATTGCCATGCTGTAGGAATCTACTGAAAGTAGTAGATTGGATATTAATATAACCAGAGAATTAGCTTTGTTCTTTTTTTGCAAAATTTCTATAAAAATTAAACTAAAATCAAGAGTAATGGGAAAAAATATAAAAATTTCTTATAAAAATTATCAAACATATTTTTATTAAAAATGTAATCGACACCCAGCACATTTGTATAATTAAATGCTTATTTAAATCGCATTTGCCCTAAACAAAAAATGCATAAAACCTAAACCGGAAGTAGAAATCATTTAGAGTACATGCATTCTATATACTGTATCATAAATAAATACAAGCACATGTCCGAAAACTTCATATCATTTGAATAACAGAGATTAAAATTTTGCTTTTTTTCTTGTTTTAAAAATAAAATATTCGCTAGAATAATTTTTACATATACTTTATAATGCAATTGTAATTAAAATATATCACAGGACATTTTATAGAATAAAATAACAAAATAAACAAAATAAACAAGAAAACCAAAAAAAAAACAAAAACTCAAAATTCAAGTACTAATTCTATTATGTTCAAAAAAAAAAAAAAAAACAAAAACCTACTCAAAATAATTGTATAACAAAAATAGAACTTAACTGCAATATTAACAAACAAAAAGGACAAGAAGAAGAAACAAACAACAAAACAAATAAAAGCATACTCCGACCAATACATTTATTAAAAAACAGAAAAACAAAAGAAAAGAGAAAAAAAAAAAGAAAAAGGAAAAAAACAAAGCAAAAATTATTGTTACTGTTGATGTTGTCGCTCTAATTCTGTTTTTTTTTGGTGCTGGCGCTAGTTGTTATTCTTATATATACACAATATTATTAAAGTACATACATGAACATTTGCTCTAAGTGCAGATTGTCAAAAATAAATAAAACAAAAATTAGAAGAAAAACAAAAAATTAAAAAAAAATATGAAATGCAAATAAACAGAATACAAAAAAAAATAAAAAAAAAAGAGAATATTTTTTTTTTTTTTTGTATTATCCTTATTCCGTTATAATTTCTGTTATTTTTTTTTCACATATTTTTTTTTTTATTTTCTTATATTCTTGTTCATTATTCCATTTGTTTGTTTTGCTATATTTTTATTTCATATACAAATTTGTTTTTTTTGTTGTCTTCTGTTTTCCCTGTTTTGTTTTTTTTTTTTTTTTTGTTTTTAATTAAAATGTGACTAATTAAAAGCACAATTCCATTCCAAATGTGTGTTAACTTTAAAGTAACAACCTATTTTATTTTATATATATATATATATATGAAAGGAACATTATAACGGTTTATTTATACAATATTGTATAACGGCACTTGAATAATCACCATTTTTATATTCAAAATGAATACCTACATATGTACATATGTCTATATTATATATTTATAAATATATTTTTTCGAATGACTGTGATGTACACAACATTGAAAGTAAAGTAATGTCATAATAGTGTCTTGCGCACTCACTTACATATTTGTTTTTTTTTTTTTGCGTTATTTTCATCTTATTTGACTTTTGCATTTCATGTCAGTAACAAAACAATACAATAATATTAAAAAACAAAAAAAAAAAAAATAAAGGATAATAATAATGAAAAATAACGCAAAAATAACAAAAAAAAAATGTTAAAACTGAACACAATTTTACCGTTATATACATATATATGAAAAAGAATTTTCATTACAGGAAAACATTAAATAGGAAAGGAAAAAACAACAAAACAAAACAAATGAGAAGAGAAATAACAAGAAGTAAAATGAGCGACAAATAAAAAAAAAAAAATACAACCATTTATGACTAAAAACGAAAATAACGTAACGGTATATAATAATATAAAAATGCTATTCAGCATGCAAAGTTAAAAGCTTTGTTAAATTTAAAGCTTTTCATTTAACTTCCTGTTATATTTTTCCATTTTTTCTTTCTTTCTTTCGTTCTTCTTCTTTTATGCTCATTTCAGTTTTCTTCCTGTTTTTTTTTTTCTTTTGCATTTTATTTGTTTGTTTTTTTTTTTTACCTATTTATCCTTTTTGGTTTAATTTTTTTTTTCTTATATTTTTATTATTTTTTTTTTGTACTTTTATTATTATTTTTGCGGAATTTTAAATAAAAATAATTTATATTCGTTATACATTTGTATACACACCTGTACATATACTATATTATATGCACGAATTTATGATAAATATAAAAATATAAATATATACATATATAAATGTGCATATATATATACATATACTTAAATATGTACGAGCAATTCAAGGATATATTAGTTACATTTTAGGTTAAAAAAAAAGCAAATATCAAGTATATAATATGAAAGCAGAAAAAAAAAACGCAAATAAATTTACAAATATGAATAAAAAAATAAATTGTTATACAAATATATTAATGTATAAATATATATGAATGTATATTTAATGCAACAAAAAAAAACAAATTTATGTTACAAACACATTTGAGTACATTTTTTGATAAAATAATCCTAAAATTTAAATATGTTTGTGTATACATGTATGTAAGACATAATATATATTTATATAAAAGAAATAAAACTAAATTTCACGGTCATACACAAAACAACAACAAAATAAAAAAACAAAAAGAGATAAAAATTTTTTTTCTTTTTGCTTATATATTTATGTATATAGATAAGATTACGAGGCTTTCCCTTTTCTTTAAGAGAAAAAACAAAAAAAAAAAAAAAAGAACCAAAACCCAAAGATCGAATACATTAAAATATAAAATTCAGAATAAATATATATACTAAAATTGATATATACGTACATATATATATATATATATAAATATTATACAACACTTATATATTTTGTTAACCTGAAATATAAATTAACATTATGCCTTCATATTACCCACTTACATAAATACCTAATACATTACTTATTTAAATAACAGGATATTATTTTACTCTTTCACAAAAAAAAAAAACAAAAATTCTAAAATTTTATCTTATGCTGAATTTATATTCAAAATTCTTATACCGTAAATTCAAAATGTTGCAATAGAGTATTCTTATACCGTAAATTCAAAATGTTGTAATTGAAGTAGAAAGAGATTTAGACAGAAAGCATTAAACGCGATTCAAAAATAAATTGTTTAAAAAATATACGAGCAAGTAAGACAAATGATGAAAATTAAGAATGCAACTATCAGATTATCAATGATCGCTATATATAATTTTATTGAAAAAAAATTTCATATGAAATTAATTGAAATATAATTTAATTTTTCAGAATGTTTGCGGCCTAAGAGCGTTTTTATTAACACAAATTTAAAATTTAACAATTTGCAACTGGTTAATCGTCGACTGTTTTCCCTTTATAGTACAATAAATTTGAGACAACAATATTCGTTCTCGTTACGAAATTTAGTTTGAACTGAATTTTTATCAAAAAGAGATCAAATGTAACAAGGCGATTGAGTGATTTTATAAGTGTACTCTTGGAAACGAATTAGTCAACAAAATTTATATTTTGAATATCACTAATCTAAGCGCACATAAAACTCTTCTGATAGCAAAAATATGTTTTTTTATAAAATAAAATACTTTTCGTTAATTCCAATTATCTATATCTGTAAAAATCATATAAAATGCCCATTTTATTTGCATCTTATTTAAATTTACGATAAAAAAAAAACAAATATGGAGCATTGATTTTTATATAAATTAAGCGAAAACTTTCAATTTTCAACCATTATTCAATAATTTCCCAATAGGGAATCATTCCCTATAAAGAGAAGTAATCATACTGAAAAACATAGTAGTTTTCACAGGGATAACTGTGTCACATTTAAAATTGATATCAATTCTGATATATTAAGTGTGTAATATTGTTTATTAAGTGTATAGTTGCTGTTACGCCAAAAAGAGTGTAGTTACTCATTAGCTTGTTAGAATTTAGACGATTGTTAAATTTAGTATATGTTACTCATTTAGCATTTCAATCACAAACTAATTAACAATTTTATACCGTTTTACAGTTTCTAACAAATGCCTTATAAAAAAGACTAATATAAAAAAAATTATGTTTGGTTCGAGAACAACAAAAAAAAAACTTTAAGATAAAACCACAATCATATTTTATTTCATGGTATTAAGAAAAAAGGATCATATTCTACTTAATTTCCAAATTTTTTTGTTCCCTTCTGTTACCTAGACTAAAGTTTTTATTCAAAAAATTATTTTTTATATATAAAAATAAAATTCTAAGAAATTTATTTTCTACGTGATTACAAGTTTAAGTCAAAAATTTTGATTTTACACGTCTTTTTTTTTTTTTTTTTGATCGCATTTTAAAATATAATTTATAAGACGGCTGTAAGCGATTATCATGTTAAACAAAAAAGAAAAATGTTCTTCATTTTTTCCTAGCTTTTCATTATATATACATATAATAATTTTTTTTATTAGCATTCGTATGTACTTAAAGAATATGTACGACGTGCCTTCCAATAAGAATGCATGTAAATTGTACATGTGTTTCTTTTAAAAGTGCTAAGGTTATTTTTTGGTTTTTGTACAAGAAGTCCTTGAAATTTGTTAATCTTGTAGATAATATGGCTTTTACTGGTAGATCAGTTATAAAAGTAATCATAGAATGACGGTTGAATAATAGAAAAAATGTGATGTAAACAAGCTTTAAAGCTATGATTTTTCGTAACTGATAATTTTTCCAACTGTTCTAAACTCTTATACAAAAAAAATTGAAGTAAATAGCCTTTCGGCATATTTCAAATTGATCCGGAGGAATTTATTTTAGTTCATGGCCCAACCTACATAAGCACTTTATTCAAATAAATTTTAATATTATGTCAGCACGTTATCTCAAGACTTAAGACGGATCCACAAAATCTTAACCTTAAGCGGGTCACCATCTCATTATACAGAATTAATGATCCAATATGTCATTCGTCTATAAAGGTAAAAACAAAACAACTCTTTCTTTGTTTTTCCATAATTTTTCTTTGATTAATAAGCACCAATAATTATTAGTCCTATTATCTGAAAAACCTTGAGAGAGTCTTATGTACTTCTTGGAATACACCATTTCCGGGAATCATTTCTTCAACCGTCATTATGCGTCCTGCTGAGCTAGCTATCCTTAATACCCTAAACACGTGCCAGATCTAATGAATACTATCGCAGCACACTACGAGCAAGTTTTCATTCCTTCTCTTTTACTTCTACGCCTCGGTAAAATGCACCCACATCAGTACAAACTATGGTTTTTGGTCCGTTTCTCGAGGATTACATTTTATTAACTTTTTTTTTCTTTTTTTAATTGTTTTCTTTTAAATCATTAGATGGAAAATCATAACAAAATTTATACACCTAATTAAAATTTTGTGTAATCATAAATTCATTGCAGAAGAAAATTGAAATATTTATAAGTACTTAGAGTCAAAATTTGAGAATATAAGTGTTTGATATTTATTTAATTGAGAACTAACATGTTTGATGAAAGAAATTAGCTTTCTTATTTTACTTCTTCACTTAATATTTTATTTCTCTAATATACGTGGTAATTAATTATGAAAATTTTTCTCATATTTTAAACTTCATTTAAAATTTCTTAGATATTCTGGCTTCATTTAAAATTTCTTATGTATAACTAAAATGTATAGTACTATATATGTATGTACTTAAACAAACTCAAAAAAATGTAAAACATACTATAATAAAAACTTAAAATTATTGGAACCTAATACCTTATACTCGTACATCATTATGTATATAATGCATAAAATATTTTCGCGAAAACTTACCTATACCAATCATAAATATATAAAATTTTATATACATCTTAAGCATTCCTTATTCATTCATGATAAATTTAAATTATATACAGAACCGTCGCATTCAAAATATTTCTAAACTTTTCCGTGCCGTGCCTTTTTTCCTTCTACTTTTAAGAATTCAACATATTTTTTCATCATAAATTTATTTTACGTTTAAATCTTTATATGGAAAGCTAATTGAAGTTTTCATTAAAGAAAAGGTTATGTTATAATGAAGTTGACATATTTTATACATACATATGTACATATAGAAAACAGAGAATTTAAAATATGTTCATGTGTTCATAATAAAATATCCTATATAATACATAAGAACAATTTAAGTTCTGTAATATTAAAAGTGTGCTTTTTTAATTTTTTCAACATAAATGTAGACCTACATACACATAAAGTTATACGAGCATGTGTATATGATCATTATTTGAACTTATTAATATGTACATAATTCTGAAGAAAAATATTATCTTGTACATTTTATATGTATACATAAGTATATACATATGTGCAAAAAACAAAAACCAAACAACAAACCTTGTCTCAATTTATCAAAAAAAAAATATTTCAAAAATTTCTTGTGATTTGTTTGCACCGCGAAAATCTATATATACCACACTTAATATAAAAGCATATACATTTATGTGTGCTTTCGTATTAAGTCTATATTAATGTATGGGATGTCTAGAATATGGAGTATAAATTTTATTTAGGTATATTACGTACAGACAGTGCAGCGTAAAAAAAAAAGTTGGAAAAGAAAGGGTAACAAAATAATTCGCAAATCAAATATAAATTTTCAATATGAAAATTAACCTTAACAATCTTAAAGGGGGGCTCCGTATAGGGCGGTATATGGCATTCTTCCCATTTCGTTTTAACTATGCAATTAAAAATTCCATATCAATTCTAAATTGTATACGCCAATTGTATGCTCTAATAACTAGATATTTCGGCCTAACTAGACATATCAAAAATTGTTAACCTAAATAATCTTACGAAGTTCACTTCCTGTCAAAAAGCACCAAATCTAAAGAATACAGATTATATTGCATCTGTGAACCTGTTCATAGTATTTTAATCAAAAAGTTATATTTAGTTATTAGACGACAGTTCTATGTGTATTTAAAATTGAAAAAATCATGAAAAAAATAAATTGAAAATTAGCATTAAAATAGTTCTAGGATAGTTTCTATCTTTTAAGAAGTTGAGTGGTAATTTAACAATATCCATCTCATACCATGTGATCCCTGTTTGTTTACTATACTGTTTGTATATAAATGATTTATATGAAGTTTTATATGCTTATTATATAAGACATTGATATAAATGTTAGGTAATTCTTAAAAGAAAAAAAATTTCTTTATATCCTTATAATGTTATACATATAAAGTTTTCAAGAACATTATAACGTAATATTGTTCAAATGACGCAAAGCTAAATCGATTAAATCAGTTTTTTATTATAATCATATATACCTATATATATATGCAACCATATTAAGTATATATATATATACATGTGTACAGTAATATATTTTTATACAATATAATTTCTGTTCTCATGGTCCTATAGAAAAAAAAACATAATAAATAAAAATAAATATCCAAAATTCTATAGGATTGTGTAATATTTTTGTATAAAATTTTATAAAAAAAAAAACTGAAACAACCTGATAACCTCCATATATTAAAATTAATATTATGTATATATATACATACATGGATATATATGTAATAAGAGAAAAAGTTACAGGGTTGCAAAATTAATTTCGTCTCATACGAATTTTTCTATTAATGTTATATAAATATTTTTAAAATCATGATAGTTTTTTGTACTACCATTAACCTAAATTATAAATCAAAAAATTATTTTGTTAAAAATTTGACATGCCAAAATTATTATGTGAAGTTGGAATAATGGGAAATAAATTATTTTCAAACTATAAGATTTGGAATATATTCCTGAATAGAGGATCAATTTGTATAAGTGAAATAATACATTTAAAGCTATACTGCACAAGCTTCTTGTTCATATAGCAATGAATTCCACCAAATATCACATGTTTAGTATACAACACAATTAATATTATTATTTTTATACGACGCAATAAAACCATTCATGTAAACTAGAAAATTTTAATGAAATTTTTTAACTTCAACAGAGAAGAGGGATATAAGCAAGAGAATATTCGATCACCGAGATATTGTGAGGTTAGAATAAGCTATTGGTGCCTTTAACTATCTTCGTTACTTAGAAATATACCTCCATATTTAGTATTTAAAAAGTATTATACAAACCATTTGTGACTCCTGGCAACTAAAGCAGAATATATATATAAAATGTGCATGGCATTTACCTCCTCATTACTCATAGGTAATTGCCCAATTTCTTATTCACAAAAGGAATTGAAATTTATCTAGTTTATGCAGATTTTATTACCCGGAAAATTATGTATACTGGACAAGAAATTGATCCATTCTCAACAACTCTAAAATTAATTCAAACATTTTAAAATATTTTTTTGTTTTTGATATATATTTCATAATATAGGAGAAGTATTACAAATTTTTCACTTCGAATCCTTTGGTATGTAATATAAGATACGTTATTTTCCGCCAATATGTAGAAAAAAATTTAGCGACCCAAAAAAATTTTAAACAAAGACCCATTTAACAAGTCAGTAAACATTTTATCTTTTACTAAAGTTATATTTTTTTTTCCAAGATTTGATCTTCATTTGAACTTTTAATAACAAATAATTTTAAAAATTATTTAAATAACTAATAAAATACAAAATGAAATATTAAATCTGAACAATGCATGATCACAATCACATATTTTTAATGCTTATAAGAAAACTATCACTCTAATTCACAAAATAAAGAAATTCAAAATATCAAAACTAATTGAGAGTTTTTTTTTGCAAAAATTTTCTGCAAATTAAAAATATGACTATATTAATTAGAATTTAAAATTAAATTTTATTGCAACTTTTTATTTCTTGTAATACCGCAACGACCTAACGATCTTAGCTATATAAATTAATATATGTACAGGGAAGATTTGGTAAATAGGAAAAATTTATATCCAATTTTAAAATTTCAAAATTACTAACTATTACAAATATAATAATTTATTATAAAATAAAAAATAATACTTATCTTAATATTGCGTTCCGTATACAATATATCAAATTAACACATTTTTCTCCTGTATATATATATATATATGTATGATCCAACAGAGTCATTATCTATATCATAAGATTTAATGGTAGAATGACAAAGATCTTACACATGTTCTCTATAGTAAAATAATTTTTTATTTTTTTTTTTCTTGTTTTTTTTTTTTCATCTTTATTCCTAATGATTATAAGTATAACATTCTTTTATCATTTTTGAAATTTGGTATTCCTAATTTTCATATATATAAGAATTACATATACACCTACATTCCATATATGCATGTGTAAAAATAAATAAAGTTTTTCCAAATGGAACTTTTTATCATCTATATACTCATATATTATATTGTATGCAAGAAATAATGTTGAGATTAACAATATAAAGAGAGAACAAAAAAAAAAAAAATTTTTTAAGAGTATAAGGAAAGAAAGAAACAAAAAAATAAAGTTCTATGTCAGATATTGAAAGTTCTATTGTCATAAGGACCAGATTCTATACATACAAACAATAACAAATAAATAAAATGAAACAGAAAAGAAAAAGAAAAAATTAAAATACCTAATGGAAAAAAATATACACATATGTATATGTATGTATGTGTATACATAAAGGAAAAGTGGATTTTCGCTTCTTTTTTCTTCTTTTCTTTTTTTTTTTTCTTATAATTTACAAAGGACTGAAATAATAAATGACAAGAAATGAGCTTTGAAAACCTTAACAAAGTATGTGAGTCGTCATTTGTTATGATTTTTGTTTATATATTTTTTCTTTTCTCTTTGTTGTTTTTGATTCTTTATCAGCTGCAAATAGTATTATTATACGAATGGTGTACGTATACGTACTTAAGTTGACATTCACATCTCTCTTGATGGTCTATTCTCGTTTTTTTTTTCATCTTTTATATTTGTGTAAAATGTTTGACATTTAATATGAAATAGTTTTTTTTTTTTTTTCATCTATATTTGCTTCTTCTTCTTTAAAGATTAAGCTTCTTAGCCCTCTCCTTTCAATCAAAAATATTAAATATATATATATATATATATATATATATAATGAAAAATAGAAGAAAAAAAACACTAAAAAAGGAAGCATAAAACATTTTTTTTTTTGTTCTTTGTTTTGTAAAAATAGTAAAAAGAACGCTCATTTTAAAATTCTAAGAACGTCAAATAAGAAATCTAAGGACTGAATTTTTATATTATTTATTTTTATGAATACATATTATTATTATATAATATATATATTATTATATAAAAATACATATAGGTAATTTATTTATTGTGTATGGGAATTTTTTGGGTTATTAGAAATCTCAAATGGACTATAATATTCTATATAACACTTCAAAATTCAATTAATATACAAATAAAAGAATAATAGAGAAAAAAAATTAATAAAATAAGCTAAATAAAATTAAGATTAAAATATACGATTCTCTTCAAATATCTTTAAACATACAGAAATTGTGTTGCAAAATAAAAAATAAAATATAAAGAGAATAGAGTTTGAGAATCCGAGATATTATAGTATTTCACACTAACTAAAATTAAATTTTAATTCTTTTTACTTAATATTACTATAAATTAAAACTACATTATTACAAATATAATACAATTGACATGTTTTCTGAGTGAAAACTCTATTACTCTTATTTTAATTAATTGTTCTCATTTTCAGTTCAAGCATTAATTATATTCAATATTCAACTTATTTGAAACAAAGAGAATAAGAGAGAACAGATATTTATCAATTTAATATAATAGATGATATTTGGAAATATTATAACAAATAAGAGAAAAAATCTCCAAGATCTATCATTGCTCAAATTTAAATACTCAATTTTAACTCAATTTCAAGATATTATTCTTGAACAGTCGTGGATTTTGCTATTTTTCAAGGATTTTAAATTATTAATTTAAATTAAAAGATTATTTTAAGAGTTTCTAAAATTAAAAGCGAATTTAATTTGGAATTATTTAGAAATATCAGAGAATGTGTTCGGCAGAAATCTGTATATTATTGATTACTGTTAAAAGCAGAATATGTACAGAAAATACAGAATAATAAAATAACGTGTCGCTCTTAATCGAAGAATCCCAATTTCTTATTGAATTTTTTTTTAGAAATTTTCAATATGAAACTACTTGACTTCTAATGTATTTATGGCATACTTGAAATGTACTTAATGTAATCTATTGCCTATATACACTTAAATTAATAATTTCGTGAAATCAACTAATAAATATAAAAAATATTTTATAAAAATTAAAAGATTTGTTAAAAAATCATAATTCAATTTGTTGTGAATATAAAAGGATATTAAGATACTATACATATATGTATGTATGTATGTATAAATAATATAAAATTAGAGAAAAAAAAATTTAAATTTATGCAAGCAAAAAAAAAAATGAATTTCTCAAAATAAATTTTATGTAAACACCCCTCAATACATATACTCTCTATTAAATATATAATCTCATATTATTTTGTTCAATATAAATTTAAAATTCAATCCAATTAAGAATTTTTTTTTTTTCTTGTTTTGCAATCATAGATTTTTTTATTCAAATCAGCAATATTAAAATTTTATCCTTATATGGCTAAGTATATATGTACATATGCATTTACATACGAGTATACGAAATGAGAAAAACTAAATGTCTAAAAAGTTTTTTTTTCAAAATAAATATTTTTTTACTAAATTTTACAAGAGAACGAAAAACAAATTAAAGATTCAAATTGAAAATTTTACCTTTTTTCTGAATACAAAAAAAAAACAAAGTTTTGTGATCTTAAATTAGGAAATTTTTAAAATGATATATAAATGTTTTTTACACATGAAAAAACATATTTTAATATTTTTTTATGCATAAAAATATTACGAAAAAAATATGAAGAAATAAAAAGAAAGTTTTAGCGATTTTAATATTCTTTATGTATTTCAAAGGAAATCTTATATATATTTTTTCTTCTTCCGAACACACACTTATGTCTCTACTGATAATCCTTGAATATTCTCTATATATACATATAAAATAAATTTGGGTCAAACCAATGGTGTTTGTAAAGTAACAAATTTTCGAAATATTTCAAAGATTGCATACATTTAGGATAAGCAATGTATGCAATCCTTGAACCGTCGAATTTAAGGGTTAATTGTGGGAGTTAAGAAAAATATTTAAATATTATATTTTTCAAAAAATAACTTAAGAATGGGTAGACACTTTATTAATATCTTAAAGCTGCTAATATTTCCAAATCAAACAACTTATGGCCTAGAAAAGAACGATATAAAAAATTCTGAAAAAAAAAACTGATTTTAGATAACAGTTAATATTAGTAGCACCATTTTGCTTTTCTGTTACTTAGTTATATTGCGCCGCTGTAGAAAAATCCCGACTCTACTTTCCTACATTAACAAAATTTGAAAAATATTTATGGTTTCTTTAAAACAAGTAATCATAAAATGGCATTTTAAGGCCTTTGAGAAGTTATAACTCTTATTGGTAAAAATTTTCTTGCACAGAAATAAATTTCTAGTAAAGATCTATGCACAATTGAAATATCAACTTTCTATGCTCAAGGGTATAGAAGTTTGGTAAACGGATCAATGGACGAATAGAGAGTGAAACAAATAAGCACTTTTTTCAAAATTTTTTTTGGAAAAATGCTAAAAATAGCAAAGAGCACATAATTTGAAAAGCAAATTTTATTTAAAAAATACCAATGTACATACAATCATACATATATATAAATTTCGATAAGTTTTCAATATTAATTTCAAATGTGCAAACATTAAATATCTTAAAGAATTGAAAAATGTACATAAAAAAACCAAAACAGAAAATAAAACTTGGAAAAATTATTTTTAATTTAAAATGAAAACTTTACTATTTCCGTAATTTTTACTTATTTATACTCTTTTCTTTTTTTTTCAATTAAAAATTTAAGGCGAACTCTATTATATAATATGCACTATATAAAATGCACAAATATATATATATATATATTTTTGAATTCGAAAACAAAGTTATTTTTTTCCAGTCAAAACTTTTTTTAAAAGCCGAAAAACAATTTTGTTTAATAGAAATAATAATATGAACGTGAATTATTCAATTTATCGTTTTAAAATTTTCCAAAGGAAAATAATAAAAAAATTGCAGAAAATTTGTAGCTAAAAGATAAAAATTTTATGTATATTTAAAGTTTGAATTCATATTATTGTTAAAATAGAAATTTCAAACAGTGAGGGTTAACCAAACTCGGATAAATTAACATTCTATTCTATTCTAGTTCGTGGTATTCTATATGATTTACAATTAATTCGAAAATTATTTTCATAAATTTCTACAAAATTCTACTCCAAGAAATTATTTTAAATTGTATATGTTAAAAGTATATCTTAATTCCATAAATTTTAATTTGAATTACACTAAAATTTAATATTTAACACTCGATTAATATCAAATATTAAATTTTAAAAATTGCACCTCAAAATATGCAATTTTTTATATATTTAAATTTTATTTGTTAATTTTCTTTAAAACAAATTGTAATCGTATATTAAAGCAAAAGTTTTATATTCAAATCTAATATAAATACTAGATAAATATTTATTCTATTCACATAATTATAATTTAATATTTACATATATGATTATATTATTAATTAAATACATGCATACATATAAATATGTATGCATGTATTTAATTAATAATATAATCTTGTAACTTTTTGACATTTTCAAATATTCTAATATTTTGTGTAAATAAAATTATTTAAATGATAACCACATTATAGATTTATAAAAAATAAAATATAATATTTAATATTTATAAATATTTTATGATCTTTTGTTTAATGATACATATTGTAATTATACTTTATAATCCACTCTTTTACATATTGTATAAAATTTTATTTAATAACAATAATATATTATTAGTATTACTTAATTATTATTATACGATATTATTTTAATTTTAATTATTAATTGATTTTATCTATTGTATATACAGTTATTAACAAAAAAATATAAGATAGTCAATTATTAAATTTTGTTTTAGAAATAAAAAATTTCTTTTAAGCATCGGTATGCAAAAATTTAGAACCTCTAAATTTATATTTAGATCATTTCACATAAAATACTTTAATTTTAACACAGAAATTAATTAGAATTCAAATACTAATTTAATTTTAAGAATTAATTAAAAGGAATTAACTCTTAAAACTGAATTTGTAAACAAATTTCGAAATCTCCTAATAAATTCTGGAACTATTTGATTATAATTAATTTTCTATAATAATTCTAATTTAAATTTTCTATATTTCGAAGTAATTTTTAACTGTTATAGTTAATAAATTTATAATATAAGCAATTATAAAATAATTATAATATTATAATATAATTAAATTAATAATATAAGCAATTTACATAGCTTAAAAAACTAATTTTTGCTAAGAAATTCAATTGTACATCTTCGAATTTTTTGATCAAATTGATATTTTGTGCAATTATTAAAAAAAATTATTATTACAAATGAGTTTTTGAACTTAAATTGTTAGGCATTTCATATTACGATTTTAATTTAATTACTACATATCATCTAATAAAAGTATAAATAATATCCATATGGCCTGTAATAGAAGGGCAAAACACTTGGTTTTTGTTTTCACTCTTTTCGGCCAAAGTAGACTGTGTCTATTAAAAATACTGTTGTCTAATAAACATTCTGTGTCTCTTATCATTATTATACCATTAAATCACTTAAATTCAAGCATCATAAATCATCAAAACCCTCCCCCATAATTGCAAAATATTAATTAATTTACCACAAGAATACAAAATTTTTTTGGTTATATAACACTTTCTTTACATATAATTTAAATTATTTTGCATATAACATGATAATTTTTCTGAAAAAAAAAATTCAAAATTTAAAAATTCACTGTATATACAATAAAATAATATTTAAATATTAAATATTAAATTACTTAATATATATAATAATATTATTTTTATTTGAACAATATAACTATTATTTTTTTTTTTTATATATACACATATATAGTACGTATATTCATTATATTGTATATATAGAAAAATAACTATTATTAAATTTAAATACTATTTTAAATGCATCACTAACTAAATCAGGATTAATTTTAAATTCTCAATTTCATAGAATTATATATTTAATAATAATAATAAAATAAATAAAATATTATACAATATAATTGTATATATATATATATATTATTGTGTATATATATATAAATATAATATTATATAAAATAATATAAATTTTTCCGATATAAACTAAAAACCCATATTACATAAGAATTTATTATAATTATTTTAATATTTAATTTAAATAAATAAATAAGTATATATATATATATATATATATATATATAGATAAATAAATTTTGTATATTAAAGAACCACAATAATGAGAATAACAGTATATATATATATATATATATATGTATATATATATAAGATAAAACTAATGATTATTACCTTTTGACACCTGATCTTTATATTCATATGCAGCTTAATTTCCGTGTTTTGTTATTTGCTTTTATTTTCTTCTTTTTTCGTTCTTCTTTTTTTTTCCGTATATATTATATTTTTATGTTTATATTTTTAATTTTGATATATATTATAACTATTTATATATATATATATATATATATATGTAAATAAGTATTTGTATTATATTTATATCCAAAAAAATTTGATTTCAATTTATTTTATTTTATTTTGCTTTTTATTTTATTTATTTCGATATATTATATATATATACATAGATTATTGTACTGGTTTGTTTAATACTATACTAATGAATATTTTTTTAATTTTAGAAAATTATTGAAATTTATTTAAAAAAAAAAAATTATTTTTTTTTTTTTTTCAGTTTACTTTTTTATTCACAAATATTTGTGCACACTTTTTTTTATTGAATATAATTGCATACATATATGTATATATATATGTGTGTATGTAATATTGTATTATAATTGCAAATTTATTTCATTAATGTTCATTTAAATATTACGTAATTCACTATATTGATTTTTTTTATTTTTTTATTTATTTTTCATCTTTTGTTAATTAAAAAATTTTGTATCCTTTTTTTTTTGTGTTTTTTATTTTTCTATTTTAATTTCACCTTAATATTTTTTTTTAATTATTTTCATTTAATTTTATTATTTTTTTTAATATTATCATTATTATTTTTGAATATTTTTTTTTATTTTCACTTTTTTCAGCTCCTTTAAGTTTTTTTCTTATTTTCCTTTTCGGTTGTGTTTTAATTTTGTTTCAACTTTAATTTTGAATAAAAATGATTTTTTTAATTATATTTTTCTATTTACTTGTTTGTACAATATAATTACTATTATTTTTTTTTTTTTTGCTTTTATTGTTGTTTTATTTTTATTCTTTTCCTGATTTTTTTTTTTTCATTCAAAATTCAATTCACTTTTCATTATCCTGGAAGGAAAGAAAAAAAATATAAAGAAAAAATTTTCGTATTAAAAATATTTAAACTAGTATATTAAAAATTTTCAGGATATTTCAGGAAATTTCAGGATATTTTAAATATAACAAAAAAAAACAAAATTTTTTTCCGTCTTTGCGGATTGTTTTTCTTTCTTTTCCACTTGTGTTTTTTGATTAAATTGTATTTTAGTTATTTCTTTTTTTTTTATAATTACAAAACTTATGAAAACAAAAAAATTAATTTTTTTTTTTGTTGGGATGGTTGTTAGTTCGGAAAATTCTCTTGCAATTTCTATTATATTGGAAGTGAAAATAAATTTTTTTTTTAACGCGGTTTTTTGTTTTTTTAATTTTTTTTTTGTTACGATATAAACTTCAATTTTTTTTTCAACAAAAAGTACCAAAATCGGTTCATAAGTTTTTCTTATATCAAAAGTGGAAGCAAAAAAAAAATAATAGTGTAAAAAGAAATAAAAAAATGAAATGAAAATATGAAAAATTGGTTAAAAACAAAAAATTATTATAAAATGACGAGGGGGAGGGGTGCCGAATATGAATTTGAATTAATCAACTCTAGGGTATACTTGAAAACAGAATGAAAAAAATAATTTTTTTGAATATTGTTATACTTAAAAATATAAGGCAATTATTACAATATTTTTAATTTTTAATTGAAATAATTAATTTTTTTAAAATTGTACTAGTAAATTTATGAGTAAATGCTCACATAATTTTATACTATGTAATAAACTTTCAATTAGTTTGATTTTTATTTTAAGTGAATATTTTATTTATGTATACGGTCAGAATAAAGTGTAATTCTATGAAATTTATTAAATACGAGTATTTCTTATGTATACATTGCAAATTTATTGTTAATTTTTTTCTGTATAGGTATAAGGTAATAATTCTTGGTCTCGTCAATTGTATAGTCTATCTATATACTTAATGTAACTTATTACACAAAAAAATTTTGTACCAGTAATTTCTACACTACACTAATATTTACTACAGTACCAGTAATTTCTACACTAATATTATCTTCGATATTATCTTTTAAGGAATGGGATTACAATTCTATGCCCATTAAATAAAATCCAAAAATTTTAGGCAAAAAAAAAACATCCCTTGTATATTAAATCGTTAAATCGTTACACAATATTTATTATACAATTTTCGAAAAATAAAATGCACTCACCTTAAAAAATGGCAAAATTTCTTATATCAGGGCTCAGGTATTTTTAGTTTTGCCATTATAGTTTAATTGTAAATTGATTGCATAAGCAACTAAACTATTTAAAATTCATAAATTGCAATCTGTTTATAAAAAATTAGAAATTTTTTGATTGTTTAATTGCATTCTATCATACAATTGCAGATGTGAGCACTTAAATATAGATTTATGGAATACAAATAAGCAATTAAACAGTTGAAAAACTAAAAATCTAATCTGCCTGTGGTATTAAACAAAATTTTCAATTCAAATTATAATATTCATATTACGTTATTAATTTTATATTAAAATCGATTTTCATAAATCATGACGAAAATTTCTTTTTTAAATTTTTACATTTTCATAGTTTTAATTGGTTTTTCATTAATTATCATAATCGTATCCTTCTTAATTTTAAATAAATTTTAATTAAATTAAATAAAGAAATTTAATTTAAATAATTAATGTCATAAATAAGAAAAAATTATTCTGTATATCGTCTTACAATGCATTTGGTAACAAATGTGGGCAGCTTTTTGTGTGTAGACAAATGGGCAACTAAACTAAAACAGTAAAGTAGGTAGCCATGATTAACAATTTATGAATGCAAAAATTATAAATTTTCTTTTTTATAAAAATTGTAAATAATTTCTCATGTACCTACGCGACAACTATACAATACGTGTAAAAAGTTAGTTGGTGAGAGCCATAAATGGAATGGTGAAAAATAAAATGAAAAATTTATATTTCATTTTTCAGTTCTTCTCAACTTTTTACATAATTAGCCCTTTTTTACAAATTAAAATGGCAAAGTAATTCATTTTTATTACGTGCATTTTATTTTTATATTTTTTTAATTATAGTTAAAAAAAAAACTTTTACTACTTTGTATATTAATTGGAAAAATATTTTAAAAATATGAAGTGAATTTTAAATGGATAAGTTTTGCAACATACAACTTGATTTTTAAATGGCTATATAGGTAAATTTTATCATTGTATATGGTAATTAATATTTTTTATATAATAATATTAAATAAAATGCAATGAATTTTTTTTAAGTTTTGCGTTAATATACAAAAATTTAATGAAAATGCTTTATCTTTATTTATACTCATACATTGAAATATTTGAGAAAAAATATTTTTAATTCAAAATTCCATTCTTAAAGTCATCTATTAAAATTTTCATACTTGCATCCGAATATTTGAGGAAAATTAATAAAATTTTTTTATAGAATTTGACAAAAACAAAGTTTTTTACCTGACAATATTTTAGGGACAATTTATGTACATATGTACAAGGGTGTAATGATACAATAGTATTTCTTTTGAAATCCCATATTTCATGACGGATAACATATTTCAATTAATTACTGTCGCCTATATTTTCCTTTCTCTTAAAGAAACAAATAAAAACTGAGTAACAGCTTAAATGTAATCTCAATAATATTTGAATTATTTCCAATACATAAATGTAAAAATTTAATCAAAAAAATTCAAATTCAAAATAAATTAATTTTATAAATTTATTTACCTATGCATATGTACATGTATATATACAAATTATTACACTTTAGCAAAATTTATTACTAACCAAAATTTTCAAACTATGTATACACTAAAGTGATCCTTCATTAAAATTTGTTTTGTTAATTGAAATACAAAAAACAAAAACCCAAAAAAAAACATAAAAATGAAAATAATAAACAAAAACCCAATTTAAATTTTACAAAGTTACAAAAAGGCTAACTATATAAAGAACGTAAATTGTTTAAATAATATCCTTAAAGAATTTCCTTCAAAATATTTAATTAAAGAAACCCAAAAATGAAGCAGTTTAATTGAGATTTTATCAACATAAAATGCATTTCATTAAGAATTTTAGAGAAAAAGAATAAAAAATTTTCTTTTCCATCAAAAATTTTCATATTCTACAAACAAGATATTAAGTATTTAAAATATTTACTACTTTGTATACACACACATACATATAAATTGAGACATAATTATAAATTTTGAATAGAATTCCGTTAACCATTTAATTTATATTATTTGTAATACAAATTGTATAATATATAAAAAACCAATATTCCCACAAACACTATACAATCTAATTGCAAACTTCAATATAAAATTCTTTATACATGATAAAACAATATGCTATTCAAAAATAATATTAAATACACTAAATTGTGATTATAACATTTATAACAGTAGCATTTTACTGTCATAACTACAATTCTTTTGTATTTATAATTGAAAATATATTTTGTATATACTTTTAGATTATTTCATTCAAAATTCAAAGTTCGAAATTTTATAATGAATTGCAGCTCTTATATTGCTTTAAAGTTAGGCCGATACTTCCACCTTTTTGGTTTTGATCATCTAAACCCTCTGGATATTTTGTCCAACTTATTGTGTAGCATTACATTTTGATAAGGTCCTTTGATAAAACAGGGATAACATAGGACTTGTGCTTATGGAGTACATACCACAATAATTGGCCGCAATGATATTAATATTTCGGTAATTAATCTTCAATTTACAATAATTATAATCACACTTTTTGCTAAATTTTACTAGTCGAATTTTTAACAGAATTACATTCCTCCAACATACAGAAATGTAAATAAAATAAAAAATATTTGTAACAAGATGTCAGTCTGTCGAGAAATCAATTTTGATAAAATAATAAAATTGTCACAATGAAATTTTTGGAAAAATCAGAAACCTCTTCCTGGCACTTTATTTATTTTAGATTTTTGACCATATAGCTGACTGATTTTTTTTTAAATCAGTTAGTTTTGAACTTATTCAATCGCAGTTAGGGAAATCCTTATTTAAGGATACGATAAATAAAAATCTTAAAATACTTGTAAATTATTTTCATAAAACGGCAACTCTAATATTTATATAATTTTCTAATCAAATTTATACGCATATTTCTTAAAATGTTTTTGAAATTTTCCTAAACTTTAACTTTGTCATGACAAAATCTCTCTATTCTCTATATATTTTCCGTATATATTTTGCCGTATATTTTTCCCAATATTTACTGACAATTATTTTTATTTGTACAGTGAAATAGTTGTATATATACCTACATAAATATACAGCTAGTATAGTATGCATATATTTGCAAGATTTGTCCAAATTTTATATAAAATTTTAAAATTTCTATAAGATATAATAAAGTATAACAGAAAATATAATTTCTTTCTATAATAAAACTTTAAATTTTCATATAAAATATACAATTTTTGAATTCAACTTAATTATTGTATGCAAAATGAAATTAATTAGAATGTATATTTTATAGTAAATTCAAATGAATACATAATTTTTTTTTCATTCCATTACTAAGATACAATTAGTTCTTAAAATGTCAATTCAGTAATCGAACTATAAGTATATATATATTTAATAATATTTAATGATGAATTGATGAACTTATGCAAAATTAAACTTCCAATTAAAAATTTATTGTATAGAAAATTGTAATTATATTATTATGTATATTTGCAAAGTACTTATTGGTTTTCAAATTATATTCTATAAGAAGATTCATTAAGTAAGAATCGGAATTAAATTATAATACTTAACCAGATTTTGTTGGGAAAAAAATGAGTCAATATTGCATATTCTTATATGGTAATTTTCTCATGTTATATGGTATATCTCATGAAAGTCACTACTTGCAGAGTCCGTGACTAAGAATAGATTCCAACATTGGAAATTGTTTTTTTTTAAAATGGCTTAACAAAGTCTTGGATCCCGAAGACTGCTCCAAACAAAATATATTAATTATCGTCATGTAGAAAATATATACACCATAGTCAAACATTCTTAAACATCCAGAAAATTACTCTAATTGAATGGTTAAGGTTTTTTATTATAATGAAGGGCTATACAAGAGAATTCTAGAATGCGAAACTGCGAATTGTCTAGAATGCGAATTATAAATTTTAACTAATTGACATTAAATTTTAATAATTCCCGATAATTATTTGAAGTTTTGTAAAGTCACTCTCCCAAAACTTTATTTCTGCTACAACTAAATTTAAAATCTAACAACTTAAATAATAAAATTAACAAAGCAATTTCATTTATACTAAAAAATATTAGTAGTATACAAGTTTAGTAAATTAACAACTTTACGTAATTTTATTTTATTCGAATAATTTTAATAATAAACGCTTGTTACCTAATAAAATAAATTTTATTAATTTATGAAATGTGAAGATATCACAAAATATAAATGTAAAATTAAAAATTTGTTTTCCATATGTTAAAAAACAAAACAAAAAACGTGGTGTAAAAAGCGTAGGTTACGTTAATAAAAAAAAAATGTATACAAATTTTAAACAAATTTACGATATGCATTTACATTAATAATATAATTATAAAATCAAGGTTCCAATTAGATTATATAAGGAAAAATATTTTTAAAAAATTTTTATCAACAAATTATCTTTGATATATCAATGGTGAAGCGCAATGAAGATACTCGTATGCTAAGTAGCAAATGCAAATTGTACAGGAGAGCGATCTGAAATTTTGCAAATTTACGAAAATAAGCCAGCTATTTAGAATAAAATGGCGATCAATGTTAAAATTGTTAATACCAACGGATATTCTTAGCATATAATATTTTGTGTTTCATCACCATATAAATTTTTCTAAAAAAAACTTTTGTAGAAGGCACTTTTTTGTACTTCAACCTTGCATTTAAAGTATTGCAACCACAAAATTGTCTCGCAAACGGATACATATACGCCTATTCATACCAAACAGAGAGGAACGTTCGAAATTAGTATGTTGGTGTAAAAAAAAAAAAAACGCAATTTTGAAAAATTTTTGTTACTTAGCATGTCTTTGTATGTACTTCACCATCGATATAAATCCATGTTTTCGATTCCATATTTTCTGTAATCGTTACATAACAAGTACATTTTATTTAGATTGCTTTTGTGCCTTTGTAATCATGTTCATTTATTAATATACATAATTGTTCTAAATAAAAATAATCATAATTTTTTTTTTTTTAATTTTTTAATTTTATGATGATTTATTAAATTGTTTTCTAAATTAATGCTACCAATTATTTTGAATAAGAACGAAATTAATAACAAAGAAAATTTATTATTTCTTTTATTGTCCAATTGAAGTGAAAAGCATTTGTAACAATTTAATCATAACAATAATATAATTAATTATATATGTACATATGTAATAGAAATGAAAATGGTAAAAATAAGTGGGTTTGACCTATATACGAGTACAAACGTTAAAATATTGTACATATGTGTAAATATTATATAATTTAAAATACGACCATCCAAGAATGTTAATATTATGCAGTAAAATATTGTTTAATGCGATGGTTGTATATTATTATTAACCAGATGGCCTCTTTGACCTATCATTGTAGTTAATTTACATGCATACATATATGGTTGATTGTTCAATTAAGTCTTATTAATGTGTGATGAATAATGAAAGGTAATTATTAAAATGCATCACAATATGCGATTCTTAAATATTTCGAATTTAATAAATTATAATACAAAATTTATATGAGTTTACTAAAAATTTGAATTTTAAATATATAAATAACTTTATTGATGAGTATTATTCAAATTAGTTATATAAGTTATAACTAATAATAATTAATTGCATACATGTAGCAGTTCTAATTCGATTTAATTGGGTAACAATGCACTATGCGATCAGCGAACAAGAATAATTCGATTTATGCTTGAGCAACGAAATTCTTTTATTGATGAAAAGAATAAGCAATTGTTTTGATTAATTTATAAAGTTCGACAAGTTACGTTTTCTAAACTTATCAAATTGTTTTTTTTTTTTTTTTGTTTTAACAGAATCAATGGGAACCATTTTCAATTCGCCTATATATTTTGTGAATCAGTATTTTATGCTATATATACACATATGTACATATATGTATACTTTTCCGTATACTTATTTACGTAGTATGAAAATTTATATGTATGTATGTACTGTATCAAAAATAATATATTATTTTCTAAGTTGAATAACTTTTTTAAGTTCGATAAGACAAAAATTACATTTTTAAAAACTTTTCAATTTTCTTTACTTTTTTTTTAAATAAGCACATTTTCAATAAAATTGAAAAAAAAAAATATACTTGTTAAGCTGACACTGATTACAAAGTTTCTACACCATTTTAGATTAAAAAAAAATCAGAATTTGCAAATTGAACCTTTGAAAATTGATCAAACGTAGAAAGACAGCGTTTTGCTTCTCCCTCCGTGATATCTAAGTTATACGGTATGTTTTTTCAAATTTTACTGTTTGAAGACATTAATAACTGGTATAGTTTTTTGAGTTCGCCCTGCTAATCCCTCCTAGTTTTTCTCCTAATTAACTGTTTCCCAAAATTAAGAAAATATTAATTCTCAACCAGTTATTTCTTTGAGGTTATTTAGTGTTTTTTTTGTATTAATACTCATACTTTTATTTCTTATGCTGTTCCTTCCAACGGGAAATAAATATTACTCATAGAATATTGTAAATATAAAGTTTTTTTTTAACTTTTTATAGGAAATGTGCTGTTCCACAAACTATGGGATTGATTCAACTTTTATTTGGATTGATAATTTATTCAATTTATATTTTTTTTTTTATTTTTTGTTTTTGTATTGATAAAACTTCTTGAAAAGTTTGTTTTATACTTATATATTTAATAAAATTAGAAATGAATATTGATAGTTTAAAAAAACGTTGTACTCTTAATATTTTTTGTTTCGAATTATTTTTAGAAAACTCCTTTTATATACTATACAAAAAATTAAATATAAGAAGTAATAAAAAAGTACAAAAATTTCAATTGAAATTTATTTCTCAACACCCATAATATTTTTATTTTATTTTAAAAAAATAAAGTTAATTTTCTTGTTAAATAAAATTTAAATAAATGTTCATAGAATGCTTTATATAAATTGCTAATAATTATGTACATACTTATATAAAACATTGGGAGTACAAAATTTCTAATAAAATATGAAAATTTTTTATAAAAATTAAAAATTAAGCTCTCTACTTAAAATCTCAATTTGTGGTGTGAATCTTAGCTAGAATTATTTAGAATAATGTTGTATTTTATAGAAATTGAGTAGAGTAATTTCTAATTTGATTACGAATTTTTACGTTCCTGGAAATATGTGCATGAAAATTTTTATATTGTTATACATAATATATAAACATAATTCTTTGCACAATTTTTTCAATCATATTAATTTATTTTGATTTTTTTTTTTCCTAACTGAATTAAATAATTTCCGTAACATTTAATTTAATGAACCAATTTAAAATTTTAGAGGTTTTTTTTTTTTTTGAAATGCACATATGAATTTTGAATAGATTTTTTTCCTATATTTAATATCTAATTTTTGAAATCCAAGCACAAAACTTTTCAATGCTGTATGGGGTGGGCAAAAGAAAGCCATAATTATTGTTTTTTACAAATGTAAATTATTACAAAAAAAAAAAAACGGAATATTATAATTTTTAAATTTTATATAAATTTGAAAAAAATGTAAATATTTGTAAAATATAACAATAAAAAAGAGATAAAATATCTCAAATTTCATTTTAACATTTTATTACGGTTATTATTTTTAATCAAAAAAAAGAAGGAAAAAAAAATTGATATTAAAAACAATTTAAATTCTTTTCAAAAAAAATATTTTGGAAATGCATAATATTTTACTTAATTTATATGTACATATTAATATTATATTTCACATATCAACATATTTGTAAATATAAAATAGTTAAAATGAATTAAAATTAATAAAATAAATTTCAACAAAAAAAAAAAAATTTATTCATAATTTAAATGATCTTTTCCTTCATTATAAATACTATATTACAAATAGGCTGTTGTACTAATAATAAATAATATACGTTTACACAAATATATGAATATACGTATATAAATTTATAATATTTTATATAACAGTTTATATATTAATATAATGGGTGTTTAAATTTAAAATAGCTCTTTTAATTTGACGACATTTGTATTTTTAATATAATTTTTAGTTCTTCCAAAAAAATTTCGAAAAAAAGTACTTCTACCCATATGTCTGCTCATCCATACATCTGTTCGTTCGTCCGTCCGTTTGTCCGTTCGTCTTTCCGCCCGTCCATCCGTCCGTCCGTCTCTCCCTGCATCCATCTGTCCGTCTACCCGCCAGTCCGTCTGTCTCTCCCTCTATCCCCTCAAAGTCATAAAAATTTCCAATGCATTCTCTAAATGCAGAGCCCTAACGGTAAATACCATGCCATAGATCACTTTTGGAAGCAGCATTTTCACTTGTTGAAGGGAAAAGTACTTATTTACAAAAGATTTATTTTATCCAATTTTATTATTTATTCATAACTATCAAGTATAATAGTTTCTGTTAGGCAATTTGGGTTAGTACATGACTAAACAACGCTCTTCAGTATTCAAAATTATTTTCCTAAATCAAAAAAGAAAAAAAACGCTTAATGGTATTTTTTTTAACAAAGTCATCTTAAATAATAAAACATCATATCTTTTGAAATTGGCACATAATATATAAATACACAAAATTGCCGAATCTTAAATGAGAAATTCATGAAATTATTCACGCTGTTACTACAAATAATACTAGCTTTTATTTTGACAAATTAGAGTAGAGCATGTGATTTCAAAAGAACTGTTCAATATTTTATACAAATACAATCAAATATCGAATGAGAACTGTTAATTGGCTACCTAAATCTAAGAACTCCGACTTTTGTTTAATAAGGTTTTTTGGAGAAAATTAGAGAGAAGAGAAAATTAGAGGAGGGAGAATATAATGGAAAAAGTTACTTGAATTCAAATACGATTATGTCAACATGACTTGGAAAATATTTTCCTATCACTAATTATATCTAATATTTTTCCCATTATCATTATTAACTGTCACATATGTCTACTTCAATATTCAATAAAATTATAGCTGCTTTAATATTGAACAATATTTGAACACCCTATATATACACATATGTCACACATCCATATTTGTTATACATATATATGTAACTGTATACATACATATATAATAATATATAAAATGCAAACGATTAGTGTTAGAAATTAATTTCAAAATATTCACATTTTTAAAAGACTTTTATGACCGAATCAATATGTATGATGTCATCATAATATATGTATGTACATATGTATATAGAAAAAGAAAATGAATTTTATAAAATTATTATGCGATTTAAATGAATCATTTAATTTACATAAACAAACAATTTTCTTTAAATGAAAAAAGAACTATGAACAAAAAAATTTTAATTTTTGTAGCTTGTTACTTTTTTCCTTTGTTATATATAAGGGAAATTCTCATTCAAAAGTCATTATATAATTTATTACACTCATATTATATATGCACAGCATACACATATACATATGAGTATAAGATGTGTTTACACAATGAAATTTTTTTTTTAAATTAGACTTAAATAGAATTTATTGAGTCTAACTGAATTGGGTCGATTTTAATTTTCAAATAATAAATGAGTTTTAAAAAAAAAATACAAAAAACAAAAACCTATAATATTTTGAAAATTAAATTCAAAATCAATTCTAAACTCGAAAAGAATTTTATATCGTATTTATATAGGCATGCACTTAGATATATTCATAAATAATAAACTAATATAATGGGTGATTTCCATAAGCACTCGATTTTTAAATTAAAAGAAAACAGAAAAAATTCTAAATATAAGATAATAGTTAGACCAGATTTTTTAATCAAATTTTAATCGCCTTTTATATACGTACTTTCATGTAAATTTTGGCCAAGACTAAATATTTCGTATGCGCTGCATTCAAAGATTCGTATTTTGTGCACTTTGCGGGATATTTCACCAAATACATGTTGAATTCCATTTTCCAAAGTTACGATCTATTTGCAAGAGATTTCACACATTTTCACAAGAAAACAGTTTATAGAAATGTCACGGGTGTTCCGAAACATGGAATTAGTTTCTGACCAAAAAAATTCTTTAATAAATTTTCAATAACTTGGAAACGTTATTCTTCCTTTTTTATCCCTCCATATTGAGATCGCAAAACTAAGGAAAATTGATTTAACGTTGACGAATTTAAAGAGTCACACGCAATGTATCAAAAATAAAATCAAACATAAAATCAGGCAGAAAAAAAAACCACCCGTTTTATATATCATACTCGTATATGTAAGAATAGTACTAACATATTGTATTAAACGAGTTTAGGTTTAAAATTTTATTGACCAAGCACAAATTCTTATTCTTAGAATTAAAATATTTGAAATTTTTCTAAAAATTATTTTAACAAAAATTTTTGCTATCATCATTAAAATTTATAACACAGATTATATAACTTTAATTTCTTTAAACTTAGAGTTGTATTTATACAATTACCAATTAAAAATAATATGAAATATTCAGAAATTTATAGCTTAATACTTGTATACTACGTTATTTAATAGAAATTTTGAAATCTGAGTAATTAAAATTGTCTATGTTAAAAATTTCGTATATAAAAGTAAATTTACAAATTGAGTACACCTTATATACATAAAGTCATAGTAAAACATGTATGAATATTGGAATTTCTGCTATATATATATATATAAAATTCAATGATCATGTACTCAAACGTTGCCTAGAAAATTTTATATATGAAAAATTTTGAAGAAAATTTTATAGTAATAAATATTAATTTGAACTAAATTTTCTTAATCGAATATTGGTATTAAAAAGTCCTACCGACATATGCAGTTATACCTAAATTAAAATTACTTCAAGTCTTTGTTATAATTATTATGCTTGCAGTTCATATGAATTTATTAAGAAAATCATGATTTTCATAAATTAATTTAGTAAATATTTGTCGAAACCAATAATAAATAAGAAATTGTCTCAATATCTCTTACAGACAAAAGTTTTTAATGTATGTAAACTACGCCGGTATAAATAAGAATGTCATATATGTAGGTACTTATAGACAATTTTTCTCCCATATCTGGGGAGATAGAACGAAATTATATATTCAACTATTAATCAAGTAAAGAGTCCTATGAATTAAAATTTTATTCCCTTTCCAACAAATATAACTTTTCTGACAAAACAAAGTGTACGTACATACGTTATTATATTTAAATCGGTATTTTATAAACTAATTCGGAGACGAAATGAAAATACTATTGAATATTCGATGAAACGAACTAAAAGAGTTTACTAATTTTAAAAGAAATCGTATTAAATTTTTTTCATCAAAACGATAATTATGTTAGGGTAACACTATTTTCTAATTTTTTTAAATTTAAATTCCAAAAATATTCAATAAAATTTTATTTTTCAAATAATAAAATTTCTGTCATGAGCCTATTCGTGTCTATATCAGTGGTTTTAAAGAAAAACATCATAAGTCGAAAAATCATATTCCGAATAAATTAAATTTAAGTTTGACTTACTATTTAATTTTTGACAAATTCTATATAATTTTGATAGCCAATTACATAAAATTATTAAGGAATAAATGACATTGTAAAGAATCAAAAATTACAAAGAACCATAATAAACTTATAACAACTTATATCAATTTTAAATACACAATGTGGAATCCGAATTTAAAGTATGATGACTTAAGCAATTCCTTCTTGTTACCACACATACAAACGAATATAAATATTGTGTGTCAACCTACATAAGCGCACTTAACCTTATATGAATAAAAAAAAAAAAAATTTATTAATCCCTTCTTAGATTTTTTGCTTTTTCTTTTATTTTCTGGTACCTATAACCTTTCAAAATATTTTTGTGTTTTTTTAAACGTTACAAAAAAAATCTTAAGCTTTTTTAGAAAAAAAAAAAAAATTTCTCTCTCACAAAATTAAGCTGATATGCGCACAGTAATGGTTGTATTTTTTTATAATGAAAAAAAAAAAAATAATAATAATAAAATTTGTTTACAATTTAAAGAGAAACAAAAAAAAAGAAAACACAAAACTGAAAATAAATTCCAAAAGGGTAGGGTGCCCTTAATGGATTAGAAAAAGAAAAAAAAATTTTTTTTTTCTCTTTTTTTGTTTTCTTCTTATTTTTTTTTTATTTTTTTTTTTTTGTATGAACTTGCAAATAATGCAATTTAATATAATATTAACCTAAACCTTTGAAATGAAAAGAAAAAACAAAATTATTGCTCACATTTAATTATTGTCACGAAATTGTAAAACTATACGAGACCTAATTACTTCTTAATAGTGTAAAAATCTACTACTCGTATATATACATAAATGCAAATGCCAATACATATGTACATACATATAAAAAGAAATTAAATTGAAATAAATAAGATAGGGAAAAGAAAAAAAGAAAAATATTGAAATTGCGGTTAATTTCACTATATATACAAATGATTTGGCGTCACATTTCTTTTTCACATCATATACATACATACATACATATAAAACACACAAGTATTTTATTACAGATTATCCTATCAAATATTAGTAATTGCAGTAGGAATTTATATTTATAGATAAGATACAAAACAGTAGTATTGCCCTACATATGATTCGTAAATAAATTAAATAAATTATTTTTTATGTATATTTTTAGAAACACAAAAATGTCTTCAATATTTATTAAAAACTTTTATACAAAATATGTGTATTTGTTTCGAAAGTCATCTTAATTATAAAAATGGTTCATATTGGTTTATATAAAATTTTGCACCTAAGCATATGCAATATTTCAAACGTATAACAATATAAGTACATATATATAACAGCTAAAGCGTATATAATACAAAAAATCTAAAACAAACCCTCCAACTGATTCACTTAATAAAGGGATATTTGAAAATAGATTTCAGCAAATGATTTTATAATTTTATTTTTACATTTTGCATTAATTACGAAGAAAGAAAATTTTCGAATTCCCTATAATTAAATTTATAAATTAATATGCTATTAGAGAGTAATTTGAAGTGTTATACAACAGTGTTATACAAATGATATATCTAAATTATTATAACGCGCTGCAAATTATTTATTCAATTAGCCCTCGCTTAGAATTCGAGTTCAAATACCGAAATTATACCAGTTCTAATATTAAATTTGAATATTGAAATCTCCCATATTTTATTATAACACTCCCAATTAAACCATAAGCCTATATAGAAAGCAGTATTTGAGAATTTTGGAACTTAATTAAGTTCATAATATATTGCTATTTTTTTCTATTATTTATGAATCAAATAACATTTTTTGAAAAATATTTAGCACAAGATTGAAAATTTTTATTTCTGAAAAATTTTCTTCTAAATATGAAAATAATTGAAAATATCATTTTGAAAACGAATTCTTAATGGTAATGGCTTGTTTGTAATCCATAATTTTGTATATATTATGTACATATGTATTTGAAAAATATTTTTGAATAAAATTAAGCATAACAGCGTAAAAAAAAACGGTAATACAATAATAATAACAATATAACAATAATACTTAATAATTAAAAATAATTTTCTTTAAGATGACAACTCATGATTATTTGAAAACATTTCATTTTGACATTATTATTATTATAAAACGGTAAATATTTCATTTAATGTCATATTATTATTATTTTTATTATTATTATTATTTGTAGGCCGATTCGAATGTTACATTTAACATCTAAAAATCTTAGAATTGAAAAAAGAGTAAATGAAAATTAAATTTTTCCATGGAATATGTAACTTTAAGTCTTTCGACTCTTTTTATATAAAATATGCATAACGTATTATAGAATTTTCTATCTTGATTTGGAAACCAAATATGTACATACTTTTAGGAAATCCAAACAATAACCACTTTTAACCGCACCAACTGCACTTCATTTATGATAATAAAAACCATACAAAAAATTTCAAAAATATTAAAAATTTTCCTTTTGCAAGTTACATCAAATTAATTTACAAAAATTATTCAAATATTTACTTACAATATAGCAGCTAAGACAGTGAGCTAGTTTCTCGAAATAAGCTACATAAAGTTTTTCTTGAATTTTCTCGAAATATTTTTCTGCTTAAAATTCTTATTTAAAAATTCTTGGAAAAACTGAAATTTTACACTTTATTCCGAATTATAACACATGCACTTATATGTATACTACCGAGCCCCGTATAAAAATTCTACATTTCGAACGTCTCGAATATTCCAAATAAACTAAAAATCTAAAAAAAATTTTATTAGAAATTTTGTAATTTGAAATATGAAAAATAATAATATGATTATTAGCCTGCTTATAAAAAAAAAAATAATTTTATTTTCCTTAGAATTGTTTAAGTGTACAGCTAGTGTTGTATTTCACAATTTTTGTATTAAGTTTATTGCCTAGATACGACAGAATTATCAATTAGTTTTTTAAAAATTTGCAATGTTTAACCTTACTATTGAACTTTCTATTGAACCCATAAAATCTAATATTTATTATTTGTGTTTGACATGAAAATTTATTTGACAAATTCTACTTAATTATTTAATATTACTCGTAAAATATGGAAACTTTGTCAAGCATTTTAAATGTATAATGTAAAAGTTCGAGATATCACCAAATGGAATTCGATAAGCTCGTGTCTTTAGATTAATATAATTTTTGTTAATCTAAATTTTAAATTTTCTTCACTTAGAAATTTAGAAACTTAGAATATTGCATAATCTAATGTTTAAATTTTCAAAAGCAGAGCAGCTATTCTCTCGAATAATAGTATAAGGAAACTTTATATACTAGATACTTAATGTTTGTACTTATAATTGAAATAAATTTAAAATTTTAGATTGTAAACTAGTAAGTAAAGCAAATCGCAAAACAACTTCTTATCAAATACCTTTGAATTGAGGTTCTTAATCTAGAATATAGTTTTTATATTTTATTTACAAAATTAAATTGTAAATCATATTTAACAAGTATAATACTTTCTTTAAAAACAAACCTTTCTGACATTTAATTTGACAATTCATTTGTCATATTTTGAAAATTTATCATTTGCCACTTTATATTTTCATAATTGTGTCATGCAGAAAACGAAGCTAAAATATCAAAATTTCGAATCTTTACAGTAGCAAAACAAAATGTTCATATGTATACACACATTTATATAACTATATACATTTATGTAAAGTAATATACAAGTGTAACAATTAAAAATAATGATCTAAAGAGAAAAAAAAATTTATACTCATACTTGCTTATAAATGGATTAAAAATGTAAAAGAGAAGAAAAAAACAAAAAATCATCACCTTTTAAATTAAATTTTTGGCCTCGTATATCTACGTAGACACATGTTGAAATATGATGTATAAAATATATTGATAAGTATAAGATATGTATACCTAAAAAAATTTTTTTATTATAAATATGTACGTTGAAACCATGGAATATATAAAACATCTTAATATAAACAGGCACTATTACAGTGGATTAGTACCCAAAAATGCACCCCATTTTATATTAGTATGTATGCCTACATATACAGATATGAACATACGTCGTACCTGTACAAATTGTATAATACAATATCTGCTTTAATATTCTAATAAGCTGCAGTAGCTATGCTAATAAATTTATTTCATTACTTTGTGTTCATTAGCCGAAAATTTAATTCAAGTTAAATTAAGAAATTAGCTTCGGATATATACGAAATACTTTATTAAAATATATAAATATAAGAAATTCAATATTTAAAATGAAATTTTACAGTTGTGCATTAAACTTACTGTTATATGTTTTTTGCATAACTTTGATGTTATCTATTTTCGTTTTTAACCAAGCATACTAGAAGACAGCTAAAAAATGCAAAGTAAATATAATCAATATCTAGTTAGATTATTTGCTTTACTTTGCTTTCTTTTTATTTCTTTTACACTATAATTTGTTGGTTTTCTTATAATAATTTTAAATAAACACATATATGTATATGTATATAGTTGGATATCTGTTATAAATAACCACAGCGCGTACATTAACCGTATACAATAAGAATAATAAGAAAAAATAAGAGAAATAAATAAAACGCGATGCAAGGTAAGAAACTGTAAATGAGCAAAGTTTAATTGTTTTTTTTTTCTTTTTCTTTCTCTTATACCACGTTGGTAACGTACAAGTAAATTTTTTTCATTATTTTTATTTGTTAATATTTTTTAATTTGCTTATTTTTTTTTTCTTTCTTTCTTATATAAAACTACTTGTTCCAAGTTTTTCTATTTTAATTTTTGCTATCGTTGAGTTTTAAAAAAATTTTTTTTTTAATATTTTTCATTAAAGAATTTCAAAATTCAATTTTAAACAAGTAGATTCTAAACATGATATATACAGTAGAATCTCCATATAACGAACATCTAGAATCCTAACCGTTTTGTTCGTAATATGGAGATTTCGTTAAATATAAATTCTCTATATAACGAACACAATTCGTATTCTCTTTATTACGAAAAAAAAATTCGCAGTATACCTAGAGAGTTTCGGAAAAAAAATGCAATCTAAAATGTTTGCATCATTATTTTTTGACGAGGAAAACTATAGATAATATATAATCGCGTTCATGCAAAACCACTGTTAATAATGACATTTCAATTGTTAATATCACCCCAATGACAATTAAAATGGAAGAGCAAAATTTTTTAGTCGAATTGATAAAAGATTTTTTAAGTTTTTTTTTTTTGCTTATTATTTGGAAAGGGTATTTACGAAAAACAGAAAATCAAGTTTATTTGTCATATAGAGAATGTCGTTAAGTAGAGTATCGTAATATAGAGATTTTTTTTCTATGAAAAGTTTTTAAAAATGCTAAAAATGCCAAACAAATTTCTTCGTAAAGTGAAGATATTCGTGATATGAAAATGGCGTTATAAAAGCGGTTCCACTGTATATTAGATATATATATATGTAAATATAAATCGTATATATACAAAGTTGCAAAATTTTACAAGAAAATTCTCTGTCATGTTAAAAAAAATTTTTAAATTATAATAGAATTTCTGAAGAATAATTAAACAATAAAATTTTATGCATAATGTTAAAATAAATTTTATATGTAAAATATTGAAAAAATTTTATAGTCCCTATAAATTATGTAATTAAAAAATAAGTATATATATACATAACTATATACATATATGCAATTATATGGAATAATTTTTCTTTTTAATATTACAACAAAGTTAATTATTAGAATTTATTAAAAATAAGAATGAATAAATCTTTAACTTCTATATTATGGTAGTAAGCTATGAAAAGAAATGTTTACAATACTAATTAACCCATTAACGCTCGAGCATTAAAATTATTAAATATGAAAATTAAATATTACTTGAATTTATACTTTAAAAAATCTATTCCTATCAATTTTAGAATGAAAATTAAAAAAAAATAAATAAAATTCCTTTAATATAATATTATAATTTAAAATTTCAATTCAATTTGTTCTGGAATTTTGTTCTGCATTAAAATTAATTAAAATTTTTAATCAATTAATGTTTCTAAACACGATTTAAAAATATTTAAAGAAAACTAAATAGCTAGCGGTGTTTTAAGATCATCATTTAAATTACATTTTATTGGGAAGCTCCTATAAGTATGCAAAATTTTAAAAAAAATTTCAAAAAATATAAGTGAACAAATTTCTAAGAAAAATTACCAAGAATTTGTGATTATAAACCAGTTGTAAAATTAAGCGATGCTCAAATAAATTTACACTATGTGAAACTAAGCAAGCTTATAAAATATTTTTACATATGTATTTATTTTGAAAAAAGTTCAAAACGATTTTAATGGCAAAAATATTTAAACAGATAGAAAAGCTGGAAACAATGACAAATATAAATCATAATTGTCAGCTATCTCAACGGGTGCATTCTCAAAAAAAAAAAACAAAAAAAACTCATTCACAATCAATAGATTTGTAAAAAAAATTGCCAGCAGATGTCGTAAACAAAAAGATTAACAATTTTTGTTTAAAAAAGCAAGAATTTTTCCTCTGGATTTTTATTTGAAATTTTTGGTTTTTTTGTCGAATTTTAATTTTGTGATTTTAAGAAAACGAAATTTAATGAAATTAGACATTTCGACGACGAGAATTACGTGATTTTAAGAGAAATTTTTATTAAGGGAATTCGAATATGTGTAAAAGTATATACGGAGATTTTTTCTTTTCAAAAAATTTTGTGAATTTAACCAAGTTGTGATATTAAACAGGGTCGACATTAAGCGTGTTTGACTGTAAGATTATCTTTTAGTGGGAATTAAACTATACCCAAGTTACATACCATAGTTATTTCTCAGTAATGCATCATTTTTTATTTTTAGATAATTTTTTAAATTTTATATAAAAAAATTAAATTTATCAAATATTATATGATATTATATGATATAGTTATTATATGATATTTAATTAAAAACATGTAGCTAATAAAAATTTATACATCAAACTTAAATTTTAAAAGTGTTAAACAATTTGTTATACATATTAATTCATAATTTAGTTGATTTGTTATTTAAATACTTAAAATATACAATATGAGATTAACAATTTTTAATTTTTTAATTCCAACAATCAAATACCCTTGAATCGAAACTCTTAATCTAGTATATTTTTCATATTTATTTACGAAACTAAATAATAAATATATGAAATGTTGTTTTGGTACTGCAATCACATTAAAACGTACTCAACATATAGCCATTAACAATTTTCAATAATAAAAAATCAGAGTTCAAGAGAATATGCAAAACTAATTTTCAAATGGAATTTAGACACTAATAAGTATTATACATATATAGAAATGTATATGTATACGAGTATAAAAAATATTTAACGAAATTCATTTTTAAAAAATTAATTGAAAAATTTTTTTCTTAAAATAAATTATTTCCAACAATTTCAAATAAAATTTTGAAAGGATTTGAATAAAAATTTTGAATATTATTAATTAAAAAAATTAAATTATTTTCTTACCCATATATATTATATACCTACATATATCCATATGTATATATGTATATAATATGTAAATATATTTTATGTAGTTAATTAAAATATTAACACTAAAACTTATTTATTTGCATAATTAAGTAATAGAAAATTTTATACTTAAAATTCTAAAAAAAAAAAACAATATCGCCAACAAAATTTAGCCAAATGATGAATATTTAAGTATATATAACAAATTTTAAACTATAAATCATAATTATATATATATTCACATATATGTATATACAATAACACTGTCTAACATAATATAAATTAAAAATTTTTTGAAATAATTTCTGTACGTATAGTAAATACGCGAATTCAATTTGCATGGACCTATAAATCTAAACGATCCTCTAATATTAAATATAGAGGTGCATACACATATGTACATATGTATATCTGTATGAGTATTCATAATTTTTCAAATGCATTTTCGGCACAAATCTGGAATTCAAAAGAATTTATTATCAATTTTAAATTTATTTTGCAAAACAAAAATTTTTATTTTTTTTTTCTGAATAAAAATAAACAGATTCTTCTATGTCCCTAATTACCATATTAAAATAATTTTATTAATATTGTATACATATAATTATTATATTATTACATATATACATAAATATTAAGTTATATAAGCATATGTGAATGTAAATTTATTCACAAAAATTTATAATATATTAGGTATATAAATGTGCATACTGTGCATAATACAATAGCTGTAAATATGATATTAGAATGAAAAGTTAAAAAATATGTTATACACATTCATATATACATAATATATACACTATATATATATGTATATACAATTATTTTTATTATTATAAATATTATAGAGCAAAAATAACATCCCTGGAATTGGAATAGCATATTCTATATTCACATAGACATATAATAATTTGTGAATATTTTTGTAGCAATCATATGTATGTTTAGGAGCATATCGGGAAAGTAGAAGAAAAAAAAATAAGAGAGAACCTACATAAATATTTGAATAACATATTATCAACGATACAGCACCGCACGGCAGCAGAAGCAGCAGCAGCAGTAATATAATCATTCACCCATACATACACATATGTACATCTATATTTCGGGATTTTTCATACACAACACATATAATATGAATTGGATTAAAATATATGTAGGTATATATGTATGTAGTTATGTACTTAATATTATCAGAACAAAATTATTTTTTTTTTCATTTTTAAAAGAGGAGAGAAGAGCATATTATTATAATTTAGTTTATAAATAAAATTATAAAAAAAAAGGTATAAAACCCAAAAGCAAGCTAGGAAGCAAACACTAATAATAAACAACTTACTAAAGAACCCACCATGCATGCATATTACACAGTTTTTTCTCTCTCCTCTCTCTCTCTCTCTCTCTTTTTTTTCCATTTTTTCCCATTTTTCCTTTTTAATATACATATATGCATTAGTTTATAGTAGTAGAGTAGGATAGCAGTTATGTTGTGTAGCTTAACTCTATATTGTGGCTACCGTACCGGAGCAATATCAACATAACATTTTACTTTTTATATAATATATTTTATGTCGAAGAGAGAGCAAAAAAAAAACATGACAGAAACAAAAATATGAAAAACAAATTTTTCGAAAAGTCTCCAAGAATAGAGAGAAAACAAAAACAGAAAAAAAAATTTTCTTTGCCTTTTTTCAACTACAATAATGATTTTTTAACGTTTCTCTACACAACTGGTTTTCAAAAGAAAAACAAAACATAAACATATTTACGAGAAAAGAGAAGAGAAAAGAGAAGCAAAAAAAATCGACTTAATGTTATTTTTTCGATTTTGTTTTGATTTTCATGATTTTTTTATTGAAATTCTTTTCTACTTTTTTTCATGTCTTTTGAGAAAAAAAAAGTGATTTTGATTTTTTTTTCTTTTTCTCTTTTCCTTTATAGAAAACTTGCACCTATAAATTGAAAGTTAAAATAAAAAAAAAAATTTCTTTTTTTTTTTCAACAACTTTTAGATTTGAAAATTCTATAAAAGTTGAAAGAAAAGTTAAAATTATATTTTTTTTAAATCTTAATTTTTATTCTATTTCATTCTAAATATTTGAAAGGACAGTGGCATAATATAAGAGTACAGAGGTACTCATGTATGTATGTATATATGAATAGAACACCTGCAATTCCATAAATTTTATATCAATTGGAAATGAAAAAATTTCTTGCACATTATAATCGAAGATCAGTTGTAAACAGAGCTGTCGTTTGGCTCCGATTTGAAAATTTGTGTTCCCGGCTCCTCAGACCCAAAAACAATATTGATAATTATTCTTGAAAAAATTTTTCAATTGAAATTTTTTTTGTAATATTTAAAAATTTGTGGCTAACATAATTATGTACATATTCCTTTTTCTGCTAATTCAGAAGCCGCCACCTTGCCTTTTTGTAGTCAAGTTAATCAATTAATCAGTTAAAGTGTCAAATAACCAAACTTAGGAAATTTCGTCGATGGCAGCAGATGAAATATGTTTGGTATAGAAATTTTTCAATAGACGATAATATTGCAGTTTTAACATTTTAATTGAAGTAGATCGAGTACGTATATTTTTAAAAACTTGTAAAATTTATTTAAAACTCTCTCAGTTTAGCGCATTGTTGTAGCTGAAAGGGTATTTCTTCTGTTAATTTGATTAAAACTAAATTGAGAAACTCGTTTTATCTTAAAATAGTAAGCAACATTTTAAATTCAAAAGATTTATATTAAAAATATTGATGCAAAATGCTAGAAACCAAGTTGTGATCTTATTTAACTAACGGTAAGAAAATTTGAAATAAAGTAAATTGGTTTTTAATGAAATATAGGAATCGGCTTCACTTTTTTGAAAATGGCTCTCTTTTTTGGATATTTCTGCTATTCATACAAAAAATGAAACGGCAGTCTTGGTTGTAAACATTTACTCATTGTAATATTGAAAATCGCAAGTTGTTCACATATAGTACACATATAAAATCAAAATATTGACTACTTATGATTGTTTATTCAAAATCAATCTGATATTTATTAATTTTGTTATTTTATATTAATGCATACACACATACTATAGTTATATAATGCAAAATGATGAAATGTGAGTACAAGCAATTAGGAATAGTTGACTAAATAATCGAGAAACAAAATTTACAAAATACAGTTGAATTTGTATAATGTGCCAAACATGTGAATTTCCCAAAATAGTATTGATAATACAAAGTCGGTAGTATAGAATGTCGTCAAAATAACAATAATTGTGAATTGTTTTATTGTGAGTGATAAAATCTTTTTATAATAATTGTAAAAATCAAACCATACTGTATATAAAAATAGTCGAATATTTTTAAATATTTAAAAGCATGTATAATTGTAGAATTGTTAGTAGAACTCTATACGAGCTTTCAAGCTCCTTTGAGTAAATGTTGAATTAATAAAATAAAATAACAAACAAATAAAATTTAAGGAAACACCGAAAAAAACCTACTTGATTTAAATGTGCGAAAAGAGTATAAATCTACTGTATATGAATTTCTAATCAACAATATAGTGTCCCTCTACACTGCTTAATTTTCCTACATATAAATTGTAAATCAAAACTGAAATTTAACAAGTGCATTTTTTTTTTTTTTTGAAATTCTCATTTTAATTTTTTTATTCTTATTAATTCTTAATTCGTTAGTACTTTTTATACAGACTGTGAGTACAATGTAACACAATATGAAATTAGTAAGTTCTTATAAGTAATGTAGAGAACATTTCGTCGGCAATTTCTTCATACCTCTGTAGCACAGTTGGTAGAGCGTCCGCCTAGAAAGCGGTAGGTCACTGGTTCGAGTCCAGTTCGAGGAGAAAATTTTTTAATGTTTTAGCCTTTAACTCGTTCCTTTGATTACGTCATCAATTTGCTGTGCAGTTGCATGAAGAAATTTCCGTTAAGTTAAAAGTAAGTTCTTATAAGTTTCCAAATACAAAAGAATAATGTAAATTTTTTAAAAATATTGGAAATTATTCTTAATTTTCTTCTATACTAATAATTAGTGACTGAGGAATGAAATAAAATCAGAGGTATAAGATAAAAGCATTAAATTTAAAAAATTATTGAATCTTCACTTTTAGACTAAATAGTATCACGAACTAATCTTAATACGGAAAGGTATTTATAAATTCAAGTTCAATTCCTAATTCATTTTTTTTTTTTGCAAAATGGATTTAAATATTATGACGACAAACATGTAATGAAAATTAAATTCACATTATATGGAGAAAAAATAAATTTTATTATTGAAAAAATCTTTGATTTTTATTATTTATGAATTTGTTTTTTAACACATATAGTTAACATAATTTTAAGACCCTCATTTTTATTTTTTTATAAAATATCTTTATAAAATTTTATTATTGAAAAAAAAACGACCACAAAATAAAAATTTTATTGGAACCAATAAAATTCTCGACTTATGTATTCAATCAAGATTTAAATTTCAAAAAAAAAAAATTTTTTTTTTCTTTAACTGCAAATAATCGATAAAATTACCTATAAACAAACCATATACATAATATTATTAATATTTTTCAATATTATAAAAAATAAATAAATAAAATTTAAAAAAAATAAGTCATTAAATATTTAAAATATAAAATTGAATGCGAAAATTTATCTGCAATATACAATGGAGCACATAATTTTAATATAGAATTGGTATATATATATATATATATATATATAATATGGTTATGGTTTTTTTTTATCGATTAATAAAATTTATTCTGTTTCCCATAACACACAATAAAATATATATTTCTTTTTATATGATAAATAATGGTTGACAATAATGTTTTGATATTATCTGGGATTAAACTTAAAAAAATAAGAATGATATATATATATATATATATATATATATAGGAACATAATATTGAATAAGCCTGACAATATAACTGTATAAAAATACTCTATATACTTATATAGCCCAGTATTTATTTTTGTAAAATTAAGAGATGATTTCTTCATATAAGACCAAAAATTTACTTAATATAAATTTTCACAATTATTCATTAATAAGAACGTTTTTTACTATTAATTACTATTAATTATAATCTTTATAATTTTAAGGAATTATAATAATTCCATGATCTCCTAATTATCTACACCCCACGCCCTACAACCCATACAATTTTTTAATGGAAATCAAAGATCGTAAATTTTTTCCTCGCTTAACGTAATTTTTTTTCATTTTTTTTTTTTTGTTTTTATTTGAAAATATTATCATTAGCAACATTTGACAAGTGGTAATTTTAATAATAAAACATACACTTCGTTTATATTGCAGCTTGAGTACTTCATTTAAAACCAAAACTCGAAACTCAAGCTACGTTTTTCCTATGTCAGCTTGAAAGTACGAAAATGTCGTTTAGCTATTATATTAGATTTAATAAGTCAAGTAAGTAAAATTTTTTGATTGACATGATTTTCTTTTAAAACAAATGCTCATGAATATGAAAATATTAAGAGGCTCATTGAACAGAAAAAATTAAATTATTGCTTGTGTATCATATTAGCACAGAAATATCAAATTAAAACATTTTCGTATACAATATAAGAGTAATTAGATGTTGAAGACGATTACTTGTATATTTTAAAATTATTGCAGAAAATTTAATGAGAAATAATTAATTAATAAATATTGAGTGCTTACTTATGGAATTTTCAAAATTAAAATATTAAAATTAATAAATTTGAAAATCTTTAAGTAAGTATAAGATCTTAACTAATAAAATTATGGTAGGCTCGTCACCTACCTATAGTAAATTCAATGACGTAAGAAACTGGTTCATACTTCACCCAGGAATCAAGTAGGTAAAAAAAAACTAATAAAATATTTCTAATTATGGAACATATATAATATATATATTTGTAAATGATAATAATATTTGTGTTACTATCACTAGTTTTAAGTATATTAATTAATATTTCAAAAATTAAATAAATTCTATTTATTTATATAATAAAAATTTCATTTTCATTAAGAAACTTTTATATAAGATAAATGAAAACCATGTAAGTATAAGGTTAGTATTATTTAATATTATCAAATTAATTAAATTCTTATCTATTTGATAATTGAATAGAAATATACAGGACATTTTTAATTTTAACAATATTTTCTCCAATAAAATCGTACATATACCCAACTACTATAAAACAATATAAGTAATACTTAAATATTTACTTAAATAATTACTAATTATAAATATAATATTGAAAATTTTCAAAATATTAAAGTCCAAATTTCTATATTTATGGTTTAAATTCATAGTACACAAATAAGTACATATATATACTTATATATGTTCTATATATACCAATATATTTATCTTTATAAACTGTTTTTCTATTCCAAAATTACAAAGTATAATAATTACTTATCTTTTTCTAATTAAAACCCTTTAAATGTAACTTGAAACCCTTTGAAATTTTTTTTAATAAAAAATTTAGTTATAATATTTTACTATTATAATATATTTTAAAAATATAATATCATAATAATCTTACCTTCTCTTTTCATATACATATATATATACTTATAATTAAGTAATTTTATATTAATAATTAATAAATTCATTAAAAACGAAACAAAAAAAGAAATAAGAGTAAAGTAAATAAAATAAAATAAGTACTTATATTTATTATTATTTTATTTTATATTTTAATAATTAAGTAAAAAGAACATATGATTGCTATATATATACACTTGCTATATGATGGTACTTTGGTATTTGATTTTATGTTTTAATTAAATAATGAAATTTAACATAATATTATTAATGAACTTATTTTTAATAATAACTTAATATATATATATATATTGTAAAAATGATATTATTCTTATATATATCGTAAGGTTAATACTACAACTAGATAACTGGAAAATTTTATATATTTAGGCAATTAGGCGTCATAAAATCGAATACTCTTTCATTTGCAATCAATATCTAAGCTTAAAAGTGTTCTTAAATATCTGAAAATGATAATACCAAAAACTAGATATCTTTATGATAAATAATATTGCTAAATTTTGTATCTTCAAAAGTCAATAATTGCGAGTTATTTAGTTGTAGCATTAACCTTACGTATTAATGATTATTATTAAATGATTTTAAATAAAAATAATAATAAATAAATTAATTTTTTGTTTTTATATATATATATATATTATATATATATATATATATATATATATATATATATATATATATTATATATATATATATATATATATATATATATATATATATATATATTGAAGTTTTGCAATTACAATAGTAAAAAAATATTTTTAATTTATTGAAATTTTTTTATAATTTTTTTTTGTTTTTAATATAATAGTTATGAATGTTATTTTATATGTATAAAAGATAAGTATGTAATATATTTTATAATATAAAATTATACTTTGTCTATGTAATAGGGTATATACGTTAGATTTTATATTACAATTTGTTTTTAAATTAATTTTATTCATGAAAGTAAATAAGTACGGCATACTTATATACACACAAAAAATAAGAGTATAACAATATATGCATATATATGCAATATTTTTAATTCATTTATACTTATAATTTCTCTTCCTTTAAAATCAGTTTCTATTATATATATTTATTATTTAATAACACTAAAGAAAATGAATAATAATATTAAAAAAAATCCTTCACTTAATATTTTTTTTACTAAATATTTCTTTCTAAAATTTCATATATGTATATGTATATATATATACATATATACATTTTTTTTTTTCCAAATATTTTCAATATTTTTCTTTAATTAATTTGTGAAAAAAATAAATACTTATATATATGAAAACTTATATAAATCTGGATGGATATATTATTTGTATATATACTAGAATAGGTAAAGTATATATTATGTATACCTAATAATAAAATGAAAATATGGGTTCTATATACTTTGTATATATATATATGTACATATTGTAAAATAACTCTATACATACAGAATAGTACCCACTTATATAATATTATAGAGAGTTATATACACATATTATATTATTATCAATATTCTATACATATATAACATATATACATATATATATATATTATATACATATATATAGGTATATATGAGTATGAACATTTCTAAAAAAAATCTACAAATCTACACTCTTTTACGAATTTCATTTCATTTTCTTAATTTTTTCTCTTCTTCTTTCTATTTTTATTTATTTTTTTGTATACATAAATATTTTTTTTTTGGTACCTTTTTTCTCAAAACTTTTCTACTATACAGTACATATACATGTATGTATGTATGAATATTATATAGGTACCTAAATCTAGTATCAGAAAAATCAGTAAGAAAGCAAAAAAATAAAGCAAAACAAAAAATGTAATGAGAAAAATTTTAAGCTACAAAAAAAAAAACTCTACAAAATGTTATGTCGATATTTTTATGCTAAAAATTTTTATACAAAATATACAAAAATGTTATATAGAATTAGTATATACATAATAAATGTACAATATTGAATATATTATACACTAAAAATTCATAATAATATATTGGTAATTTTGAGCGATATATTTAAAAATAATATACTGTTATATATGTATATATGGTATGTTATATAGGTAATGTTATATATAATATGTGGGCATATTTGGTATATAATATATAGGCGAATTGTATTTTAGAAGAAAGAGCATATTATGCATATATATATATATATATATATATATATATATTAATATATATATATACGTATATAGAAAATTTGGCCCTTTACGTCAATACTAAAATGAACCCAACATAAGAAATAGCAAAAAAAAAAAAATATAACAAAATAACACGATAAAAAAAAAACAGTAGTTATTTTTCTCACAAATTTTGCATATATACAAAATGTTTATAAACTTATATGTATGTATATATGTGTATATATATTACATGTAATTATAATTTTTATTCTCTCTCCTTCATTAATTTTTTTTTTTCTTCTCAAATTCTCAATACTGTAAAATAAAATTTTTTTTTGCTTATTTTTATTTCACCATTATTTTTTTTTCTTTTTTTTGAAAATTGTTAAATTTTTCTTCTTAACTTTTTTATTGAATTTCAAAATGAGATTAAGTTACACACAAATTCTTATGAAAGTATGCAATTTTTTTTTTCTCTAATTAATTAAATTCTTTAATTTTTTTTCGAATATCGTGATTATTACCAAAGATGTAACGAAGAATTTTTACCTACAATAATAAATAATTATTGTTTTTTTTTTTTTATTTTAATTATTAAATTTTTTCACAAAATTCTCAGGAAAAAAAAAATATATTTTTTTTTATTTTTGGTTTTTTTTTTTTTTTTAAATATTTTTATATTTTCTTTGCCAAAAAATTTTAAAAGAAAAAAAAATAGATTTTCCACTCGCCTCGACTGAATGAATTATAATTATTATAACGAACGACCTAATAAGTTAAACGGTCACAGAGCGTCTAAGGTTTGTTACCAGAGTTTAGCTTTTATCCAGAATTTTTATTTTTTTTTTTTTGCGACTTATTTTCGTTATGTTTTTGGTACTTTTTCTTTCGTTTTATTTTTTTTTTTTTTTTTCCAATTCATATTCGAAAATCCAAAATAATGAAAAGAAAAAGAGGAAAAGAAAAAAGGCTTAGAGAGAGACACCCAATACAACATAAGCATAAAAATGATGATAATAAAAGCATAAAAGGAAAAACAACATATTTTTTTGTTTTTGTTATTTATTCCAGTTTGTATTTAATGTATTTTATGTGTACAACAGCATTTTATAGTGTAATGTTAGTATGTAGCGCATGTATATAAAATATATATATATATATATATATATATAGATAGAAAATATATTTCGTAGATTTTTTGTTTTTTTTTAATTTTTGTTTTTTTTTTTTTTGGAGATTACAAAAAATATGTAATAAAATATTCTCTTTAATTTCGAAAAGAAAAAAGAAACATATTCTTCGTAAATAATTTATCGAAATTTCGTAATTTAAGTATAGTGTACTGTGTGTATATGGTAGCTACAAAGTATGTAAAGAAAATTCAAAAACAATATTTTTTTTGTTGAATCTTTCAAGAATATTTTATAAAACAAAAAAAAATTTCTGTATTACATACATTTTACTTGAACTAAAACTTAATAATTACTACATATTGTAGTAATGTATATGGATATATAATTTAGAATATACTCATATTATGAATGGTATATATTGATGAACATGCTGCAAATATATATGAATATAACAGTTCCTTCTTATTATTTGGAATCATGCATGTTTATACATATTATGTACATAGATATTTAAGATTTTATCTACAATACTCCTATTATAATGTGTACATACTATATACATATATACGATTCATTAGAGACACTTGCGGGCGCATACATAAATATATATATATATATTGTATATATGAAAAGTTTTTCATATGATCATGCGCTTTAAGTATATTATATTATATATATATATGTATTCATAAAAATTAATGTATATTATATATATTGTACATATATATACTATGACTATGACTTTGGAACCTACATATTATATATTTATGTATATATATATGTATGAGATATATAAGTACTTACTTTAAAATAAGGTACAAGCCATAAAAAAAAAAATTTTTTGAGGTACTGGCTAGATAAAAAATAACTGGCTGCATGATACTGACTTTAAAAATACAAACTTACATACATACATAATATTTATATGTAATACATACATATGTATATATAGTTATTTTTCATAGTATAATAAAATAATAATAAAAATAATAATGATATACCAGTTTTAAATAAATCATGAATGGATAATATTTAAAAAAAGATTGAAGAGATTTTTCCTAAACTAAAACTTAGAAATTAAATGTGTTCGTATATATGTATAATAAAAAAAAAACAATATATAAGTGATAAAGATAGTATGTATGTATGTACAACAATAGAATATGATATTTGGTATATGTGATTATTGTAGAAAATTCATATAATATTTTATGCTCATATTTTGTATATTTAAAAAAGGTATTATATACGAACTCATATATACTTAGATAATTATATACATATAGTATATACATTCCTACAAATTTTGTAGATCTTATTAATGAAATTTTACAATTTACTTATATTTTTTTTTTTTAGAAACGATTTCCAGCTTAATCTTTTAGTTTAATGTTGTCATAATTTTATTTTCACATTGAATGCATTCTATATTATAATATGCTTCATTAATTTTTTTATTAATTTTATATTTTAATGAAAGAAAAGATTTAAAAATTAAAAAAAAAAAAATATTATGATTTACATTTTATTAAGTAGGTACCTACAGACCTTTTATGTATTGTTATTGTACAATGCATATTAATTTTATTGGCAGCAATTAAAATGAAAAGTAAACTGCGAGAAAGTGAAAAAGAAAAATTTAACAGTTTGTGAATTTTAAAAATTAAAATATTCCAATGCCAATAAACAATAACAACTGAAAGTTTTTCATTAATTTTCATCAGATTTTCCAATCAAATTTAAATTTGATACTTTCATAATGTAACTAATGATTTCATTCGCTCTAAAAACACAACGTTTCAAATACATATTATTTACCTCATATGTCAATAAGATAATCGAAAATTAATACGTTTGCTACCGGAGCTTGAGAAGAAAAACTTGTACTACAGACAATGGAAATTTTTCTTATGGAATGACTTTAAATGGCATTGGATTTTTTAATATTATATTAATAGCATTAGAATAAAAAAAATGTTATTATCTTCAGACCAAGAACACTTTGCAGTTATTTCATTATTCTTAACCTATTAAATCTGTTTTTGCCACAAAAATAGTGCAATACCGTAGCAAAAACTGATAAGATAGTCATGGCTCAGATTTGCGCCACCGGGCTCAAAAGCAAGAACAAATGCGTCGCATATATGCGACGATGGTAGCGAACGTGTTAAGGAGTAAAATGTTCAACTTACTTCTTTCAAAAAATTAGATTTAATTAGAACACCATGACTTCATAAAGGTGTTCATTCAAAATATATATTATTAATAAAAATATGCAATACTTAACAACTATTTAGAATACAAAAAATATTGCATAATTTTAGGATAACAAAAATTTTGCAATTGAAATTAGGATAACAAAAATGAAAGCAATTGAAACCGCAGAATACATATTTGTCTTTTGTTAATTACTAACATATTTTCGAATAATGAAGTACATAAAAGTATTTATTTTCCTTCTGAATATACATATTGTAATTAAAATATACAACTTCTTTACCAATGATGTTGTACAACTGCAATGAGAAATTTATTCAAGTAACACGTATTTAAGTATGTACCGACCAAAAAGTGAACTATATAATGAATAGTTACTGATTCATTTTGGTAAAAGTATTAATATTCAAAGAGAAATTAATTCCCATTAAATACGATAAACAATTACATTTTTCTAACTACTATGTAATCATGTAAATTGAATAAACAAAACAATTTAATCTTTTTCAAATTATAAATTTTATTGAAACTGAAAAGTTAGAATGAAACTACTCTCAATTTAATAAAAAGGAATTTCATCGAAATAGATGATAAATATCTATTTCAACTTCTTTTTTGGTCTAAGATTGTTTGTGTGTCCACATTTCTTCTTACGGCAATTTGTTGCTCTTGGATGAAGACGTGCATAACATTTACGGCAAATCATTTTGTCACAATTATATTTTTGGGCCAAAATACGTAAAGATGGTTCAATAATACCACCACGCAAACGAAGAACTAAATGTAAAGTAGACTCTTTTTGAATATTATAATCAGATAATGTTCTTCCATCTTCTAATTGTTTTCCAGCAAAAATTAAACGCTGTTGATCTGGTGGAATACCTTCTTTATCTTGAATTTTTGCTTTAACATTTTCAATTGTATCGGATGGCTCGACTTCTAAAGTAATTGTCTTGCCAGTTAAAGTTTTAACGAAAATTTGCATTTTGATTTCCTGCAAAACAAATAAAAAAAACACAAATTATTTTAATCGCCATCTAGGTTATATGAAACAATAAGAATCCGTAATTAACATGCAAAATTTAGTTTGGTTTTTAAAACTTTACAAAAATTTACAACATCATAACCAAATAATAATTGAAATACTAACAAAATTTTTTACTACTAAAATTTTAGTAAAATTTTAGGATTTCAAATAATTATTAAATTAATATTTTTCTTACCTTTTAAAACGTGTGCTTTCTTAAAAAACTGACAAACGAAAAGAATGAACATTGAACATGAAAACTCAAATTGTATGGCTGTCAAAAATACGAATGTCACTGTCAAAATATTTTCGAAAAATCAAGAAAATTAAGATGATACTACATTGGCATAGTTTTTCCAGTATACATTACGAAAAAGGTTTTCGCGCAGATTGAAATTCAGGAAAATTATTTTGAAAAATAATAAATTTTTTATTTAGTTGAACGCTCAATAATTTGAATCCGGATTTTGAAGGCAAGTTGAGTTTTCACGCGTATTGAATTTTATTTCACGAATTACTTGAAACGTAAAAAATCAAAACCAAAATAAATATTTTTAGTTAATTATTCTTTTGATGTAATAGTAAAACATTTTTTAAATGTAATTTGAAGATAATAAATTTTTTTGATTCAGTTTCAAGAAAATTATGTAAGTTATTATAAAACATTACGTATTTTATCACTCTTCCTTGTTAGTTTTACATACAAAAACCGAGTTGGGATCAGATTAAATCTTAGATAAAATATGAATCTGAAGAAAATCTTAAATGTATTTAAGGTCTTTTAATTAAAGTGTAATTAAGGTATAATCTGTTTAAATCTGATTGTGAAAATCTGTAATGTAAGTTTATAGATTACAATTATGTAGATAATATTATATAAAACATTTCTTTCAAAAGTTTGACATACAAAATATAAAATAAGTCTGATGTGTAAATGCTCATTAGATTTTATGTGTAATTATATTCTAGATTTATCCTGATGTGTATCAGGTATTTTAAAAGTTATAAAAAATGCAAAGTTTCATAGAAACGCTATTAAGGGCTGAAAAAAATCGCTAAGCAATCAATTTAAAAATCAAACATTCGCTTAAAAATCAGTACAATATCAGTATGAATATTCGACTGTATGTATGATTCCATTAATATAATTAAGTAGAAATTTTTGTTTATGTATTTTACACGAAAAATACGGTCGATTATGGAATCTCTTTTATTCAAATGTTTTACAACCACTGGTTAAAGTCAAAGTAAGACGTCTACCAAATCATAAGTTTTTGGAAAGTCAAGTTATTACAATAGTGAATACTCATTTTTATAATTTTTTCTTAATAGAAGGTTAAATTATTTAATAATACTGGAATAATCAAATGTAATTTTATTTCATTAAGCTATTAGAAGTTCTTTTAATTAACTAAGATGACTGAAGAAGATTTAACTATTTTGGCAGCGACTAATAATGTAAATATAAAATTTTATATTGTTTCATCATTTTCAGTAAGTATAAAGAAAAATTAATAAATTAATGATGGAATTTTTTCAGAATGGAGTCGTTAGTACTTCCGAAAATAATGCACAACAACAGCAACAGGATCAGCAGCAACAACCTGTTAGCAAATTAGAATCATTTTTCGCAATTACCAAATCTTTAATTTTAAGGGCTTTAATAATTTATTTCATTTCATCATTTTTCCGTCGTCCTGCCAATCAAGACGCAAATCAAACTGTTTCGACAGCAGGCGGACAAGCGAACATTCAAAAAACAGTCGCGTGGAATTATTTTGAAAATGGAACAATTTTTGATTTTTATGTGTACGTATCAGAGAATAGTAATTACGTGGACTTTAAAAATCCTAATAGTTTAATATGGGAAAAAGATGATTTAGTTTATGGTGATTGGTATGGTGGATTGAATGGAGATGGTACATATTCACATTCAACTAAAATTTTAGCTAGCAAACGGTTAATGAACAATGGGTCGTTATATTTACATGCGTATGTGGTAAAAAGCGGTCGTTCTCCTGATCCAGCTTCTCCACATTACGCCAAAGAATATCTATCTCAAACTCATCGTATGTTGAGTAAATATAAAAAAATTAAATCAAAACGTAACTATAATTTGATAACTGGGGGACAAGAAGAAATCGAAGAAGTACAAAAGAATTTAAATAAAAAAGACACTATTTTAACACATTGGCATCCAAATATAACTGTGAATCTAGTAGTTGATCAAACAAATTGGGCAAAAGGTTCAATACCGCAGCCACTAGATGAATATGTTGAATTTGTAGATAATGGGCGCACATATTTGCCAATTGTTTTTGTGAACGATTATTGGAATATGTTACGAGATTATCAACCAGTGAATGAAACTACTCAAGAATTAGATTTAACAGTAACATTTCAACCATTGAGCATGTTTAAGTGGCAGCTATATGCTGCTCAGGCTATGAGAAATAAATGGAACGGTAAGTTTTCTCAAGTTTGCGATTACCTTTAAAAATTGTTTTGCTTATCATAAACAATCATTTTTATCTGGTTTTCATTACTAACAAAAGATAAGTTTTTTTATTCCATTGTATTGCCACTATGTTTTTGCGTATAAGTGATTAAACACTATTTTACACGTATTTACAGCTATGAATAACTTATGTAGTTTCAAAAATAACAATGCTCTATGAAGCATTATATTTGAACATGAAGAAAATCATGAAAACTTTTTATTTTGCGAAAGAAAAAATTGCCAATAACTACCCTCAAATACAAAAATTGCAAATGCTTTTTGCAGTGCTTCTTTTATAACAAAAGTACTATCTGAATCTTGTAATTCGACAATAAGTAGATTTGTGAAGTTTTTATTTTGTTTTTGGCTTTTCTATTTAGAAAATATTGAAAATTAATTGCAATTGCAAAATATACTGTGAAATAAATTTTTCTTTTAATCTTAGGTTTAGAATCAGATGAAATTGAGGAAGATGTTTGTTCAGCCGATTAGATTATAATTTTAATTTATAAACAGGGTTTTATTTATTTATCATCTTTGTTCTTTTTCTGGAAATTTTGTTATCATTTTACTTGTAATGAAAATGTGGTTTTATTTAATTGATGTTTTGAAATATGGAATAAAAAAATTTAAGAATTAATTTAATATTTTTATATATTTTTTATCAAATAAGTATATTTTTTTTTTTATATTTGGAATAATAGTATAGCTGGTAAATTATTCATACACATACATACATAGATTTGATATTATATTTTAGAAAAGATGATTAAATTATTTCATGCTTTAGAAATATTTTTTTTTCAATTATTGATTTATTTTCAAACTTATGTATTTTTTTCATTACAGGAAATTTATTTGGGGATTTAATGACTGGTGGACTTGAAGAATCCGATGAAGATCAAGATTCTATTAAAGAAACTTTACTGGAAACTAACCCATACTTATTAGGTTTAACTATAATTGTTTCGATATTACATTCCGTTTTTGAACTTTTAGCTTTTAAAAATGATATTCAATTTTGGAATAATCGCAAATCTTTAGAAGGCTTATCAGTGCGATCTGTTTTCTTTGGAGTATTCCAATCTTTGATTGTTTTACTATATGTGTTAGATAATGAAACAAATATAATGATTCGGATATCATGTTTTGTTGGATTAGGAATCGAAGTATGGAAAATTCAAAAAGTAACCGATATTAAATATGATCGAGAAAGAAAAATTTTCGGATTTTTACCAAGAATTGAGTTTAACGATAAAGGATCTTATGTTGAATCATCTACAAAACAATATGACAAATTGGCATTTAAATATTTAGGTTGGGTATGTTTTCCATTATTAATTGGATATTCTATATATTCACTAATATATAATGAGCATAAAGGATGGTATTCATTTATTTTAAACATGCTATATGGTTATTTATTAACGTTTGGTTTTATAATGATGACGCCGCAATTATTTATTAATTATAAATTAAAATCTGTTGCACATTTACCATGGCGTATGATGACATATAAATTTTTGAATACATTTATTGATGATATATTTGCATTCGTAATTAAGATGCCTACAATGTACAGATTGGGCTGTTTCCGTGATGATATAGTTTTCTTCATATTTTTATATCAAAGATGGATTTATAAAGTAGATCACAAACGTATTAATGAATTTGGATTTTCTGGAGAAATGATTGACAACAAAGATAACAAAGCTATTGAAAATAGTAATGTAAGTAATACAGAGAAATCAGAAGAAGAAGAAATTAAAACAAAAGAATCGAAAAAGAAAGACTGAAAAGTTGCTTTTGGTAGTTTTTTTCCGAAGTTTTATCGATTCGTGTTTTCAAAAAATACAACATATAGAATTTGTTAGATATAAATAAAAATAATAAATTAAGTTTGTTTCTCAATTTGAAATTATAAGAAAACATAAAAGATATAAGATCTTTCATAAAATTTCAATAGGAACATTAATGATAATATTACTTTGTTAAATTGTTTCGTTAAAAACTCGTAATATTTTGTAGATAATTAAATAATAATTATAATAGAGGACTAGTAAATTTGTTTTCCAAAATCACCTATCGTAAAATCCATAAATTTAAATTGCTTTTAGTGAAAGTTTATAATAAAATAAAATACATAAATATTGTATGTCTGTGTATAAGAAATAATTTGTGAATAAAACCAAAAATATAGTTCTTTATATTTTTTATTTTAAAAAAACTTTAAAAACTAATTTATAGAATTAAAATGTACCTTTTTGAAAATTTCCATTTTTTTTTTTTGTAAATTAAATGTCTAAATTAGGTTTTAGTTTAAAATACACATTAATATGAAATGTACAATTAATAAATAATAATTGTATAGATATAAATAATTTATATGATGTGCTTTTATTTCAAAAATGTTTCATTATCTATTATTCTTTAATGTTTTCCATTGGTTTCACTACGTCTGAAAATTTTTAGCAAATTTTTGGTCAATGCCTTGAAAAATAATCAATCACTTACGTTTTCTTCGCTGTAGATGATATGTTCCTAAGGTGAAATAATTTTAAATTGTTTTCATTACTCATTTTTAACATCTACGACATTGTTTCTACAATATGGTGACATATTTACATAAAGATAAGAAGCATACATATTTGCATAATATATATATAAATTACCTGCAAATTACTATAATTTGTCCTCATTAAACGCATCATGATTGCAAGTCAATTTCCATTATTATTTTTCTATTACTCATAATTTGAAAATATACGAAATTGTTTACTATTTTTTTTTTGTTTAGGAACTTACCTATGAAATTAGTTCGTAATTCATGAAAGTACAAAAAAATTATTAATTTTAAAACAGTAATTTATACATATTTGAATTTGTAATATATACATAATATGTATGTATGTAATGAGGGCCGTATTCAAAATGGATTATGTCATAGAATTTTGTACGAAATACATACATACATATGTGCTTTTACAGAGTCTATACATAAATATTTCGCTAGAAATCACATTTAAATAATATAATTATGTGTCTGCAAGTAAAAATTTAATTTTCAGGTAATTTTAAAAATATTTTTAAGTTTTCAATTGATGTTAACATTAATTTAATTGTTCTTTATTTTTTAGTGTCAAGCTATTAAATGACTATTAATAGTCGCTCATTGAGCTTTTAATGTTGTACACGAGTAATATGTAATTGCAAAATGAGAATTTTAATAAATTTAGAATGTATAACTGTAAAAGTTTTGGTAATTTAACAAAATTTTATTTCCTTTTTTCCTACTCTCGATTAATGTAAAAGAAAATAATGTATTTGGTTAACGTAAAAGAAAAAAGAATTCAAATAGTAACGAAAAATGTGTTAACTAACACGTAGTTTTCATGGTCACCCATAAACACAGTGAAACTTACGTCGAAATTCATATGTATTGTCGATGAATAAAGGGTCATCGCTTGAGAATGGAACTTTAGAAAAAATTTTGCAGATGTTGTATTACAATGTAACTCACCCTATTCGTGTTCTTTTCACTGGTAAGCACGAGATTTTGTCAACGTTTTAATTGGATATATCGGTTATACACATAGGACTTAAAGAATTAATATGAAAAGTAGACACAATGTATATGTCAATTGGTCAATATAATGTATGCATACTTAGGTATATTCAATTTATTTATATGTATTTATATGTACATACATATTTGGGTTTTGGATATTACTTGAACACCATACGTAAAAGCAGATTATCTTGAAAATACATTGCATAATTTACAGAGCCTATTTTTTTTTATTTTTTTTAAGTATGTATGCATACATCCAAACGCGTTCACATTATTCATTATTTTGGGTAGAATAAAATTTTAACTCGAAAATAATATTGTCCAAAGAACACTGTACGTAACTTGTCTATTCCAAAATGTCTATAAAACTGTATTACCGAAAATTTCAGTATTTAAGTTATGATTATTAAATTGTGTAACAATTACCCTGTTTAATTGATGCCATAAAATGAAGTCAATCAAAAACTTTTGCTAATGTTTTGCATAAACATTAACATATTATTATTAATTTCTACATTTGTAATTGCATTTGAAATGAAATCTATTCTATGGGTTTTCAAGCTACGATTTGATTAAATAAAATTTTATATAAACATCTTTAACTAAATAAAAGGTAACTTTTTTTCAGTTGACATATTCAAAATATTCTACGTATATTAAGAATATCAGAGGTAAAATTGCACCTACTTATCACCTATAGGTTAATACATATCTATCTCTGTCTAATACAAATTGACGTCTCTTAATTTTGCTTCGTGTCAAATTTTCTATTTACATATTTTTCTTAAAAGAAAAGAGAAATTTATAAATATTAAGTTTTTATCTAATAATACTTAATACAAATCGTTTTATTTCTTATTTGGGCATGAATGTAGTAATTTGAAGGAAACTATTTCTTGTTTTGCAAAATGTATTCAGAATGGGTATCACTTTCATCTACATTGCAATCGAATGCGTCAGGAGCTCAATCTCAAAGTGTTTTGAATAAATTTCCAGCTTCTGCCGGAAAAGAAGTTGCTGTTAATGTTGTTCGACAGTTGGCATCGAATTTGGGAATAACACAGAATGCAGAACCAAGTCATTTGGTTAAAGATGAAGAGGTAATAAAATTAATATTTGCACTTGAAGTGGTGGGCGAAAAAGCTATATATTTGTGTGTATAAATGTACTTTCTAAAATTTGTATACTTTACCTCTTTAGGTTTTATGGTGTATGGATGTTATTTGTTATGGATTATCACTTCCTCTACAAGAGCATGAGACAATTAAAGACTGTGTAAATGTTTATTGCGAATGGATGACAGCTTTACATCCAAACCCAAAAATATGTGTTCCAAAACCTATTATAGAAGATCCCAATATGTATTGCAGGAAAATTATAAACCATTTTCATAATTTATTTGTACCTCGTCATGGAGAAAGTAAGCTTAAATTTTTTAGTTACTTCTATATTAAATAATACTTTCATGATTAATGAAATGACTAATATTTCAAGTCTTTACTTTTTTGTATTTGGATTATGGTAAGATACCTGCTTTCAAAAATTATTAATAAAATGTTCTCTTTTAGTTAATTTTATATCTTGATTATTTCACATTACATTGACAAATATTTTTATTTCAGGTACAGATGTTATCAATCGCCAAACTGTGCTATGTCATAGAGTTCTAAGAACTTTACAGCAAACTGCACAAATATCTCAAATAATTGAAAGAGAAACTTGGGAAGTTTTACTTTTATTTTTGTTAGCTATTAATGATATTCTTTTGGCACCTCCTACTGTAAAAGACGATGTAGGAGATCAACTGTGTGAACGTGTTTTAAGTGTTTTGTTTGAAGTATGGCTCTTAGCTTGTGTGCGTTGCTTTCCATCACCCTCTTTGTGGAAAACATTGCAAGAAACTTGTTGTAACTGGCGACATAGGATAACACTGGTCGAGCAATGGAACCGGGTTAATTTGATATTAACTGCACGGTTACTTGAATTTTCATATGGAAGTTCTTTTCCAGAATTAAAAGTTTGTAAGTATTACAATTTCAATTAGTAAAATTTTTTATATATAAAACTAAAATTATTTTAGTGGAAGAAGATGCTCAGTTGATTCCAGCTGGAATGACAAATGATTGTATAGCACAAACTTGGTATAGGTTTCTTCGAATTATTGGTAGTCCAGTTGCATTATGCTCCCCGCATCTTATTAGCAAAACGCAACATTTTGTTCAGTGGTCATTAATGAGGAACAATGGAAACAATATTGAACCGTACCACCATCCGTGTTTACTATTACTACCACAAATATTTTTAAAAGCGATCAAAGGAATATCCAGTCAAGTTGACGCTTTTCTCGGTAATTAAATTATAGATGGATTAATTACAAACTGTTTTGTCTTCTCAACATACTTTCATTCTCTTTACATTTTAATTTTATACCGAGAAATAAATTATTTTCTTTTTTTAAACCATTATTTCTAATCATATAGGAATATATCAATCACAACAGCACGGGGATGAGTCGACGTTAGAATTGCGTGCTACAAGTGAATCTAGTGGTAGTCATATTACATCTAGTGGTAGTAGTCATTTTTACTTTAGAGATAATTACTCTTTTTTTAATTCAATTGGTGGTGGTAGTGGAGGCAGTCATACTGCCTCTTCAAGTAGTACTAATGCTATAGGTGGAAGTGGAGGAATATTAAATAGTTTTCATTTCTCTGCATTTGCTGGAGCAGCATCGGCAATTACAGGTCACCATAGTAATGGAACTCCTATAACAACAACAGCAGCTTTATCTAGTGGTCATAGCATATTTGATCACAATACACCACATTCACCAACACCTCCTTTACAAAGAAGGTTGGCGAAAAGTTTTAGTGTAGCGCCATCAACATCTCAGCAAAAGGGTTTGATTTTCTTCTCCTTACAGTCTTAACCAAAAACAAACGTCATTTTATAATGTTTTTTTATAATTTAATATGGATTTTGTTTTGTTATTACACAATTTTGCTACACTAAAAACTAAAATATTTTTACTTTTTTGTTAAAGTTACAATTTTTATTTGTACTATAGTACAAACAGTTCTTATTAAAGCTGCTAATCTGCTAAGTTCAATTATTATTATTTATTTGAGCTTGTAAGAATTACAATTTTAATGTGATCATAAGATTCTCGGTAACGGTAGTTATTTAAATTTTGATAAGTAGTTATTCTTTTAGTTCTGTTTTTGGATCTGAGTAAGTTAAAGTTTCCAAATGCATTGTTATATTAGTTAAAAGTGTATTATTTCTGTTTATGCTATTTTGTTGAAATTTAAGTTTTGATTTTGCATGTTTTTGAAATTGTAGCTATGTTTCACGTATTTGTGATTAACTACTGAATTCATGATTAGAAAATTGAATTAAAAATGCATTAAATGCTACATTTATAACAAGTTTCTGCAATTTTAAACTTCATTCCTAATTTAAGGTTTTCTACGTTAATAAATATCAGACAACTTTTTATCTAAGCAAATTTTGAATATTCCATTTCTTTTACGACTTAATTTACTAAATCAAAATGGTAAAAGATTTTTCCTTGATTATTCTCTTCAAATGGTTTTTAAAAGGACGTTTATGTTAAGCTGAGTAGTTCTTTTTAATTTTCAAACCGTATGTAGAAATATAAATAACTTTGTATAAATATATTAATAAAATATATACTTTAGCAATCTTCTAAAGTACATTTACATAAATCTTGATTTATTCACTTAAATATTAATTGTTTTGATAAGTCTACTTACCAATAAATGCGTAGAATTTCGAATCATTTAGAAATATATATGTATGTTTTTTTAATATGAAAATAAAGCAAATTTTAACTTATTTATATTATTAAAATAAATATTTTTATGAAAAGAAAAATTTAAACCATATTTACCATTAAAAATAATTTTATTTCTCACATCATATTTCATTGAATATAATTTTACATCGTAAGCTATATAGTTCATTCTATCTTAGACCTGTTTAAACTAAAATACTATCATATTTGGATGTTTGTAAAATATTTTGCATTTTCTGATTATATCTAACATTAAGTACTATGAATATAATAATATCCGCCCATCAATTCCGAATTTATATGTATATGTATTATAGATAGGGAGCAAATTTTTGTTTTGAATAACACTCGTAATACTCGCATACATAATTCTTTTACATGTACAGCTTTAAATAAAATATTGTATTCATATCTTAACCATTTTTGTTTTAATTTTTTATTTTCCGATATTTTCTGTCTTTAATACTTTGGGATCTAATAACAATATTCTAAATTTTCTGTATTATATTGGTTAGGTTTGAGTAAGGCTGCTTTAATTGGATTAACAACATCGCGTTCATCTGTTCATCCACCATTAACACCCAATTCTGGTCCACCTTCTTCGAGCAGTATCTCATGTATATAAAATATACAATTAAAATAAAATAAATTACTAATTTCTTAACTAAATAATAAAATAACTTATCATAATTTTTAGCAATACCAACAATACTTGGAGAAATAAGGGCACCTTTAGCTAATTCCAGACCAAAATGTAATAGTATTCTACATTTATTTGGTGAATGGTTATTTGAAGCGGCTCATATTGGTAGTGATGCATGGATTCAGAACACTAAAAGTAAGTATAGTACCCATTTTTGACTATGAGAAAAAAATAAAATTTTTGAAATACATATGTATGTACATATATCACGTTACATGTATGCTTTTCTTCAAAAATTAACATTTTTAAAAATGAAAAGTAAAAATTCAAATTTTTTGCGCTGAGTCTCCAAAACATTATCCTTACAAATTTAAAGAAAATAGTTGTGTTTTGCTTTATTATTGTAGTTAACAATAGTCTACTTAAACTGTTAATACCTTATATTTATTTATGCGTATGTTGTTATTCATAATTTGAAGGACAAGCAACAGAAGCAAGCAGAAGACCGTCATCAATGATAATGGAAAATAGAAAAGGCAGTATATCATTATCACAACCAAATTCTTTAATAGATTATACAAAATTACCATCTGATTTGACAATTGATAAATACGAATCAGGTCGAGCTGAGGCTATAGGAGCATTATGTAGAATATTTTGTGCCAAGAAAACGGGTGAAGAAATACTACCAGTGTATTTAGCTAGATTTTACATGGGCTTACAACAATGCCTTAAAGTTACAGAATCAAAAGAATTTGATGAAACATTAGCAAGTATTTTAATAAATTCATCAGATATATTTAGATTAGATTTAGATGGAATACAGGTATTATTACCTGGTTTTATATCTGCATTAGAATTAATATTACCAGAAAAAAATTTAAAAATTAAATCGCAATTAATGCAAGTAAATAAAACAGAATTAAGACGAGCTTCAATCAATATATTATTGTCAATATTAACATTACCATTACATTTCCAAACACTTCCAATTCGTGATTTAAGTAACGGACCAATGGATAGGTAAATTTTATTAAATAATTGTGAAATAATAAAATTAACATGATTTCTTTTTTAAGAATGATAACTTTCGCACAATTAAAGCCGCGTATGATAAATATTTTAATGAATGCTTTACAAGTTGAAACTGATGCTCAAAATAACCATATGTTGCTAGGTGGTTTATTGTTGACTGTACAAGATGCAGTTGCATATGAAGAAAGTGAAATGGGAAGCAATGAATCAATGCAAACACCATCTTCACCACAGGTTCCAGAAACGAATTTGTTAAGTTCAGGTGCGCTAATCTCAAAATTTTTCTAACTTAACTTTAATATGATTTTTTGTTCTGGTAGTACATAATTTACATTTGGAAGAATTCTTCTACATTTGTTTTTGTTGAGCTTCTTCAATTTTCTGCACTTTTTCTATACTTCTTTAATTTAAATGTAACAAAAACAAAGTTTTTAGATTTTGTATTGAAAGTTCTTAATAAGTTTGTTAAGATTTTGTTATACATATTTATTTTTTATTTTTAAAAAATAATTTTTTTCCAGCCTTTTTATGCTTTTGTTTTCTGTTTTAATTTCATTTTATATTTTTCCTTCCGTTATGCATTGGTATTAGCATAAAATTATTATCGATTTTCAGTTTTTTTCTTCTCAAAATTGTATAATTTTTGTTATAAACAACAATTTCTTAATGTTGAATAAGAGAAACACGTTTTCATAAAATACAGATAGACAATCTTGTGTTCAAATTTACGTCTTAATTAAAATTAAAACTGCGGCTGTTAAATAATTTGAATTAAAAGATAAAAATAAAACGATTTGAGATCTTTTTAGTCTTTTAGCTTACACACTCTTAAACAAATTTTCAATTTTTACTCACTATTTCGATGGAAATTCAACAAGTTTTGTGAATTTTTAATTTTTAAAATTATTGAATATTCCAAAAAATCAATTATTTTTCATCTGAATTTATTTATTTCTGTATGTTCTATACAAAAATAATATGAAAAAAAAAATATGCATTGAAAAACAGCTTGCTCAGAAGGCGGTTCATCTATTGCAAGCGCAAGTAACTCTAGTTTAGGAATGCAAAGTACTGTTACACTTGGCGCTAGCATCGGTGCAGGACGAAGAGATAGCTCATCTCATCATGATTGTCCAAGTTTATCAATATCTGATGATATACCAGCTGATTTATTACATGATTTTGAAGTTGCTTCACTTTATGGTAATTTTTTTTTTTTAATTTTTGACTTTTTATTTAATTTACACATTTTTTATGTTTAAAATTATGTAAAAGCATTGTAAAAGTTGTAAATTTTTTTTTGTATAATTTGTAACAATTTTAAAAGGAATATGTTTAATTTTTATATAGTTTAGCAAGGTTTGCTTTTTCATGTGTAATATTGCTATTTACAAATATTTTTTAGAATGCGAATATGCTATAGATAAATGAGTAAATTGTTTTGGCCTAAGTGTTTTTAAGAAAAGTTAAAATTTTATGATTTTGATGCTATTTTCAGCAGATAATGCTCATGCATTGTTTGTTCGGGCGACTTATTTGGTTTGTCATCGTTTGATTTCGTCGTGGAAAACCGATTTGAATGTTTCCTTAGCAGCTTTGGAATTACTTACGGGACTTGCACGCTTACATATAAGAGATTCAGGTAAAATTTCAGATATATTTTTACAAATTTTAAAAAGAAAATAAATTTATAAAATAAGCATATAATTTTGTATATTTAATTAAAAACTTCATTTAACATGCAGCCAAGAAATTTGCTGGTAATAAATTAATATTTTTAAAACTTAGTTCAGTATACATAGTATCTAATTTTTTGTTTAATATTTCAATAAAAGTTATGACTAACAAATATCTTTTTGTATTTTTAGATGCATTAGAATGTAAACGTGCGGTAAAATGGATCTGTGATTATATTTGCTATCAATGTTCTAGGCCACCTCCAGCTCATAGTAAAGATTTGCATAGTACAATAGTGGCTGCCTTCCAATGTACATCTGCATGGTTAATGCAGCATCCGTATCTATTACAAGACAAGGATTGCCTTAATATTGTTCTTGAGGTTGTTGAGTTAGGTATTTCAGGATCAAAAAGCATTGGAAAAATGGGTGATACTCCTAAATTTAAGGATGAAAAGGAATTGAAACCTGTTTCAATGAGGGTTCGAGATGCGGCTGAAAATTTATTAACCATAATCTTAGAACAAGTTGGCTATTTTCCAAGCGAGTGTGGGCCTGAATCCGTATCTTCCCTTCTAGATGAAACTGCGTTAGTAAAACATTGCAATTCAGTTACTACTACAGACGTAACTTTAGAGATGGCAGTTCAAAAGTTTAAATATTTTGTTACTGAGAATTCTACAATTTTAGCTCTTCTTGAAGAGCCGTTAGGTAACGACCAAGATCCTCAACCCACAGTAACACGTAAGTAAAATTTGTTTTTTCTTGGCACAAAATATTTTGTAGTATTATATATGTACTTCTACTTTTAACAATTTTAGTATTGATACGTGGTCCTTTCGGTCGCCATGCTTGGACAATGCAGTTACGCCATCTACCAAGAAGTAAGTCTGGTACAAAATACCATGCTGTTAATCCAGGTCGTCCAATTCCAATGAATGATCAGCCGCAATGCTTGCAATTAGATCAACGTTTTTTTCCAGAAATTGTTGATAAAATCGCACCTTGTGTTGCTGATTATTCAATACCTACATTGGATCAAATAAGAGACGAATATGGAAGTGAACAAATTAAACGTCTTGAGCAAATGCTTGAAAATCAATATGTTTTTGAAAAATTAGCGTGGGCAGAGACGGATAATTCTTTGGACGGATTAAGCCATGCTCATGAAGCGGTACCACCTAATATTTGTCATGAATTTCAAGCAGCTAGATTGTTTTTATCACATTTCGGCTTTTTATCATTTGATGATAGTAATAAGAAAGAAAGTGAGCTTGTAACATCAACTAATAGGTTGTTAACAGCATTAGATACAAAAAAACAAAATTTTTGTTATGACTTGGATTTATTGGATAAATTAAGCCCCAGAACTTACGATACAGTTCATGTATTTTATGTTAAAAATGGTCAATCAAATTGCCAAGAAATCATTGGCAATATGAATGACGACAATATCCGAATGATTGATCCACATTTTTGGAATATGTTACAAACATTGGGTTGGCCAGTCGAAATTGATGAGCATTCGGGATGGACTGGTTTTGTTTGGAATAGTTGGGCTTTGAAAAGTGCAACAAAATCAGGACAAAACGATCATTCAAAACGGAGTGGTGCCTCAGGTTGCTTGTTGTAACTGAAACTTGAATTATATCTTACAACAAATTATTAATTTTAGGTTTATTTGATATGAGATTTAATGGAGAATCCAGGGTATTATATTGGGCTGATGTCAGTTCAGAAATAGCGTTTGTTGTACCCACAGAGTGGAATGGGCGCCAAGAAAATACTGATGGTAATTGTTCTTCATGGAATTCGAGTGTTGGAAATGAAAGTATCAATTCAAGTGCGCAATCAAACTCAAGTGTTTGGTATGATAATAAATCTGATTCTTCATCAACTTCCGAGCAATCTTTGAAGCCTTCTGCAAATCAAAAACCAAGAACATTATCATTAGATATTGATAAAGCGAAAGAGCCTATTCCACCAGCTAGAAAGCGAACTGGTGTTTTAAAATCAACAATTCAAGCCCAAAGTTCAGCAAAAATATTTTTAGTTTGGTTGGAAAGTTTTGAAGATCATATTAATTTTCCTATTGGTATGATTACAGGCAAAAATTATATATTATTTTTAATTTGATTTGAATATTTTTAGATGGTTTACTACCTTATACTAGAACAGGTGAAGAATCTCAAACCGGGCAAATAATTCGTTCAAGTGATTGTCATATAATATTTTTACATGCATTACAATCTGGTTTGCTTCGAGTGAAATTGCAAGGTCCAGTTGGAAGAATGAGTTTCGCAACACCATTAGTAGATGGTATGGTATTAAGTCGGCGCGTTGTCGGAAATTTAGTTAGACAAACTGCATTTAATATGTCAAAACGAAGACGTTTAGATAATGATTCGTAAGTTTTACATCAAATATAGAATTGTTGATTTTTATAACTTAAAAATTAAAAATATAATTTAACAAATTCCAGTTATCAGCCTCCACATGTAAGAAGACGCTTAAAAGTTCAAGATATTGTCCAGAAATATAAAATCGAATTGACTGAACCGGAATTGTTGGCGCATTTATTTGCAAATTCTTAGATGTTTAATTTAATGTTGTATTATTTTAAAGTATTCCTTTTATAACATATAATTTAAATTATATACACACTTACTTATATTATTACATATATTTATATTTACATTATTTTTTAGAATACTGTAAGTAATAAAATATTAAGTTAATTTATTTGATAATGTTTTAATTTAAAATTTTCCCATTAACAATTTAAATATTTAAGAATCAGAAAGAAAATTCTTAAAATTTTTGAAAAACTATAGATAAACTCTCAGTTTTAATATTTACATTTTAAATGTATAAACTAATCAAATATAAAAAATTTTCTAATCTAATAAACACTATTTCATTAACACATTGTGGTGCTTTGAAATCCATCCATAAATATAAAAACAATAAATTAATAATGAAAGGAATTATACTTAAATGATTTCTTATAATTTTTTAACAACCATTAAAACATGTGTTTCCAGCACTAACAAAATTTAACTTGACTGAATTCCTTTTTTAAAACAGTTCTGCTGTTATAACAATCTCTTATCTTTTCGCTTTTCTAAAAAGGTCATAAAGATTTTCTATTATGTTTTTTCAATTATACATTTTATAAAAAGAAATATAATAAAACGATTAATAGAATTAGATAATGTGCATCATTTGGGATACATATGTAACTTGTACCACCATAATCATGTATGATATATATAATAATATGTAACTAGTTTTAATTTTCATTATAATATACACGTACAAACAATATAAAAATCATACAAATTTGTATAAAAGCGAAAAATTTATTACTTGCAATTAAAATTTATCCCTAAAAGTAGTTAGAAATTTAAAATGCCAGTTTCCTTATAACATTAACCAACATCTCAGAATTTGAGTTCATAGTTAACGCTCAAAATTCTTGTAATTTTATTTTATTCTTTTCAGCCAATTTTTATTGTTTATTTACTTTTTTTTTTTTAATTTTCTTTGCAGTTCTTTAAGATAAAATGTTGAAATTTATAGGAATATATATATATGTATAACAAGAATAAAACACTTGAATTGCAGACATTGCGTGTTTTTTGTGTATCGTATTTTAAAAATGAAAAGAAAAGCATAAAAGAGTTAGGCAAAAGAAAGAGGAACAGAATAAAGATGACGAGAGTTATAAATTTTTTTTCAATTATAGGATATTGGCGAAATGCATGTAGGTACATATATTATGCTTGTTTCAGATACATAATTAAGTGCATAATTTCTATTTCTTAAATTTCCCAGTCGAGGTAAGGTTTTAGTAGTATGAAATAAATTCATAAATGTGAAATTTAAATTCAGTGCTAGAAATATTTAATTAATTATTTTTTTTTTTTGCTTTCGAAAATTTTCCAAATTCTCCAACTTAAACTACAATTTTTAATAACTATTCGTATATACCATGATATTTAAAGAAAAATTCAGGGATTTCTTAAAATTTTGAAATTTTAGCTGGTTAATCTAATAAATTAACCAAAAAAAAAAAACTTTGAGTTATGAATTAAAATAATAATTGCGTAAAATATAAGAAAAAAAAAATATAATGGAAAATTTTCACAGTTCCACAAAAACTTTTCAATTTGGCAGAATCAAATTAAGTAGTTGTTTTAGTTAATAAAATTAATTTTTAATTATATAAAATTCTTAATATTTATTATAATAAAATCAGAAATGTTATAAACGAATTTATGATTTTGTTAAATTTTTTAAAATTCTATATGCGATAACGGCAAGAAAAAAGAGAATTTAAAGATATATTGAACGAATTTTTAACTGAAATAAAAACAACCAAAGGGTATTAAAAATTTTTTTTTTTATAATGAAAAAGCAACTTCAGGTTAAGAAATAAGGCATAAATAGAATGAAAAGAATCTTAAGAAATTTATTATGTATGTATGTACTTATATACATTAGTACATTATACACGAACACGGTTAATGTTTGTTAAAAAAAAAAAAATTTTATTCCAATAAAAATTGTTTTCTTCATGAAAAATATTAAGTTCACAAGAAAAAAAAAATTTATATGTACATATGTACATATACATACATACATATGTATATGTATACACAAATATATTATATGTATATACATATTTATACTCCATCAATATGATATGTATACCTACTCTTATAAAAATAAGGAAAAAAGGTAAATGCTACAAAGTAAAGTCCGCTGTCAGTGTCATTTTTATGATCCAGACCTAACTGAATACGCTTTTCATATAAAGACAGATTTATTGAAGGACTCCAAGTAAATAATATGTACAAGGAAGTGATTATATTATATTTATATTTATCGTTATTTTTCCTTTATTTTTATTTTTGTATATTCATTTTTTTTTTTTTCAATTTTATTTTCTCTTTCAATTTTGGTAATTATTTATAATGGATTCCTTGAATAAGGTTTTGTTTTTGTTTTTTGAAAATTTAGTTTAAAAGTTAGATTTATAATCAATTAATTATTAAATACTTTTGGTACTAAATTAATATTATGTATATATGTATATGATACCATTTATATTTAAAATCATTCTCAATTTATAAAAATTTGAACTTGAAGAAATGGTAATAATCGAATTGGAATAATCAAAATATTTGAAACAAAAATTATGTATGAAAATTGAATAAGAAATTTTATTAATTGGCTAATAAATAAAATTAATTATTATAGCTAATTAATAGATCTATGAAAGTAGGTGACAATAAAAAAGTTTTCGTACCTAGTTATCCACAAATTCGACAACTTCTTTTAATAATAAATTTTAACTTCTAAAATAAAATCTTTTGTATGAATCGTACATTTACTAACCCCGTTAATTTAAAATAATTTTACACCAAAACTACTTTTTTTTTTTTATTTTAATTTTCTGATACATATAATTTTTTTTTAGACGGCAACTCAGGCTATTTGAAATTGTAACTTTTTACAAATATTAAAAAAATCTAATCCAAATTTCTATTTTTGAGCCATGGTCATTGGAAGATAACAAAATATAAATTTTTTATTGAAGATACATATATACCTACTAATTATTACTTCAAATTCATAAAAACCTTAACTAAACCTTAAAATTGTAAAAAACTAACGGTGAATTCTTTGAAATTTTTAAAATAAAATCATGCCATACTGCCATTATTTGTTATCGTAATAAACATAGCCTTAACTGATTTAATTAATTTAATTCAATTATTATTCTATAAATAAATAATTTCTCCTAATTATATGCAAAATATGTTTATTGTAAGAATATGATAATCACTCATAATATTCCCCTCTATTATGAACATCGGTATCGGCCGATATATTATCGGCAGTTCTCATCGGTTTTGGGTTTCTTCTGTATTATGAACCGATACCGATAAAAATATTTCAACCGATTAAAAGAAGCTTTTTCATACAAATTTTTGTAAATTGGAGAAAATGTTTTTTTTTCTAATGACATTTGTTTTCTTTCAAAAGTTATTTTCAAAAAATTTTTAAAACTATTTTGAATTTGGTTTTGATGTGCTAAAAAGTTGTTGTAAGAAAATTATTTTCTGTTAAATTTGTAAAATAAAAGTATACATATATCGGGAAAATGTCACGTGCATTATATTTTGAAAGTGAAGAAACGCAAGCTATTCAAAGACGACATATAAGAGATTCAACTAATCCATTGGATTTAGACAACAAAATGTATGTTTATGTACCTATTTTATTTTATTATTTATATAATATGTACACATTTTTTAGGTTTATCCAGAATTTCAGATTATCATTCCTTGCCAGGTTTAAGTCCTCTTCCATTTTTTCTACTAACCGCGCAATTTGTTTTTTGTTGCTTACGATTTTACTCCTAAATAAAATATATGAATAACATTTTGAAAGAAAATAATTTAGAAAAAATGCTTACATTTTAAAAAAGCAATTAATTACACCAGTTTCCTTGATAAAATGAAGATTTTACAAAAAAAAAATCTGTCGTCTAAAAATTTGTACCAGCTTTTAAATCGGTGAAAACCCGACAATTTATCGTTTTCATAATACCAGCTAATACGTTTCCTATACAGGGAAAAAAAGCTTTCCCGACTCCGATAAAATTTACCGATAAACAATGTTGGTAATACAAACACAAAATTTTGCCGATAAATTATCGTTTATCGGCCGATACCGATATACATAATAGAGGGGATTATTATTCTGTTAGTAGCATCACTGGAGCTGATTGGATATTGATTAGAAAAAATTTCGAATTTTCAGAATTTATTTTATTCCGCAAAATTAGAAACGAAGATTTTTCATTAGCACGTCAAGTATTACCATTCACGTCATATTATATACAATTACAACAATATATATTTTGTGTTTATGGTGATTATGTATTTTTCATGTCAATATGTTTATTTTTGACTCAAATCGTAAAAGTATGTCCTGTTTTACAAAATCATTAATTTGATCGTTTTACATATTATGCAGTTTTGTCAAAATTTATGTATTTCTTATTTTTAATTATTATTAAATTATTAATTTGCTCATATTTTCTCTGTTTTAAAGAAATTATAATTTTTATATTAATAAGGTAAACCCAAATCCACTATGTTTTTTAATATAGATTTTTAATTTAATAATGACCAGGTTAATAATTTAAACTTTATTATAAAATGTTATGGATTAAAAGTTCCTATAACTTTGTTAAAAATTTAATAGATCCTAGTAGTTAAATTTTGTATATGCACTAGGTATTAACTATATTTTTTAAAAATTAAAATATTTCATTTTTTCGTATTTTATTAAGTATCCCTTTTAACATTTGTTTTATGTTTTGTTTTTGATATAGCTATAAGTAGTCCTATAAATTTTTATTAAGATGTTTATATTCATGTATACACAATGATAAGACATTGAATAATTTGTCCAAGATATTTTTATATTAATAAAATTTATATTTATGTGAATATGTATATATATATACATATACTTATTATGATATTTATACATTTAGACTTATATAATATATGCATATCTTTTAGTCTGATTAAAAGAAAATTCTCTAAAAATAAAGAAGAAGAAGATAAAATAAAAATATTTTTTTAAAGGATTTAAAATTTCTTGGTTGGTAAGTCAATTTTTTTTTGTTTTTTGATTTTTTTTATGTTTTATGTTTTAGGGAAACTAAAATATAATATTTTAAGAAAAAGGAATACATTTAAACAAACATCTTGTAAAAATCAGAAAATATTATAAGAATGTATAGGTAATCATATATACATACATACATATATGAATTTTTCTGTTTTATGTTATGTACAAAAACAAAAAAAAAATAAAATAAAAACAAAAATATTTCTTCTCTTTTCTTATATCTTTTTTTTTTGTTTTTGTGTTTATTTTTTTAGCCTTTTAAAATATTTCGCTTTAAAACTCTTTTTTTTTTTTTTTTTTTTGTTTTTTTTTCTGAAACTTTTATAGGCAACAGGTTTTTTATGTTTTGTTTGTTATTTTTGTTTTTTTCTTATTTCTTGTAATAATATTAATATATGTATGCTTATACATATTGTATAAGTTTATAAGAATTTTGCCTCTAGGTAAAATTGTCCTATATTTATATAATTGCATAAACAATGTGTATGTGTGTATGTCCATATGCATGTTTAAAAATATATTTTCAATACACTATTTAATATACATAAATAGTTGATGTAGTTTTTCATGTTAAAAACTATGTAATGTAATGCAACAAGTATATATATATATATATATGATATTATATATATTGACATATATATATATATATGATATTATATATATATACATATATATTATATGTATATATATTATATTTATATATATATATGATATTATAAATATATATATATATGATATTACATGTATAATATTATTTAAGGTATGAATGTTTGTTGGAATGGTTCGTATAAAAGTTTGTTCGTATATTTCTATTGTTATACAAAAATATTTTTTTTTTTTTTAAATGTTTACATTATTTTTAAACTTTCTGAAGCACATACTCAATATGATCTCGTTGAATAAAATGTGTATTATACATACAAAATATATTAATATTTTATACTGCATTTTGTACAATTATATATAAGTATTACAAGTATGTATAATATAAATGTATGTATATAATAATGTTTTTTCGCGGTTGTAAAATAATTGTATATACCTATACAAAGTTATTTTCTGTTTTTATATTTTGTGTTTTTGTTTTTGTTTTCTGAAAGATTTTTATCAATCAATTTTGTTATACAATAAGAAAAATATGAATGTTTTCACCTTACCTTATAATATACAGAGTGTTTCCTTTATATTTATATTATTTTTATTATTGTTATTTTTGTTGTATTCTCTGTAATAAAAGATAAGAAAATAACAAAATACCTATACACATACAAATATATATATATATATATATATATACATTTAAATGTAAGGAAAAATAATAATAAAAAATTGCAGAAATATAAAATTAAAATGATAATAATAACAATAATAATATAACACATAAAACAAGAAGAAAAACAATTCTAAAATAGAATTCTCTCTCACTCACTGTGTAGGTCGCTTTTACTGGGTTGTTTTAGGCTCTTCTCTACTTTATATATATATACATATATATATATATATATAAATACATGTTACTTTTCCCATTAAAGATTCTAAATATTAAAGCATAGATTTTTTACACAAACTATATATACATAAAAATATTTAAACCAACATACATAAATAAATTTATTTACTTATACATGATTCAGTTATAAGTTGAAGAGTCAAAATCTCATATCTAAAATTTTATGGAAAATCTTTGGCTATAAAATAACCACCAAAGCAAAAGAACAAATATAATAATAATAAAAAGAAATGTGTATAAAGGAAAAAAAAAAAGCATTTGCTAAAGCAATTTACATAAATTACCCAAATCATCTAGAAAATAAGAAGAGATATTTTAAAAAGCAGAAAAATGAAATAAAAAAAAAAAAAGGTAAATAACGTTAACTTGGACATTATTAAGATATTACACATAAGTATATATTTGATAAAATATTACTGAATATTTATATAGCCGAATCTAATCATCTAAGTTCAAATAAAATCTTATTTGTAAAAAATAAGTAATATTAAGCAATATAAGAGCATAAAAATATAAATGTTAAAAAGTTGAAAGCCGAAAAAAACGAGCTAGATATATGCATATAAATATTATAAGGCAAAAATATTATAAGGTTCCTAAATTAATTTCTTTCGTAGACCACTTACAGTATTTTTAAAATTTTGATAGACCTTTCTTTGATAGATTTAAATTTCTAACAGTAGCAAGGTACTCTCATGATACGAGAAAGTTAAATAAAAAACTTATTTAATTAAATTCATATTTTTGCGTAGACCCCTTCATGAGTCTTCATGGACCCCTGGGGCTCTTTATAGACCATTTTAGGAATCAGTGATTTAAACCAATCTATATTATAGCTACTTAAATGTATACAATTTGTAATCACTTACATGTTATTTTATACTTTGTAAAAAGAATAAAAAAAATATTAATTTATTTATTGTAATAACATTATATTTTGATTCATTGCATAAAATTAGGCGTAACATTATTATTGAATTATGGCATAAAAAATTTATATCAAAAATGTAAGTTTATTAAAAATTGACTTATCTTAAGATAATCAAATTGTGTGATTTCAAAGAGGAACATACTCTAAGACGAGAAAATGTGTTATTTATAACTTTTTTCAAAAAAAATAATGTATATTTTTATGCTTTTATCTATAAATTCGGAACTACATGTATAGATAAAGAATTCTAATTTTAATTAGAATGACAACAGATTTTTATACCTCGTATTTGAATAAAATTTGGAATTGTTGCCGACACCAGTAGTAAAAACTTAATTCTAAAATTTAAATACAAAAAAAATTTTATTAAAAAAAATTTTGTTTTTATAATAGCATTTATAATATATTTATTATTTTATATAATATATCTAATAATATATCTAATATTTTTAAATTTATACATACATACATGTATAATGTATAAATTTAAAAATAATATATTAAAAAATTTAAGAAATCTAAAAAATTTATAAAATTTCTTTAAATTTTTCAGAAATAATCTTATATATTACTCACACATGCATATTATGAATGGAAAGTCAATATTTATATACACATACATAATTATTAATTTAAAATATAGATATTTACATACATTTCTTTTTTAACATATATTATGAAAAAAAAAAAAAAATATGAAATGAATGAAAAGATGGAAAGAGAATGCAAATAATAATAATAACAATAATAATAATAAAAATAACAAGAAAAAGAACAGAAAAAATAAATTTGATAAAGAAATAACGTGTCCAAATATAATATAAAAAATGGTAGAAAAAAAAAATAAGAAGAGGGTGAAAAGAAGGTATAGACTTTTAAGCGCGAGTTTAACTCTCAAACTTTATATTTATCTCATATACACACTCGTACATATGTACATACTCGTACATATGTACAAAATAAAATTTACGTTATTTTCATTTTTCATTCTTCTTATATTTTGTTTTTCTTCTATTTATCTTTATTTTTAATTTTTATAATTTTTAGCACTCTACTCTTGACACAAAACATTTTGGCTCTCGCAATTTACTTTATATACCTATATATGTATTATGTATGTACATACATATATTTATATTATATTTTACATACTTATACACCAAAGTTTGTCTTATAAAAATTTAGAATATTTTGTCATTTTAGTGTTGTCGTTTTGCATTTCAAATCGAAAAAGTAGAAAAAAAAAAAATAAATAAAAATGACAAGTTTAAATCTGGAATATTTAATTTTGACATATAGGTACATAGATTTTGATGAAATTTTTGAGTGAAAGAAAGGAAACAAAAAAAAAAAAAAGAGAATAAAAAACAGAAATTTTTTTTATACTTTTATATTCCAAAAAAAAAAAAATCTCATGGGATAATTGTTAAACAATATCTACGGTGATTTTTCTTCACATTTTTTTTTCCTGGTTTACTTGTCTTTTTTATTGTCTTCATGTACAGAACAAAAATCAGTTTTCTTTCTTTTTTTTTTAATTTTTCTTCTCGACTTTATACACAAAAATTATAACCTTACTCTCTCAGGAGATTTTCTTATATTTAAAATACGATGTATGTAAGTATGTATGGTAACAAAATATACATATGTTCCAAGTATGTTTCTTCCAACATGCCTAAGTGTATGTATACACGAGTATGTATGTATTATTGATGTATCGAATGTGAACGTGTACATATGATGGTTAAAATTCTTGATTAATTACAAACAACTTTGAATATGTATTTGCTAAAAATTGATTTGCATTGCCTACAGCAGATTTAAGATAATTTTTCAGTGGAAAACTTTTTAATTTTTTTTTTTTTTGCATAATTTTTACTCTTTTCTTTCATTCTTTCTATTTTGTTATCATTGTTTTTATTTTTATTTAATTTTACTTATTTTGTTTTCTTTCAAAACTAAAAAAAAAAAAAAATGAAAAAAAAAAAAAAAAATTCTCGTCGTTTGTCGTCGTCGTCCCGTACACCAGTAATTACTGCGAATGTTTGGAAAAGAAAAAACAAGAATAAAATAAAAGAAAAATATATTCAAAAATGTTAAAAAGAATAATTGTTGCATATCGCAGGTTGCACTAGGTGCACATGCCTACATAGTGTTGCCAATTTAATATTATGTATTTTGAAGTATGCGATAAGAATTTCTGACATGGTTTTCATTTAAAATTTTTCTTTTTTCAAATTTTAGTTTTTGTTTTTTTTTTGTGATTTCGCATATTTGAAATTTGTAGCCAAATCAAAATTTAATAGACTTTACTGGAATTTGAAAATTAAATTAAAAATAAATGAAATAATCTTATACATATGTGTATGTATACATGTATGTATGCATAAGTGAAAAGAAATGTGACTCCATTATCAAATTAATGAATAATTAAATTAGAATTAATAAAAGCTTATAATTTGATTTCGATGCAAGTGAGGTGATAAATTACTTTGACTTCTGAAGAAGAAAAGTTTTAAATTATTTCAAATTATTTATAAAATTCTTAAAATTATTTGAAAATTTGTCTTAGACGTTACCTTACAATAATATTATTTATACATGAGTCAAATTTTCAAAAGGTAATATTATTGATAATTATATCTAATCTAATCTAATTATCCAATATTAAATTTAATTCACCAAATTTATAGTGTGAATTGTAGCCCTATATATAATAACTAATAAACGAAATTTAATCCCTAATGAATTGAGCGTATGAAGAGACAATGAGTAATTTGAATCATTTCAGTTAATAGGGGAGTATATAGACTTGTCCAATTGATTTAGAGAGTAATTATTTATGCAATTATAATCTTGTTTAACGGCAATAAGTAAATTTTTAATTAATATTCAAATTTTTACTTAACATTTTCTTTTCAATATTATGATAATCTGGTTATCCTTTTCATATCATTATATATTATGGGATATTATAACATATTATAGCATAATATATTCACGATAGTGATATTATGTAGTAAAATGAATATTAAAGAACGGTATTTACATGAATACATACGTAAAATGTTAACAAATGAGTAGTTTTTGTTATGATTTTTGCTTTTAATTTTTTTGCCTATTTTTTTGTAAAAATTGTCTGGATAACTTTTTGAATGAATAATTTTCATTTATACGTGAAATATACAAATGAAGAAAAAAAAAAACAGAAAAAAAAAATAAAAAAACAACAAAAAAGATGATAAAATAAGTACAATAATTGTGTGTTTGTGTATTAAATATAGAAAGAGAAAAAAAAAAGGAGAAGAATATAAGAAAAATGTAAGAAAAAGCGAAATGTCCCTCAAATCCATAGAGCTGATTGGAAATATAATCGAAGATATTATTCACTTATTTATTTTTATTTTTAATTTTTTTTTTTTTTTTGCTTTTCTTGTTTTCATTATTTTCAATTCAATCATAACTTTTTTTTGTGTTTTCTTTTATAATTTTGTTTTTTCCAACTTTATTTTTCGCTTTAGGTTTCTTAAAAATCTATTTTGAAATAGTTTATATGGTTGTTCAATTGGTAATCAAATTTCGCCTCAAGGTTTTTATATAGAAAATATTTGTTTTCTTACTTTTGCCATTTTTTTTTTTTATTTTTTTGAATATCAATTTAGTGAGCTATAATATAATAAAAGTTTAAAAGTTTTTTTTTGAAGAGGATTTAAAAATTCTCGTAATGTGAATTACCAAAATTAATTAGAAAAAAAAATTTTTAAAACTTGAATATGCAATTTGCAATCTAATTTTTTTTCAATTACCCGATTTGACCAATTGTGCAGTAACTTTAGTATCCAAATCATAGAACCGAAGATTATCATTTCCGAATTCTATAGTCAGATAATTTATGTTTAAAAATGAATTGTAAATATAAGGTAAAATTACAAGTAAGTCAGAATTCGGTAGTTTCTATATAATAAATAATAAAGATTTGAAGCAGAAATTTTTGAAAATTTTTTTAAAGACTATAACACTAAAATCGAGTTCTTAGAATTAAGATTAATGTTTATTTCTAATTATTGATTAAGAAATTGTGTTGTTTATTTAATTAATATTTTCATAAAAAATAAACAATATTTTCGAAATTATGTAATGCGAGTATGAGAATTTAGAAATTCATTACAATACGTAGAAGTATAGTACTGTTTAGCTTTAGCTTACTAAAATTACTCACTTATTGAATTCATAAAACACTAAGACACAATTACTTATAACTATGTATACTAATATTTTCTCTTTTATAACACAACATTGTGGTATGTACTAAAAATAGTATATTTATTTGTGTCATGTATAGTAAATGGTCTATAATACGTTGATTAAATATTTGGAAGGTCGTTTTTCTCCCTCACTTAAGAATTCTATTGAGTTGAAACAATTTTTACTCAGATTACAAGCTTGAATACGGAACATTCAAATATTTTACTCACGCCTAATACAATATAAATGATATTTTAGAATTTTGTATGCCATTGAAAAATTAATAAAAAATTTGACAGACAGACTGTACATATGTATGTTATAATAAAAAGACTGTTATTCTTTTATATAACTTTTATATTACGAGTAGCATATTGTATGTAACATTGTATGTGAAAAAAAAGAGTGACGCAAAAATAAAGAATTCTTTAATGTCAATTTCTGAATGGTAAATAAATAGAAAGTATAATTTTTTAAAAGGATTTGCTTAAACATAGATAAATAGAAAATTATAAAAAAAAAATAAAAAATAAAAAAAGAGAAAAAAAAATTGGTTTTTTTTTTGTACAAAAAAGGAAGAAATTTATTTTTGAGGTTAACTTTAATTGAATGTACAAAATTATTCGATTTACACGTTTACAAGTTTTATCGTCGTTTATGAAACGGGAAGCTCTTTTCTTCTCTTTCTAGATTTTTCTTTTTATCCTTTTTTTTTTTGTGATTTTATTTCTCTTAACTGTTTCTTTTTCTAATAATAGTTTGTAACTATTTTTATTGATTTATTTTTTGTATTTTATTTTAGTAAACGAAAATTAAAAAAAAAAAACAAAAGTAGAAAATAAAATAGAAGAAAAAAAATTTTTTTTTTCTTTAACCTTAACATTAAAAATTTTTTTTTTATTCTCATTTCTGCGCTCATTTATTTTTAACATTGTAAGTATGTCTTAATAAAAAATTTTTTTATTTATTGTTATACAAAATAATTTTTCGTTTTTGTTTTTATTTCAAAAATTAATAATATTTATAATTAAAAATTGATAAAAGAATTTTATCAAAAATTTATGAACCAAAAAAAAATTTTTATTTTTTTTGTTTCTTTAAGAAAATTACTTAATTTATCGCGTAACAATATAAACACAATAATAACGCGCATACACAGATAACAAAATACATATTATATGTATTTTATAAAATTATAGCTGCAGTAATTTTAAGCTTGATATTGATGATTTTGTATGCAAAAATAATGTAAAGTATGCAAATGTACTTGATTGACAGCTAATTTGACGGAAATTATGTATTATTATTATTAATTTATGTGTAATGGTGATTATACACAAAATATTGAGAAAGTTTTAATTGGTTTAAAATTTATATATATATATATATATTTTCCAGAGAGTAAGAACTAGTGGCGGCAGTAAATATATTTAATATATATTTTTAATAAAATTATCATTATTCTTATATATTATTATTTTTGAGTAAATAAGGTAATTATTGATTCATCATCTCTTTTACCGATTTAATTTTAATTCTTTGCTTTACGAAATTTTCTCTCTAAACTGTTATATTGTTATATTGTAATATAATATATTCCTGTCTACTGTTATATATAAATTTTTTTTAATTAAAATGTAATATTAATATTTTCAGAATTATTATTAAATTTTTTTAATATTTGTATATATATTTGAATATTTTAAAATAAAATCAAATTCTATATCGTAGAAATGTATAGATATATCTTAAATTTAAAATATAGTATGAATAAATTTATTTTAAATTGTTTTTAAAACAATTTATTAGAATTAATATAGGAAAATGTATAACATGGATGGTTTATTTTGAGAATTACCTAAGTTTATTTTGAGAAATTTTCAAAGTAATGGTAATGTCAATAATTTTATTGATTACCAATTAACCAAAATTATCATTTAACCCAATTTTATGGCTTCTTTAAACTCAATACAGATCAATATTTCATTTCAATTTGCAGTAGATTTAAAGTAAGTTATAATGTATAATCAGTATGTTTCGGCAAATAAAGCTCTTCAATTTTATCTCATTTAGCATAATTTTATAGTTTCAAATTGAAGAAATTATTATCTACAAATATAAATTAATTGTCAATCGCTAAATGTATATAAAGAAGATTACCGAATTTTGTATTTCTTAGGAGACATTAGAATAATGATACATTCAGGACAAGAGAAAAGTAGTAAGGTCTAATAATACAAATGGTACAATGGAAGAGAAATGCGAAAACGAATAAGATGAGATACCTTTGTAGAGGTTCGATTCCTTGTAAAGAAATGAAAAAATAAAAGAATTACTTGTTGTCCAAATAAAAATAAATTCTATTCTATATATATTTTATATTGTCATAACATATTATTCAAAAAAATATATATATTTTGAAAATTTTTTCTGTTTTCTAGGAAAAAAATAAATTATATTGTATTTACAATAATTTTTGTATTTGTAAAGATAATAATTTTTTAAATAAAATAATTTCTAAATAATATTTTATAAAAAATTTATTATACAAAATAAATTCTTAAATCTTCAAAATTTGAAATTTGCCTAAAGTTCAATAATAAGTTTTTATATTTTAAAATAATTAGAATAATTTAAAATAATATTTATAATAATATTAGAATTTATATATGTACATATATAAAATTGGTGTATTATTTCGGTATAATATATATATATATTTATTTCGGTAATAAATGTGTATATGTATATATGTGTATATTATATGAATATTATATACACGATAATGTTAACACTTTGCGTCCCAATATATCACCGATGAACAAAGCAATAGTTTTTTACTCATAGTTATGACTTATGAGTTTTTTCTTTTTTTGCCGGCCAGCACGGGTTTTATCTAATACATCGGACTTATTCACACCACCGGTACATTGTGGCTCAACATTAGTTTTTTTTTTTCATATTCATCGGTATGAGACTAACATGTTAATTATTACATAATCTATTATTTAATATTTCCAGTTTTCTTTTTTTGATTTGTTATCTATAACAAGAATTTACTACTGTAATTATGTAACCTTATATAAAATTCGAATAATATATAAACATAAATATATATTTTATGAATAGATGGCGTTCAAAATGTGCATAATATGTATATATACATATGTTTGTAAGAATATTTTTGAATTCATAATTTCCCTTTTTTTTTTTAAATATTTTTATATTATTTTTTATAGCGCGCGCATTTTCTTAATCTCATTAAAAAATTATTATCAGTGATGATGTTTATTGCATTAAATATTATTTTATGTGTTAGATTTTTTTTTTTTTTTTGTTTCATTATTGTTTTTCTGTTTTGTTCTTGAACTTGTTCTTCCTCCATCTGGGGTGATATATGACATTTTTCCAATTAAACTTGTTTTTAATATAAAAAAAAAATTATTTTATTATAAATTATTCGTTTTATATATTATATATATAGGTATACATATACATGTATACCATATTATACCATAATATAATATTATTATATAGGAATATTATGATGATGATGATGATAATGATATATTGATGATAATAATGACGATGACAATGATAATGATAAAAACCTATAAATCTATAATATAAAATATTATATTTTTATGTATATAAATGTATGTACGTATGTATGTATGTATATGATGAAAATGTAAAGGCAATATATGAATATTAATTTTCTTTTATGGAAACTTTTATTTAACAAATTCATGGAAATGGTTGTTGTCTTGTCTTCTATTTTTATTTTTGCTTTTCTGTTTTTTTTTTTTTGTAACATTCTTTTTTCGGAATTTCTGATACTCCAATATATATATGTATGTATATATGTATAAATATGGGAAAAATATGAATCTATATTTCTATATATATGTAAAACATAGAAAAATCATTGTAAATAATTTGTAAATTTGTGTATGTTTCATGTACATATTTTTTTTCTTCCTATTCTTCTTTTTAATATTTTAAATTTTTCTCTCGTTTTTTTTTTCATTTTCTGTTCCCTATTTATCTTTATTATAAAAAAGAAAAATATTTTGTCTTTTTTTTTTATTATTATTATTATTATTTTTGTTTTTTGTTTTGTTTTTACATAATATTACATTAAATATCTTAAAGGCTTTAAATGTTTTTACCTTTAAAGATATGCTTTTATTAATTTCTCTAAAATAATAACTAAAAAGAAAAACCAAAAAAAAAAAAAAAATTAGTTTTAGTATTGCAAAATTTGCGCAACAAAAATTATTTTAAGAATTATTCCATGCTTCGATATACCAAAATACAAGATAAAATAATTATGAGAATATATACATGTTAATATACATGTATATATATATTTAGAGATATGTACATATAATAATAATGTATGTATAAAATGTGTATACAATATAAAGTACAAGTATATTGAGCTCATAATATAAGAGAATAATAATAACAAGGAAAAAAAAAAAAAACAAGTACAAGGCAAAAACAACTGAGCAGACTGATTGGAATAATATTGCCGCCGGCTTTTTATTTTCTCCTAGTACACTATGAAAATGATTTTTCCTTTTAAGTTTTTCTTATTTATTTTTTGTTTTTAATTTTTTTATTTTGTACCCTTTTGCTTATCATTGTTTAGCTTTCCTAAAAATCTTCAATAATTTTTATTTTCTTCACTTTTTTTCTCTATTTTTGTTTTTTTTTTATTTCAAGAAGAAAACACGAATAGATAATAATGAAGACCAAAATAAAAAATAAAAAAAAGAAATAGAGAAAAAAAAGACCAAAAATACAAAAAAATTGTAAAGTGTCGAAGCCATAAAGCTTCAGAGTTTCATCTTCTTAAAAAAAAAAAAAATTTTTTTTTTTTATTTTTTCTTTTTTTATTTTTTGATATTAACTTAACTTGAAATAAACACTGAACTGGACTATAGAAAAGTATTAATTGTAAAAATTCGGTTGATATGTCGAGAGAGAGAGAGAGAGAGAGAGAGAGAGAGAGTCAGAGAGAGAGAGAGTGAGTAGTAAATATAATGATGATGACGATTGCGATAATAATGTGGTATTAAAAGAAGAGATGGCGATGGTGATGGTGTTTATGATGCTGGTATTAATATGATGATGATGCTGGAACTGTTGATGCCTTATTATAGTTATAATATTATTTTTATTATTTTTTTTTATTCGAATTTTTCTTTCATTTCATTTTATTTTTCCCATTTTTTGTTTTGAATATTTATTATTTTTTTGATATCATTATATTAGAGTATGTATGTATATGCAATATAATATTGTAATATTTAAATGTATTTGTAAAAAAAATATATTAGAAGCAACTACATGCTTATACATATTATAATGTTATTTATGTATGAATGAATATATGGGAGTAAGTGAGCAAAACGCGCTTTAGAGTATATTTACGCCTTCGCTAAATCATAAAGTTAATTTATCCATCCTATATGATCATTTTTTGTGTTTTTTTTTTTTGTTATTATTTTTCTGTTTGATAACTAATGCATTTCCATTTATTGCTTTTTTTTTTGTTTTTGTTATTAAACATTTTGCCTCTGTGTCTTATTATAAGAGAATTTTTCTCTTTCTCATTGGGCTTTTGCATATTTTTTTTTTTGTTTCGTTTTCTTTTTTTATTGAAATATTTATAGTGTTTTTTTTCTTGTTTTTTTTTCTAGTAGTTTTGAAAATATTCATGTTCATGTTATAAGAAAATAAAATAAAACTGTGATTTTTTTTTTTAATAATTTTGATATTGTCAGGTGAAAAGTTTTACATTTTTTAATTTTAGAGCAGGAATTTTTTGAATTTAATAAAATTTTAATTAGAATAATTTTAATTTGGTTTCTTTTTTAATTTATTTATTTTGAACATTGTAAAAATGAAAAATATATTGCGATAATTTTTGTTTTTTTTTATTGAACCTAAATTCTAATTAATTTTATATTGATTTTTTTTATATTTTGCGTTCCAGACAGACAAAACTTCATATTCTTTCCAATTTTCGTATAATTTGTGTTACAAACGAACGCAATTTATAGTATTTTTTATTCCATTTTTCATATATTCCGCGTTTCAAGACAAAATTTCATTCTCCAAACAGACGAAATTTCAATTTTTATTAATTTTCCACAAATTCATCTTTTCCATCGCAATATTCAATAATTAATAATTCTAATGCTGTCAATTATAATTTGAAATAATACTTTCTTTCTTCTTAAAATCTAATAAAGTTTCTCGCTACAATCTTTTGTTTTTTGTATACAAAAATTCGGTGTTTTATTTGTAATTCTTTTAACATAATAATTTTATTTCCTATAACGTAACCTTCTGTCTTATTTTAGTATACTTAGTTGAAAGAAACTAAAATATTTTATTATTTTTTAAATTTAAAATAACACTCTTTGCATTTAATACAGCAGTATGCAGGAGCAGCAAAAATACAAAACAATAAAAATAAAATAACAATGAGAAGAAAAATAAAAATAACAAAATATAAAAATAGCCAACATAATAATAAAAAAATAACGAAAAAAAAAACATACGAAAACAGGTATGTTGTTAAGAATTATGTTGACGACATTAATATGGCGACATTGTTTGTAGTTCGTTTTTCTAAAAAGAAATTCAAGTAAAAAAAAAAAACTCATTCAAGTAATACCAAAAAAGTTATGTGGCTTTTTGGTATTAAGGAAAAGAAAAATACAATAAAAATAAATAATAAAAAAGAGTAAATGAGAAATATAAAAAAAGAGAGAGAAAAAATTTTGTACTCTTGTGAATTTTTAAGAGAAGACTACAGTTATTGTGAGAAATCAACCGAAGAAAATAAGGAATAAAAACATAATATTTAAAAATTCAAGACTTGGAATGTGATGTGAACACTAACAAAAACATTATATTGGTATAAATTTTGTGTTTAAATATATATATAAATGTATACATATATTGTTTATTTATTTAAAAAGGTGTTATAAGTTTGCCTTTTCATTATCGAATCAATCTTCTTAATGATTTTTTATTTTTTTATACAAAATTTACTACTCAATTTTAAAAGAAAAAGTATTATTTGTTTTCTTAAAACTACAGAAAATTATATAAGTATAACAAATAAACATTAAAATTATGACAGAAATGAGTCCAAGTTTTGTTTGGTTTGATCTTGATGTTAGAAAGAGTGATCTTGGGTTAAAACTCACAATTTGAATTATTTTGCAAATTAGGTCCAAAATAGTTGTTATCTGCTTCTTTACCCGTTTCATTAATTATTGCCATAATAACGCAAGCATTAAATAGATTGTATGTATTATTTAATAATTCTAAATTTTCAACTCCTTATACTATTTTCTTTCTCCTAATTGTTAAATGAAAACCATCTTGTTTGGAATTTCAAGTCTAAGTGGTAGCTGTTTTTAATTTTTAAGCTTTTTGTGCAATTTGTGCATTTTTACAAGATACCTGAAAGTTAATCTAATCTTCGTTTGTTATATGGTTGTTTCAATTGACAAATCAATTTATTTGTAATATTTCCCATTTTAGATTTTTCGTTTGAAATCATTTAAATGATACTGATTTGAAAATTATGATAAAATGACTAATTATTTTCCCACTATTTTAGTAAGAATTGAAATTAGGAATTAATGTTTGTGAAGATAACATTAAATATTATTTAAAATACAACTTTTTAAATATTCATGCGAAACTGATAAATGAATTTTATAACTTTCACTGCTTTACCATTTCAAATTATATCAACAATAGAAGGAATATTCTTCTTTGTATTTTGTTATCGTCAACATTTAGTTGTAAACGGTTATAAAATTATTTAAGGTTCATTTTTAAAAGTCCTTCAACTTCCGAAATATTTAAACTAAATATTAAACAATTAAAACAAAATCCTCTTTTTCAATCCTAATTCATAGAATTTTTCATTGTTAATTTCTTTTATCCTCTTACAATTCATAATATATTTCTATATATTAAATTAAGGCAGGTAACAATACCAAAAAAAAAAAAAAAAATGTGTCATAAAATGAAGCATATCGTATACAACAAAAATATTTTTATACAGGATATAAGCATTAATTTATTATTTAAAATTTTACTATATATAACAATATATTTAAAAATTTATCAAATTCTATTGAAAATGATTGTACAAAAAAAAAAAAAATTGTTGTTTTATTTTTTCTTTTCTTTTATTTTTGGTGTTATACATTATAATTGACAAGAAATTGTAAAAGTTAACAAAAAAAAAACTATTTATTATCACATTATTCCTTTTTAGCACATTTCCAATAAATTCGAAATTTAAAAATGTGCTTATAATAACAATTTATTCTGATGCGTATGCTTTTAAATATTTTAAATATTTTAAGAATCCGCAATGAAACTTTTTTTGTTCTTCCTATATTTTTCTAGTCAGAGAGTGGCTTACAATATCACCATAAATTCCTGTAAGATTCTTGGAAGATTTCTTTGAAGATATTAACTTTCCTTAAACGAAATAAGTATAGAATAAGTAGCGGTTCAACTTAATTATTTTATTGAATATAATATGAAAATAATTACATTTATATAAGAGAGAAAAAATAATAGAATATAAATCATATAATCCCGTTATTATATGAACATTTCTGTTAAAATACCAATTCTCTCCTTATCTTCTCACACCCTAAAAATATGCAATATATTATTTTCTAATTTTAAACGAATAGCCTAATATAATATTGTATTTTGAAAAAAAAAAAAACTAATTCCACTTGATAAAAGAAAAAATGTGCTTCTTTACAAAACCATTATTTTGAACCGAATTTATTTCTTTTTCTTCAATTTCTCATTTTTTTTTTTTCGATATTAAAAAAAATTCCTGACATCTCAAATATATTCATAATATTGTATATGTACGTATAATATTAAATATGATTGTATTAGTTGAAAACAAAAAACTTTTTTACTTCTTTTCTTTTTTAAATACTCATATTTCAGCATTTTATCGTTATACAAACTCAGCTTAGTTATGATATGCATAAATGGTTACAGGTAGGTTACTATTTATAATACTATTATTTATATTATTATTGTGTATGTAAAAAAATATAAATACAGGTACACTGAATAGATGTATGGCAGGTTCTTATACTCATTATAATACCTACATTATATTATAATATTATATTTAAGTGTATAGGTGCACGTATGGATTTAAGTTAATATCACAATTTATCTGAAATATTTATTATGGTTTTTTTTTTCTCTCTGTCTCTTGATATTGTATATTGATATTGTTATGTATGTACATTTATGTGTATTTGCCTTATACTCAGATTTGTTAAGGATTCTTTATGGTTCATAACTTGAACTAAAATATTTTTTTATATACATATTTTCATTTTTTTTCATATGTGTGTAGTTATTTATACATTTATGTTGTAAAATTGTTATCTATTGAAATACGTATAATATAGTAAGTGGTATAGTATTATGTAGAGATGTATATTATATTGTTATCTATAAAAAAAAAGAAGTAAAATATCTTATGGTTTTATTATGTTTTGGATACCAATGGAATGTTGAAGAGAGAGAAAAATTTTGTTCTATTTTTTCTTTTATTTTTCTTTCATTTTAGAATGAGAAATGCAAAAAAAAAAAACAAACAAAAAAAAAATAAATGAATGAGAATTTAAATTTCTTGTTGTTTCTTCTCATCTTGTTTTTCGTTTAGTTTTTTGGACACCTTTAAGTAAAGAAAATATTATAATAGTAATATTGATAATAACAATAATCAAAAAAAAAAAAAAAAAAACAAAAATAATAGTAATAATAATAAAGATAAAAAATTCTCTCTTATACAATCCTTCTCACCGTTTTTTTCTCTCTCTCTCTCTCTCTCTCGTTAATAAACTAAATATAATATTGAGATATTAAGGTAAAAATATTTTATAAGGAAAAAATTCTTTTAGTTTTGAAATGATCGCGAACGTTTTTACATCTAATTCGCGCCTCTTATAAGATAATTTTTTTTCCTCCATTGTATATATTTTTTTTTTTAATAGAAATTTTATAATTAAAAGAATTTTTATATTAAAATAAAAAATTGGAAAATTTATTTCAACTTTAAATTCTCTTTGTTTTAAATTTGTATTTTTTTTTTTCAAAAATATACAAATTTAATTTTCCTTTTCTCATAAAAATATAATAAAATTCTGTGCATTTTATTTATTAATTTTGAATATAACAAGGAAAATTATTGTTAAATATATGTACTAAGAGTAAAGAAAAAAATATTAAAGAATTATAAAAGAAATAATTTGTTTATTTTCCAATTTTATTTGAAAAATATCATTGAAAAAAGAAAAACGGTAGGAAAATTAAAAAAAATATTATAAGAAAATAACCGGAATATTTTATATATATATTTTTTTTGTGTTTATCTACATATGTACATATTAAATGTGTTGTACAAGAAATTATAAGAAAAAATATTAAAATTTAAAGAAGATTTTTATTACAAAAAAAAATTAGTGAGTTTTTATTTTCCTTTCTGTATTATTAAGATTTAAACGGGATCAAAACAGAGAAAATTATGATTTTATTTATTAAATGTTTTGTATACAAATATTATTAATAATAATTTTTAGTTATAGTTAAAGAAGAAGAAATATAACAAATTTATAAAATGCAATTTAATTAAAGTGTCATTCATAGTATTCTTAAGAAATATACATGTGTGTGCTATACAAAATAAATTTTATTTATAATAAAAAAAAATATTTTATTTTCAATAAAATTATAAGAAAAATTACAAAAATCAATAGTTTATTAATAAATATTGATAATATTAGAAATAAATAATCTTAAGTATCGTGCCGAAGCGATAACAAGTTCACATTTTGCATAGAAGAAAAAAAAATATTTTAATGTACATGTAAAGAGTGAAATTTCGACAAAAAGTGCATTTATTAATAACAGAAAGGAAGTCAATTTTTTCTGAGTTTCTTATAAAATAACCTACCCACATATACATAATATTTAAATTCAATTTTTCAATACAAAATATAACAATTTGTTATATTAAATTTAAAAAAAGAAATAATAAAAAGTGTGAAATGAGTAAAAAAATAGAAAATTGAAAAGGAAAAGAAAGAAAAATTAATAGCTAGCTATTTTTATAATTTTGAATGCCGACGAATAAATAATTTTTAGAATTAATAATGTTATATTATGTATAAATATATTAACAATAGCTCACCTACATAAATATTTTGTTTTATTATCATATGCAACATTTAACAAAAATACTCCTATATTTATGCAAATTAACAAAGATAACAAAAAAAAAAAAACAACAATAGTAACAACAACAACAAGCAAAATATCATAAATCTGGAATATTTTTTTTATTGTTTGTTTTTTTTTTCCTTTTATTTATTTGTTATTCATATATTTTCATTTTGTTATTTGTGAATTTCTTAGAAAAACAAACGAAATATATTAAGGAAAAATAAAAATTAAATAAAAGGTTTGATATATTTTTTTTTATGATTTTAATTTTTTTTTTTTTTATTTTTTTTTTTTTGCATAATAATTGTTATTATAAAATATAAATATTTCATTTCATTTTGATAATTTATATTTGTATATAATATATATATATATATATATATATATACAAATATATATATATATTTACTTATGCACAAATATTTCTTATTGTTTTCTTGTGTTTTCTTTGTATATCAACATACATTCATGTATACATATAATATGTATATGTATATTATGTTGATCGTATGTGTGTACATATCTAAAATTGTTAGACATTTACTTTTTCTATTATTATTATTCATTTAATATTGAGTAATAAAAAAAAAAAGAAGTTAAAAAGTTTCTCGCTTAAGTCATTCATAGGTTGCTCGCAAAATAAACAAAAAAAAAAAAAAACAACAAAATATTCAATCGAAATTTCTTTTCAATCACAATATGTGTACATATCCAAATACATGTGTATATGAATGTGTGTAAATATACGTTGGTAGTCATGTAGATGTTGTTTTTTTTTTTTTTTAATATAGTAGGATCCCTGCTGCTGTTTCTGTTGTTTGTTATAACCAATGTTACATAGATTTTTTTTTATATTTGTTTTTTTTTATTTTTTGGAATATTTATTTAAAGAAAAACAAAAAATAAAAGCAAATTTTTATTTTATATTTTTATTGTTTTGAATTTTTGATAAAACGAAAAAAATGTCTTTTTTGCTTCTTTTACCTTTTATTGGTTTTGTTGGTTTTAATATGTGTTTTTTTCTGTTTTTTGGGTGAAAAAAGTTAAATAATGTTTCCTGGTTAAATATTAAAATTATAAAATATAAATACGAGTATATATGTTACAATCATAGGCCTAATAAGAATTAATACAATTGAATTTGAAAAAGAATTTTATGAGAAATGGTATTTGGGGCTAGAAATGAAAATTGGAAATAATTGTTGCTTTAATTAAAAATCTGTTTTTTCTATAGTTTTGTAAGATATTATAATTAGCTCCAGATCGTGGCAATTTTTGACTGTATGAAATATGAAAATAATGTCTAATTAAAAATTGATAAAAATTCTGTATAGAGTTTCTGTATTTTTAAAAGATTTGAAGAAAAAAAATATAAATTTTTATATATTTCATATTAGAATAGATTTTTCTATTTAACAAGTTTAGTGTTTTTATTTTACTCATATCTATTAGTGTTTTTATTTTACTCATGTCATATTTTTTAAAAAAAATGTATAAGGTTACGAGTATATTCAAAATTTGAATTTCTCATTATAATTTACTTAAATGTTGCAAAAAAAAACCAAGTTCTTCAAGTAAACTTAGGGTATTTTATTAGGCTGCTCCCGGGCTTAAATTATAAAATAATTACATTTTTAGAGTAAATTACTTTATAAACTTGGTTATTTATTACCTGTTATGACTTCTATATTCAATCGAATTCTAAACTCTTGGATTTTATAACTTTTCTCTTAAAATAGATCTTAAAATAAAATATGATTTAAATCCCAGTATAAATTGAATATATCTAAGACTTGTTATTTAAGATATTTCAAAATGCTTTGAATAAGAAAGAAAGAAATTCGGCATTTACTTAATAATTTTATGTTTTCATGATTAATGAATTAAAATGTTAGGAAAATTTAAAAGTCTACAAGCATATGTAAATTTTTATAGTCCATAAATATAAGTTGATTGATAATGGGAACATATCACCATTTATAAAGATAGTTTCGAAATTTTGTCAGTATTTCAGAATTTTATACGATTTTTCGAAAATTCATTGTAACAGAAAATATTTGCAAAAAAAAAAAAAATGTATTAAACACTTAAGGCATAAAAAAAGATGTGTTCCTTGCTGGGCAATTTTTTTTTTTTTTTTTTTTTGAAAAATGTGATTTTTTTTTCTTTTTTTTTGTTGTTTTTGGTCTGCTTTTCATACTACTAAGCAATTTATCTCTTGTACTTTGCTTTTTTTTTTTCAAAATTTTTATTCATTATATATTAAAGGTAAAATTTTAAAATTCACCTTTCTTGGATATGAGTAATTTGATACGAAATTTTAAAACAGATGATTGCACATTTTTACCTCAATTCAGCTTGAAATAATATGTGTGGAAATTATTTATACATTTATACTCTATAATATTTAATTGGTTATGTATACATATAAATATAGTTGGTTAACTTTATTTTTAATATTATATATATATTGTATTTATTAAATATAATTAAAAAAAATTATATGTATGTTTAAATATAACCATGTATTTAAAAGTAATTTGAGAAGTTTAGTTGACACGTTCATTTTCATCAAAGATTTCTGTTTTTTTTTGTTGCAAAAAAAATTTAATATATATATATCTTTTCTCTTCTGTAATATATTTATATACACATACGTATGTATAAAAGTACAAGGTCTTAAAATGAGGGACACTCCACACAGTACTCGTATATTAAAAATTTCAATAAAAAAATGTTAAAATAAAATATAAAAAAAAAAAGCAAAATTTTTATGAAAAAAAAAATTAACGACTGTTTTTAAGGCATCACAGTGAAGAAAAAAAAAACAAATAGTGGAAATTATTATTGTCACAACATAACAGTTAGAAAACTTATACAAAAAAATACGAAAAAGACAGTAAGAAAAACTTTGAAGACGATGATGATGTTGATGATGAATAAATGAAAATTTAAGTAAAAAGACAGTTAATGTTGTCAATATAATTAATATATGAGCAAAAAAATAAATAAATGAAAAAAATAATTGGAAAATCTTGTGTTACGTACATATAAAATAAAGTTAAGAAAATTTTCAATTTTCTTTCCCTTTTTTTTTTTATTGAATAGGCACAAATAAATTTAAATGGAGGTTTCAATTAAAAAAAAAAAACGGGAAAAAAAGTAGAGTTGACCTTGTCAACTCTGTGATATCCGTACGAATTTGTTATCCTATGTGCGAATAAAGATGCCATAACTAACTATGGAGCAGACTATGACTTTAAGTTGCCGTATTACCATATTAATTTATGCAAAATTTTAGTGCTGTGTTTTTCAAAATACTGTGTGTGCCAAACTACTATTGAAGTTGAATGGCAGCTATCGGAAAGAGCCAAGAAATTTTAACGAATTTTATCAAGCACATCGGCCCTATTAATATATTCGCTTGTGTGCAATATCTATATTACAGCTTTTGTAGTTCCTGAGATATAGCCAACTTTTGAAGTTGTATTGCAGGTACCAGAAGGAGCTAAGTAATTTCAACAACTTTTATCAGACACATTGGCCCTACTAATATATTCGTTTTTGTGAAATTTCAATTCCATAGTTTTTATAGTTTCTGAGATATAGCCAAATAAATTTTGAAGTTGTATGGCAGCTACCCGAACCGGTCCCCTAATCATGTCCAATTTAAATAGGGTTCTGGCACTTACTACAATAAATCATTTGTGAAAATTTTGTGAACTTAGCTCAATTAATTTTTGAGTTATCGTTGTGACGGACGGACGGACAGACAAAGCTAAATCAACTCAGAATTCGACGCTGATCAAAAACATACACTTGAGTCTATATCTAAGACCGTTATTTCTCAGCGTTACAAATGGTAAGGTAAATTTAATATACCCTTCGAACATACGTTCGTACGGGTATAAAAATTACATATACTTTTAACTGAATAATTGTGTGTACATATATAAATAAAAGGCGGTTAATTACCATTAATAATGTTATTAAATTATATGCATACAATATAAATATATATTCATATGTATATATGCACAATCACATAAATTACTATAATATTCTTTTTACTGTAATATTTTCTTATTATTTTTTTTTTTTTTGTGGTATACCGTGAAAATATAAAATCAAAATCCAAATCGAATACATTTTCTTCTACAACTTTTTTAATTAAAAAGTAATAAAATGTAGTTTTATATACAATATTAAATTATAATTATAATTAATATATATATATATATATATATATATATATATATATATATATATATTCATTAACATTATATATATACATACAATACAATGTTGATGCGATTATAAATTAACCTCAATTAAATTTTCTATATAATTGTCAAAGATCATAAATATTTTATACTTTTATTCTTGAATACGATGCTATTTTATAACTAATATGTTTTTTTTTTTTAAAAAGGACTTTCTTATAAAGATTATTAAGCATTAATTCTATACAATATTATAGTTACATAAATATATATTAAGAAAAAGGTTAAGATAAAGAAAAATATTGTAAATTAAAGTTATTAAGTAGCATTGAATATGTGGTTTATTTTTCTATTTTGTTTTTCTCCTCCTAGAATATAATTTACATACAATTATATTGAGTATATGTAATCATTAAAAAGAAAAGAAAAAAAAAAAAACAAAAATTCCAATCAATATTTAATTTTAATTTAAAACTTGTGTTAAGTTATAGGCAAACAGAATGAGAACAGAATAAAATAGTATTTCAAAATCTATTCAACTGTAAATCTTATGATTAAAATTTACATATACGAGAATATATATTTAATGTTATCTAATATTCTAGTAGCTGCAACATTGACAATGTTGTAATTATGTAAGATTATATATAAGAGATTTAAAACCATAATTATGGTATACATATAAAATAAAGAATTTATGATTAAAATCTAAATCATTCATGATTTAATTTATTATTCTGTTTCGGGTTTTTTTTTTTTTCAAGAAAATCATTAAGAAAATATCTATTTGCAATTATAAAATGTAGAATTATAAATATTAGAAGACATAGTCTTCTAGAAGAGTTTTTATAGAGAAGAGGTACCTAAATTTATTAAAATATTTGGAATAGATACATAAATATTCGGAAATTTCGAAATTTAAAATTAATTTTTTAATAATAAAATTTTAACGCCTTACTAAATTTTAAATATAAACTCTTTAAATTAATTTGATGAACATGTAAGCAAGGGTGACTACAATAATATTTCACTATTATTGTTGAATGTGCTAATAACGTCGGTGTTACAAATTTATGTTATTTGAACACAGTTGTAAGATTGTTTTATTCGAAAAAGTATGTATAACAGCCAAATTAGTTTTGAAGAAATTGTTGTTTAATTTGATGTAAATTTTTTGTTTTGTATTAATAAGAAAAATTTTTATTTTCTTTAAGTAGCTTTTATAGATAAGGGAAAAATACTTGTTATACAGTATATATAAAAATTGTAGGGTACATTTGGAAAATAATAAAAATATTTTACGGCGAAATTTGTACAAATAGGCTTATGGACCTCAAAGACATAATGATTTTTGGAAAAAGTATAAAGAATAAATCTTATTTTAAAATCAAAATTCTTATTATTCAATTTAACTAATATGAACGCCAGTATTATTACAATTTAATTTTTAGCTTATGGGTTAAGTTAATCGAAAATTTTTATTCAAAATCACGTTCTCTTTTATTATCAACCTTTAAATGAATTTTTTTAATCCCAATATAATAGAGAAATAAATATATTTGTATTTGTATAAATATATTTTTGAGACCCTATTTATAAGGTGTATATGTATCTAGAAATTTATGTTCTTTGAACTATTGATTTTGTATAAAAGATGCTTATAGCTTTCAGATATCATTTGAACAGATGCTATAAATTTTATTAACCTTGTATTTAATTCAGAATTCAATATTCAATATACAAAAACAATTTATTATTAGTTGGAATTTTAATATATCAGTTGTGATATTTAGTATTAATCATAATTGCATTTAATATTAAATAATATAAGAATTAAATCTTAATTATATAAGTTTTATTACTTATTATAATTATATTTTATTATTTAATATTCAATTTGTAATAATATATTTAATTAAATTTAATAATCTTGTATTATAAATGCATAAACTTGAAATGTAAATTATTATTTACGCGATAAAATTTAACAAATTGAAACATAATTATAATTGTATGTTATTATTATAATATAAGATTAGCGGAAATTATAATATGACAATTAAGATATCTAACTTAGAAAATAAGAAAAAAAAACAAATATACTTACATATATAAAATTAATCTATTAATGTTAGTCATGGAAATGTTGTGCTTAAAACAATTGAAGTTTTTTATAATAGAATTTTTACATAGTATAAAATAAACATATTGACTGCATTTATATTCTCATTATCTTATATTATGTATACTCACACATAGATAATTAATATTAGAAAATGATATTATTGTAGAAGAGAAAGAAAAATTTGCGGAATTATAGTTAATTTTTGTTTTTGTTAAAAGACAACCCAAAAACAGAAACAAATACCGCCTAAAAATTAAATTAAAAATATGCTGTGAAATTTAAGATTTATTTGATAGAATGAAGAAATTCTTAGAAAAACAGTAACCGAATAGCAAGAATAAAATTAAATTTAACTTAGTTTATAAAAAATATAGTGTTAAAGAACATTTCATATACATATATTTATTTTTTGTTATTCTTTTTACCTTTTCTCAAAAGTCTAACACTAAATTTTGAGAAAAGCAATGTATATATACATATATATAGAAATTATATTGTAATTTAAAACTACTAATTTTCGCTTTAGTGGTCATTTAGTGAACTAAAGGTATTAATTTTCATTAAAAATTCTATGTTTCTTTGTCTTATTATATACAATATAATATACATATATACAAATACATTGTATTTAATATGAAAAGTAGAAGAGTATTATGTATAGTGTGGGTAATATTTTAAAGATATTGTTTTAAATATATACATATACTAGTATACGTGTATTATTGTAAAATTTTCATTCATAAAAAAATTTTAGAGTAAATTTTTCAATTCAAATAAAACAAAGTATATAATATGCAAAAAAAAAAAAAATGATCTTGCTCTGTAGATCTTGATCTGTAGCCATTAGAGCAAATAACAAATAAAATTTACAATTCAGGAATTTTGTTAAATAGTTAAAATAAAAATGTCAATTTAAATAAACAAGTGCAAGAAAATGTCACCTTAGCCGTGAAATTTTTTAATAAAAAATATAATATTATATACTCGTACATATAGAACAATATACTGGCACATATTTTATAGCAATATACAAAAAAAAAATGGATTATAAATTTGATTAAGTGGAATTTGCCGGAATATTTTAATTTTCTTTTTGGCAAATATTTTAATTTTTAATAATAAAAGTTTTGAATCGCATGTGTTTAACATGCATATATAAAAATAAAATGTGTACATACGAGTATATAAAAATGAAAAGAAAATATTAGTCAATTTTTAAGCGACGGGACATAATCTCCTGGGGTTGGATAATCTCTTCTATAGAGAATAATTTCATATATAAAAATATATTTCCATATCCGATTATATAAATTGGATCATAAATTTACAATTAAATAAGGTGGATCATAATTTTCACTCCCATTTTTTTTTTTTTAAATAAGTATGGGGTTTTTGGTTTTTTTTCGTTTTCTTCTCTTTTTTTAATGAGTCATTGCATATATGGAAATTATAATAAAAATAACACATAAATTTTCTATATATTACTTATATAATATAATTAAATATAAAATATTTATGAAAATTAAGAAATTAAAATTTTAATTTTATTTTAATATAAGAACTTTATGTTATACTTATTTGATTGGAAATTATAATATATTTAGCTTTATTCTACTACTAGACGCGTTACAATTGTGACGCTCACACTTTTTTTTGTCACTTCGTAATTTTTTTTCGTATTCTACTAGACTCTGTTGACAACACAAAATTGCGCGATTAAATATGACAATTTTTTAAAAATGCATCTAGCAGAATAACATTATAGTCGCTTTTTGTGACAAATAGTGAGGCACGCGTCTAGTAGAATAGAAAATTTTTCACCGCACACATTTTTATGTGCGAATGCGTCTAATAAAATAAGGGTGATTGAGAAATTATTTTTAAGTTTAAGTAAATATTTTAAATTTTTTTTTTTGTTATCATGCTTGAAAATTCCTAGTTGAAAATTTACTTGAATTCAATTTGATTTTTGTTTTATTGGTAATTATAGTAATATTATTAGTGTAGTAAGCACAATACCTATTTATATGCTCTTGTGATTGTGTTTTTTTAAAAGAAGATGGCGTGTAGCATATCGTGTAAATAATACTTAATAATCATGTAGATTACAGTATAAAGTAATATGAAGAACAATTTGCTAGTAATTTCTTCCTATACCTTAATAAAGCTCAGTTAGCAGAGTGTCCGCCAAGAAAGAAATAAATCACTGTGTCGAGTCCAGTTCCAGGAGAAAATTTTTTTTAATTTTTCTACTTTGATTCGTTCTTTTGATTACGTCAGCCATCTATTCTGTAGTTGTAGAAATTTCCATTAGTTGTTATTCAATATTATTTTTTGAATGCGATTTCTTTGACTTCTGATACATTTCAATGGGAAATTTAATATAGAGAAAAGTTTAGTTATTAAATTTAATTACTCAATTTAAAATTTATTATAAAACTTACTTTGTTGTAAAAATATTTTGTAAAATGTCTCTATTAATAAATTTGCAACTTTAATAACAATAACAAGGCTTCATAATTTAAATTTAATAACAAGGCATTTAACCTCATAATTATTAAATGAAATTAATAAATACTCTTTAGCCAAAAATTTTAATAAATATTTATTTAAAAAAAAAATAATTTATTAGAATAACAAAATTTTTATAATAACCTAATTCTTCATTAATTTGATTACACACCTTTTAATTTTACATTTGATAATTAAAGATAAGATTTTCGTCGACATTTTGGGAATTTTTGTTTTTTTTTTTGTAAATTTTGTCACTTGTATATTTCGATTTAGATGTAATCAAAGGAACTGTGACCCATGTTTTTTCACATTTCAACATGAATTTTAATGAATTTCAATTAAAAAATATAGGTAATGTTATTTGTTTTTTTTTTTCTTTAAATTAAAACAAATTTGAATTTAATTAGAAGCGTATGTATTTCAAAATGTGTCTATGTAATACAGGGTCTGTGTTATATCTCGCAAGGAGAACATTTTACAAGATCATGTATTGCAGTTAATTCTTTGAATGAATTAATGTTGAAATATTGAAAATTTAGTAAAAGTATTTGCAAAATTTTTTTTTGAAATTATTGAAAATAACTTGTTATTATTTATATAACACTCGTAATATTTATGACTTAAAACATGTGAAGCTTACAAATTTTAGAATAATTTTTTGCACCAGGGAAATTTTATATTGTACTCGAAAATCATAATTTTTCTTACAATTGTTTTTTGATAAATGGAAAATTAACTAATATAATTAAAAATTATAGAAACTCAAAAAGTAAGAAAGAGTCACTACTTAAATAATACCAAGAATATTTTGACAATAACAATTTATAATTTGAACGTATACAATTCTCACGAAATTTTTGTGACTGACCGATTTCTAACATAATTTGTGATACCCCGATTATATTGTTTTGCCTTAATAAAACACCATAGTACGAAATTATTTCACCATTTATTGGTAATGCCATTATAGTTTGAGAAATTATTTTTATGACTTGAAAAAAAAATGAAGATTACAATAAAAATAAAAATACCCTGTTTTCTAATATAGACAGTATACTTATTTAAGTATATATAAAATTGCAATAATATTAATGACTCATTGGCATACAAATAAAAATAAATTTATATATTAAGTATGTGATATTGTAAAATTTTGTTAGAAAAGCATTAAAATCGGCCAATTAAATTTACATGATTTTGACAAAAAATTATAATTGCATTTGAAATTTTAACATGTTTGAATTAATTTAAGAAATTAAGCTATATATTTAAAAGAAGCCGCTATTATAACTATTATTTAACAATTATATATATATATATATTGTATATGTACATTATAAATCGCAATCGTAACGGTTTACATATTTATGGCTTTTAAATTGGGATTGGTTGTTTTGCTTGGATTTTTTTTTTGTATTTCTTTTTAAATTGTATTATTTAATTAAGTTTACCTTGAATTCTCAATAGAAAAACAAAAAAAAAAAAGACAACATATTTTTGTTATTTTTTTAACATCAAATCTTAAAGTTTATGTTTTAGATTTTTTTTTCCATTTTTACGCAATTATTTTTTATTTTTGATTTGCTTTAATTTTTTTTTATAGTTGCGATCATATAAGAAATTGACCATATAATTTTTATGTCGAGAACTTTATTTTATGAAATTTTTGACATGATAACTAGACATGATAAATTTTTTGGACAAGTGAATTATGTATAAAACTTTTTTAAGGTGTTAAATATAATTTCAATTATGCTTTTTTTGTCTTAAAGAAAAATGCGGTTTTTTCTATATATAAACACAACAGTAGTGCAAATATGAACATGGTATGTGATTTATAAGTAACATTGTTTAATTAAATCAATTGGTAGTGTTGGTACTCGGACGAGTAGTTGCAATTCTCCAAAAGTTGATTCGAGTAACTTTAATTTGGGTAACTTGAAATTTTTTTTTTAAATCATTGAGGCCAATAATAATTTAATTGACATTTTAATTTTATTGTCATACATATATTTTAATTTCTTATTTTTCGAAAATATAATATCATAAAAATTTTATTTCATACATATATTATGGGTTTTGGAAAATTTTTTTCAAAAAAATTAAAAAGTAAAAAAGGGAGAGAAATTTAAAAAAAAAACTAAATTGTTATTGGAGCCGACTCCTCTGCATAGATATTAGAATCAATAAACTGAATTATAACGAAAAAAATCCAAATATTTTCTTGGACTACATGTATTAATCCATGCTGGTTCTTATTGAAATGAAGTCAATCGGAAAGCTATAAATATTTAAAATTACCTAATGCAATATTATAATGTGGTTGAAGTTTTAAATGTTGAAAAATGCTGGTTCGAATATAGAATAGAATATAATGAAGCGATGAAAATGAATTTTTGAAATATAATGAAGCAAGAAAATGAGTTTTCAAATAAAATTGCGAAAATGGTAAGTTTTAAGTCTTATGTTTAATTAAACGATATTCCAACTTCAAGAATATTTTTAATAAAAACTACCTCCATTTCTGGGATTCATCCCCAAATGAATGATTATTCAATATCTATCAGTTATTAATCAAATGTTTTTAATTGTTACATTAATAACTATAACCCTAATTACCCTATTCTTTTATCTACGTATAGGATTCTCAGCGTTTATACTAAATTATTACGAAATTAATTGATCAATTAATACAGTATTCAACTCCATTAAAATAAAAATATTCATAAATACATACATATATACATATATGTTAATGTATATATTTGCATTATAATATTCAATTGCTTGAATTTGATATTGATTTGTAAAATAATTTGAATTCATATTACAAAATTAATTGAAGTTACCTTAGATAGTTTTGAATCTGCAATAAAAATTAAATTGTATTACAAAAATTTTCAAGATTCTCAAACCCATACTAATATTATTTCATAACATGAATAATTTTGAATAATTTTATATTAAAACTCTTACCTCAATTTTTCATCAAAGTAACATTTTTTCATTATTAACAAATTTATTAAAATTTTTCTGTTTTGTATAAGTATTAAGAATTTGAAAATTTAAATGATTTTATATTTAAAATTTTAGTATTAAACATGGTTAAGGACATATATCCGATTTTTAAAAAGAGGTTTTGTGGAGAACTTCTGTCTGCTACTCAAAGGTTTAATTTCCTGATTGACAATATCAGAGTGGCACAGACCTACATAATTTAATTAATGGATCATAAACAAAAAGTGATAATATTTGAATTGAATTTTATGAATTAATTTATAAAATTAATTTACATTCAAATTAATGATTCTGAAATTTTATAATTGTGTAAATGTGCATAAGGTTTTTGAATTAATTTCACATATACTTTTATTTCAGTCTTATATACATATTTAAATAATGAAATCAATGATTGTTATTTATTCAAAATTTTTAATAATATTATTTAATATCATTTTCAAAAATTATTTTCACATTATTGTTATACGGGCAACTATTCTCAAAACTAATGAATTTTCACAAAATTTAATACCAACACATGCGATATGAAATGCAAGATAAAAAAAAATAGTATCGTAATTTATTCAATAAAAATCATGATATTTTGTAATTAATCTTAAAAGAAATCATGTAGAATAACTTCTGGTATTTAATAAAATTGATTTATTAAAATATTTTTGTGTACATTCTAAGTGTATATAAATAGTGTGCATTTTTCTCTCATAGTAATTTATCATAATATGCGCTAAGTCGGTGTTAAATTATTTTATAAAATTTTTTTTTCATTTGTTCCCATGTAAATTTATATCAATTATTCAACAACTTACACGTATAATACATTGTCTATCAGCATATTAAATTAAGTGTTATATAAATATACACGAGTAATTCTAATTTAATCATAAAAATTTATTTGCGCATATTCTTTTTATATTGATTTAATTAATTCTTTTATTCATTTTGTTAACAAGTTCATATTGTGTTCTTTATTATTTGTAAAATAATTAAAATTCAGCTGCAACTTACACATTTATTCTATATATTTACTTAAGTATAGTGTATATTTTTCTGATCTTTATCATAAATTCTTTAAAATGATTTTTCTTCATTTTGTTTTTGTTTTTTTTTTTGTATTTTTATCTTTAAGTAATTCATTATATAATAAAGAAGTAAAAATGTTCGCTGTTTCTTATGAAATTTCAATTAAAAAGAAGTGTTAAAAACCGCGTAACATTTATTATGAATATGAGTAAACACTAAATAGTGTTTATGTGGTTTATGCCCCGGTGAATTATGCTCCCTTTATATAGATATACCTAAACTATTCTCTTTTGGTTGTTTTTTTTCTTTTCTTTAATTCTTGCATTTTTACAAAAAAAAATTTTCCGCTTCGTTTACACATTTTACTTTAAAAAAAGAAGTGCAAGTTTGTTAACTAAAAATTAATATTGTTAACATAATATCATTATTGTATATAGTATAATGAGTTAACAGTATGGGTAGTGTAATAAGCACAACTTAATACCATATAATATAATTTGTAACAATATGGTTAAGTATACATACCATGTGAGTTATAGAATATATTTCAAGCTTAGTTAAGCATATCATTGCTCGTCAAGTTTTTGAATTAATACAATAATGTAGTATATATATATGTATATATAGAAATATGGTGTTGATTTAATTGTTATGATTTTTGTACAAGTATACAAAATATGCGCCCAATATAAATTAGTAGCCCCTAAATGTTTGTTTTTTTTTTTAAATTATGGTAGATTGATATTGTTTGAGTAACACTTGTAACAATTAATGCCAAATATAATATGAGTAATTGTAATAAATATAAGTAAATAAAAAAAAAAATAAATTTTGAATTTGAACAATGTTTCCTTTTGTTAAAGATTAAATTATAATAAGAAAAAATTGTATGTAAATTTGTGGGAAATAAGCGAACGAAAATTGATTATAGCTATAAAATGGTTAAATTTGCAACGATACCTATTGCATTCATAAACTTAAAGAGTGCATTTCTAATTTAAGATTATGATTTTTTTTCAATTGTACAACAATAACATTACAGGGCAATGCGCAGGGTGTCTATGCATTACATTAAACTTTTACACACTATTTTTGTCTTATTGCTGTTAACCTAAAAATTATGAAATTTTCGTACAATTTATTTGTTATAAACTATATTTATTAATTACTATGTTTTATTAATTGATATTTAAGAACAAAGTTGTAAAAGAATAACTAATTTCTTTGTACAACTGCAGAACATATGGATGACGAATTACAACAAAGGAACGATTTAGGCAGAAAAATTTATTAAAAAATTTTTCTCCTCAAACTGGACTCGAACCAGAGACATACTGCTTTCTAGGCAGATGCTTCACTAACTGAGCTATAGAGGTATAAAGAAATTAACAGCAAATTGTTCTGCTACCTTGCTTGATACTGTAATCGACATGATTACCGTAAATATTGAATACAATTACATGTTGTATTGATAACTAGTAATGTAACAAATTTCGTTCATAAATTTCTCAAAATCAAGGACCTTTTTTGAACCTTGCAAAATGTTATTATCTACAAACAGGTTTGTAAGCGATTTTTTGCCAAGAAATCATAAATTTTCGTTCAAAAATGCAGCAGTCACAGTTTCTGAAAAAAAAAACCCAAATATTATTAATTTGAAATATTTTTTAAGATTGAGCATGCGATTTCATTTAAAAATAATTTTGACCCTTTTCTTGTCACAACTGTCACCAAAAATTATTAGACCGAATTCCCTATAAAGTTTTATTTAGAAAAGTGGATCTTAATTTTTGAATTCTACTTATAGTACTTTTTAAATAAGAATATTACCAGATTCCTATTATACCCTTGTTTTCTAAATTTTATTTTGAAAATAGTTATATACAGCTTAAAGAGTTGGATTAAATCTATGAACTATAATTTTTTATATTGAAAAAAATTTCATACAAACTGGTGTTTCATTTATTTCTATGGGACTGTAGTTCGATGTGCTTTGTACCTTTATAAAAGCAACAAAAGTCTTTTATACTTCTAGAATCTAGATCAATAACATTCAAATAAATAATACACAGAGAAAAATAATTTTTCAGAGATAATTTTTTCTTTTGTTTTTTTTACTTTTAGAGGATCGGCCAAGTCTCGGAATTATTTAAAAAAAAAAATTTTTTTTTGTTTTTTCATACATTTTCAATGTTAATTATGTAATAATATTTTAAGAATCACACATTTTTTTTTTATTTTTCACTTTTAATTTTTTGTGTTTTTTATTTTTTTTTGGTATTTTGAAAATTTTACATTACATACGAGCTTATTTTATAATGCGGTTCTTGTTTCTCATATGATGTAAAATGTTATGTAACACACTATTGAGTAAACGTCTATATAGTATGAAGGTATGATAGTGCAAAATAGATTTTTTAGTGTCAATTAAAATGAGTTAAACCTCATTTTGTATATATATATACGTGTATAATATATGTATGTATTTCATCTCCATGAAAATTAAATTTTCACGCATCAACTTAAGTAATATTTCAAGTATCCGACCATATTATGAAAACTATATTGAAAATTAATAAAAATATGGAAAATATGAAAAATAAATAATAAAATCATAATAGAGAAAGAAATATAAGAAATATAGAAGAACAGAAATTAAAAAGAGAAAAAAAAAACACTATTTTGCACACCTTGCGTGGGAATTTATCTAATAAGATAAGTGGTATATAAAAAATGAAAAAAATGAAAAAGAAGAAATAGAAGAAGAACGAACAGAGAAAAAAAAAACCAATAACCGTTTAATGTTAACTTTCGCATCATTTTATTTGTTGTGAAAATATTTTCAAAAGAATGAAAAAAAAAATTTGTAATTTAAGATTTGGTGGTTGCTTATTTTACCATAGATTCGTCGCTTTATTCAATTTCGAAAAGATTTTATTTTAATTTTTTTATTTTGTATTTTAAAATAAAAAAAGATGATATCGATAGAAGCGAGTTAATTAATGATTAATTAATGGAAATATATTATGTGTACATTTACACATACTTATAAAAAAAAAATATAAAACATAAATTTATACAAATTTTGTATTATAAATTTCATCTTCTGTTGTTCAAAAATTCATAAAAAAATTTTAAATGGGTGTTGATTGTTAATACATAACGCGTTGAAAAAAAAAAAAAAGCTTTCTTTCGAAGCTGGGCAAAAGAATATAAAAATTAAGAAAAAAAAAAAAAAATAACTTTGATATCATGGTTTTTATATATTTTTTATTGTTATTTTTTTTTTTTATATATGGCAATAAAAATCTTCATTTTCATCTTCATTTTGCTTTTGTTTTTTCTTATTCTTTTTCATTTTTATTCTCATATTAATCGGTTTGCTTATTTTTTTTTTTTTTTTGCTCTCCCCTCTGTGTTCATTTTTATCTTTTTTATTTATATGTTAATTTAGGCGCTAAAAATATAATTATTAAATTTAATAAAGAAGTCATTGAACTTATTAGAACATTTTTATTATTATTTGAAAAGAAAAACAACAAAAAAAAATATGAAATTAATATAAAATTTTTGAATATGAATTTTATTTTATTAGCGGTATATATATATATAACGATATGTACCTAAAACGCCATTACCATCACAAAATAATAATAAAGGTTAAAATTTTTATAAAAGAAATCAAATTTTATTTCGGTTCAAAAAAAAAAAAACCATCAGATTTTAAAAAATATTTTAATATTATAAAAATTAAATGGAACAAAATTAAAAGTATGACTGACTGGAATTTCTTCATTTCCGTTATATAAAGGTATATATACAAACTGAAAAAGTAAGACAAATCAATCACAAAAATATTTAATGCCGCGCCGCCGCGTATACCAAAAATGTAATTTTTAATATTTTTTAATATTTCGAGAACAAAATGTTAACCTAAATTTTTGTTTTTTTACAATTATTTTAATTTGAAATTTTTGTTTAAAACTGTTATACGCTTAAGTATTTTCGGCAACTGTTAGGTTTTAACCTATATATTTTAATATTTATGCTACTTATCAGAATTTTGTAATTTCAACCTACATAAATGAAAAACACAAAAAAAATATCTTGGTTATATAAAGAGCCTCCGTATCGTGTATGAGATTTAAGAAAAAAAAAAATTAAAAAAATTTCATAAAAAATAATTAATATTTGATTTTCTTGTAAAGAAGAAATCGCTCAAATTTCTTATATACATACATATATAATCCGTTGGCTGTAACTAAAATTTTAGGATATTATTAATTGAGCCGCTCAGCGCATTAGTGACCTATCCAATATATTTGCAAAGATGAGCTGTTATTATGTTCAATAGAGTTGTAATGGCTTAATGATTTTTTTCTATATTTTCAAAATACTTAGTTTACTCCTTTTTCCATACTATTTCGAAATAAATTTATTTTTTTACGCCTTTTAAAAATTTTCCAAAATTAAACATTTAAATTTTCAAATCACAATTTACTTAAAATATCATTTTTGCAAGTAGGCCATTAATTTGCTGAGCACCTCAATTGTTAATTCATTTCGTTTTAATATTTTTAATTGTTAGAGAACTGTGATTTTTTAATTAAATGTAATGACTCTTCTCAATGTCAAATTAGTACATTGAATAGGTATTCACTTTTATTTACAATATAATTTTCTATGTCAGAGTATAATATTACAGAAAAAGATAGACTACTTTCAACATACACTTTCTCTCTCTCTCTCTCTCTCTATATATATATATATATATATATATATATATATATATATATATATATATATATATATCTATATATAGAGAAGATGCTCTTTATTTTAAAATGAGGGTATATTTTCATTTAAAAATGCATGTCACGTATTCTTGTTATATACATATATCATGTTAATCTGTGACAATACGGAATGCTCCCTCTCTCTATTTCTCTCCCTCTCTTTCTGTTATTTGTATAAAATAAATTGTCAAATTTTTCTATCTGTGATGTGGATAACAATTTTGAATATTAATGAGTATCGACTAGGAAAAAAATCAAAAAATAATTGCGATTATTAAAATATCAAATTAATTAATTAAATTATAAAACAAAAATTTAATATTAATCGAAATCAAAAAAATTAAATATTTGAGGAAAATTTGATGTAAAAAAAATATTTGTGAAATTGCTATTTTTATCTTTCTAATTATTCTCTTTAATAATTGATGATTTCTACTATACAATTACAAATAGACATGTTTTTTAAAAAAATATGTACGAATATTGTTATAAGAGTCAATGTATCCGAGCCTAAATAAATAGTAAAAGATATTTACATATTCCTCTTATATTCAATAACAATCTTTTCTACTGCTGCCGTTTAAATATCACTTTAAATATAGATGCTTGAACAACATTGCCTTTAAAAAAATTTTTCATTTATTACATTCAATCGAAAAAATAATATAATTTTTTCTTATAATAATAATAAAAATTCTCATTAATTATACTTGTTTGATAAGAATGACAAACCCTTTTTTTATTTTCTAATAATTTAATTTAAAAAAATATGTACTTAATTCTTAAAATGTATAACAGTTATTTTCATATAATTTAATAACGCATTCAACATCCTATATACAACACACTGAAATACTCTTACTAAACATTAAAATTTATTAGTAATTTAATAATAAATCGTAACACATTAATTATTTTAAATAAAAAATATAAGCAAAAAAAAAAAAATTGTGATAAATAATTATTTTTAAAATTAAGTAAATAAGTTTTAGATTTATTTTAGATATACATACTTATATATATTTTTTAAAATTATTAATTACAATTTTTCGATTACGTTATATACGATAAATGTATAGAAATAAAAAATTCAATTAATAAATTTTAATTTTATAATTATTGATAAACTCAATATAAAATATGGTAATAAACTAAAGTTTAATTTGTTTTTTTATATTTCAAATTTTTAAATACTAAGATTCGTATAATTGAAAATACAAAAATAGAAAAGTGGAAATCAAAATTTTTGGTGAGACATAAGATAGTTTAGTTACTAGTAGATAATTTTTATCATTTATAATTTAAAATTGCAAGATATCGAGTGTTATAATATTAAATTGTAATTATAACAAATTTAACAAAGTATTATATTCCGCCATATTTTATGATTTTAACGTAAAAATATTTAACTTTAACCAGTAAAAGTCTGGAATACTCGTATTATTTAAAAAAAATTTATTAAAAAATTTAGCAATTGCAAAACTACTAAATATAATGGCAGTATTACTAACTAATTGAATTGCCTAATCAAAGACAAGATTAATTATAGGCACATAGTATTTTTTCTATTGAAATTATTTTCTAGTATAGTTCATTTAAAAAAAAATCCTAGTAATTATTACAAATTTTATATATTGTAATATAATTTATTACTTATATATGTATGTATATATATAGAAATTCCCAAATGAAATGAAAAACTTTAAATTATTTATTAATTACTATTATGTATTAGTGGTCCTTATTAGTAAAAAATAATTAATTTTAAAACAATTACTATATAACACAAAACAAAAAAAAAACAAATTTATTACTAAAAGTAGTAAAATATACTGTTATACAAAAAAAATTTTTTTCTATATAAAAGTATACATTCATAGTTAAAACTTATGTTACTATAATTAAATTACAAAAAAATTTTTTCAATTTTTAAAATATTTTTCCTTTTATTAAACAGAATTTAAAGAGTATAAATCTAGTATAAAAGCTTGTCAAGTGAAATTAGATGAAAAACTTTTAATGCTGCGGTTTTAATGAAAGTATAATTTACTCTATTTTATTCAAATGAATAAATTTGCGTGTCCAAATACATGTTTGTATATATATACGATTTAATTTGAAATATTATAGCGGAAACTGATCTTATATCCATAAATAGTTAGAATATTATAAGATTCTACCATAGTTAGTCTATCATAAATATTGTATATAGATAATATACAGGTATATAGATGCATTTTCAAGTCCAATTTCACATTTTAAAATTCTATAATTTTTATAAAATATTTTTTTTTATTAAATAAAACTATAGTATGTGTTTCAATTTCAACTCTTATAATAGCCCTTACTATTCAAAATGTAAGTATTTAATAAAACTCTAATTCAATATTGAGACCTTAATAAGTAAAGAAATAATATAAATTTGAAACCTATAATAGTGAAAAATTAAATAACAACTAATGTGTATCTCATCCTATATATCCAGAAATTAAGAAAAAAAAATATAAGTATTAATGGACTAAAAATTTAAGTGAAAATTTTACTTCAGTTACTTCAAATTAAAATTCTTGTCATTCATATTTTAATAAATTTAATTTAACATTTAAACAATTTTGTATAATTATATTATAGGTATATATAACTATACGTATGAACTAAATATATATCGTTCCTATATGTATATATATGTATATATACTTAAATATTTCATAGGAGTTGAATATTAGTAACTTCTATATGTAACAAATTTCCTTACATAAGTTTATTCTCTGTTCATGTACTTTGTGTCTATTACAGAAACTATGCAAGTATATATGACTGACCACATTATAATGAACAAAATTACATACATACATGCATATGTCTTATGATATATAAATATTTTGAAAAAAAACAAAAAAAAAAAAAGAATTTAAAAATTAAAAAATAAACAGAAAATCATTTATTTTGTAATTTTTTTTTTAAGACAATTTCTGTAAATGGTCACAATTTAAAATGAAAATTGATTTTCATTAGTTGAGTTTTTACAAATTATTATTATTGTTGTTGTTGTTTTTTTTCTTTCAAATTAAAAAAATATTTTATATTTTTCTTATTTATAAATACCTACTATGTTATGGCTGATGGTAACCAATGGAAATTAGAAGATATTTTGTATTTAGTTTTGGTATATAAGTTTGGTTAATTTTTTATTAAAAGTTGGTGCATTTAGTATATCGAGAATCGAAATATGATTTATTACGGTACAGCTTTCCATATTTAAGCATATTTAAAATTTTGTATTTTTTTTCTTTCGTATATATACAATATCTTAATAAAATAGAATGTGAATGTATATTAGGATTTGTCCGTCAAGCTTTAGGCTTTTGTTTCTTATATACAAAATATATTTATTGTATTAAAAAGTTGGATAATAATTCAACTCGTTTTTATTTATTTTTTGTATTATTTTTTTTATAAATATATAAAGGAATTTTAATATTATATTTAATTTTAGTTTAAATTCCACTAGAAAATTAAATATGTATAATAATTATATGAAAATATTTTGTTTCAAAATTTGTAAAGTATTCCTTAATAATTGGATATAAAAAATTTTAGACCTGAATTTTTGTTTTTTTTACAAACAATTTAATTATAAAAAATTGGCATTGTACATTTAAAAATAATAATTTTTGAAATTTAACAAAATTTACTTTAATATTTTTAAAATTTTCTTAATTGATAATGATTATCGGATTTATTTATAGATTTTGATGAAAAATTTAATTTAAAAGTTTTTATATAAATTTTATAATTAAAATAAATTTAAGTTAAATTTGAAATGAATTTTGTTTTTTCATTAATATGAAAATGTTAAGTAATAATTAAATATACGTGAAATTAAAAATATAAAAATACATTTTAATAATTTTAAGATTTAAAATAATTTTAGAGACGTTGTTTTAATTAAACTATTATAAAGTAAATTTTCTAAAATTAATAATAAGAAAATATCATATGAAAAGAATTCAATATGACCCATTCAATAGAAGCCATTAATGTCCAATATACGCTGATTACATATAGATTTTACCCATAGATAAATGTGTCGGTTCTACATTTCGAATTTCATCCTACATTTTAATGATTCTATAATAATAGAATTTGTAACAATATAAAAAAAATTAATTGAAAAATGCTGGCAATAAATGAAGTACTTAATTTAGATTATTGTTAATGTATAACAATAATAAATATAATCTAAATATTGTATAACAATTTCGCTATAGTATGTTAAATTTACTATTTATGCTTTTACGCCCAAACATTTCTTACGATACATGTATAAAGCTTTATTCCTTAAATTGCATCCGATCCGACGGTATTTCATTTTTGGAATATTTCTTATATAGATTGGCTAATCTAGTATTAAGTAAAATTTTATAGCCATATCGCTCAAGTGTATCTACAATCAGCCAATAATTATCTTCTTAATTTTTGATTTATTATCAAGATTTTTCAAAATGTATCGATTTTTTCGTGAAAATTTTTTATGTAAATTTATTTTTTATGTAATTTTTTTTATATTTTTTTATTTTTTAAATTTTTCCCATATAATAGTTAATTTATATGTTTATAATCCTGTATTAAAACGATTATATTAATTAATATAAAATAAATTTTCGAATTTGAAATAAGTTTCAATAAACGTAAATAATTGTTTGAATATTTTAAAAAATTTTTAATAATTAAAAATTTATCTAGTTAAACTACTTCTTATATATACCAGTAAGTATACCAGTTTCAAAGGAAAAACATAATTTTAAGTTTTTAACTATTATATTAATTTATAATAATTATTACTCTTTAAAAATCACACCAATTAATACAATAATTGTAATCTGTATTATGTATCGACATTTTTAATAATAATATAACAGTAAAAAAAAATGTTAGATTTTCTCTTAGTTTTTTTTTTTAATTTAAAATAATTATATAAAGTTCAGAAGAGGCTAAAAATATCTTTGTAAATTTTTTTCTCTCATATTTAATGTAATTTATTATTTCAAACATATTTTTTTTCTTATTATTATTCAATTGAACTAATTGAGTTTAAAAAACAAAAATTGTTGTTTCTTTCAGCTTCTTTTTTTTTTTCTCTTTTAACTTATTGTAGGTATATTAAATAAAATTCAAAACATGCAATTTTTCCATTTAATTTTATTTCTTCTATACTTATACTGTACATATAATATTTATTATTTAGTTATATACTACTATATGATAGGTGGTATATTGTTATATACTGGTTATTATACGAAATTGAAATGTGTATAATATATAGAGAAACGTTTTAATATTTTTTAATTTTATAGTGCATACAATATTGAAGTATACTGAACTTTTACTTTTTATTTGTTATAAAAATGTAAGCAAGTTACCCTAGATGATGCCATTATGTTATGTCTATATATATGTTAATTTATGGAGAAAAAAATGTTGTTTATAAATTGTAAGTTAGATATACTACAAAACTGTACAATTAAAATTGATTAATATAGATAATATTAATGTAAAGCAAAAAAAAAAAAAAGAAAATCGATTTAAAATCATTGTAAAATCGAATGAAACTTTTCACTTACACTATTTAATTACTTTACATACAAATGTTTGTGGCGATTTTATTAATAAAATGCGATATTTAACAGTTTTGAATAAGAGTGTTAAATGATTAAATTTTTGCAATCATTATTTTGAATTAAAAAATTACATACAACATGGTTACTCATATATACAAACTGTTATACATATAATTGCCTTAATTAAGTATATGAGTTCAATAATATCATTTTAAAATAACATGATATAATATTAGAAACTTAATAATTATTTATAATTATAATATAATGGATTTTCTTTTAAAACAAATAATTATATTGTGATAACTTTATTACAATATAAAATAGTTAAAATATATTTATGTGAATTTTTAATATAAAGTTGAAAATATTATAATATAGTATAGAGATTTTTCATGATTTTCAATCTCATAGTGATATATTTGATATTATAATCAACATTTTATTGTTAACTTGATTTAACAATTAATAATTAATGGTATAGAAGGTTTTTTTTTTGTTTAATTAATATTAAATTTTTTTATTATAAATTTATAAATAAAGCGTTTGTTTATTATCGGTAAGAACTTACGAATAGGTTTTATATCATATTAATTCAAATATAAATTATAAAATTATTAATCTATGATCATAATTAACAGGTTTTTGTTACGCTAATAACACGATATTAAATCATATTTAAGAATCTGTTCTTAATCCGTGTATATGTGTATGTATAACAAATAATTGGTACTTTGTATTCAGTACTGAAATTAAGAAATCAATATTATTAAAAAAAATTGTATTTTCTCACTTAATTATTCTGCTAATAAATATTATAAGTATACGTTATTCTAAATTTTATAATATAATAAAATGCACATATATATAATGCACATATATATAATGCACATATTTTTAGTCTAATTCCGTAATCTTATATTGAGAATTATGAATGATATTATTATATTCGGATAGTCGAATATATATATACAAAAAACATTAAATTATAAATTAAAAGTTTTACGTGTATACCGTAAATTTTTACTTTTGTGTAGTTATATTTTACAATATATTTATATAAAATTGTTCAAACAATAACAATGACTCCAAAATCTATGCAAATATTTTCTAAATATTCATATGTTTAGCATCCATATTTTCGGAAAACGTATAACAACGATCATCTATCTAACAGATCTCTTATCTGTTATCTGATGATTAATTTTTGTTCAAAAATTATTATACATTTTTAAATATAGTTTAATTAAAAATTCGAACTTCAATTTTGCAAAAAAAAATTTCTTGACCTAGAATGTCGTGCATAATGATATTCGAACTACTTGTGCACCATTCAAAATTAAGCGTATTTTTCGAACTCGAAATTATTATTTAGAAATTAATTTTTCAAAAAACAAATTTTCATATTAGTCAACTTGTGTTACGTTTCGATTTTCAAATTTATATTAATAACACAAAAAAAATTAAAAAAAACAAAATATTAAATTTCATGTCATTTAATAATAGCACAAATTTTATCACTTATTAAATAGTCAAATATGGATAATTTTTATACATTTTTTTATAAAAAAAAATTATAATGAAAATCAATTCAAAATATAAATGTACTCGTAAAAACATACTAAGTATTTTTTTTTTTTTTGATTTTTAATTAATTTCATTGAATTTTGTACATTTTTGGAAGGAAAAAAACAAGAAACGTGCAACTTGACGTTACAAATTTTCTATTAAATTTTTTTTTGTTGGTTTTTTGCTACCTTTCAATATCTCCATCTGATTTTTATTAGAATAAACATAATATTCACGGTATGATCACTGAAAATAATTTAATATAGAGATATTTCACTTATCTAATCAGCGACGGATCTACCACATATGCAAAATAAGCATATGTAATGAGTGCCGAAATATGCAATGTTTATTGCATCTTGTTCATAGATATACTACAAAACTGCTTTAAAAGACGTGGGGGGGGGGGGGCGGGGGTAATTTTTGGAAACAGCGTAGGGCGTCGAATAAGTGTGAACCGGGCCTGTGTTTGTACATATGCTTTATATGAATATTTATGCATTTTAAAAAGCATAACTTTTAATTTGTTATTAACTTTAATATTTTAAATTTTGAATAGTTTAAGGGGGAAGACAAAAACAACAACAAATTTACAATAAAATAAAAAAAAAAAACGAAAACAATTTATGTTTAAAGTTAAGTTATCTTATAAATTGTAGATTGAATTACTGTTAAAATATCAATATAAGTTAAAATGAAAAACTACCTGTTAATTACTCATACTATACATAGTATGTATCATAAGATATATATATATATACTATGTATAACTCATACATGAAGTTATTTGAAAACAGGATATTTTATAATCTGTACTTACATGGAAAATGATTGTAAGCAAAAAAAAAAAAACAAAAACAAAATCATATATAAGAAAAAAAAATTTTACGCATGAAAATTTCCAATTTTTTCATTATTCAAATAGCTGGATATTAAAAATAACAACAATAAAATAATAAGAAAATAAAAAAAAATAATAAAATAACAAATACAAAATTAATGACATTTAATTTAATTTAATGATTCAACACAAGATGGTGCTTGATTTATTTATAATAACATTATTTATTAATATATATGAATTAAAATAACAAAAAAAAAAAAATAAAAAATAAAATTAATAAACAAGCATGAGGAAAATATTAAATTTAATTGCATGTCTGGCGAAAAAAAAAATTAAAAAAAGAAAATTATGAGAAAATTTTGTTTTTGTTGTAATTTAGGAATTTTTCTGTTTTTCATACTTATCATACGATATTAATAATGAACATGACATTCGTGTATTTATTTAACTGAAGAATTTAATTTTAATGTTTTAAATCTAAAATTTTTTTGAATTGTTTAAAAACAGAATTCTGTTTTTTATGTTTTTTTTTATTTCTAATTTACATAATCTTCATTTGTAAACTTCTTAGTCTTGTAATGCATTTTTATTTTTTATTTTGAAATTATATTTATTTTTCTTTTTAAATTACATAATATTAATGGTATATTTTATTTATTATGTTTGTGTACATATGTAGCTATATATGGGGCTATTTAAACCACGCGTGAGATTTTTACTTCTTGCTTCTTCCATTTTTGTTTTATTTTTTTTTTTTGTAATATACAAGTATAAAGAGTTTATTGTAATAAAATTTAATGATTTATTTAATTTAATGAGAAATTCATGCAGTAATTGTTTTTTATATACTAGAGTACTTATTACTTTCACTTCTTATATAATTGAACAAAATAATGAATCAAATTATAATGGTTTGTAAAATAGCACATTTCTCTAAAAAAAAATTAAAGGCTAGGTCTAGTTGTATTTATAATGCTTTAGGTTTAGATGATTAAAGCGATATTTTATTGGAAAAAAAACTGAAGAAATTATTATTATATAATTTTGAATAAATTTAGGAAAAATTTCAAAACGGTAATTTTATAAATTAAAATTTATGTTACGATTAAGAAGGCGGTTGCTTTCATATTTTTGCGTTATAATAAAAGTTTTATTTAATAAAAGTTCTTGAATAAATTTTATTTAAATAAGTTCTTGAAGAAATTTCCGATACATTAAGATTTTTTAAAAATTTTATGGGTTAGTAAGTGTGAAGAGTGAATAGGCAAACAGAATTTTTGTTCTAATGAAATATTGGTATGTATAAATAATTTGTTCATTTGAAACTCATCTGAGTCGCGACGCTAAAGAATAGTTGTAGAAAAACATACTAGAGATTATGGATTAGTCGATACGCTGAAATTTGCTTATAGCTTTTATCAGAAAAGAAATAATTGCCTTAATAACTATTAATATTTACAATTTTAAGAGTTGAAAGGGGGGCGTGGGATATATTAAAAATATTAAAATTATGTTCTAGAAAAAATTATATTTTCATAATAAAATTTAAACAAAGATTCAAATAATCTGACATATTTAAATTTAAAGGCATATTTTTTAACAAAATCTTTTTGAAATGAGCTAAAATTATATGAAGAAAAATAATTATTATATTATTCAAGGTCTTTCTTATTTTGTGATTTGATTAGATATAGAAGTAATTGTATATTTATGTATAATGTATGTGTATAAATTTATACTCGTATGTATATAATGTTCTTTTGCCTTTTGCATTTATAGTTTTAAGACATGTTATTCTTTATAGAAAATGGGAATATATATATAATACTAATAATCTTGATCTTTTATTTAGAATTTTGTTGTAGGCATTTTAATATTTTTAACAGTTATTTTTAATTTTAAAGTATAACATTATATTATATAGAATGTTAAATCATATTTAATTGTTTTATGTACATATATTATGTTGTAAATTTTTATAATGTTTAAATGTTTTTATGAACTTAAATAGGTAGTATAATATTGAATTGTTTATTATATATAGAAAATAGAATATATAGAAAATAGAAAACTTTCCTTTAAAAACACAAAATGTTGTTTCTTTTCTCAGAAATATGAAAATATTGTAATTGTATTGCCATTGTTAATGAAAAAAATTACAAAATGCCATTATTGTACATTATTATAATGGTACATGTTTTAATATCTTAGATTAGATCAATTTGCATAAAAAAGAAATAATGAGATCTATGAGTTTAGAATTTATATTACTTACTTCAGTAATTATACCCGTACGAACGTATGTTCGAAGGGTATACTAAATTTGCCTTACCGTTTGTAACGCTAAGAAATAACGGTCTTAGATATAGACTCAAGTGTATGTTTTTGTTCAGCGTCGAATTCCGAGTTGATTTAGATTTGTCTGTCCGATAACTCAAAAACTAATTGAGCTAAGTTTGCCAAATTTTTACAAATGAGTAATATTGTAGTAAGTGCCAGAACCCTATTTAAAATGGACATGATCGGGGTACCGGTTCGGATAGCTGCCATACAACTTCAAAATTTATTTGGCTATATCTCAGAAACTATAAAAGCTAATGGTATTGAAATTTCACACAACCGAATATATTAAGAGGCCCAATGTGTTTGATAGAGGCTTAATGCATTTAAAAATTTGTTCAAAAATTCTTTATTTAAATTTTTAACTTTTAATTCCTCTTAGGTGTGTTAATTTTTATCGAATATAACAATTTTTTTGAATCTGCCAACAATGTTTTAATTTATTGGTATTTAATATTTCGAACATAATGTAGAAAATATTATAGAAAGTTGCTACAACACGCTAATTGTTATGCATACAACAGTAATTTAAATTTGAATAGATTTTTTTTTTCGTTAAATTTTAAAGGATTCATTTCCAATTGAATATTGAAAAAAAAAACCCAAATAAAAAAAAAAAAGAAAAGAATTTTTGTTTGAAAATTAAATTATCATCTTTTTTTCAAAAGATATTTAAAAATATATTATTTTGCAAAGGTTTAAAATATTCCTTTAATGTTAAATATATTATGTTAATTAAAGCGATTTAAAAGTAGGAACCTATAACTATATACAAAGTGAATTTATATAGAATAAAGTTTTTTTTTTTAAAGTAAACTGTAAAATTTACATAAGTTTTGTGCATAACTAAATTTATTTATTTATTTTTTTTTTTAAAGTCATTATTTCTTAAAAGAATTTTGTATATTATATGTTTACCAACATTTTAGTGTATGTGTGTACATATGAATTTGCCCGAAGAATGTTCCTGCTGGGTTCGTACATATATTTTGTTAAGAAACACTCTTTATTTTTTTTGAACAAAAATCGAATTATTTTTTTTTGCTTGCGTTATTATTTAATCAGAGTCTTATATTTTATATCTATATATATAGGGAACAAAGGAATTTACCAAAAAAAAAAAAAAGGTACAAAAAGAGTTAAAAAAGAAAACCTCATGTTTTTTTTTTATTTATTATTCATTAACGATTCCCCCTGAATTCGAAATCTTGATTTTAGGTTAATTTTAGAATAAAGAATTTTTGCAATAAAAATATTTTATAATATTTTTTTTTTCTCTTGTTTTATTTTCCTTTATTTTTATATGTTATATATTGTAAAAAAAAATATCTGAAATTTTGTAAAGAAAGGATTTTAGAAAAATATTTTTCATTGAGTTATAAAAAGCTATAATATAATAATCACTATTTGATAAATTAAGGTCAAAATAGTATCAATTTAATTTTAAGATTTTTAATATAGAAAACAAAATGATTATTGGGTATTAAAATAAAAATTTATGATAATCTGAATAAAACTCTCTATATAAATACGGTCAAACCTATATTATTAATATATTGTTAAATTCAACTCTATTAATATTTTGTTTAATAATCTAATTAATTTGAAATTTGTTTTAAAACACTCTATTTACTTAAATCTAATTCATATACCCATTCTTATTATTATTCTTGCATAATTCTTCTTATATTTATTCTTGAATGAAAAATTTCAATATCTATAAATTTTTGAATATTATTTAAAAGTTGTACCAATATTGAGGGTAATGGAGTTCGGAATGAGTTGTTATGAGAGAATATCTACCAAAGTATGAAGCTATAAGAAATTATGCTCTACCGCTGTATATTGTTGTCCAAAATTTGAATTACTTAATAATAATATTTATAATATAATTTTAATTTGCATCGAATTAAGTCTGCAATATCAAAATAATTTCAAATAAATAAATTCTATTAAATAACGCAGGATATTAATTTGAAACATAAATTTTGAATATGTGTGCAATAGTTTAATAAACAGCTGGTACCTATATCATATATTTTTAAATTTAATAAATTTAAGTACATTTGCAAATTAAATAAATTCAAGTACATTTGTAAATGTAATTTAAAAGTTATTGTGTAGCCTTAAGATATTTTAAACAACGAGAATCAAAATAGCGCCTGTGAATTTCGACAATAAAAGGAATTATGTAAAATTTCTATAAAATAAAAAATTGAAGGTAAATACCTTTAAAATTTTGAATTTGTAAAATTTAAATTCAGAAAATTAAATTTAATTACCAATCCTTAATTTTGTAACTTTTAATTAATTAGTTAAATTTTTATTTTATTGAATTATTTTGATTTAAATTTAATTTCACTATACTATATTCTGTAGAATATAAGTCAAAATAGATTCAAAATGTTAAAAATTTTAAAATTTGAAATAAAATAAGTACATATACATTTTTGTTCATATATTAATGAACTTCTGAAACTCATGACTTATAGTACGACCTAAATGTGCTCATCTATTACTAAATGTTATTTTCTTATTTGTTTTCACACGTACTTTTTTCCTTCAAATTATATAGCTAATTTTTTAAAAAAAATTCAATATGTAATTAAAATTAATTAAATAAATTGATGAAAAAATTGATTTTAAGTTGATTGGTCACATTTTTTTTTCAAATTTCCACATTATTCTACTTAATTTATAAAAGAAAATGATTAGTAATACTGAATAATTTACTCAACAATTAATCCAAAAACACATACAAATACTTAATATATATTTGCATTATAACATTACAAAATATATACAGACATGTTCAAATTATGCATATACACTGGGATTCATGTAATGAAAGTTTTCAACGTTTTTGATTAAATTTCAAAAAATCATTTGTAAGAAATTTCTTTTGAAAATTCCTTTAAATCATAAAATTCACATTTCCAAAGTCATTCTATAATTTTTTTGTTTAATTTTCTTTATTTTAGTTTTTTATTTATTTTAAATACATGTTTTTCTGTGTACATTACATATTATATAAAACAATTTAAAAACTTTAGTTAAAAATAATTTCTTTTTATTTATCAATTTATTTTAATTGCTATAAAAATTTTACAAATTTAAAATTAAACTTTTTAGAGAATTCCTTATTTTTCTTCTGACATTAATTTATATGTATAACAAATGATATATGTATATGTGCATGTAAATGTATTCATTTAAAATTTTAATATTATAAACACATATACGTGTGCGTATTCATATAATATATACAAAGATTTCTGTTATAATTAATATTTTCGTCCTTTTTTCTTGGATTCAATTTTATGCGAATTTTGGTTTCATTTATTTTTTTTTTTTTGTTGTTTTATTTCTTTTGTAATGCTTTTGCATTTATATGAATTTGAAAAGAATTTTTACATTTTAAAATGAAGCCAATTAAAACAGTTGTGTACAGTAGCGATTTTAAGTAGAATTTAAAAAAATATTCTCATACAGAACTCAATTTTATTTCAATTACATATGTATCTATATATATATATATATATATATATAATAAATACTTATATATATAAAATATATATATATATATATAATATATAATAAATATCATAGTTTATAAATAATGCGTGTACATGTGTAAATATACACCATGTTTAACAAGCTAAGTTGTCATATATTTCTTTTAAAAGTGGTATATTTTTATAAATGTGTATGTAATTATGTAGAAATCAAATAATTCCAATCATATATATATATCCTTTTTAAATGTTAATAAAAGCATTTTTATTATCATTTCATTGGACTTGAATTGATTGTTTTCTTCTCTTCTTTTTATTATTGTTTTTCTTTTTAAATTCGCGATTTTCTTCTTTGTTATTTTATATATTTTCGCTTATATATATATATATACATTTAACATACATACATATTTTTTTTTTCATTAAATCAAAATCTTGTTCGCGACATATTTTAAACATAATTAAAATCCGAAAAAAGAAATAAAGATTTTCTGGAAATGGAGAGATTCAGATGCGTGTAATTAAAAGAAAAACAAGCCAAAACAAAACAAAAAAAAAAAACAAAACTTACAATAAATAAAAACAATAAAACAAATAAAATAACAAGTAGAAGAAAAAAAAAAATGAAATTTATTTATTTTGTTTTTCCTTTTTGCTTTTTAAATAAGAAAAAGAGTTGACTGGGGCTGCTCAAATTTTGTATATACAAAATTTTTGTAATTTTTCTTCTGTCTCTGAAACTAAGAAAAATAATAATAAAATTAAAAAAAAACAAATAAAGCGACAGACAACTAAACAGTCAATAACAAATCACATAATATAGTATTGAATGCAATCTATAAAATATTTATGATAATACAGTAAAATCTCGATAAATTTTACAATACGTTTGAACATTGTTCTTTAATAGTTAATTTTTAAATTAAATATTTGTAGTAATTATTAAAAATGCAATTATATGCGCTCTACTGTAGTACAAGAATTTGAGATTGAAATTAATTTATTTTAGTTTTACTATGATTTAGAAAGTACTGCAGTTGAAAATATTATTAAGTAACTATTTGGAAATATTGTTTCAATAATTCTTAAATTCAATCTTTTGTTAATCAAAAAACTAAAGTATTTTTTTAATTGAATACTTATAAGCTATTATAGGTAATTTTTTTAATATAAATTTTGTCACTTAGAAAGAATGAGTTGATTAGCTAGTCGTTATAGTAAAACAAAATTCATAACTTTAAATAAAACTTTCAAAAGATTATTGTTAACTTTATATAGGGACCAAAAAAGTTCTAATTGTTTTCAAATTAATTTATGATTATTCACGGTGGCTCACAAATATTCAGCTCAATTTCTTATTTCTGTATAAGCATACTATTTACCGAATATTGGGCTTTTAAGTCTCGAAATGTATTTTAGTTTTGAATGGACTTACACAAATTTTTTAATACTGCATAAGGTTTTTGTTAAATTTTTGCTAAAATTTTTATTATTTTAACAAAAATAATGCCATAATGTTTTCCAAAAGTAAAAAAATGCATTTGACTCACTCACTCGTAAGCCCAAACAGAATTTATATTCTACATATAAATTTACCCATCTAACAATTTTCAATTGCATTATCGACTGTGTTTTTAAATCATTTTTCTTTTTTGTTTTTTTTTCTAAAATTCGGCTATATACATACATCTATGCATATATGTATGTATTAAATATTTTGTGACTAAATCTTTTTTAATTTCATTTAATTTTTGTTCTTTTCATCATTCTAAGAATTTGATTAAATTTTTAAAATTCACGGTTTTATAAACCTTGATGCCAAGTAGTGAATACCTAATTCTTCTCCGGTAGTAAATTTAAAAAAAAAAAAAAATTAAATAAAAAAAAAATACAGATCACAAAAATTCATCAAAAAAATGCGAAGAGAAAAATAAAAACAAAAAAAACAGAAAATCGGAAAAATGCCAATTCATCCCGATAAACAACGACGACGACTACGAAGAAGACGATGTCTCACAAAACTTTCAAATGAACATTTAAAAAATACAAAATCATAATAAAAATAAGAAAAACAAAAATCAAAACAAACAAAAAAAAAAAAAGAAAAATTAAAGCCCGAAAAAAAATTGGTTTTGATAAAAAACTACATTTAAAAAAAAAAAGCAAAAAAAAAAAATTTCAAACCAAAAAACTCAAATGCATCAATAAAATTGCGTTTAACATGTTTTAACTTTCCCGGTTTTAGCCTTTCATTAATTTCTTAGATATTTTTAATTTTTTGATTTTTTCTTATATTTCTTTTAATTTTATAACTTTTTTTTCTTTATTCTTATTTCACCTCTTTGTTCCGATCTTCATCTTCAAATAAAAAAAATACAAAACAAAAGCAAAAACAAGCAAAACAATGAAAAGAAGTTAAAAAAAACGTTGCATAGCTATTTTCAGGTTGACTGATATTAAAAGGTATGCATGCACCAGGCACACAGGTATCTTTATTTTTTATTTATTCTTTTTATTTTCCGATTCTCTTGTAAAATTTTAGTTATCATACATAGGTACATAGACATAGAAAAGAGTTGCCCACTTATTCTAATTAATTTTCACATGGAATGCAAATTTTATTTTTACCATTTTTATGCATTTAAAAATTTTTTATTTTGTGTTATGTATGGGAGGTTACACATGGGATACTTCATTCGAAATAAAAGACCACCATAAATAATTTTTTTTATATATATACAATACAGTTCAATTAGTTGTCACTGTCAACTTGATTGTCAAATATTTTGATTGCTGCAAAAAAAATTTGTATTAATAATTCTGTGGTCTTACGAAATAACACATTAAATGGAAAGCCGTTCGAGTGAATGTCATTATTTTTTATAATTATATAAGTCAATTTTTTATCCATTATTTTTAATGACGTATTTATATTTCATTTCCGTGTTCAAAATACTTATATGGGTAGCCAAAACTGAGCACAATTTCGAAAATAGTAGTAATTCTGTTAATAGTAAATCTGATTTATAACAGATGGATCGTGTATTTTCGGAGCTTTTTTGGCATTCAATTGTATTATTTTTTAAAATATCAATTTAATAAAAGTAATTTTTTATTAAATTTACATTTGAACAATAAAAAAAAACTTATAGATATAAAAAAAAAATAAGTAACACCAAAAAAATTTAGGTCATGTTTGACATACCGAAAGAGATCCTTCCATGCAAACAACGCAGAAGAGCTCATGCATAGTTTTGAATACATACATATATAAATAGAACGCCAGATAATATATGAACAAAATAATTATTTATTAGATATTTTATGATAGTTTGAAAATTTATTCTTCTTGTCACTATGACAGGAGCTAAAATTTTACGGCAATTAATTAAAATGCAAAATAAAATTTAGATTTTGTTCTTAATAATAATTATGACAATTATAACCTAAATTTTTATAACAATAGCAGTAAATATTATTAATATAAATTATTGACATTAATGACGCCCAAAATATCGCGTATAAAATACGTATTACTCTTTTTGTACACATATATACATACATTTATAGATTGATGCATACAAAGTATAATTCAATAGAAGTAATTGTTTTATAAAAATTTTATTTAAACAGCCTGTCAATTAATTTCTTTATTAACCTATTTCGTTTATAATAATAATGTTAAGAATATTATTTAGTTTTATGACATTGCTGTACTTACATAAATATATTCCATTTATACATATATATACATATATATATATATATTTATTCACGATTTAAGTGCGTTTACGAATTGAATTCTCAACAAATTTAAAATATCTAGATTATATTCTTATTTTCTTATTTTTCAATTCTATTGATTATATCTGCTCATATTATATACACATATAATTTATTATATATAACTATATGATAAAGTCATAATATCATAAGACTATAGCGCCAAAAATTATATGTTACAAAAAGAACGAAAACTAAATATAAATCTGTCATAATATCTATAATATACTGTCTAAAGTATTTTGAAATTTTTAAAATAAAAAAAAAAAAAATTTTAGCAATCAGCATTAAGAAAGAATTATTTTGGATTTTATTTTATATTTTGTAGAAAATAAACTATTAATCTAAAATAGGTAAAATATAGCCTACAGCTACATAACCAAATTTGATTTAATCTGAATGGAGAACATAATTTTTTATTATTTAATATCAAATTTATTGTTTCATAGCCTTTATAAAGTTAATATGTTCAAAAGAATATACGTATATATGTATATATATATACATATAGTTGAGTTCATTAAAAACGTGACACTTCAATAAATTGTCATGTCGATTACTGTTGTTTGTTTTCTTGTTTTTATCTAAAATTTTTTGTTTTTAATATACTAAATATTTTTTTGGTTGCTCCTATAGGTTATAAAATTAATCACTGATCAGAAAAATATTATGTGTTAGATTCAATGTGTGTGCTTTTTTATATATACATATTAACATTAATTGTATTACGATAACCTGATATTACGCTAATATTGTTAAATTTTGAACTACTTAATTAATATATAAACAATATATATTTTTTATGCGTTATTTACTCGTATATTAAAAATTTATTAGATCAACTGCGACGTTACATAGATTACATTTATGTTGAAATGAGTATTTTAAAACTGAAATGGTTAATAAATTAAAAAATTCTAATAAAGTTTTCTATATTATTTCAAGGAAAACGCTTTCTTATATCCTGATTTTAATTAGTTTGCTATAGTATACATTACGTATACATAAACTTGCATTTTTAATCCTGCCAAAATGGAATCATAAGAAAACTGACAATAGAGTTTTAAATATTTGACGAAATCAATGGTGGACAAACCCGACTTCATTTTTTCAAATCTTAAATTATTCATTAAATAAATTTTACAATAAACTTTTTTTACAGAATTTTAAGTTCCGTTCAATTTAGCCCCTCTTAATGCGTTTATCGTAAATTTTCTAATTAATTAAAATATTTTAATATCTCAAAATTTCTAGGAAATTCTAACACTATTTCTGGCTTTGAAATGCTTGTATTACCATTTAATTTTCTAATTATTTATATTTATAGTTATCATAAAAATTTTGCGCCTAAAAACATCATCTTTAATAATAAATTCTTCTCTTTTTTTAAGGAGTTTTTCAAGGAATTTTTTTTTTTTATTATGATATATTAGAAAAATATTCACCAATTCAAATATATATTTAAATTTTAGAGCACAGATTAAAATCACTAAAAAAAAAATATTAAAATAATTTATAAAAATTTAAGTATATCTTTAGGCGTGAATAAAATTATAATAGCTTAATTAATATAGAGTTTTCAAAATTATATAATGAAAATAATCGAAATCATTAAATGGTACTAAAATTACAAATGATAAACAAATGGCAGGGAGTTAGAAAAATTTTTTTCAAAGAAAAAATAAAATAAAAATAAAAAACGGGAAGCGGTGGCAAGACCATTATACAAAAACTATAAAATGAGTATTTGTATAGGTCGCTGCTATATTCTTTTTTTTTTTCTCTTAATTTTTTTTTATCTCCTGGCTGTTAAATAATAAAGAAAAATATAAATGTGAAAAAAAAAATATTTTCCATGTGATGCAATTTTTTGTATTTTTTTTATTATTTTTATTTATTTCGTTTTTTTTTTTTTTTTTTTTATTAAAAGTTCTTGAGCAGGCACAGAATTCTACTTAAGAAAAATATTTTTATTTGAAACCGGTTAAAGTAGCTGCAGGAGAGGAAAAAAATATATATGTAGATATAAAAAGAAAAATTACGATATTAAAATATACGTATAGGAAAATATACATATACATATATATACACAATCTAAACTGCACTATTGAGAAGAAAAAGAAAGAATATAATGGCTATGTAGCTATATATATAAAAAATATAGAGTAATATAAAAATTTTGTTTATTATTATTATTATAATTTTTTATTTTTATTCTTTTTTTTTTCAAAATTAAAATATTTATTTATGCATATTATTTATATTTATATAAATATATTTGCATGTATATATAAGTATATAATTTGCCTATCATAAGGTGTCTATACACTTAAAAACTTGAAATATTAAATAAAAAATTTCAAAAATCCTAATTAACGATTAAGAAACAGACGGATGCAAATTCATAAATTTAACATTTAAAAATATAATATCAATTGAGATTTGTATATATGTTATATTTAGTTGAATATACAAAAAAAAAATAAATTTTTTTTACTTATTAATCCTTTATATTTATGCTACATTCTTCTTGAAGTATATGGAAGAATTATGAGGGGAAATATGATAAAATTTTCGAATTTTAAAATTAAATTTATGTTTGTGTCTTTTTTTACATATTAATCGAGAATATATTATATGAAAATAAGAATCTCAACTAGGCCCCTTTTCTTATTATATTTACAGTCGGATCCGTATATAACCAACTTACAGAAAACCCAAAACTAATTTGTTGGCAATAGCAATAATTAGGAAAATTGATTTTACATATGTTTTATATCTTATTGTTCTTAGTTTACGCAATTATGAATATATCGGTCCTAAGCAAATAATATAATTATATTATAAATTAACTAAAAACGTTAATGTAAATATTTGTGATATTGTTATTTTTGAGATCAACTTTAACCATTTCGTCACCACAAACCATAAAAGATAATATGTTATTAAACAACTACTTATTCGTTATAAGGTAAAACACAATGTATAGTCGTAGTAAACGAATCGTTTTTAAAGTCCTACTATATATCAAAGTTGAAAATATCAATGAGAAAAAGTAGTGTTAGTTCTTTGCACACAGATAAAGGAATAAATGGGTTAAATATTTATAATATTTACGATAAAATCATATTGTACAATAGGCAGTATCTTATTTAATATGTTCTTGAGATTATGTAACAAAACAATTGTGAAAATCAATTCTCATACTCCTTTAAGTGAGTTGGTAAAACATTCGTTTAGAAAGCGGTAGGTCACTTATTCGAATCCAGTTTGACGAAAAATTTTTTTTAATTTTTTCTGCATGGAATCACTATTTTGGCTAAATTAAATGACTCATTTGTTTTGCAAATTTTATGTTTATTTCATTAACTATAATTGTATTTTATTTATTTTTGATTCCTAACTTTGAATCAAGTATATTTTTCAAATCGATGTTAAGATTCCAATATTAATGATTTAAAAATTTGGAATTTATTTATCGAAAATAAATATAATTATGATTCAAAAAATTATTATTGGAGTAGTGTCCTTTATTTTTCAATAATTCTAATTTTACGATTTAGAATTAATTACAAAGCGTTAAGAAAATTCAAAGTATTTTATAATAAATTAGTCGAATTTAATGAATTTAAATTTAATTTCAATACTCAATTTAATTTAAATTATAGAATTATAAAAAATCAATTTTACCAATATCCAACATATTTGAGGCTTAATATCATATAAGTATTGGTAAATTATATAAATTTTGTTTACATATTTATTTATTGTAATATTTTAAAAAAAAAAACAATAATAATTTTTGACGGACATAAATGAATTCTAAATATTATGAATTTTAAAATATAATCTTTTAAAAAAAAAAAAAAACACTTTTTAATATCAGCAAATTATTGACACTATATACCCACTAAAATCCGGTTGAAAAATTTTCATAATATTCCATATAATACTATTTACAATTTTTATAATGAGATCATAAATTAATAATTTATATCTTTTAATATTTTAATGAAACCTATATATGTATGTATATAATATTATATATGTATATTATTTAATAAAATATCTATTCATTTTTTTTTTTTTATATTTTATAATTAAGATTTCAATCTAAAATTCATTGTAAACATTTTAAATTATTTCTTTTCATTCAGACTTATAAGATCTACTTATACATATGTATGTAAGTATAGAGTAATCATATATAATTAATAATTTTCTTTAATTTATATATATACGCTCATATGTATGTATATGCACTACTTGATTTTCTTGAATAATTCAATTGACTTACTAATTAAGCTCTAAATTTATTGAAAATGAATTATGAAAATATTATAAATTTTGCTTATTTTCTTTCTTAATATATATAAAACTTGTTTTAAAATCTAAATAAACTCATTTAGAAGAATTCAAATATACTTTACACAATTATACATATATAGGCACCTATAAATGAGTAAAAATTACTCTGTAATATATTTATGTATGTAACTATATATGTATATGAGTATGCGTGTGACATCTTAAAACATATGACAAATTGTAATTATACTTATAATTATATGCTCACAATAATAATAATAAAAAAAAATAAAAAGAAGAAAATTAAGAAAAAAAAACGGCGTAAAACATTTACTTTGTAGCACCTAATATTTTAGTGCATAAGTTGTTTTCGCAAAAAAAAAAAAAATCAAAACCAGAAAAAAAAGAGTGTAAAGTGTATAAAATTACAAATAATATTGAAATTGTGCGAATGTGTGTATGATGCCCTAAATAATGCATAAATGCATAATAAAATATCAAAATATATTTATAGTGTTAAATATATAATGTAAAAGAATATTATATTACAAAAGTTGCACACAAGTAACATGAGAAATTTTCACAAACAAACACAAAAAAAAAAAAAAATTAATGTCGGTATGCAGAAATTTTGTTGTGGGGGAAACCGTAAATTTAAGAGTAATCAAAGACATTAAAGTGAGAAATTTTATATACATACATACATACATAATTATGTACATTAATATTTTTTTTTTATTTTTTTATTTTCCTTAATAATTTTTTAAATTAGTTGAATTAAGAATTTTTTTTTTTATTTTTGCTTCTAGTTAATAATCTATACGTATCTGTAATATTTTCTGTCATAATTATGATTTATGAGAAATGTTTTAAATATTTAAACACGAATAATATACATACTTGCATACGCATACGAAAACCATCAACAAGGTGTCCAAAACTAGGAACTACAATAAAATGAAATTATTCAAACAAAAGTATATTTTACTTTCCGTCCTTGTTTGCTCAAAATATTTATTTTCGAAATTTGAACTTCTGATTATTAGACTTTTTCTTATGTTTTGTGAAATATAACAGCTTAATAAATTTATCTTATAGCTCCTAAATAAATTTTCAAAATAATTTAACAAAATTTACATATTTTATAGGCATATATAGTGAGGGCAAAAGCAAAACTTTTGAAAATTAGCTAAAATACTTACTAATTTTTAGTATAATCAAATATTAACTGATAACTTCTCAATTTTTTCGAGGTTTTGATCTGTTTTGTGTGCATTTATTTTATTTTTCATTTATTCAACTTAATAATTGCGTTTTTCAGAATTTAATTTCTCCTGAACTAGCGGCCTTTATTTTATTGTTGTAAATTTTAACATCCATTTTGATTGCTATAGTTAGCCCGTGTTAAATTTTAAATTGCGTGATAACCATTTTAAAAACAGAATATTTTTGTTATGAAAAACAAAAATAATGTTTGATTTTTATGAGAAATTGCTTCTCATATAAATTTTCAAAAATATAAATAGAAACTAATAGTACAATCGTCGGTTTAACATTAGCGGACTCGGAGTATTGATTAACGTGACATGTTATTTTTACTATACTATAGTTATCGGAATCCTTGTTTTATTTGAAAAAACAGTTTGAAGAGGCTTAAAAAATATTTTCGTCTTATTTTTTTTTTTCAGCCATATTCCCGGAAACCAGTTTCAAATTATTGTTTTAATGTCTTCCTAAAGAAATATTTATATGAGTCTACATCTTTATCTTCATATATTTGTGTTTGACAAATTCTTTAATGAAAAATTAGGAAAAAATATTATTATTCAAAATTGCTATGATTATTATCGAATTTATATGAAGGGATGTGCTTTTTAATTGAATATATGAAATTTTTAACATTTTTGTACTATAATTACTTGTATATAAATTAATGCATAATTGAACCTGTATAAATTTCGTGTATGTAAAATATTTATTTCATATTAAAATTAGCATAAAAAAGAACATAAAAAAAACACATAAAAAATATTGCATATATATATATATAAAATTAATAATATTTAAATATAAAGATGAGATTTGATGTATTAAATGATCTGAAATTAATTTAAATAAGACAAATATCTACATTCGTGTTAAGTTCAGTTAAATATTAATTAGAATAAATTATATAGTAAATATATTCAGAAAATAAGAAAAAAATAATAAAAAAAAAATAAATAAATAAACATTTGCGATTAATTACCTTTCAAAATAATTTTATATTTCTTTCAATCAAAATTTATTTGCTACCACTTTCTTAATATGTCTTAATTACTGTTAAACAAGATATTTTCAACCGTATTTATGTTGAGAGAAAAAAAACATGACATTAATGTAAAAAAAACCAAAAAAAAAAACAAACAAAATCACGTTATACTTTTTTTTTGTGCAAGAAAAAAAAATCGCTTTTGCATTCGTATTGGTAAAATTTTTGTGTTAATTAGAAAAAAAAATCCAAATTATATGCAATTTATTTACATATTTACATATACATACATTTGTATTTGTATTTATATACGCATGTACTTCTATATAATTATGCGTGTCTTAATAAAATTCTTCTGAAATTTGTTTTTGCAAGTTATTTTGTTTTTTTTTTTTTTAATTCAATTCACATTAACCCTTTATGCCCTCTTTCGATCTATTGTATAAGAGGTTTTTCAGAGGCTCTGACAAAAAAAAAATTGTTCCAGATTGCTCATTATTATTTTCTTGGTAAAGATTTATCGAGAATCCAAATAATTTTTTGGGGTGCCGATATTAAACATGTTTTTCTGTACTAAATATCGGATTTCATTTTGTTTTTCAATTTTTTATTTAGAAGCCTGAATTAAACTTGTACTTTAATTCATTTTCATAACATTTGAAATGATTCATTTTCAATAATATTGAAATTTCTGGAATATAAAGGTATAAAAATAAATCCTGTTCTTCCTTTCTTCTTATTATATTTAAATACTCGCACATATTCATATACACATTGTATAAGTAAATTAATAAATATATAAATAAATAATCATTACAAACGCATCATAAAATTTTAAATACCTATAGTTTTCTTATATTTAAGTGAAAAAACAAAAACGAAAAGAGAAACAAAGAAAAATCAGATTTTTTTTTTATTTTTTCTTTTAATATCATGTTGTGTTTAGGCATAAAAAGGAAACAACAATATCAACAACGAAAATAATAATAATAAGAAAAAAAAAAAACAAAAAAAGAAGAAAAAACAACAACGGTAATAGCAACAGGAATCTAAACTAATAAAAAATTAGAATAACTAAATCGAATGGTTCATACATATACATACTTCATACAGAGAATAAATTCATACAGAGAAATGGTTCATACAGAGAATAAAGAGAGTATAGAGAGAATAGAAGTGCAATGGAATATTTCATGCATTTAAATATTATGTTATTCTTCAACTTCTACTTCTTTTTTCTTCTTCTTCTTTTTCTTATATTTAAATTATTTAATTCACAATCAAAAAAGAAAATTTTTAAAATTTTGAGAGGGGGGGGGGGGGGGGGCAATCCCAAACGCAATGTTATAAAATATGCTATATACAATTGAGGAAATGAAGAAGTGATGAAGAACACATAAGATTAATAGATTATTTTTTTATAGAATTTTTGTAGATTATTTGAAATTTTAAACAATTTTGTTATTAAAATTTTAAAAAAATAATTATTTTGAATGGTAAAGCAACATTTCAAATTTAATTATTTATAACTAAAAAATTGCATAAATTTAGGCTTTTATTATAAAAATAATAAAACAAAACGTTTATAACTATTGATTTATTAAATCGAGATTTTAAATTTAATTATTAATTTGAAAAATAATTATTAATTGGAACAAATTTCTAAATTATATTGTTGTGGTTCGTAAAAAAAAAACAAATGTCTCTATAATTGCCCCTTATAATTAAAATGTTTTAATAACACAATTTTTAAATTTATTTTATAAAAAAAATTCAATTTGAAAATAAATATTCATAGGCATCAGCAGATATACTCTTTATCGTTTCGTTCCACATCAACTTTCATGTTTAATAATAAAAAAATAGTGTATTAGCCTTTGAAAATGTTAAAAAAATTCTTCAAAAATTTTTTTCATTTTAGAACAGTTTCTACTTTAAGTAGATATTCATAATTTATTATATATTTTAATTTCGTATATTTACTGTAACAAAAAATTATAAAACTAAAATTTGAGAGAAAAAATAAAAATATCGATTACCATTTTAACATAAATAATGGTGCTAGAAAACATATTTATAAACAAAAACTAAAAAAACAAGAAACCAGAATATTATCAAAATCACTGACTTTTTAAACAGATATTGTAAAACTGATTAAATTCTAAATATCGATTATTGCAATTTCTCTATCAATACAGAAATTAAAACAATTTACCTACCAATATATTATTAAAAAATAAAATAAAATAAAAGAAAATAAAATGCCAGTAGGAATATTTTAACTTTACACATAAAATATGTTTAACACAAAGTATAAGAAAGCTAAATATAAAAAAAATTTGAAAAGAAAACAAAATACTAAAAATTTTTTTCTTAGAAGAAATATTTTAAGGTTGGGTTACTTATGCCCTCAACACCTCAGTTTATTTATTTACTTATTTTTTTTTTTGTTTTCTTTCTTTTTTAATTTCCAATCGCAAATACCAAATATTAAAGAACAAATAACAAAAGAAGAAAAAAAAAATTTAAAACAACATACTAAATAGTTCATAGATCATAGAAGTTAAATTAGATTTTACACATTGATTCTTAAGAAAATCACATTCCATAGGATTTCCCTGAAATAAGAGTAATGCACCAGGAAAAAGCAAAATTAAAGCGTAAAAAAGAAAAAGAAGAATAAAATTAAAATACCTTAGGAAAAAAAAAACTTAAATAAATAAAATAAAATAAATATGATGCACAATGAACTCCAAAAACCATAATTTTTATACTTCGATATTATAAGCATACAAATGTACAAACATACAACCATTAAACGATATGATTTTGGTGCATATAGAAAAAAAAAAATAAACAACGTTAACAACACAAAAAAAAAACTTAAAGTTAACATAAATATTGTACAAAAAGAGAAAGAAAATGAAGAAAAGAAAAAAAAATTTTAAAAAATCATTTCAATGTTAAAATAACTATAACACTTTTAACCGTTAAAGGGGTCCATGCCAAAGTTCATCACCATAAAATGCGAATGATGTTCCGTATGACGACAAAAATATACGTACACACTAAAAATAATAATGTTCCAGGAGGGAATCTAATTCAATATATTATTATTGGTTGTTGTCGGGATATAGAAAAATAAATAGAGATTTGAAATCGATTCTTAAATATTTTTATTATTATTTTTTTTTTTCTGATTCTTTCTATGCACTTACTCGTGTATATAAATATAATGGTGTTAACGTTTAATTTAATTAAAATGTAGTTGAATAATTACACTAAGTCTTAGAGATACGACATTTTTGATTCAAGAAATTTATGTCGTAACTCGAATTCTCGTTTGGAGGAGGAAAAAAAAATGTATGGAAACAAATAGTGAATTAGACAAATTATTTTATAATATAATTTGCATATTTTCAAAAAAAAGGTAACAAAAATATGAATTCTTCTTATAATATAAAATACTTCAATTCATATTTTTAACTACTGACTAGAATTTTTAAATTAGACCGAGTTCATTATTGAAGTATGTGCTTTAGTCTTGTCTTCAATTCGGTATAGATTTTTATTCAAAAAACAGTAAAATCTGTCAAAAACAAAAACAAGTTTTTAAGTTTTTAATGTCGTATCAGGAATAATGTCGCAAGTCGAATAAAACTGGTTCAAATTTATATTATGTCGTATCTCGAAATGTTGTATTAGAAGATGTCGTATCTCTTAGAGAACTAAGTGTATTATAATTAATTTTAATTTCTTAATTGAATTGCTATTAAATAAGAAATTGTAATCAAAATTAGATCAGACTTAGTTAAAAATATTGGAAGCAAATACAATATGAGGCACTTTACATACATCTATGTAATTATTTGACTGTTCATTCTGATTTTAGCAAATTCATGTTAGAAATTATATTTCGAACTGTGAATTTTTAGTTTTGATTTTTACTGACAACAAAATTTCTTGATAAATCTTGCAAAAACCTGTTTGTATAAAAGTTCATCATATATACTTATTTATAAATGCTGTTAATTTTTTTGTTGAACTTGGTCCTACGCAACGAATTTTATTTCAGTCGGCAGTAGTTGACCAATCATTTGAAGATTGATATTAACTTATGAAACAATTTAAATAAAATGTGAGTGATTATATTGCTCCATGCGTTTTCAAAATGTTAAAAAAGACAAAGTTTCGAATATTGGATGGCTAGCATAATTTTAACTTAAATACTAGCTCTAATAATATAAATATAGCAAATAAATAGCAAATTAATTGAATATTAATTTTATAATTAGAAAACTAAGTTAATTAAAAATTAAATTTATTATAATTATTGTTATAATATACTATTAGTATGCTACTCATACAACTTATTTAACATTCACAGTATGATTTTCAAAAAAATGTTATATTTTATGATAAAATTATTGAAATTAATGAAAGCACTTTGTGTTTATAAAATTATTTATAAATTTATAATTATTCCACAATTAAATAACCTAACTTATTGTATACAATGCGGTCAGAAAAAAAATAGTCATAGGTAAATGTCTCAATATTGAATGAATTTTTTAAATTACCAAAAATATTTGATTTCATACTTAAGACAGCAAGTGCTTTACTATTTAATTCAATTTTCGTATTCAGAAATAACGGTAAGGTAGTAACAATCAATTTGTATGGTACTACCTTCCCATTTCTGCAAATACGAAAATCATTTTACGAAAATTTAATTATATAGTAAGGTTTCTGCTCACTTAAGTATATGAAATCAAAAATATTGAAATAAGGGCTCTGATATGTCTATTCTGAAATTCTAAAACATTTATAATGGAAGCTACAAGATTTACAGTAATTAGAATGTAGTTTGAATACTACTATTAAAATTTAATGACAAGTTTAATTTGAAAAGAAAAAAAAAATTTCATGTTCTATTTGCTTGGTTCTTGTAAAATATTAAAATGAAGTTGAGACATATTAGGTTCCAATTTTTTTTATTTCTTTTTATATTTTTTTCTGATTTTCTATTTGGCGTTTTCTTGTTTTTCGGTATCTTTTTTTTTTTTGTTTTCATTTTCTTTGCATTTCTTGTTTTCTGTTTTTTTTTATTTCTAATTTTAATACCTACTAAATTCATTTTTGTTTTTCTTCTCTATAGATTTAGCATATCCCTAAGTAAAAAACAAAAAAAAAATAATTTTTTTTTTCTATTGTTTCATTGTTTTCTTATTTTTATTATTTTTCTTTTTGATTTGCTTTCCTATTTTATAGATACTCTTGTATCTTGTGAGTATATCTTGAAAACAAAAAAAAAATAAAAATTCTACTAAATATAAAATCAGTTTTATGAAGTTTAAAAGAAAAAAAAAATATTGTTTTTATTTTACTAGTTTTTTTTTTTTTCAGTTACTTGTGTAGTTGTGTATAATATAGTATAGATAGAAGGAAAAAAAAAATTACCATTTTAAAATCGGTATACAAAAACTATAATGTATATAAGATAAAATTTTATGTAAAACGAATTGAATCAAAAGATATTGCACAGAAATTTAATTTATTCCAACAGAAATCCAATTAGTTTTTTGAGAAGTTGCCTTTTATACGTTCATAAATACATGCATATACGAGAGAATTCATATATAGTGTATATGTTTATAATATAGATGTGCATACATATATACTAATATTATATATACATATATGAATATTATTATTTTTACATCATTTCAATGTAAATAATTTGCTAGAAGTGAATTTATGTTGATTTAAACCTTAACCTTAAATGGATTTTTTTATATTTTTAATATATTCATGTACATATGAATATGTATATGAAGTAAAATGCCCGTTAACATACACATTTACATGTTGATATTTTGTAGTAAAATATATTATGATTTTATGAGTATTTTATACATTATATATGTACATATAGGTAGATAAAAATAAAATATTTTTTTTTCTTTATTATTATTTTTTATCTTGAATAACATAAGTTTTATGGCTAAATTTTATGCTACAAATTGATTTTTAAGTATAAAAGATTGAAGTTTGTAGGTTAAGAAATGATTACTATTATTATTTTTATTATTATTTTTCATCTTTTTTTTTTTGTTTTTAAATATATATTATTGTGTTTAACTACTATTTTTGTATTTTTTTTTTTTTGTAGAAAACTTATTGATACCTCCATATATATATATATATATATATATATATATATATATATATTGCCCAATAATGTACGATATTGTACATACATATATACATATATATATATATACATGCACTACAACCATTTGTTATTATATTGTATACAATATTGGTTCATAAATATTTGCTGGTGAATGCACGAAAAAATAAAAATTGTGTGTTGAATGTACAGTAACATCTCGTTTAATGATAACTATTCTTAAGTCTTATTAATATCTTATCGTATTGTCTTATTATTAATAAAATTGATGAGAAACCAAATAAATATAATTTTTATTCTTCTAACTTAATATTTGTAAGTTGTAAAAGTGTTCTGAAAAAAAAATGATGCCCTGCCAAATAAGAGTACCGGAAGGGGATGGTTTTGCTCTTAACTATGTCTACTATTTCAATAATAGCCATACAAAAAATTCATTGTATTTTTAAATTAATTCAATAAATTTGTAGCAATAAAAATTAATGGTTTCCGAAATTATTAAAAATGGTAAATGCAATCCTTTTATTGCAATGATCTTCTTTTTATTTATGAAAATTACATTTGTATTTTCACGTTTCTTGGACATACTGAAGAATATTTTCATAAAAATACAATCATTAACTAATTAAACAAACATAATATATAACAATTTTCGAAAAAAGATCATTCAAATCATGTTTATCTCGTTCTCAATCCGCACCAAATGCACTTACATAATATTTCGTTACAATCGTTTCAAATGAGGTAATGACAAAAATTTATATTAAATTACTTTGTGATTAATACAAAAATTTAATAATGTTAAAATATCATAAGAAATAAATTAGTATTACTGTATTTTCTATATTGTATATGTATAATAAGTAGGAACGCACATGTGAACATATAAAAATTATTGTTTTAAGGGTCATCTATATATAGCTAGAGTTAATTAAATTCAATGTTCTGAAATTTTACATTTCCCTTACATATATGGTTTTATCATTGTGTGGTTATTACTTTTTAATGAAGTTAATATATATATGTAAACGTAAATGTATATAAATCTATTAAAAATTTAAAGGTATATAATAATAATTTATCAATTAATATATTTATAATAGACCAACATTATTAACCATTATTGATTTTAGACATATTGTAATTAATCATTTCAAATCTTTTTGGTTTTTAATTAATGAGCTCATTATTAAATTAAATAAAATATATTATAATTTATTTCTATAAATAAGTATATATTGATATAGACATTATAATTATTATATTAGTATACAATTATAAATAGGTAATTGAATATTAAATAATAAAAATGAATAATAAAGCTAATATTAAAAATTTAATATTTTAAAAGAAATAATAATTATTAATGATCGCAATTTTTTAATCTTCATGTTAAGACGCAAGCCTTTTCTAAATAAAATAAAATTAATTAGAGTACAAATTCAAATCTTTCAAAGTCAGACAGTTATGTATATGTAGCATAATTAAAAATTTTAAGATTCTAAATAAGCATTTTGTTTAAACAAATAATCAATTTTTGTAAAACCTTAGTAAATTAAGATTATTCTCGTCCACCTTTCACCTTCATTGAATTTTCATTACTAAAATTCAAGTAACTGAATTACTCTTGCTCAATATTTTCTCTCTTCCCCTAAAAAACAATAATTTCAATATTAATTATTGTAAAAAATATATTTACTAATTCAATTACCTTTATTGTAGATGTGCATATGTGTGGAACATGTTTAAAAATTAATGAAATTTTTCTATAATAATTTCCGCATTTTTTAACAGTTCAAAGCTGCGTTAATAGATTTTCTCATTTTCTTTTTTTTTTTTTAAGTCATTTAAAATTATTTCATAAAATAATAATGTCGACGACATTCAAAAATTAATTATCTAAAATGAAAAACTGTTAAAAAATTTAAATTGGCTCCTAAAATAAAAAAAAAAAATTTTTTTTACCATTATTTGAACTAGATTTAGATTTTTTGTTTTCCTTCTTTTTTGTACCTTCAGGCATAATTTTTTTAAATTAAATTTGTTGTTACATTTGCGTTATATCGAATTATCTGGCGTTATGTTTTATATACACTTGTATGTATGTGCATTACATAAATAATATGTATATCAATCCTTAACTAAACCGAATGATTTAAATTTCTGTGATTAATTTGTTATAACAAATTAAAGAAAAAATTTATACTTTTTCTATCGTTTTTACCTGTATTTTATAGGATATTTATATTCGAAAGTCGATATTATATCAAATTAATAGTTATGCCTAGATTTTTTATACACTAGAACTATATGTACCCAGCACTTACACATTTTAGAATTCGTATGTATTATTTACTTTAGAATTCATTGGATTTTTTATATTTTAATAAAATTCAATCTGCATTTTTTATAAAGCACACATTTAAAAAAGTTGTACAGCAGCACGTTGTACGTTACTAGCTGCTACAGCTTCAATGCTGCTATCGATAGAATTTTTTCAATGTAAGTTACTTTAACAGACCTGCAGTTCGACGATAAAGTTTTAGAATTCCATTTGTTTCAATTCGAATTATATGCAAACTTCTTTTCCACTTAAGTAATCCAAGTCAATTCAATTTGATCAAGTCTGCTTTTAAAGGAGTTAAATATACGAGTATGATACATATATTTTTATATTTATATACTATTAGTGAATTGTGCAAAAAATTAATTACCAATATTAAAAAATAACAAATCTTTGAATAATTCATTATTATCAAAGCCAAAAAAAGAAAATATTATTTTAGCTTTTACATTAAATTTGAAACATCGTTAAAATAATTCAATATAGAATAAACGAATCAATTTCGTAGCGAATTATAAATTTGCAATTCATTCGTGATATTGTGAAATTAAATTGAAAATTTTAAAATACCGATATTTTCTTGCTCAGGTATTTGGCAGGGCTCTCTTATTTGGCAGGGCGCTAAAATTCTGATATCTCTTCACCGCGCCAAGTGTTATAGTCTTGGGAATAACTCAAAGAGTATAACTGTGTTGAATTGAGAAAATTTGTAGTATGTTATATTGCAAATGACAAGATAATAATTTGAGTGCGGCCGAGAATATTCAAATTAAACAATTGCTTTAGTTTGGTGTAAACTATTTTATAAATAATATTGTTTAAATGCATTTCCTCTTTCGTACACGTATCACATAGTTGTTACGGCCAACTCCACCATATTATTGTTTTTCGTCTCATTCTTGTAATAACAGTTTATAAAAATATAATGTATAAGTGAGTGAGTAGTTTCTTTATATTTTTCTTGACCTATACGTATTTATGGATGCTCTTATGTTTGCATGTGTATGTATATGATCACATAAATTAGATATTATGAGCCTAATTAGTTTGTTTTAAGAGAGTTATTTAGCAATTAAGCAACTATATATACACTACGTAAATATATAAGTACTTGCGTACAAGAAGAGATTAAAAATCGGCTACAAATAAAGCATCTTATTCAGGCTTGTTTTATTTTTGCTTTTCGTTTTTCTCAATATTTATTTTATTACTTCGACATTTTAATTGTTTTAGTTTTTATATTTTTTAAAAACTTTGCCTTATGTTTGGTTTTTTGATTCCTATTTTTTTTGTATCAACATCAATGAATTATAATTATAGTCAATTAAGTTATAACATGTATACATACATGTACACATATACATGAATACATATAAAAAATAAATGAGAACAAAACAAAAATTACCTTACATTTCTTTAGATTTTTTAGTCAGCGAAAATGATTGTGTACTATTTAAGTTGTTGAATCCTTTTAACATTTTGTACAATTTTTAGCCTACATAACATATAGTGGACATTATAAATGTTGTACATACATACATACAGACATATAAATAATTTATTAATTCCTTTTAGACGATTCAGTATTATAAAAGGTTCGTTAAAAATGATGAAAATGTTTTTTAAACCTTTACTTCCGCAAAAAATTACAAAAAATGAAGAAAAACTAAGGAGAATGAAAAATGAAAAGAAAAAAAAAATCTGGTCAATTCTGACGCATTTCCTTCATAAATTAAAATTAGACTGACTGTTCTTAAGATTTTAAATGAGAACAATAACAAGAACAATTCAAAATAAAAAATAAAAAAAGTGAAAATAAACGAAAATATTTATTATACATAAATCAGGATAATTATAGGATATACTTGTATTGTATATGAACATTTAAATCACTTAGCAAAAAACAATTAATTTGAGTTTACTACATGGTAATAGCAAAATATATATGTATATATAACACAATAATAACTTTATTTATGACAAAGGCCGTGAACGCACTTTAAATAAGGCCAGTGATCTTAAAAGCTATGTCGATGTGTGCTGCAAATTGTAATGTCTTGCAGATTCAAACATTTAGAAAAAGGCGAAAGTGACATCAAAACAATCACAGTGAGGATCACAAGTGAGACTAAGTCACGTCTCAAGTTGTACAATATTATCCAGGAATATTACACATATTCTAACGATGTGATGATTTAGTTTGTAGCCGAGGATGATACCGACTATACCGTATTCGGTGCTCTTATCTCATACTGATTCAATTCAGTGAACACAACCCTATCGATTTCGAAATTAATTGATAGACAAGACTTATCTACTAACTATCACGAGCTTCTCTCATATCGACTCGACAGAATGTATGAAAATTACCTTACCTACAGTTCCGAATATTTATTTGCCGTTATATTCAAGATGAAAAGTAAGAATAATGTCAAAACTATAACATCAACCATAGCTCGTTTTACTTAATTCCATCTATACAATATATTCAAATCACTATAAAAGGAAAAGCACAATTTGTATACCCCATACATTAACTGTAATAACAAATATTTTGAATCATACATTGTAAATCGACTTCGTGTATAGAATGGATTTTAATTCACATTCACTTCTAACATACAAGTATTTATTATATACAGGTTCATACATACATACATATATCACTTGGTAACCTGTAATTTAATAATTTAAAATTATTGTGTAGAAATAATAACTAAAAAAAAAAACAAAATTACTTTCTTTAATATTTTTCTTATTTTCGATTTTTAAAAAAATATTTTTGTTAAACTATTTTATACATCACCCTTGATACTACATTTTTCTCACGCAAAGTAAACATGAGAATATTTTTATTGATTTTATTTAAATGTACGACTGTATATTCAATGTATTTTATGTATTATGCATACTAACTCAGTAGTAAATAATTTTTGAAAATTCAAAAATTTTAATTAATAAGGATCAGTATGAAAAAGAACAAATATCTTTTCACATGTCCTTTTAATATTTAATAGCAACATTCTTTTCTTAATATCGCGTAAGAAATTTAGCCATGTAAATGTAATAAATTAATTGAATATATTATCTTAGAGAGCCCATCTCTTGAATAGCCCAAATTTCTTTGAATTTCAAATTCCATTTAATTAAAATATTCTAATATAATAGTAGTTTCACTATTTTCATATCTTACTCTATTTCAATTCAACTATCTTAAAAGATGTTAACAATACTTTTAATTTTAATTTAAAAAAAATTCATTTTCAATATGATCTCATATTGAAATATTTTATTATCATTTTAAAATCTTGAATTGCATTAAAAAATATAATTGAGTCCCTTTGTATTTTTTACTTCGAACAGATAATAAAAATTCATTGTACACATTTATATACTTAAAAATGATTCATAAGTACAATTTTAATTATCTTATCTCATAAATAAAATACATTATTTGACCTACATACAATTATTTTTTTTAGAGCAAAAAATAAAATTTTAAACCTAGGTCATGGTATACCACAGAGTTACAATAATTGTTTTCTTTTTTTCTTGTACAAGTCTCAAGTTAAAACTACATAAAAAAAATTTGTACACTCATAACATTAATAATGTATATACTATATACTATCCAACTATATAAATAAATTTTTATGCATTTGTATATATATATATGAGTATATATATATATATATATATATATATATATATATATATGTACAAGTATACCTAATCTGATTTAATGTTACTTTTCAATTGAGATTTTAAGTAATAATAAATTCGCAGGAGTTTTTTTATTTTGCTTCAATTTGGAAGTTAATTCATTAATTATTGTAATTTCGAAAAGAATGGCATTTCGAAAGATTTATTGTTTAGAGTCATTAATTTTTATATTCACATAAAATGATCGGATCTACATACTTATATGATTCACACTAATTTCAAAAAATCAAAAAATTTAAATTCGATTTCGAACATACACATATTTTAATAAAATTGTTTTCAACTTTGCTTCTGAATAATCGCTTTAATCAATTGGAACATTCTGTTTATCGAACTTTCATTGTCCTTTCTGAAAAAGTAGTCATTTTTGTCAAAATTATATGATCAATTTGAAAAATATTTGTTCACTAGCTTTTAACAACTTATTTTATTTTTTTAAAGATTAAATTTTCTTTGATTTCAAATAAAATAAAATTTGTAATATGAAATTTTAGTACATATAGCATATGCTATTGGATATATATCCAATTATCTGATTATCGATGGCCATTTGGTATCAATTATATACAAAATGACAATCGATAAAATAATTATTTAAGATAAAAATATTCGAATTAATATATTGAGTACATACTAATATAAAAAATTGTACTTTTTTTTTATAGAATATGAAAGAAAACAAAACAAAATTATTTATTGTGTCATAGGTCCAATACATAATATTTATATCGATCGAAATTCCTCAGACAGAAAAGAAAAAAAAAATGGTATAAAAATATTATTTGAAATTTTATCAGTAGGAGGCCAGTCAATGGTATAAGCGCACTCAATTATTTACTGTATATACTGTTATACACATATTGAATAATACAGAATATACAATAATATTATATTTGTACAAAGATTTTAATTTCAAATTTTTTTTAAATTAAAATTCATAGAATGATCGCTTGCAAAGTATTTTCGATATTTTTTTTTTTTTATCTAATAAATTCTCATTTATTATCTCCATTTTTTTTTTAATAAATTCAATGCCATATTGGTACATGTAAAATTAGTGTGTTTTATTACTTGTATGAATATGTAATAATAATTTTCAGTTCTAAAGTTCTACATTAATTAAAATAATATTATTCATTTAAGAATTCAAAAAACAAGGCAAACATTCTATTTGTAATCTTAAGTTTGAATATAATCTATATAGAGTTGAAAATCTTAACATAACTAGTGCGAAATAGTTAAGCAAAAATCTAGAATATATGCTCATACATGCTTGTATACAATAGAATTTTCATATTATTTATTTTTATATATAACATAAGAGTGCCATACCTAATTATTTTGCATTAAATAAAAATAAATAGTAAATCAAAAAAAAAAAAAGTTAAGAAGAAAAATATAAAATAAATTTTTTACAAAATTAACATAACCTCAAAGTCACAAAATTATAATATATTGATTGTTATGTGTACACGAATTTTTGTATATATGTACATATAAATATTATATATAATTTAAAATTATGTTCTAATTTAATTAATTATTTAAATGAAATGTTTATCATTTTAACATTATAATAGACAGAACATGAAATATTTTTGCTTTTTTTTTTTTTTTTAAATAAAAATAATGTATGTAGGTCTGTATTTAAAACGGGCATAATATGTTGATTAAGCATTTTATAAAATGAATTTTATAAATAATTTTCTTAACTTGTACAATTTAATCTTTGTTGTGAACATCATTTCAATCATATGAAATGGATATAATATAGCAGTTTTCACAAGTTGATATATTTTCCTACAGTAAATAGTTTTTGACACAGCAAATAGCTTAAAACAGAAAATACTCTCCGTATAGGTAAACATATATTTTTTATTCAAGGGTATTCTTTGTTACAAAATACTGATATTGTAGATTATAGATTACTGAAGAGAGATATGGGCGAAAGAACTCTTGCCCTCTGATCACCGCAGTCAGCCATGGCGTATTGTAGCCCTCCCATATCCCATTTATACTACCCCGTTCTCATGTAAATATCTTAACATATCCCTGTGAAAGTTGGATGTGAACTCTTCGCAAAAACTAACTGCGCGTCCTGACGGCCAGAGCAAGACAGTCACAAAGTGTATATATATATATACAGACGCCATCTTCCCATCATCCAGACATAATCTATTCAGAAGAGAGTTCGATTTGTCCGGTTTTTGAGTACTCTAATTGAAGAGCACTGTACTGTACATGAACTTTTTGGGTTGTTCAGAACTGTTCCTCTCTTATTATAAAAAAACTAATTAAAAAAAACTTTTATTATTTTGAATAGATATGTCAAATTTTGAATATTATTTATTAATTTTTTGACACATTTATAAATAAATAAATAAATGTCAAAAGTTATATGTTTACATATTTTATCTGTACACATTTCGGATTAGAACATGCAAAATTCAATTTTAATAAATTTTTTAATTTTAAATATTCTCATGATGCGTATATACTTATATAGATTACCTTAATTATTATAAATCTTAAAATAATGATTATAAGTTGGAATGCAATACATACCGTACATAAATTGCCAGTAACTTATTAATCGCATACTTAACATTAAGTTGACATTTTGTTTATTGTGTGTTTTTTTTTTCTCTCTCTTGTTTCTTTTTTAATGTTGTGTGTTTTTCTCATAGTTTTTCATTTTCTATTTTCTTAAAATAAAGTAACAGCACTTTGTATAAGAGCTATAAAAATGTTAAAATATCAAGTACTTTTTAATTGGAATCATATCTAAAACAGAATCTAAGAGTACTTTTATGTAAATACAAGTTATAATAGGTGCCACGATGTGGCGTTAGAATAGCAACTTGATTTGTTATTTTTGAAATTCTCTCTTATTTTTTTTTTCGTGTTTTTTTTTTGTATTTTGCAAAATTATACATTTGTTTGTGATTTTTTTTGCTTTTGCTTTTTTTTCATAAATATCTGATTGTGTGAGATTAAATTCTCATTTTTTATAAGATTTAATGGGGAAAAAAAATAAATATAATTTTTTTTTTCAAACCACAAGAAAAACTTAGAAAAATAAAAAAAAATAAAAATATAAAAATTGGATTTTTTTTTTATTCTCTTAAATTTTAATAGCGTTAGTAAAATTTATGATTTTATGTAGAATTTGCGTAGGTGTTGTGTTTTTTAATAGGCATCAAAAGAGTAAAAGGAAAACAAATCTTAAAAGAAAAAGAAAAACAACAAAATTATTATTTTATTTATTTATTTATTTTTCTTTGCTTAATTTAAAACAGAAATTAATGTTAGAAAAGCTTACTTACATATACATATGTATGTATGTACATATATGATTATTTTTTATCTTAGTTCGTCAGTTTTATTTTTCTTTTATACACGAGTCGTTCGTTTCATTAATACAGAATGTGCGGGATTCCAATGATGATGGGTGATAATAATGATGATTGTGATGGGTTGAGTTAAATGTGAGTTTTTTCATCTAAAACTCACCTTAAAAAAAAATTATTATTTCACTGTTAACTACATATCATTATAAATTTTTTTTTATTTATTTTTTTTTTTTGTATTTTTAAGTATAAATTAAAAGTTATTGGATACGAGTATTAGAAGAATTTTTGCTTTTTCCATTTTCTAAACTATGAATTGTATTATGTTATGCTTACAATAATAGGATAGTTTTTGTATATTTAATTATTGTATTAAATTTTTTTTTATATTTAATTAATGGATTTAATAATATCGATTAAGAGAAATTTTATAAAATTACAGAAAAATAAAAATTTTAATTTTTGGAATTTTATTTTAAATATTTATTGTTATTTAAATATTAATGCTTGCAGCCGTTCACATTTACAATAATATAGTTATACTTTGTTAATCATAATTAAATAAGACAGAATTAGCTTGAGCTCTGCTTAAGGGAGAATCGGATCCACGCTGGGCGGCTGTTGAGGGATGTCGTCATGCTAAACTGTTCCTTCGATCTTGCTCAAAGAATTTCTCTTCAGAGTTGCTGGGGATGGATCGAAATTGGGTTCATTCTATTACGGGCTTCTTTACTGGGCATTGTCCCCTGAAATATCATCTTTACAAACTTGGTAAATTGGGCTCACTTTTGTGTAGATTCTGCCGAAACGGTGAGTAGACGTCCATACATATCTGTGTAAATACCCTGCTCTGGCCACCAGAGGGTGCGGATAGTTTGGAAGTGGCATTCTCAGTGTTTGAGGCACTCACATTCAACTCCCTGAGGGATATCTCATGGTATTTACTTGGAATCGGGGTAATGTAAGCGAGATATGGGAGGACTGCAATAAGTTACGGCTGGCTGCTGTAGTCGGAGAGGGAGGGAGTTCCTTTGCCTATATCTGTCTTCAATAATCTACAATCTACAATTTAATACATGAATATAATATTTAGAATAATTTTACTTTTATGAATGCTTATAAATTTGATTCGAATTTTGGGGTAAACGTGGAGGTTGAACTAAATTAGAGTTTTGTCGTGTTTTATTTTTGTATAGGATGATAAGAAAACTTTTTAAATCGGAATATTGGCTTAACTCTCAAATTAAATCCTTTTTAATTTAGCGAATACATAAACGAAATCTAGTACTATTACGGCTATGATTCACGTCAAATATGCCCAAAGTTATTTGTTTCACGTTTACTTTCTACATGTGGCAATCAAATGAAATTCATATAATTTGATCAGATGTATATTAGAATTTTAGAATTATTTTTGGTAGGTACGAGTTATCTAAACAAAATTATAATTATAATCCAAAGTTATTTATCAAATCTTGTGACAATAATAAGCGTTTTTCAGTGATTTCAAAGTAATAATTGTAAAATCTAAATTCAAAAGTTTAGATAACAATAATTTATTTCTGAAATTAATTAATTTGTTTCGTGAATAAATATGGTATATTGAATACCTTAACAAATATTTTAAGTAAAAAGAATAAATAAATATAATATGAATAAAAAATCAAATTGCAAGTATATGTACATTACACATATATATATATATGTCGCAATAAATTTAAAAAATTGTATTTTTTTTTTAATTTCTCAAAATATTAGAAAAACAAAAATAATGAAGTAATTGAAAACTTCGACGCTAAACTACACATACAAATATTGATAACAATCAAAATAACATATTGATAGGCTCATTTTATGGTTGTTTGTATTTACTATAGTGATATCTACATATACATAATTATTAGCTTGTACTTGAATTTAAAAAAATTTCTAAAAAAAAAAAAATAAATGACAAAAATCTACAAAATATAACTTAATAGTTTATAAAAAATTTATTAACGCTGTGTGGTAAAATTTTGTAAGCTTGAAATATACAAGAATTAAATTTTTTAGGGTGGGCAAAATAATAATATTTTTGAAAAAGAAACAAAACTAAAATTATTATCATAAAAATTTTTATTATTTATCCAATTATAATATTTTTTTTTTTTATTTTTTTCTTACTAGATGTATAATGATTAAGCACTATATGAAAGTCGTATATAAGCCATGTACTTAAATAATATGAAGTTAATATGAGTATACATATAGTGGACAAACCCACCAACTTTTTTTTTTTTTTCCAAATCCCATAAAGAAAAGTATAATAAGAAAGAATAAATATAGATAAAATTACGATTTTTATATCTCTATAAATAATATCCGTACACACATATACACACATTTATACTTACATACATATACGTTGTACGTTTAGATTTAAAAATTTGATACCATTGAAATTTAAATATGAATAAAATTTTAATTACGATTTTTAAGACCTTTTAGGTGAGAGATTATTAGACTTATTATTTTTTAAATATGTATTATAGATGAATGGATTATAGGGTATTCTTTATTCATAAATAAAATTATATATATATAGAATTTTTTAACTAAATATATAAAATTGGAAATTATAAACTTTAATGTATTTTATAGTTTTAAAAGAGTATTTAAATCGATGATAAAATCATAGTTAATAACCAATTTAAAATTTTGGTAAAACATCTGCTAACTTTCTTCTAACACATATACCTATACTCTTATTGTTAACTCTTTAAAAGATTTACCAAATTTGACTTTATTGGTGACGACAATATAATTTTGTTAATCAAGAAATATTTTAAGTTTGTATAGAGAATTTCGGCTAATTTTATAAATTTTCTTTTTTGGAATTTTATTTATTTAATTCGAGTTATATATAAAGTTATATTTTATTAATAAATAAGCTAATAAGCTGCAAGCGAATTCGAAATTACTGCAAAAGCTCTACGGAAATGCATTTTTCTAAAAGTATTTGGCTAAATTTTTTTCTCTAACTGTTTTAATTTTCAGAATAGTTACAAAGAGTTGAAGAGTGAATGTAATAAAATTGCCTTTGGGAATTTTGTCTTTCAAATTGCGTGAATCTATAGCCGAGCGTAATAAAGCCAAGTATTAATATTTTTAAAAAATATTTTTGTATTGCAAGGAATGTCAATTTATACAATACATTCTTTGTTGCCTTCCTTTTTTAAATCACTGTCATTTTTAAATAGAAAATTATATAGTAAGGAGAAATTATTAAAATATATTTGTCAAATTTCCTTAATTCTTTGTCAAAAATTCTCCGAAACATCTAGTCTGCGACTATAAATTTTTTAACATACGCATATATTTAGAATATGATTCATAGACACGAATGAGTTGTTAACATTCAAATGAACTTTTGTTAAAAAAAAAATATTTCTCATTTTATATAAAAAAACCGCAACAATATTATTAAAATATTCTAGTGTGACAATCAGATAAGAGAATCAATAATAATTTTTGCTCATATTTGAAATTCAACGAAAAAAATTTAAAAAAAAATTTAATAGATATATGTATAGTATATATATGTATCTATAGTATATATCCATGTACGTATATATAAAGAAATAAATCTCATAAAACTTATAGATTTATAATATTGGTTACATCAACTTAATGTTTTATCGATACCAAAACGCTTAAAGCCTTTTTATACAATATGCGACATTTTGTTTTTTCTATATAAATTTATTTTATGAGAACTTTTTAATATTTTATATATTGTGCTTTTTCACATGTTTTTCTTTTATAAAATCATAATTAACAAAAGGTGTACATACATACATATATCTGTATATATATGTATATATATATATATATATATATATATATATACATATATAAATAAATGGAAGACATATGAGATTATTTAATTTATGTAAAAGCATTTTTAAAACTGTCAAAACGCACACCTTCGTCATTAAAAGAGACAACAAAAAAAAAAAAAAAAAAAATTATTTGTTTTTATTTGTCTTTTAATACTTTTATTTTTTAATATACAAAAAAAAAAAGTCTTTTTTGGAATTTTAAGAAGATTTTTTTTTTTAAATATTTCTAATAAATCTGATATTATTCATTTTAATAAAATTTTGTTATGAAATTTTAGAATGACTAATTAAAAATTATTTCCGGTGATAAATTTCATATAAAAGATTTAAAAATATATTTTTAAAATTTTGCGGTCATCTTACAGATTATAATTTGTGTTCTTTAAAAAAAATAATCTTTGGAATAAGCCTTTGTTTGGAAACAACGTTTTTACTAAATTTTCATTTTATTAGCAATTTTCTAAAAAAAAATCCATCCTTCTGTCCGTATGTCTATTTACAAAACATTTACACCCTTGACGATAGAATTCTGACATTTTGACACTAGAGATTTATTTCTATAGAGGAAAATTTTTAACCATAACCCGTCCTCTAAAAGTTATAGTCTTCCACAATTTTGTAAAATTTGAATTTTCGACACTTTATATTTCTGAAACTGTCAAATTTCTTTCCTAATTTCTATTTATGCAGAATATACTAACGGTAAATATCATGCCATCAAAAAATATTATTATTTTTCATAACTCACTTGGTTGACGCTCCAATTCAACCATTATATTAATACTTCTTGGAAATTTTTTTTTTTCTCATCCTAGATGTATGCAATAGTTTTGTATATATTTTGATATATTAATAAAACTAACATAGCACATTGCTTTTAGAAGCAGTATTACCCGTTTTTGAAGGGAAAAGTGCTTCTTCATAAACCATTGGTTCGATTCAATTTTATTTTTTTTTTTCATCAATAAAATTTAATAAAATTTGTTTAAAAATTTCAATTTCAAAATTAATATTAAAATCTTATAGTTTGTATAATATTAAAAATCATTTTTAAATAAAAATATGAGATCATTTTAAAAAAGATTTGCATGACAAATATTAATTTGTTTTTATTATTAAAATTTACTTATAAGCTTTACTAATAAGGTGCAGTATATAATAAGTAAGCATTTTTTATATGAGAAGAATGATTGTTTTATAAAATTAATTTTAAATTGTTAAAAATAATATTAAAAATTTACATAATTTATGATATATTTGTGTGTATATAGGGGTTTAATTTAATTCGGCAAATATTGAATTTTTTTTAGAATTCAATTCGAATTTCTAATTGTTAATATAATAAATATTCTGATATTGTTAAATATAATAAATATTCAAATTGAAATTACAAAAATTCTTCAAAGAATATAGTAACCATAATACTCTTAACTGTCCATAATACTTTCAAATGTGGATACTAATAAATTTGGTATGTTTAAAAATATCTAAAAGAAATACATATATTTTGGTATGCTTACATATATTTCATTTCGAAGTTATTCATGCCAAATAACAAGTTTTTTTATTTATACCAAAAATAAAAATACCAAAATTAAATCTCCTATTGAAATTCTCTATTTAGAATTTCCTATTTAAAATTTATTTGTTATAATTTTACAAAATCACTTTTTACAATTTCTTGTCATTATTTAATAGTAAGCCTATAAGGAGAACAGAATAATTTTCTATTATTTTCCGTCAGATAAAGTTGGATGTCAAACAGAATTTGTACATTTTCTCAGACTTGCATATATCTCAGATTAAATAAGTTTATTAGTTTAGAATTTTATACTTAGCCCGATAATATTTTAAACTATTCCATTTAATTTGCAATAATTAATTTCCACACTAAAATTACATAAATATTCTTTCGAATAACTCTTAAATTATAAATTTTGTACTCATACTTAAAAAATACTCTTATTTTTTTTTTATAAATAATTCTTTTTATGTAATCTTATTATTGAATGAAATTTTGCATTAATAAAAGTTTTTTAATAAAAAACAATTTTAATTAACTTTTTCCATTCTTCATTGCTGCTCTCGTTGTGTAACATTTGTGTATCATTTGCATTTTTTTTTCAAAATTAAGTCCTAAAATTTGGAAAAGAAAATAAAAATCAATATAAATTGTAATGAAAATAATAATTTAATATTTTAAAATCTTAAAATTTAAACCGTTATCAATTATGATTCTTTAATTCAGAATACAAAGAAAAAAATTGTAATAAAAAATTTTTGTTTTTCTGTACTAAAAAAAAAATTTACTTATTTGAGCAGCCGCAGTGTTATAAATAAAAATTAATTTAAAACTTGTTTTATATCTTATTTTTTTTTTTTGAATCGTTTCTCTCTTTCTTTCGTGTTTTAATATGGAAAAATATAAAATGGAGAAAATTTTATGTTTTATTTAAAATCAAAAGTACATTATTTCCAATTCCCTTTAAAATTTATTTACAATATTCTTTTAATTCTCTTATTAGCCTTTATGAAAAAAAAAAAAAATTTGAAAAAAAAAAAGTGCTGTCCGTCCATCCTTCCGTGGACATGTTTACACCCTTGAAGATAGAAAGCTGAAATTAAATATGTACAAAGATCTTTATTAGAAACTTATTTCCGTAGAAGAAAATTTTTACCTATCTCCCCCCCTCTAGAAGTTATACCCCCCCCCCCCCCCCCAAAACCATAAAAATGGCCTTTTTTAACTATTTGTTGCAATGAAATCATAAGCATAATCAGAAGTTATACCACCTTAAACTCTAAAAATGGTATTTTTTAACCATTTATTACAGTGAAACCGTAAGCATTTCTCAAATTTTTTAAACGCAAAAATATATTGGCTGCTTTCTTCCACTGGGGTATACTATATTTGAATTTTAAAAAACTTAACTCACACAATTAACCCTTAAAATCTAGAGTTATGTTAACCCCTCTTTAAATTAATTTTTGTATTATTTCAAAGACTGCATAAATCGTTCATCCTAAATATATGCAATCCTAGAAATAATTTCATATATGAATGAAAATAATTTTAATAGTGTGGTAGGTATACATACATAGACTGCATTTAAAAGCAGTATTTTTACTTGTTGAAGAGAAAATTGCTACAATACAAACCATTGGTTTGACCCAACTTTATTTTTTATTATTTTCTTACCTTAAAGGATATGATTTTTTAAAATTACAAAACAAACTAATAAAACAGAAAAAAAGCACTATATATATATATATATAAATAATATATATACAATTTTTATTATGCCTCAATACTTAATAGTTTTTTTTTTAGAATTTTTATTCCTTAAGCAACCAACATTCCTTTAAAGTAATAAAAAATAAAAATCTTATTAATTTTTTTTTTTTACATTAAAAATTATTGTATAGCTTGTGTACAATAATAATTTTATATAAGAACAATAAAAAGTGGGTTATATTTAAATTTTAATGCATAAAAATTAAATAAAGGACAATCAGTAGTTAATAAATTTTTCTTTTGATTTTCTTTTGTATAATTATGATCTTTTGATTTTTTGAAAATATTAATAAATTAATTAAGTCTTTTGAAAATAATCTTTAATATTCTGACATAAATATTCCAAAGTTTGAATTTTTATTTTATGATTTGATTCCAAAATAAATTTTAATGCACTATTTTGAATATTTTGGGAATTCAAATCAAGTTTTATTGTTAATTTTCAGTAAATTTCTTTAATATGTTTTTAATATTTAAAATTCATCTTTAGCAGTATAAAATTTTCTTTAAAATAATGCCTACTTAAAAATGAATTTCCTTCATCCTTAAGTATATAAGAGAAATTTCGTTCAAAAATCCGTGAGTAATAGCATAGTAATTGAAATTTTTTTTGTGTCAAAATACATAAATATAAATAATTTTTTATCGACCACCATGTGATCACACCAAATTTCGTATATCGAGTTTTCGCTGGATACGCACTTCTTCATAGTAGAGGAGTGTAAATAAACTAACTTTAGCAAGATGTCAGTCGGTTAGTTGCATCCTTAAAAATTCGAAAGAAGTATTTTAAGGCAATTCTCATACATAGCCGTATGGGCTATGTGCTGATTTTATTAGATTTTTTTGCAATAACAAACGAATGTTGATAGTGAAAAGTATACATCTCATTTGTCAAATGTTTGACACAAATTTTCTATAAATTTCTTTTATGTCTTGTGTTTTTGTTATTTTGTCTAGTTTAGTTTCTTATTGTTTTTTTTTTGCAATTTATAAGAAGCTTCATTTCAAAACTGTGATACTTTTTTCTTTTTTATTGTCAAATTGTCAACATATTTTCGTAACCACTAAAAACGCCACCTACAACAACAAAGAAAATAATTTGCCATTTAAAAAAATTTTTTTTTTTTTTGTAAATATTTTTGATTTTTTGACAATAGAACAAAAAAAAAAAAAACTATTTACATAAATTATTAAAATACAATAATATTATATTAAAACAATTTAACAACAAGAAAAAAACTTTCGAATACTATAAAGTAAAAATTTTATAAAAATTTCCCTAAAAAAAACCCAAAGAGCATTCAAAAAAAAAAAAAAAACAAATACCAATTTTTCTGTTAATGTTATTTAAATAACATTTTCAACATTTTGAGATACCGTTTTAAAACTCTTTTGAAATTTAATATCATAAATCAATTTAACCACAATTAGGTTATGTTTGATATGTAAATTTTATTTGTTATACAACATATTATATATAGGTAGTATGTACAATAATATAAGAACAATTGCCCTTAAGATTAAGAAGGACTATAAATATATTGTTATTGGAATTATTTTATAGATATTTAAATATAGGTGAATTTTTCTTGGGGTATGCCACATATTTTTTTATTACTACAATAATATTACTTTTATATATATTTATATAGGTATATATGTATATACCAATGAAATTAGAAAGTTATTGAATAATAATAAGGTAGTTAATATTATTTTGTGTAATTTTATGTAAATTTTCATAAGATTATTAACAATTATTTTATAAAATACATCCAAAATAAAACGGAACAAAATTGAGTTTAAGAAAAAACAAAAATTGCGCTAAAGGTAATGAAATATGACAAGTATTAATGTATAACTTCCGTTTCTTCTTAATCGCGACGACAAAAGAACTTTAAGGTACATACCTATACAATAAAATACCTTTTATTACTCTTGTCTTTTACTTTTTAGGTCTTTAAACCCACCATTATAATATTTTCTTTTTATCTATTTCTATGAACATATACACACATACATCTACATTCATATAGGTATGCACAAGCACATTTCTCCCATGAATATCTTTCGGTTTCTTTTTTTTTTTTGTGTTTTGCTTTTTTTTTTCATAAATTATTTTATAATTTCAAAATTTATAACTTTGAACTTTACAAATAGAAAAATTGGTGAAAAAAAAATAATAACAAAAAAAGTCGAAATCTTGCTAAAAAAAATTTTTTTTGTATTTCTTTATGAGGAATAATTTAACTGGTGTTTAATTGTTTAAAAATAAATACATATATACATATATATATACAATATATACAAATATATATTATTAAGTATCTACATATATTATTTTATACTTTGAAAATCTGATTTTTATATTTTTCTATTTTAAGTTTTCAATGTTTCTAGTCCAAGAAAAATTATAAAAGAAAAATATTTTTTTTTCTTCTTATTTTTTTTCAAGATTCTTTTTTAGCAGATTTTTGTACTAATATTTTACGTTTCTTCGTTATCTGTAGGTACATAAATATGTACATATTATTTATGTTTAATAGTATGTATATATATGATTAGGATTGCCATATTCTTTCGCTTAAATATGTTTTAAACAAAAGGCAAAATAAAAACAAACAGATGTCGCTACAACCTATAATATATGGTAAAATAATGAAAATACGAAACTAATCCGTTGGCAATACTAAGAAAAAAATCAAAATCAGTTTGGAATTCTAAATCTATTCGGGCATGTTCGGGTAACCGTTCCAACGATATCTAAAATGTCAATTAAACTAGACTATATGCACACTCTTATAAATGGTTTATAGCTAAATTAAGTGCTAGATCGACATAAATTTAAAATTTTACTTAGTCATACAAATTTTTTACAATATCTGAGAAACTAAATCAGTTTAAAAAAGGTTGAATTCTAATGTATTGAATTCATATAATACATATTATATGAATAGTTTCGTTCCTTGACATATAAACAATTTATATTAACTGATATTTTAAGGGATGTGACAACAAAGGACATATCACTGGAACTAGAAGATATATATAGGGATTGCGGAAAACATTTTGTTTGTTTTTGCCATGTGGTCGTCATTATTTAATAAGAAAAATTAATATTTGTCATCTAAAATAAATTTTTACTATAAAGGTATTACATGTCAATAACTTTTCTTAGAGACTAATAAGAAGAAGACTGAGGGAGAACTTAAACGAAGCAAAATGATCGAGAAGACTAGGAATTGACAATTTTTGAATCTGCTTTGGTTTTTTTTTTTATTTTAACATTTATATGAAGTGGGCCACATAGAAAAAGGTGGATAATTTAATGGTTATTCTTTTAAAGTTAATTTATGAGAGAAACCGGAAGTACAAATCCGATAAGAATTGTATGTTGAATGTGTATGACGGTTGTGCTTTCTCCTAGCTATTTACATTGATATCTTGACTTTAAAACCCATCTTATAATAGTGTCTTTTTCAAATTAAGAAAAGTTTTTTTTGCAAAATTATTTCTAATTCTTCTTCTTTAATATCCCGCCAAAATTAATATCCTATGACTAAAGCATTAATATGATTTTATTAAATAAACAATATGGTAACCCTAAAATTTCAATATAAAATTTAAAATATTAAATAACAAAAAGAAAAATATCAAAACAGAGAATAAGTTTTTGAAAGATTTTCTAAATTCCAATTCAAACAATATCTCCGGGTTATTTCTATAAATGGATAGGTAGCCTAGTTGATCGTAATTTTTAATTTTTTTTTTCTTTTTGTATTTTATGCGCTGTTCGATTTTCGGATACTTTTTTTTTTTCTCGTTTTCTTTTTATTATAGATTTTATTTCTTTTTTTTCAACTTGCTTTTTCTTTTTTGATTATTTCTACAACAAAAAAAAAAAAAACAAAAAAATCTTCGGCTATAACGTTATGAACAATAAGCTATGAAACAAAAGTTAAAAGAAACTATCATGAAACCTGTGTATCTACCGCTCAAATTTACAACAAAACTTATTGTAACACAAAAAAAAAATACGTTTTACGTACTATAATATTAAAAATTCTTTTGGGAAGTTGATCTAGAGGACCTAACAAAAAAAAACAAAAACATTTTATAGACGGTAACATATTTATAACTAGCATTTACGTAAACCATTATAACATATATGTATGTGTATATGTATATATGTTTTGGTTATTGGTTATAAGCGCAACAGTATATATTTTTTAATTTTACTTTAATATTGGTTAAGTATTGTTATCTGAATGCATTCATATAACTAAATATGTATAACAATATATACAATTATGTAGGCATATATACATACTATATTTGTGAGTCAAAAGAAGTATAAGAAATACAAAATGATAAGAAAATTTTAAATGAAAATAGAAAAAAAAAACCTATAATCGGAGAAATGAACCTACACCAGTTTAGTTTCATAAAAATGAAGAAAAAAAAATTTTTTTTTTTTATTTTTGTATAATTCTCGTGTTTAAATATAAGATTGTTCAAAAAGAAGTCGAAAATTATGGGCCTTGTGGGTTATTTTAATGATTTCTTAATATTGGAATATAGTGATACGCAAGCTATATTATTAAAATATTATGAAAATTTAACAGAACACAATTTAAAAGCAAGTTGACTGAAAATTTGCCAAAAAAAAAATAAGCTTAAATTTCAGAGAACAAAACTTCGAAAATATCATTAGCCAAGTAATATTTTTGAAATTTGAAAACAAATTTGTGTATACTGAGTCTCCGAGTATTTATGGCTAGAAATATTCTACTAGGGTTACTTTCCTTTCAAGGCGTATCTTTTGTAGCAGCAGGTTATATGTAATAATTGCATCATAATTTCTTTAAAATTAAGATTGACATTAACGAGAACTCTACAGCGCAATAACAAAATAACTCTTTATCAATATATTATAACAGTTATATTTTTATTGGAATTAAAGTGGTCAACATGAATCCGAATTGTATGAACTCAATTATTTTAATTATATTTTATCTCTGATTATTGAATCAATGATATTATTTATATATATACATATATTATGTTGGTATTTATTAGATTATTTCAAAAAATTTAACCTATTCTTCGATATAATAAAATCTAAATTTTTGATAAATTTTAATTTAGTGGTGTTTCAATTTAAAATCGTATATGCAACACCTGCATTTCCTTTTCTACTATATATATATATAAATATACGTATGTGTATTTATAACAATAAAAATATTGAATAAAAAAATGACTCATTCTGTATAAATAGAAAATGTTTATAATCTTCTAGCCATAGTCATATGCACATACATATTAATATAATATACACATATATACACTTATAATCTATGAGAAGGTATAGATGTGTGTATGTTGGTATATATTATAACAATAAATTAACACAATTGAATAAATTTCATTAAAGACAAGATCAATATTTTTTTCTCACCTCTTTTATGTGCATTGCATATATTTTATCTAAATTATATTTTTGCTTACATAAATACATAAATATATAAGTATTGTGTATATGTTATAATTATAAATGTATATGTATATATATATGCTTTTATACTTAATACGTACTCAGAAATATTAATTGTGTGTATACAGAGGAAATGGTATAGGAAATCAATATTTTTTGTTTTGTCTTCCACAATTTTCCCTGATTACTCGTTTTATTTTATTGGAAAATTTTTTTTGGTCTTAAATAATTTTTTTTTTTTACTTTTTTAAGGTAAAAATTTTTTGTTCATAAGTGAATTTTTTATTTTTTATTTTTTTTTTTTTTGCTTAAATAAGAAATTTGTTTCATTTTTTAAATAACTTTGACCAAATTAAATATTTTTATGAAAATTAATTATAAAAGAAAAAATTAAATTTTTTTTTTTCTTATTTTAAATTTTTATAGTCAATATTAAAGAAACTACTATAGTAGTAATTTTATTAAAATACCAGTAAAATCAAAATAGCAAAAAATGCTACTGTCTTTTTATTTTGTTGGCAGTTTACTTTCTAAGTCAGTTTTTAGTTTATTTTGGTTTTTATACCCGTACGAACGTATGTTCGAAGGGTATAATAAATTTGCCTTACCGTTTGTAACGCTAAAAAATAACGGTCTTAGATATAGACTCAAGTGTCTGTTTTTGATCAACGTCAAATTATAAGTTGATTTATCTTTGTTTGTCCGCCCGTCCGTCCGTCCGTCCCAACGATAACTTAAAAACTAATTGAGCTAGGTTCACCAAATTAAATCACAAATGATTTATTGTAGTAAGTGCCAGTCACAAGTGATTTATTGTAGTAAGTCTATTTAAATTGGATATGATCGGGGTACTGCTTCGGGTAAGTGCCATACAACTTCAAAAGTTATTTGGCTATATCTCACAAACTATAAAAGCTATGGTATTGAAATTTCACACAAACGAATATATTAGTAGGGCCAATGTGTCTCATAAAAGTCGTTGAAATTACTTAGGTCCTTCTGGTAGCTGTCATACAACTTCAATAGTAGTTTGGCCATATATTAGAAAATATTGAAAACACAATACTGAAATTTTTCATGAATTAATATGGTAATACGGCAACTTAAAGTCAAAGTCTGTTCCCTAGTCAGTTATGGCATCTTTATTCGCACATAGGATAACAAATTCGTACGGGTATCACAGAGTTGATAAGGTCAACTCTATTTTTTCTCGTTTTTTGTTAATTTATTTTATTTTATTTGTTATACCTTATTAAATTTATTTAAATAAATTTTTTTTTTTTAAATGTTACAAGGAAAATAATAATTCATTATAATTGCATATAATATTAGCACAGTTTCTATAGAATATCTTTTAGTCCGAAAATGGTTTTCGCTTCTCGAAATTAGATGAGATAGAGATAGTTTAGTTAGAGTAAATTAAAATTGCTTTTGCTGTTAGTAGATTTCACTACAAACTTTACAACGAAATATAATTTTCGTTGATTTTTGTATAAACGTGCCAATACCATTTGCAGAATAAATTTTATATTATAAGTACGTAAATTATTCTCATCCGGAATAGTAGCATACGCGTTATATAAGTAACTCCGAAAGAGTAGTATATAAATTCCTCAAAGGTTTTTTTTTTAAATAAAATGACTTTTAGGTTAGCATAGCTTAGGTGTAAAAAATTAAATTTGAAATTTTAATAAAAAATTTCTGTATAAACATTTATAATATTAAAATTATTTAAAAAAGTAAAAATTCTGTATTTGACGAAATTTCTGTCGAAAATTATGGCTCAAATCACATTAATTGAAAGACCGAAAATAAAGTGCAATCAATTGCCTGTAAAACAGGCCCCCGATAGTTGTTCTTTCTTGTATGGTTCCGAAGTAATAAGCAATTTTTTATATACAAGAAAAATCTGGAACATTTTTTTTTCAACACACTGTATCTCGATAACGAGTATATATGCGTTTATGAATTACACTATATTACCGTGGCAGATATTTTAAATTTTATAATTAAAAATTTTCGTTATATGAACACACTTACTTTCTTAAATAAAATTAGAGGCAAAAACAGATACCTACTTATTTATAAACATAAAAATATATTTTATTAAACTAAAAATTCACTTATGAACTTAATTGTGTTCGCTATACTAATATGAAATACAAAAATAATAAAATATACAAAAGACAGATATGTATGTACGAGTATCACTTGCACTGTGTATGTAGCTACACTTGCATTCCATATATACGTACATATATTTCGACTATACTTAAAGTAAAAACAAAAGGTCAACTTAAAAATAATTAATTGAATTTAACAAATTTTATTTGGTTATAAATGATAATGGAAAATATTTCCAATATTTTATGTTATACATATTTTATATATAATATACATATGCGCGATATATATATGTATATATTGTTCAATATGGGATGCAATGTTTGTTATACTTGTATTTTGGCTCATAATGTGTGGTTTTACTCGTAGTGAATAATGAAATTTATAGGTTTAATGCCCGAGTAATTTAATAAAAAATTATTTTTATTTAAAAATCTTAATTAATATTGTGAAAAATTTCTAAATATATAATTTTATTAATAATTTTAATAAATTTATTAATTTATTTCGATTCAAGTTCATTTAATATTAAAGTTTATTCGATTATTATTAATAATTAATTTCAACGCGGAAAACAATTTTAAATTATCGAAATTTACAAATTGAATTTATTAATTACAATAGCATTATAAGAAAATACGATACACTGCAATATAATGTATGTATGTATATGAACGTAATAAAATTTAATGTATGTAATTTTTTACTAATTTACTTTCTTCAAAAGCCAACTAAATTACAAAAGCCTATACCATTATATTTTTTTAAATATCTTAAAACTATTCATATCTAACCCAATAATATTATATTTTGTTATTTGAAAAAGTAAACAACTCAACTAAGATTATAAGGAATACTCACATATACGTTACATACATATGTATAATTGTATGTATAAGTTAAGTTCAATCACAATTTTACGCTTTATTTCTACTTACTTTTAAAAATTAATTCATACGCACATACCCAACCTATATAATATGACGTAAGCATGTGTATGTGTATGCATGGAAAAAATTGATTATTTTTAAAAACTTTTTGATGCAAGAGCCTATAGGTATATTCTATTAACAAATCAAAAACAAAAGAAAAAAAAAAACAAGTCAAAATTAGAATTAATTTTTGTGATTTCTTTAAGCCCTTTAAAAAAAAAATATTTAAATCGGTCCTTATTCTTTTTTATTTTACTGCATTACATTTGTGTATATTCATTTCATTTATTAAATCATTCCCATAACGCTCTAATTAGAATTTACACACTGTTTTATATACTTGCAATCATAATGACCTCACGCATTTGAAGGTGAGTGTGAAAATAATTTTACCAAAATAGTATTAACAGAAAAAAAAAAAAAAAACAAAGTATGTCGCATTAAATATTTGTATTTGTATTAAATATATATGTATGAATATAATCTTTATACATTTATATATTTATGTTGAAAACTTATAATCTTCCGACATTGTATAAACTAAAAATTTTTTCCATTATAAGTATTTATAATAGAATAGTGTGCATAGTCAGCACAATTCAATTATCTTTTGTATATTTACACACATGCACATATTATTTTACACGAATTTATATAATATTGTAACAATATGTTCATAAATAGTGCATATACAGTTATATAAAGAAATATGTGTATATGTACACTTACGTGTGTATATGTACGTATTCAATATTTATTTTATTTTTATTCTTCATCATCTTTCAATATTTTTATTTCATATGATTATTTTCTTTTATTATTAATGAAAAAGTAAAATAAAGTAAGAAAAATTAAAAATTACAAAAGAATAACAACAATTTTTATACAGGTATTGTATTACAGGTAAAAGATAAATATTTCGTTGTTTTTTTTTTTTGGTTTCATCTATTTCTCTGTATATATATGTGTACATACAATATAGATTTTTCAGAGGGTTTATTGAAAATGTGCTCAACTAATTTTTCTAAGAATTCAATATCTCTCATATTTTTTTTTTTTTGGGTTTTCTATGATATATAACATTATACATACATAAGTGTACACATATACACATGTATATTATTAAAACTTATATTTATATTTATAGGATTGCCAATATATAATTATAATTCTAACAAAGTAGAACATTTCTAGTGATTTCTAGTAACTTTTAAAAAAAAAATTCATTTTACTCTTTTTTAATGCCATCTTAAGTAAATAATATGAATAATTACGGCCCAACAATGTTTTATATTTCATAATTTAAAGATTAACAATTGAAAGTTAATTGTAAGCACTCTTTATTACCTAACTGGTTGACCTCCTTTGCAGATTACTTTAATGTACTGTATTATATATAAAATGTAAGTGAAAATAAGTAAAAATTAGGTCGAAATTATAACAGTATGCCGTCAAATTCTACTATATATCAAAATTTTCAAAATTACTTTTTGATATCATTATTGAGCGGAACTAAAAATGACAGTGACACAGGCATGACTATGACATAAAATAAAATTTCCAAGTATAATGAAAAAAAAAAAAAAAAATTCGAAAAATTTTAATTTTAAAAAAAAAAAAAAAAATTATTTAAAGAAACCTTGAAGTTTCGGAAACCTTTATGTTCACATAAATTTATATTAACTATGTGCATAATAATAACAACATACACATATTTACTCATATTATATGCATTGGTTTATTTACTATCGTACATTTAAGTTGTTCTTTATAATACATGTACACATTTTATAGTTATTCTATAAATATTCGTATGTATGCATGTATGCATATTTATTCTTGTTTTTGTTTTTTTTTGGCTTTTATTTTCATTCTTATGAAATTTTACAGATCACCTCCAAGTCATATAGAAGTAAAGAAGAGGTGCATGAAATTATGAACAAGTTTCTCTCTTAAGTCTTTCGTTTTGAACTTTTGTTATTACTTTTTTTTTTCAGTTTTATTTTTATTATTATTATTATTGTTATTCTTGTCGTTTTTTCTTTTTTTTTGTCTTTCTTTAAAATAACATTTTTTATTTCGATTATTAAGTTTGTATTATTGAACATGCATTGGTAAAATTACAAAAAAAAAAAAAAAAGAGTAAAAGAAAAAATAATATTGTAAAGGGGAGAATCTATGGAGAAGAATTAAATGAGAAAAAAAAAAACCTTACAAAAAAAAAAAAAATTGTCATGCTCAATTCATGCGCGCTCTGTTGACCTCATAGTTTTGGTTATGCACTCGTAATAGATCATAAAATTCAACAAGTACGACAATAATAACAATAAAAGACAACAATAAATAATAAGAACAATAATATAAGAACAATATTTTATATATATAAGTACATACATATATACATACATAAATACATAATGTATATTTACATGATGTGAAAAAACAAAAGAAAAGAGAAAAAAAGAAACAAAAATATATAGAATTTTTGTGTACAAAAATCTACAGAAAACTTAAGTTCACCTCAAATATAAAAATCGATATTTATTCAATTGCATTTAGGAAGTATTTTGCTATATAGAAGAGTTATAATATTGTTTTTTGGTTCTTGGTCTTCATCATCTCTTCTTATAAATATTGTTGTTATTGTTCTTGTTTACTTTTTTTCTATTTTTTTTTTCTGAATTTTTTCTTATTTCACTTCTTCTAATTATAATTTTTTTTTTCTGTACTTCCTATTTTTATTTTGCCTCGATGTTTTTTTTAGTAACTTCTTTTTTAAGTTAAAAAAATTTTGTTTTTATTTTTAAGTTTCTAAATTAAATGTTGAAAAATATTAATATTCTCATCAACTATAGGATTTGAGAATAATGAAAAAATTTTTGACATTAAAAATATTTTAAAATTTAAATTCAATTTTAAATGAAAATTTCGAATAAATTTTTAATTTCTCTTCTTTATCTTTAAAATTTCAAAATTTTTGCTCTACGGCTTAATGGTTTCTTCTACAGCTAACCGAATCTAGAATTTTGCTTAAAATTCGACGTAATTTTGATGTATAAACGTCAATAAATCTTTGTTCATAAAACAAAGAGAACGTCATTTATCATTTATTAAACAAAAATCGTGAATAACATTCGATTTCAAAAACCTGCTTACACACATATAAGTGAACATTGTCAATATATATACACTTTTAAATATATTTAAATAACGCAATTAAATAATATAAAATTAATGTAAAAAATTTTTGTTATTAGAAATTTTTTCTTATCAAAAAAATAATCTCTATCACCTTTCTTATAATGCGTTCCTTTTTAATATTATTTAAGAAAAAAGAAAATATGTAGGACAAAAATAAAAATTCTCTACCTGGTATAATTATAAAATCAAAGTCCTGTTTTTATTTAAAAAATTAGTATATAATTAATAAGATTTTATCAAAAGTAAAAAAAAAGCAAAAATAAATTTCTTTTCTCTTATCAGAAAATATTTAAAAAAAAAAGGGACAGTTATTGTTTGTTAATTCCGCATCGATACCTTAAAATATTGTCAAACAGAGAGTGCTGTTTTGATGATATCGACAATTGAAATATTATACAAAATATAATATTTTCTACACGTTCTTAAATTACACACTCTTATATGAGTAATACGATACAAAACACATTTTTGTCGCATTATGTTTACTTAACAAAGTTCAAAAAATATTTCAAATTCCCAAAAAAAGAAAAAAATGCATATGAGTTAGGTAAAAAAAATATTTATTGCAGTATAATAGTGTTATAAAAAGTTCAGTAGTAGTGTGTTAGTATGTATGCCATTATACATAACGGGTAATTCAAAGAAAATATAGAAAAAATTGGAATTTGAGATGAATTTTTTAGTATTAGCACCGACAAATTACATTACTGACATTTGTTTTTTGAATAAAATTTCATTTTGTAATATTTTCATTGTAGGAGGTCCGTCTATTATTAATTCTATAGGAAATTTATATTTCGGCTTGAATTATTGTTTCAATATTGTTTATAAAATTGAAATCGATTTAATATAGTCGATATAAGAAACTAACATGAGTGTCAAATTATTCGATATTTCATCTATCTGATCGATGACTTGATTTCTGCAAGTTCAAAACGTTAAAAAAATTGATTACTAAACTAATAATAAGTAATAATAATTTAGAAACGTTCTTGGTTCTTTAGTTTCCGTATAGTGAAATGGCAAATTAAATTGAATTAATTTGGCAATTATTGGCGACTGCAATGAATTACACTTACAACCAAAAATCACCTTGTAATCATTTACGTTTAAATATTCAGGGTTAATTCAATATTCATGAAATGTTAAAAGAATTTTAAGTGTAAATTTTACAAGTTTCTATAATTTCAAAAAATTCTCTTGAAATTTAATCAGGATTTTTGAATAAATTCAATCAGTATTTTGTATTATACTCGTAAATTCGATTGTAATTTAGTTAAATTTATAAAAAAAATCTTTCATAAATATTACATTTGGGAATATGAGGCAAATATCACAGTGTCCTATAAATAAATCTAAAGAAACAAAATAACTTATCACAAGAAATGTGTTATTATTTATTCACCATTCACAATTGATTTGAATTGATTTCAATACAAAACTTGACAATAAAAAATTTTGACATTGACAGGATGAGGATTTTTTTGTTTTTTAACATTGAAGACTTCAGTAACGAAAAATAACAAAACAAAAAAAAAGAGATTAAATTTTGACATTTTATTTGTTGTTTTGTTCTGATTTTCTTTCATAATTTTTAAATTTTTTACAAAAAAAAAAAAAATTAACAATTAAATTAAAAATAACAATGTTAAAGCAGTAAGTGTATGAGTAACAAAAAAAAAATATTGTTCTCTTTTGTCAAATTTTAAATAACAATAAAAAAAAATAATTTAGTGAGAACAGTAGTTTACAAATTTTTTTTCTCTCTTTTCAATATTTATACATGAAAAAATGTCATTTTCGAATCTTTTGACCAAAATATTCGAAGGAATAAGTTGAGAAAGAAAATAATTCAGAATTTTATAATATAAACGAAATTCTAAAACTAGAATAAATTTGAGAAATTTTTAATGTAAGATTGAAACAAGTATAATATTTTTTGTCTTTTTCTTTTTGCTCGTGTTGAGTTCTTATACATTTCTAGTTTTTTTTTTTTTTTTTTTGTGTTTTCTATATTTAAAGGTTGAGTATAAAGGTTGAAATACTTAAACCTTAATCGATTCGTGTCATTCTCTTCGATTAGATAAAAAGAAAAGAAAAAAAAGAGGATTTTCTTTTATTTTTTTAAAATATAATTTTTTTTTTTCTGTTTTTTCGAAAATTTGTTTTTTCCCTCATATTTTTTTTTATTTACGGTTTTTTTTCCATGTTTTTCTGCTTGTTTTTTTTTTCTCTGTTATTTATTAGTTATAGTTTAACCAATATTGATAATTTATTACTAGAAAAGTACAGTCAAGCTGATTATAAAAAAAAAAAAAAACAAGGAAGAATAAGAAAGAAAAATCGAAACAACTGAAGTTCAACGGCAAAAGCAAAAAAACAAAAGGACAAAAAAAAAAATAAAAATTAGAAAATAAAAAACAAGAATTTTTTAAAGTTTAAATTTTTGATTATAATCTAAGATTTTTTTTTTTATTTTTGTACTTTTTAAGAATATGAAAACCTTAAATTCCCTTGGTCTTAAAGAAAATATACACACAACACTTATTAAATTTCCTTTAGAATTTTATTTTGGTTTCAAGGGAACAAACAATTTTTTTTTATTACAATCAATTTTATATTTTAGGATAATATCCTTTAAAAAAATTGTGATGATAACCAGGCTTTACAAAAATGAAGAAGAAAAACAAAATATTCTATTTTTTTTTCTCTCAAATGAAAGGACAACCATATTTTTTCTTAATGACTGAGTCATATACCAAGATCATAAAAATATTTCCAAAAAAAAAAAAAATATTTTCTTTTATTGCATATTTTTGGATAATCTATTATGGTTAAGAGAAAAAAATCGAATTTTCAATTGGCTAGAATACCATTGATGAATTTAAGATTAAAATATTTAACCCACTTAATTCTCTATATTTTTTTTAATATTTTTTGTGACTACAGTAAAAGTAGTAGTAATAAGTAACCCAATTTAGAATGTAAAAATTGTTTTTTTTTTTTTTTTTAAATAAAAGAAGCCTTTCTATTTTGACCACCTTAATTATTAATGATTTTCAATTATCGATAAATTTTTATATAAAACTTATAAATTATGGTTTTTAATTTTCTTGCTTTTTTTTTGTTGCTCAATAAATTATTGATGAAAAGAATTGGAACAGTTAAAAACCACTAAATTATAATTATTTAACTTCTGTTCACAACTTACTATATGTATACATTAAGTATGTATGTATGTATGTACAATGTCCACCTCTTTTCATAAAATAAATTTTTTAAATTGTAGTTATTTTTAATGTAAGAATTTATTTCGTTAAAAATATTTTATTGGGTTGGGATTAAAAATTTTTGATTGGGTTGATTAATTGGTTTGATCACAGATTGCAGGACTCAATCATAGCCGATATCAGGAAAATCAAAAAAAAAATTTTGATGTGATCAGGTCATAATCGAATGTATTGTATTTTTTTTTTTAATTATGAATTTCCAGAAAATTAGTTATTTCCTATAGGTAATGTACCTCTAAAAATTTCACTTTCCGTAAATGTTTGTTTTTAATAATTGTTCATAAATACTTTAACTTCTTCTTAGAGGTATGGTCAGACATTTCAAAATTATAACTAGTATGAAATTGAATTGTAGAGTTCAGATTTCAACCTGAAAAAAAATTTTTTTTCGTTTCATTATCTGATAGAGCTTATAATATATGAATTTTTAAATAAAATCCTTATCAAAAGTTGTCTCACCTGTTATACATAAATAAGCCTCCATAGATGATCAATTCCCCAAATCCATTATAAATATAAAGTCAGGTATGAATTTGTTTTAAAAATCGGTTCAGATGAATTTGAAATACAACAACGTACAGATAACGACAGATATCAGTTGCTTTGCGTTGTTCCAACACAAAAAAATTTGCTTCTTTGAAAAACTTGATGTGGTATTAAAGCAATATCTCCCTTAATGTATCCGATACGCTTAGTAATATTATTGAATGATATTGAATGATATTAAAAATTATATTATATACAAGAAGTCCTCCACGTCACAATAAATTTTATTAAATGAGTTGGCCTTAACGAATTTATTTCAGAATATTTTGTACCCAATTCATATTTCGATCATAGTTTCTCTACATTAATCTTTGTTCTTGATATTTAATAGAAAAAATTTTTTGTATGAGATTTTAGATTAAATTAAATATGACTTTAAAAACAACAACAAATTTAAATAATAAAAATTATTTCTTTTTCTTTTATTTCAGAACCATTTGGATAGAAAATTCTCCAAATTGTAAAATGGATAAGTGATTTATTTATTCTACAATATCTTTTAACCAAATAAAATTAACAAATTGCAATTTGAATGTTTTAACAATAAAGATAACGAAATTATTAAAATTGTTTTATCAAAAACAAATAAAAATTCTGTTACCGAAAGCTTATCTATGTCTATAGCTTAATTCGGTATTCAGAATGGTTTTAAAATTAGAAATAATATGGCTGTTTAAATTTATTTGCTTTAATCAAATAATAATTAATGCTGTTCATGTGCCAGGACCAGGACCAGGATTTAGTAATGTTTCATCTTCATCAACTTTATTATTTAGTAATAATTTTTCATCACAATATGGTGGCATTTTTCAAAAACGACGGAATTCAGATGGTGATGGTACTTCGCAAATGCAATCACGTTCTGTCGATACACGAGTTCAATTAGAAGTTCTCGAAGGACTTCCGCGTGGTACGGTTGTCGGTTTTATACCAACGAAACCCGGTTTTACATATCGTTTCAATGAGCCACCACGAGAATTTGTTTTAGATCAAAATACTGGTGAAATTAAAACTAATATTATATTGGATCGAGAAGATGTTCAAGATCGTTATGATCTTGTTGTATTATCAAGTCAACCAACATATCCAATTGAAGTTCGAATAACGGTATTAGATATTAATGATAATGCACCAGTATTTCCAGAACCAAGTATTGCTGTATCATTTTCTGAAAGTGCAGCACCAGAAACAAGAGTATTATTAGATGCAGCAACTGATCGTGATATTGGCAAAAATAGTGTTACAGATGATTATAGAATTGTTGATGGAAATCATGATGAAAAATTTCGTTTAGCTGTTTCAACAAATCCTTCAGGTGATGTTTCATATTTACAATTAGAAACTACAGGAAAGCTTGATCGAGAAACTCAAAGTTTTTACCAATTGAATATATCTGCACGTGATGGTGGAGATTTATATGGGTATTTACAAGTTAATGTAACAATACTTGATGTTAATGATAACCCACCAATATTCGATCATAGTGATTATGTAGTTTCACTAAATGAAAGCGTGCAACCGGGAACACCTGTTCTTCAAGTAATGGCTTCTGATAAAGATCTTGGAGATAATAGTAAAATAACATATTATCTGTCAGATAGTGAAATGCAATTCACTGTTGATCCAGAAACAGGTGTGATTTCTACTACTCAAAGGTTAAATTGCCAAAATTGCCAGCCATATGCCAAAAAGGAAGGAAGCTGTACTAAAAGGTAAATGTTCTTTTATTGTTTATTTAATATATTGCATACTTCAATATTTGGAAAATATTTATTAACTTTAAAATATTTGTTATTTTTCTAATTTTGAAATAGTTGCGTTTTTACTGTTTTTGCACGAGATCACGGTCAACCCAAACAAGATGGTCGAACTTACGTTACCGTTAATTTATTGGATACAAATGATCATGATCCAATTATTAGATTTCAATATTTTCCACCTACCGGGAACTTTGCTACTGTTGACGAAAATGCAGTGAATGGAAGTGTGGTGGCTGCTGTTTCTGTTGAAGATAGAGATGAAGGTTTAAATGGTCAAACAGATATACAAATAATATCCGGTAACGAATTACAACATTTTCGTTTAGAAAATAATCCCAGTTTTGATATTGTTCGTGTAAATGGTGTACTTGATCGGGAAGAAATCAGCAAATACAATTTAACTGTGGTAGCCACAGACAAAGGTTCCCCACCAAGAACTTCCACGGCTTATTTAATAATACATGTTAACGATGTTAATGATCACGAACCAGTTTTTGAAAAATCTGAATATTCAGCCATTTTAAGTGAACTTTCTCCTTTAGGCACCTATGTTGCAAGTATAACTGCTACTGATGAAGATACCGGTGTTAATGCCCAAATTTATTATGATTTTGTTTCGGGAAATACAAAACAATGGTTTTTAATAGATCACTATTCCGGCTTAATAACAACACAAGCTACATTAGATCGTGAGGTTCAAGGTACAGTTGTAATGAATATATCCGCACATGATGGAGGTCCAAATCCGAAATGGGCTTATTCTCAATTAAAAGTAAATATTTTAGATGAAAATGATGAAGCACCTAAATTTTCACAGTCACAAGTAAATATAACATTGACTGAAAATTTACCACCACAAACTGTTGTTGCAATGCTAACAGCTACTGATCATGATCAAGGTACAAATGGTAGTGTTACATACTCGCTATCCCCTTTGGTCAAACAGAAATATTCTGACATGTTTGGTATTGATATGCTAACTGGTCAATTAATAACTAAGGCGAAACTAGATCGTGAAAAGAATGCATTTTATGAAATTTTAGTTATAGCCAAAGATCAAGGTAATCCTCAGCAATCATCTACTGCAACTGTATATTTAAATATTGGGGATATAAATGATAATGAGCCCGAATTTTATCCAAAACATTATTTTGTTAGTTTGCCGGACGATGCGAGCAATGGCAAAAAATTAGTAAAAGTAACAGCTACTGATAAAGATGAAGGTGATAATGCTTTAATTACCTATAGTTTAGAAAATGATGCAGATGGATTGTTTGCAATAGATGGTATTAGTGGTGAAATTACCTTACGCAAAAATTTTCGTAATGTACAGAAATCTTCATATACATTAACAGTTCTAGCAAAAGATAGAGGTGATAGAAAAGCTCACAAAAATGCTATAGTCGAAGTAATTAAAAAATCACAAATGGAAATCTTAGATTTTGATTCACATTTGGGATATAATTTTAATATAATGGAAGATGATAGTAATGAATCTCCAAGTATTGGTCGTGAAGTGGGAAAAGTTCAAATTAAACCTGACTCTCAGATACGATTAAACTCCGGTTTTCCAAGTAATTCCGGTCTTGAATATTTAATCACGTATGGTGATCCATTGGAAAATTTTGAAATAAGTAAATATGGTGGAGTTATAACAACTGCCAAGCATATTGACCGAGAAGAAATTTCTAATTATAGCGTTACAGTTGTAGCAAGGGCTGGAGTAATCTTTGCACAAACAACTGTTAATATTTCAATTGGAGACTTAAATGATAATGCTCCAATTTTTACACAAGATTTTGAAGATATATATTTACCAGAAAATATGGCTGTTGGTCAAGAAATACATATTTGTAAAGCAATTGACCGTGACTCCGGTGTTAATAGTAAAATAACATACAGTATAATTTATAATCCGAATGATCAATTTAAAATAGGTAAAACATCTGGTGTGATGTATTTGAATAGACCTTTACAATCTGATCCTGGTACAATATTGCATGTTGAATTACAAGCAACTGACAGTGGTAAGCCGAACAGATTATCAAAAACAACTGTTATGTTTACGATTACTGATGTTAATGACCATACTCCAGTATTTGATCACACGTCCTATGAAACATCATTATTAGAAGGTACATCAGTTAATACTAGATTTTTTGCTTTATCAGCTTCCGATGCTGATTTGGGATCAAATGGCAAAGTAGATTATTTTATACTTGAAGGCAATTCTGAAGATAAATTTGGTATATTTCCTGATGGTTACTTATATGTTAAATCAGAGCTTGATCGCGAAGAAAAAGACTATTATTCTTTAACAGTAATATGTAAAGATCATGGAATTCCACCGAGATCATCAATTGTGCCACTAATTATACATGTAATTGATGAAAATGATAATGCACCAAAATTTTCAAATTCAACTTTTGTATATTCGATACCGGAAAATGAACCAGCCGATTCATTTGTCGGAAAATTAACGGCACATGATAATGATATCGGACGTAACGCTGAATTAACATATTTTTTAGCTTCAAATGAACTTGACTTTTCAATTGATTCAAGAAATGGCTTCATTAAAACTCTTCATACATTTGATAGAGAAGAATTAGTTAAAAAGAATGGTCATAACTATTTAGAATTTGAAGCGGTTGTAAGTGATAATGGTAATAATAGACTAATTGATAAAGTTAAAGTAAAAGTTTTCATTACGGATGTTAACGATAATCCACCGAAATTTGTTAGAGCACCATATAAAGTTCAAATATCAGAAGGTTCCAATGTTGGTTCTCCAGTTATACATGTATTTACAATTGATTTAGATGAGGGATTGAATGGTGATGTATATTATAATATTGAAAATGGTAATCAAGATGGAAAATTTAGTTTGGATAGTGCAACTGGACAAATTAGTATTGCTTCAAAATTAGATCGCGAAACTAAATCAATTTATAAATTGATAATTGTAGCACGTGATGCTAGCTTAGAAACCCAACTTAGTAGTTCAGCAACAGTAACAATTGAAGTTTTAGATGAAAATGATGTTGCACCCGAATTTCTACAAACTAATACAGAAATTTTTGTTAAAGAAACTACAGCAATCGGTACTGAACTTATGCATTTTAAAGCAACTGATTCTGATTTAGGTATTAATAGTCAGGTGACATTTTCGATATCAGCCGGTAATCGTAAAGATACATTTCATATTGATAATAAATCTGGTTCATTATATTTACATAAAACACTTGATTATGAAGATACACAATCATATTCATTAAATATAACAGCATCAGATGGTGGTAATCCAAAATTATCATCAACAATAATATTTACAGTTCATATATTAGATGAAAATGATAATCCACCAAGTTTTCCAAATACAGCTATAGTACGTCAAATACGTGAAGGAATACCAATTAAAACACCAATTGTTACAATTAATGCTGAAGATCCTGATTCTGGTTTAAATGGAAAAGTTTCTTATTATATATCAAAACAAGAACCCGAAGATAATTTACGACATTTTGAAATAAATTCAACAACTGGTGTTATATATACTTTAAAGAAAATTGATAGAGAAACAATTGATACATTTCGATTAACAGTTGTAGCAATTGATCAAGCTGAAAATATTCGTAAAAGATTATCAGCTGAAAAACTTGTTACTGTTATTGTTGAAGATATTAATGATAATGCACCAATTTTTGTATCAATGAATGCAGCAATATTACCAGAATCTGTATTAAATTATAATAAAAAATTTAAAACATCATCATCATCATCATCATCATCATCATCAGGTTATAGTCATACAAATCAATTATCAAATATTATAATGTATGTTAAAGCAAAAGATTTAGATTCAAGTACAAATGGTTTAGTTACATATGAAATGGTTAATGGTAATTCAGAATTATTTAAATTAAATCGTAATACTGGTGCAATAACATTACAAAAAACAATTGATAAACCAGAAATACGTTATCAATTAGCAATAAAAGCAACCGATGAAGCTGTACAAAATGAACGTAAAAGTTCAGATGCATATATAACATTAATAATGCCAAATAAATTATCAATAACAACTACTGGATCTTTATCATCATCATCATCATCAACATCAAGTTCATCAATAAATAATATGAAATTATTATCAAAAACAAATGGTAATAATTTAATACCAATATTTATACAAAATGAACAAAGTGGTTCAGTACTTGAAAATGAACCACCTGGTACAAGTATATTGACGGTCAATGCTCGTATTAATTCAGATGATGATGCAATTGAATATTATATAACAAATGTAACAAGCTTTAATGGTAATAAACAAGTTGAACGTTTATTTGAAATTGATACAAAACTTGGTATACTATCGACAGCAAATGAATTGGATCGTGAATGTGGTATTGATACTTATATTATTGAAGTATATGCTGTTGCTATCGGTGATGAACCAAGAATTGCTAATACCAAAGTAAGTGAAATAATTTTGTTTTTTTTTATTTTAATTTTAATTTTCTTTTTATATTATAAATTATAAATTTTTGTTATTATTTTTTTTTTTTTTTCGAATTTTTCTTATATACTTGTAATTTTAATTTTATTTGATAGTTTCTTATTTTTTTGTTATTTTTTATTGGTTTTCTAGGTTCGGTTTTATTTATATTTTATACTCAGTTTGTTTTGTATAGTTTGAAAAGGCAAAATAAAACGACATAAAATAAAAGAATAATATGGTTAGGTTTTTTGTTTTTTTTTTTCTTCTTACAAATTATTTTAATTACTACCGACAAAGTATTTAAGTGAAATACATCATGATCATTTATATTAAATACATATACTGGTATTATATACCTACATCAATTATTAATAACCATGTATACTGTATAGTACTTGTATATATAATAAAATATATGAGGTCTTAATTAAAGCTTTCAAGAAAGTAGGTCAGCTATCAGGTTAAATTAATTGAATTTAAGTTATAGCTGAAAAGTTATGCATTTAATGAATAAATGCAGCGATAATATTTCAATTTTTTGTTTTCTTGTTTGGCTAATAGCTCTGTACCTACTCATATATAGAAATATCTATAAAAAAGGGTTTACTAAAAAGTCATAAAATAAAAAAACTAAATTGTAAAATTGCATTTTTTTTTTTTAAAACATGATATATGGAGAGTGAATTTTATTATGAATTGGTGTAGTATACAAAGATTTACATATACTTTGAGTACAATAATAATTTGCCAATATTTCATTTAAATTTTTTTTTGTCGTTTTGCCGTTTGAATTGCAATTCAATAAGGGGGAGGTATTGTGATCACAACAAATTTCAATTTTTGTAATTTTAATGGAACTATATTAATTTCAGATTTAAAATTAACTCTGTTTCCTAGAATCTTGAAATTTGAAAAAAGTGTACAAGAAAATTTTCATTATTTAATTGAACCATTTCACTAAACCATGAATAAATTAATTGAAATTTGTAAATATCATTCAGAAAATGTTCAATATTTGACCGATTATTTGTTGATCTCATCAGATTTCTGTTTTCCCTTTTGTTTTCCAACTTATATTTCTTCGTAGGGTCTGTTTTTTTTGCAGTACAAAAATATAACGATCATATAATATAAATATTGACAGTATTTTCAATATGTCAACCACCTATATAATGCCAATCAATAAATAAATATATACCTAGTTTGTGAAAAGAGAAGAAACAATGAAACAAACAAAAAAGCAAAAATGTTACACTGATCACTTTTTCATGATAATTTAATTAAGTAACAACTCAATTCACTCATTGTATAAGAATTTAAAAAGAAAGAAAAGGTATAAAATAAAATAGTAAAGTTACCTACATATATAATTTTTAATTTCACAAGTTAAATTTCAGTATTTTTGTTTGTTTACCCCATTAACTACTGAATGGTATAATAAAATCGCAACTCCAGTATGAATATTAACAAAAATTCGTTGTATAATATAAATAACTTTTACTAAACATTAATAAAATAAGGTTTCTATAACAGTTCGAACGAATATTGTACGTTCTCCGAAATCATTTGTTGAAATTGAACGCATATTGTACCCTTTATTTTTTAATAACTTTAATATTAAAAATACAATGTGAAAATTTTTCATTTCCGTCGAAAAATACTTTATAACAAGTTAGTTTTATTTTAATTTCAATAATTTCAAATCACATTTTATTCTAATATAATATTTATGTTGACAATTCGCATTATATATCGACACCCTATATATATAAAAATATTAAAAATGTCAGAATCATAGACACCATATATAATATACATATTTTGTTATCGCCATAACAAAAACGACAGATTAATGCTATGGAATTTTTATTTCCATTCGTACATATGTACATATTCGTACATATTATATTCGTATATAATTTGATATTTTTATGAACGTCTCAAAGTTAGGCCAGTCAACCTTAAATTTCATTATTTCACTATATTTATTTTAAGATTGATTTAATATATATTAGGTTTGAATGCATTTTTGTTTTGTTTTTGGATTATTCATTATATACTCTCTACTCTATAAACTATATATACCTACGTGAACCTATGGATTTTTCCTACATTTAAAACTAAAGAAAATATAGAAGAAAAAAAAAAACAAGGAATTTCGTGATAATTTTCGATTTACTTAATAAATAATTGAGAGGTTAGTCCTATACTATATAGGACCATTATGGTTTTTTGTTTTTCCTTTCTTATTTTTTGTAAATTTTAAATCTTGATAATGCATTTAAAATACGAAATTTATTATCATATTGCAATATGGTTTTCAAATACTTATATTTTTTTTCGGTTTTCGTTTTTTTAAGAATGTGGAATAAAAAATGTAATTGTTATACAGTATAAGTATTTGAGTATATTTTTTTAAAGTATTTTATGTACAAATAACGTAGGTACAAAATATTGAATATTGTTGATAGGTTTGACCTGTTTATTGTATTGAAAAATTGACAAGATTAAAAGTAGAACAAAAATCTAAATATTTTCTACAACAATGATTTTTGGATTGATCTATAAATATTAAAATTTTGTATATATGTACGTTTTATATAAAAAAATATGTACATATATCTATATATATATATATATATTGAATAAAAAATCATGCATACATAATTATAAATTAATCTTACGATGAAAAAATAAAAAAAAAATTATAGGACTTTTCTGTTTTATTAGCAATTATGTATATAATATAGGAGTCAAAAAGGTTTTAAGTCTATAGTAAAACTGGGAACGCATATTTTTTCAATAAAAAGGTTCAAAAAATACAAAAAAAAAAAAAATTTATTTATAGGTTTGGTAATATTGAATTGCAACATTTATGTTTTTATCTATACAAATTTATATAATTTGTATGAAATTTATAGTTCATAATAATATTCAATGGGGGCAGCTCTTAGGCAATTTATTGAAAATAAAAGCGTTTTACAAAAAATTATGAATACATTCGGAGAGAAATTCAGAGTAAATTTTTCTTAATATTTTGATGAAAAATAACTAATTGTTAATTGAAATTTATTATATTGCAAGAAATTAATTGCAACTATGGGAGCGCAAAATATTGCGCCTCATAAATTGTCGGTATAAAAGAATATTAATTTCTATTTTAATATTTCTCTCATTCAATACGCAGACAAATACATAATTGATTTCTAAAAATTTAAAATTTATTTACAATCTTAGTTTTTATTATAAATTATTTAAAAATTGCAAGGAATAAATATTAGAAAAATTTGAAATTAGAAACTTTAAAAAATTATAAGTTAAAAAAATCAGCAGCATTTATAGGTACCATTGTAGATTATTATCACTGGGACGGATTTGGCCTACCAGTGTTATCTGTCCTACGATGGCTTGTCGATTACTATACCTTCATGTTCATTCTTATTTATCACACGAATTAGGCTTAATAATTGCGATACTTTATCATACAAATTAATATTGCACGAAAGAATCAAAACAATTATTATTTAGACGCACAAAGTGCTGCTATCAGAATGTACAGTGAAATCATCATCATTTAATGAAGATGGAAAAGAAAATGGTGGTGAGTTACTAAAGGTTAGAGTTACTGAGATTTTTACTACGACAAGGAGTATTAAAAAATAATTATAATCTAGTTTTATTTTAAGGAAACTTAAAAATATTTTGATTATAAAAATTTAATGGGCTATAATCATAATATTACCGTGTAACATTTAAAATTTTCAAGAATTTTCTATAAGAATTTATTATTGATTATTAAAACTCAAATCAAATATATTTTTTCAATTGCATGTAGCCCAATTGCTTTCAAAAAATTTCCTACATTTCTGATAATTATATTATTTACTATATAAAAGCCGGTCGTGTTAAATAATTTTTAAAGCTGAACTTGTTTAACACCCCTTAAATTAACTGTATATACATTTTTAATTTAAACCATTTGTTTTATAAAATTTCATTAATGTGACAGAATTTGAAAATTTTTATTATTATAAACCTGTAAATTCAACGGTCACCGTAAAATTTACTAATTTTATTGTTCATTTTTACAATAAAGAAAGTTTTTTGTTTTTGAAATAAAAAAATAAAAAAGCGCCTGTACAAATATTATTATTATTACCTTATATATTTTATAACTTTTACTATCTTTATACAAAATAAAAGTGGGTTAATCATTGTTTGTGTGAACAATTTTTTTCTTTTCAAAAACAACAAAAAACCAGAAACAAAAAATTAAATTACAAAAGTTTTTTTTTTTTTTTAATTTTTGTTTAAACAATTTGAAATTAAAGCAACTAATAAAACAAAAATTATAATGAAAAACACAAAAATATTGAAAATAATAAAAAGAAAATCATAAAATCGAATAAAAACGAGGGAAATTTAGCGCTTTTAACACTAATTTCAACAATAACTTGTTAATATAATAAACCGCGCATCTTACTCTATACAAATTTAGGAAAAAAAAAATAGAAAACAAAAAAGCAACAGTATTGAAGAAGAAATAAAATGAAATAAGCACCAAAAAAAACAAAAATCAACCATAAAAACGCTTTTAATTAACCCCATAAATCAAAGTTAATTTATGATTTCCAGCAGATTTTTCAAAATGGCACATCAAACTATAATAATATTGGCAGAACTTTTAATATTATCTATAATACACGCACATAACATTCAAACAAACACACATACTTGTATAAAAATAAATTCCGTATGATTTATTAGTTAAAAGTTCAACTAAATCATACTAGAAACTGAAAAAAAAAAATGAAAAAAAAAATTGAAAATTTCAAATTTTTTCCAATTCTATTTTTACTTAATTTTTTTTTCGAAATTTCTCAAGAGAAAGTAAATTGTTAATTATTGTCTAACAGTTGATTTTTTTGTTTTCTTACTTATATGACAAGCACAATAGCAAAGCAATAGCGGGGCAAGCAATAGCAAATACCGAATAGTTTTTTCTTTTATTTTATTATATTGTTTAAAAAGAATATATATATAGAGGAAATATAATCTTTTGACAGAGTGTGGTAAATGAATTTGAAAAAAAAAAAAAAAAACAGGAAAAAAAAATGAGCCCTCATTTTGGCCCCTTATTAACTTATCATCATTTTTATAAAAAAAAATAATTTTATTTTCTCATTTTCTTCTACTCTTTTTTAAAGCAGACCAAACCAAACCAATCCATAAAAAAAAACGTAAACACAAACAAGAACAAAACGAGTCTAAACTGACTGAATTATACCCTGCACTTTGACAATCTGAGTATAAAGATTTATTTTTGAATTTAGAATTAGCTTTCATAATTGTATGGCTCGAATCTGTCCGAAAATTCCACAAAAATTTCACAGATATATCTAATCTATAATTGGACACACAATTGCCAAATTTTATGAATCTATAGCTTTATTATTTTTTCCGAATGAATAAAATTAGGTTTTGGGGTTGTATAGCAGCTACCCGAACCACTGTATCCATTCCATTAAAATTTTTAGAGCGTATGTAAAATTTAATTGGACACATGTGTAAACAAAATTTCATATTTATATCTTTGTTAGTTTTTGAAATATTTAAAATAATCTCTTTGAGTTGTATAACAGCTATCCAATTGCATTGCCCGAATTGGCCCAATAACAATAGGTGCAAAACAAGCAATTTGTTAAAGTTTGGTCGCATTTGTTTTATACGTTTTTGAGTTATCGGGCGCTTGGGCAGACGGATGGACAGACGGACTAAATTAATACAGAATTTTGCGGTGAGCAAGAATATATAACATTTTAATACAGCAGAAAACTCCTTCAAATGGTTACAAACTCCATACCAAAATTAATATACCGTTCGAAACGGTGCAGGGTATAAAAAACAATTTTTTTCAAATTTTTCTTGCTTTTTTTTTCAAGAAATTAAAAAAAATGGTGGCATTATAAAAGTATTTCTTGAAAATATTACAGTTTTAGAGTTTTACGATCGAATAAAAGTATAAATATTTATAAGGTAAATAGATTTGTGTTGTTTCATGTCATACTAGGACACTTACTATAGGATAGATCGGTTGTCATGTAAAAGTAAAGGATCAGTATAACAGAATACTTAAATTATGAGAAGAAAAATTCTATCTAATTTTTCAGAATACTTAAAATTACAGTTATCATATTGCTCTAATCAAAAAAAAAAAAAAAAAACAGTTGCAGGAGAATAAAAAATTTTAACATGATTCTTTAGAAAAATAAATAAAAATCAATTTAAAGATCATAAATACATATTACATTATGTATATAAGTTTGTGACATAATTTTATATTAAAAAACAAAAATAAAAAAACAAGAAAAAGACACCCCCTGAAGTGTTCGCTACACATATTATAAAGATGGTGGTGGTCGTTCATTTTGAAAAATTACTATTAATAATTTACTGTTATTAATTTTAGAATTTTTGTTTAGATTTTTATCATCATTTTACTTGCATATGTATATACATATATATTGCATACTCGTATTATTCATATAACATTAATTTATTATATATAGTATAGATGACTCTCCTTATTTTCTTATGATTATTGTATACAAACTAAAACATATCATTAGTCATGTTTTTATAATAAGGAATGCGGACAAAATACATTCATTATGTATGGATACATTTAATGAACTTTCATAAATTAACTATATATATAACGTATACATATATATATACACTTGAAATAAGTATAATCCTTGGATGATGAATTTTTTTATTTTCCTCTTTTTTAAATTAAATTTAAAATATTTACATACTTATATTTAATAAGAATATTGACAAATGACAATATATAAATTAAATGTATGTACTTAAAATATTCATATACATATGTATGAACACATCCATATATACATATTTTTTTTCATATTTTATATTTTATAATGTATTTATACTTAAAATGATTAAGTGAATACAAAATTTCTGAGTAATAAAATTTATAGGAAATATTTAAAAAATTTTTTACATTTATGTAGGTCCATACAAAATGTATGTTCAAATCACTTTAATCTTTTCAATTCGAATTTTCATACAGGAAGAGATTATTATTATTTATAATTTTTTTTATATTTTAATAAAGTATAATATGACAGACTGTTTAAAGTAATCAAAAATGAAAAAATATTTAGTCTTAATTCTACATAAGTTCAGATGAATCAAAATGATTTTGGTTGGAACAAATTTTTGTTGTATGTATGATTCAAGTTATTTTAAATATTGTGTATGATCGTATTTGAATTTCTTATTAAAATTGAATGAGAATCATGTTGCCTTAAATTATTTTTAAAAATCAAATTGTTATATAAATATTATAACAATAATACACATATATAACAATAAATTGGATAAATCCATTTCCAAAAAATGTCTTCCTCTAAAGTTAAATTATTAAAAAAAATTAAGAAAATTAAATTAAATTATAAAGAAATTTTTTTTTTTTGAAAATTCATCAAGATATTTTTAATATTTTGTTAAACATTGTAATAGCGTATATGTGATGTTTGCTATGAAATAATAATTCCGTTTTTAGTATATTCTCAATTTTGTTTATTGTTTCAGTCTCAACATTATACTGACTCTATGTCATATTACAGTTATGTCATAATTATATTTAATATTAGTGTTTCTGTTTGACATAAATTATAATTAGTGTTAGGACGAGAGGTAAGAATACGTGATACATAATGATGTTTGACAATTCATGTTCTACAATAAACGTATAACTTTCGAAATATATCTTCTAAATTTTTTTTAAGAAAATGTTTAATACATAACAATAAATAAGTTTGATTTAAACTAATTAAATGTTATGTATCATTAATAATTCGATATGTTTGAGAGAGTATATGGTTTGAATCGAACCGAGCGCCGGTTTTTAATTAAACTCATGTTTTAAATCGGCTTGAACGTTAAATTCGTACTCAATTCATACTCTGATCGAAAATATTGTAATGTATAGCCGAATATATTTTTGATGACATACAAAATATACATTATGTCGTTTAGAATCATGCAATTTGTCGAACTATAGAGTAAAATAATTTATTAATATTGAATAAATTTTAATATATAATAATTATAAATGACATTACAATTGTAACAAAATTTAAATTTTGTTTTTTTTTTTATTGGTGTGAAAAGAAAACTTCCTTTTATTCGGAATAAAATACTTTTTATTTTTCGCTAATATATTTCGTGCGCTACATACGCACTTTATCAAAGCTGATTTTCTTCTCGTTCTAAATTTTGTTTTAAATTAAAGGATTTCGTCTTAATTTTTAATTTGATCAATTTTAAATTAATAATAATGTATTACGAACGAAAGCATGATTTTTAAAATACCCTTACAAACCTGTATGGCTTTTTATTACAAAAACAAGAAACAAAAAACAGCAGATCATCGAAAACTGAAAAGAGGAAGCTATATGAAAATTATGAAAATTAAATGAGAGGCACAAAAAAAGAAAAAACAAAGAGACTCTTAGTATAGATTGTAAGATTTTGAATTCTTTGGACATTTAATCGATCTTTTTCTCTTTCCTTCCAAAAAACGGAATTTGTTTTTTTTCTTTTTCTGTTTTCTTATTGCTGTTGTTGTCAGTTTTCTGCTAATCTTTATTAAATTTATAAAAAGCATTTTCATTTTTTTTTTTTTTTTTGCCCCATTCAAAATATTCTCCGTTCACATTTTTATTAATGTTGCTTTTAATATACAAATTAATTTTTTTTTTTTTTGTTATTAAACAAAAAAATTAAAATTTCATATGTTTTTTTTTTATAATAGTTTGGACACAATTAATGTTGCAAAGTGTTTTTGACATGTTGCAGAGTTTTAGAATATACAATTTTGTTTCTTGTTATTGTTTTCTTTTTTCTCTTCAAATTTTCATTTGTTATTTTGTTGCTTGTCTTGTTGTAATTCACTCCAGGAATCAAAAAAGAGAAAGAAAAATAACTATACATATATGTATGTGCATATATTATATATGTATATGTATAAAGTACGTGTATGAACTCCCGCTGATTTTTGTCTGTTTCGGGGATTAAAATGTAAAAAAAAAAGCGTATTACAATTCAAAAAGTTTAATGCGTTTTTGTTTTCATCGTTGTTGTTATTGTTGTTATTGCTGTAACTTTAGTAATTTAATATTATTTTTTTCCTGTTTTTTTTGTTTAATAAAAATTTTAATACAAAAAAAACGCTCAAATACAATGCTAATTTAATAAGGTGTATATTTATATTAAGTGTTCGAAAGATGAAAAGAATATATTTTCGAAAATACGAAAAAAAAAACAATTGAGTTGAAAAAAAAATTTTTTTTTTTTGTTTTGTTTTCAAACCTCTTTTAACTACTTAACATTCTAGTTTTTTTTTTAAATAGGAGTATAAAAAGTTACAAAAGAATTATGGCCTAGTAAATTTACAAAATTAATTTATTATAAAAAAAAAAGAGAAAAACAAAAACCTTTACATATTTTTTTTTCTCATTTTTTTCATATAATTTCTATGAATGCATAATTTTTTTTTGTTTTTTTGTTTTTATTATGTAAGAAATTGATACAATTTTCATATGAAATTTAAATGTATGTCTGGTATGTATACGAGTTTAATGTACATAAATGAGTTCGCTTAAGTTTGATTGATGAGATCACCATGAAAAACTATACCTATGTATGTATACTAACTACCTTTAATATTTTAAAAAGGATACTTCAAAAAAAATCCTTAAGAAAATTAATTTTTCTAATTGTTATATTGTTATACTTATTTAAGGGGATATGTAGTGTATAATGAATAATATTTTGTATTTTAAACTGTTTTAGTCTAGTAACCATTCATAAAATTGAAAATTTTTAAAACAAAAAAGGAAGTATGCGGGGTACACACATATACAAATAAACAATATACGATTAATTTAAAAAAAAAAAAATTTTTTTAAAAATATTTTTTGAAAAATACAGTCAAGTAGAGAATTGGTTTTTTTTTTCTTGAATAAACAATTTAATTCTGAATTTAAAAAAAAAATTCCGAAAAAAATGTGATTATAAAATTTACTTAATTAGTTTAGTTCCGTCCATATTATAGAATTTGCTTGTAAAAGTTCGAGATATAAATTTGAAATTACTCAAACAAATAAATCATACTAAATAACTTGTTTTTTCTTGTGAATGAAATTTTCAACCAACGTCTTTCCCAGTCTAGTTACTACATTTTTAAAATCGTATGAAATGGCAATTTTTAACAATTTATTGTGTTGAAATCATAAAGAATATTGGAGTTCCGTAACCGTTAGAAAATTTTGTGATTACTTCTTCTTCTATACAAAAGAGAAAAAATATAAGAAAATATGAGAATACCAAATAATATTTTTTGTTCCAAACCGGTTTGTAATGATTTTTCTCTTAAACGGCGAGCCCGAAATATTTGAAATTTCAATAGGCGTTTGAAGGTACTAATTTTATTTGAAATATATTATGGGTTCAATATATTTCTTTTCGCCTCAAACCAAATTGTGTCTCAAATTTTCAAATAATTTCAATTTTAGACTATAGCTATTTTATTAACTACATATACACAATTGTAGTTTAAAGGCATAGAGTAAGAAGGTAATGCCAATCTAATTTCAAGCAGTATAATATTTATGTTATTCTCCTAAATGTATGCAATAAAATTATATTTTAAAAAAATTTTTTTTTTTTTATTCAAAATCCTCACAATTTTGATTTTTTACCTCAAAATATTGAAATGAAATGTGCTATTTTACAAACCATTAATTTAATTCGGTTGCATTTTTAAAAAAAAAAAACTAATCTTATTTGGAGTATGAAGATTTAGACATGACATGGGTATTTCAATGAATGATTTTAATTTATATTCAGAAATATGTACATATATATTATATGTATGTATGTGTATATTTTCTTTAAAAAATTAACAAACACATAATAATGATCACAAAAGATAAATTGCAAGCTATTAAAATATATTTCAAAATGTATTTAAAAAAAAAAAACAAAAAAAATTGAATTAAACAGTTTGATTCACTGTTCTATAGAACGGATCTTGTATGTGTATATATACACTATATGTGCATATAATGAATGTATGTGTATTTATTAGTACAGGTGAAATTAATTGTAACCCATAATAATCTTTATATGACGTTATAATACGGTTTGACTATTGATATGTATGTATGTATTTGAAAAATTTTCTTTTAAACTTGTTGGATCATAAAAAAATATTTATATACATATGCATAGGTGTATTAATTATAAATGTATACACACATTCAGATACATATATTTATTTTTAAATGTCGATTTTATAAAAGCATCACAGTTGGAAATTGGAAATTTTACATTATATTATATATAAAAGATGTTATTTATTTAAATGATTATCTTTAGAATAGATTGATATTGTATCCTAGAATAAAAGTGTAGTAACTTAAAATTATATCATTTCTAAGATTCAATAATAATTGAAAATTTTAAAATTATAATCATTTTTTTTTTCGAACAGTTTAGCAGAAGCAAATTAACGTTGATTTAGACGATCATATGTCCCATACTATGAATGCAATGTCGTTTATATTTTTCAGATTTCTATACTAGATTAAAATTCTATAAGTATGTAGTTTATAGATTATGCTTATAATTAAGTTGAAAATGATTTTTCTCAAAATAAATATTTTTTGACTTAACATTTAATTATACAAGAGGGACGAAGTTTAAAAATTATTAAGCATTTTCAATTAAATCCAGTTATTTAAAATGTCATTTAAATTGTTGAACATGCAAAAATTAAAAAAAAATTTTTTTTCTCTTCCAAATAAATTTTTTAATTAAGTTATATTTTTTAAAACATCTGAGCTATTATATTCAAAATATTTAATAAAAAGAAAATATTATAATAAATTTTGAATGGTAACACCGTATCTTTAAGAATTTCAATTAAATAATAAAGATATTATTGTTCCCTTGATTTGATCAATTTTTAAAATTACAACAAGATATTCAAATTCTCATGATGCGAATTTTTTAAGATATCCGATTTTGATTTGCAAAATTTCAATATGAGAATTATCTTTATTTGTTAACCGTATATTCAATATATTTTCCAATTAAATTACAGTTTTAAACCTAGTGCCATGCCAGCCACTATATTTTATATTTGTTCTACCATAGTCATTTTAAAATGATCAGGAGCCTTTCGATTTTTGTGAAACAATTTTCGTATTTGCAAAAATGATAAGGTAGTACCAATCAATTTGAATGTATTTGACCTATAAATTTTCCATTCCTACAAATACGTATAGTAAGGCCCTAATTGGATTTTGAATTAATAAATTCTTTAAATTTGAAAATTTTATTCTTGTATCTGATTCTTTGTAAAGAAATGGTATACAGGTGATGTTTTTCATTGATTGGTATAGACTTGAATTTAAGTTGATTTTTAGATTTGATAAATGATATTATGTAAGCAAATTTTGAAAAGTTTGCTAATTTTTAATTTAAAAACTAGGGTCCTACTATGTAATTCGATTTTCGTATTCGGAAAAAATGATAAGGTAGTACTAATCAATTAGTATAGTAATACCTTTCTATTTCTGCAAATACGAAAATCAAATTACATAGTAAGGCTTAACAACACAGCATAGTCTTAACAAATTCAAAAACATATTTTCTTATATCTTATTTCTTTATATTAAAATATAAAATAAATATAAAATTTACAATATTCTTTCTTATACAAAATCAATAAAAATTCATTGTAAAAAAAAATTATGAATTTTTTAAATTAAAGTTATTATAATTTTAACACAAAGTATTTTCTATTTAATTTATTCATATTTTGTATATGACATAGAAAAAAAAATCCAAAAAAAAACCAATTAAATTATATTTACAAATTATATTGTATAAAAATTTATATAAGATGTGCAAACACACTTATATTTAATCAAAAAAGAACTCGTTACAAACCACAATTTTTATAATACACAGCCTCTTCTATACAAAAAACAAAATTGCATCGTAAAATTAAATTTAGTTTTAAAAAACGCATAATTTTTAATACAATTTTAATACTTATATTTATTTACATAAAAACAAAAAAAAAAACAAACAATAAAAGAAAAACAAATTCTTATATAATGAGAATATTATACCCACACTATAAATATAAATGTACAGGGTGTATTCAATAAAAAATTATTTATTAATAAAGAAAAATTTAATAACCTATAAATTAAAAAAAAAAAAAATTTAAAACAAATAAAAAAATTTACAATTTACCTTAAGTGAATGGCAATGATTTGATTAGGGTCTTAGTCATAAAATACAATATTGTAAACTGTAATTTTAAAGTGTTAACATTAAAATTTTAATATTTTTGAAACACTGATTAAGAATACCAAATTATAGAATTGCAATTTTTCAATTTGACATTTTATTTAGAGTTTTATGAAAGGTTTAATTTTTATATGAAACAATTTGAAAAAGTTGAGAATATTAAAAATTTTTGAGCTTTTTCGGTATTGCATGATACACTGCAAGTTCTTAATTAGAACTTAAAAAAATTTTTTTTCCCAAAATTCAAAGTACAACAAAGTTTAATGCTACCCTTTTGCGTGATGCCCAAGTATGGTCAGAATTTAAAGCTGTTCCTTTAATTAATCAATTTCTAATAAATGAAAGAATTAAAACGAAATGGAGCGCAAATTTATTTTAAATTTGTTGAAAACGCAATTATTTCAGAACATAAATGCAATAAATTTCAAATTAAATTAAAATTTTAAAAAATTTACTTTAGAAAATTTTCAGTGTCCGACATTTACTATTTACTTTTACAATGAAATTTCTTAAACTGCTTATATGCTAAAGATTTTTTTAAAATTTTGCTTGCAGCATGAGCTACAGAACATACTTCAATACAATACTTCAAAATCGAACACTACAAATTTGCAGTTCTTCAATAAAAAATATATACTGCATGTCAAATCTAATAAAGAACTGAAATACCGAAATACTGCCTTTTCTTTTAGATAATTTAATTTTGTGCTAATGTAGTAAAACATTTTAATTTTAGTACAATAAAATTTAAAGTACAATCTTTATACAAGAGTGATGTTGTTAAAAGAGAAGAGTAAAATTATTTGTTTAGCATTTTTTTGATTAAAAGTGTATGCTTAATTTAAATTTTAGACTCATTTCTGAAATTCTAATAGCATTCTTAACCCTAGAATAGTTGTACAAATTATTTCAATTTAGAAGTTCAAAATGATCACATAGTAAATTGTTATTGTCCCCGTAAATTTGGCCGATTTGTAAATAAATACTATAGTGTTAATACAAAATTTTTTTTAAAAATAAAGACTAAATGATCGGTAACAAAAAATTTAAAATTACTTCCGAACAGACCCAAAACAAAAATCCATTTTTCACACCTATAAAGAACCTTCTTTTATTTTATATAATTTTAAAATAAATTTTAAAAATATTTTTTTTTAGTACTCATAAAATTCAATTTATCGAAGGTTATTTTTAATGCAATCATTTTTTATATACATGATTTTTTTTTCTTTTTATTTTGAAATCCTTAATTTTTTTTTTTTTTGAAAAATCCTTCAGTAAAAATATCTCATTACTTAACAAAGATCCTACAATATATAGTGAGGTTATCTATATAAGCGACATTTGTTTTATTACTTTTGCTGTTGTTAATCAACATAAAAAATTTGTAAAGCTGTGGAATTTTTTTTACCCACTTAAAAAAATAAAAAAAAAAATGGAAAAAAAATATATGTATATAAAAAATTCTTTTTCTAATTCTCTACACATTTTATGTCTATATGTACAAAATGTGAATATACACTTATAAAAATACAAAAATAAATTGCAATAATAATAATAATAAAGAAAAGAAAAAATGAAAAATAATAAGAAAACAAATCTAGAGGGGATCAATTTTATTACCGTGGTAAAACTGCTAAGAAGAAGAAGCAGAAAAAACCAAAAAAAAAAAAAAACTATTGTTTGAGCGATTAAATCTAAACTTTTCTGTTTTTTTGTTTTTTTTTTTTTGTTTTTTTCGCTGGCTTGTCGTTTTCTATTCTTTATTTCAATTTTACAATTTTGTGCTGTCGCGTTTTGTTATTATCGCTTTTTATTTCTCCTTTTTCTTCTTCTTCTTCTTATTGTTATTATGCTTTTATTTTAAAAGCGCGATACAATTTGTTTATTCCCACATAGTTAGCGAAACAAGCATAAAAATGATACAAGAACAACAAAACAAAAAAAAAAAAGGAAAAATTAAAGCGATATGAGATTTAAAATTACAAATTTAACATTTATTTTTGCTTTTTGGTTTTTTTTTTGAGATCAGCCAAAATCTTGCTTACTTGCCTGCCAACGGTATATGAACGAAAAATTTTGTTAAATTAATTTTTTTTTTCTCCCTCTACGTTTTATTTGTAATTTTCCTAGGTATACAGTTTGTATATTGTTTTTTTATTTTTCTCAGTATATACATTTACCAAGTAAATTAATATCAAAGTTAAAGAATTGAAATTGTAAAAATTATTTTGATAATTACAACAGAAAATTACAATGAATAAAGAAAATCAGAAAAAAAACAAAAAATCAATTTTAATTTTAATTCGAATTTTTTGTATAATTTGGCTATTAAATCAACATATACACATATATATGTACATGTGTACGAATATACTAATATGTGTGTGTGTATGTAGCTGTAAAAAATAATACCTGTAAGAGTTTTTCACTTTTTGTTTTTTTTGTCATTTATTATTCTGTTTTCATATAATTTTTAATTTAATTAAATTAGAGAAAAAAATGGAAAAAATTTTCTTTTTTACTTGTCATTTACACATACTTACATAACATTTACGATAATAATATGCTTTTGAATGAGTCTGAAATATATAGCAGGTCAAATTTCTTAATACTATAAATATAAATATATGTACGTACCTATATACTAGAAAATAATGTAGATATTTACGATTTATATTTTTTTTTTTGGTAAAATTGTTAAAGCCCACATGAATTCTAATTTTTTCTTATAAAACAATTTATTTTTATAGTTAGATTTATTAACACAATAATACCATATATGTATACATATAAGTGTATATATATTCTCATGTGTATATAGTTACAATGAGGCTTACAATAAAATATTTATAATCTTATAATAATGAAAATTTTTTATTTAAATATTTAATTTATTCGCAAGATAGAATTTATTTATTTAAATTAATTTGATGTTTACAGTTATTTTATTTTTTTTTTTTGAAAAATACTGTAATATAAATTAAACCGCGATATACAATGCAACACATACATATATTATTTAGAAAAAAAAAATATGGCGGACAATTTTTCACATAAAATTATTTTAAATATTATAGGAAATTAATCTTTTTGGTTTTTTGAACATTTTAAATTAAAATTTACTGTGTTGTCTATACTCGTAATATGTTATAAATATTATATATGAATAGTGTATTGACAATCTGTCAAGAGTTGTCGAAAATTTTTAATTGTCAAAAAAATGTCAAAAATAATATGAAATAATGACATTTTGTTACAGTTCACAATAACAATAATATTTGATTAAAATTTTAGCTATAATTCAAATATAAAACCTACTGGAATTAGATTATAAACCACAATAAAGCATTTTTTTTTGCTTACATATATAACAATATTACATAATCAAAATAATGTCAATCGTATATTATAATAACAATATTTATTAGAATTGAATTCATTTTATAGTTCAGTTTTGTTGTACCACGTGCATCTATTGTTTTTTAATAAAATTTTTGTAAGTAACGAATTTTATATAAAAAATTATGACATTTTCAATAAATTATACTGTTATACAGTTTAATATATGTATATGTATGCGGTTATTATGGTAATTTTTACAATGAATTTTTGCAGATGTTAAATTTTTAATTATATAGGGTACAAAAATTTTTTAAATATCTTAGAATACAATGTTTTATATTGATAGTGTTGGATATTAGTTAAAGTTTTCAATGAAAAATAATTTTTTATTTTTTTAAAAATTATGAATAATTTTACATTTAAATTTATATAGAAATGTATATTAATATTAATGAATACGTCATCTTTGTAAGTCCTTTTATATAAACTGTATGTTTTAGACTTAATCTTTTAATAAACATTGAGCGCGTTTAACCAAGATCACTCGCAAAATACATTAATATTATGATAAAAGGATGTAGCAAAAATATTTTTAGAAATATTTCAAAAAATCTTTTGAAATATTTTAGGCACAGTTTCCTATGGCTATGCTATAAGAGGTATTTCTTAACAGAAAGAGTAATAAATAATTTAGAACATCAACTGTTTCGAAATTATTTATTATTAGGGTAGCACAGCGGGTGTTGTGTTGATTCTAGTGCACTTGATTTTAAACTGTAAAATTGAAAAATTTTTCTCTTGAACAAGAACGAATTTAACGAGAACCTGTGCAGTACAGCTTTTTAGGCAGACATAGGACTTATTTTTCCAGCTGTACTTCACTTTGCTAAAACAAAGAAATAAAAGATTAATTAAGTTTTGATTTAAATTCCAAATACAAAATTATTTTATAAACAATTTTTTTTTTCCTTGTGCTTATTCAATCATTTATGAAAATTAAATTCTAAAATACTTTTTTCTTCACTCTACAGGCAGATACGTGATTTCTTAATTACTAACTATATTTTATATCAATTTGTTTAATAAATTTCTCAACACATTCTTTTAAAAACTCACCTTGATCTTCATCTCAGTAGCAAATTTTTTTTTGGTGATAATTTTATGATACTCGTACAAAAAAAAAATAAAAATTAAAAATATTTTCAAAAAAATAAAAACAAAATTTTTTTTTATTTTTTTAAATTCTAAGCAATTTACTTTAATATTTTCTTTTTTACATTCTTTTCCAAATTGATTTTTTTAAGATAATTTTGAACTCTTGATTTTACTCACACGTATATATATGATTGGTTTATGATATTGATGATGATTGTTATGATTGGACGTAATGAAGATGGCAGTATTGATCAAATAGATATTAATGGGGCTTATGTACATATGTATGTACATGTATAAAATACGCATCTACATATTTGTAAATTATGACAGAAAAAAAAAAATAAAATATTTTGCATTTTTTTTTTTTTAAATCGCGTTCGAAAAAAAAAACAAATCAGAAAAATAAAAAGAACTTCTTTTAAAAATCACCATTATTAATTCGGCCTACACTTATTTTTTTTTTTTTCATTTATTTTCTTCTTTTCTATTTATTTATTTATTTTAATAATGAATGCATGTTGTATAATTTTAATCAAGAGAATTTTTTTTTATATATACACATATGAATATTATTAAAATTTTTTTTCTTTTGAATTTTTTTTTGTTTTTCATTTTTAACTATTTTTGCCGAAGAAATCAAGTAAATCCCATCAAATAAAGAATTTTATTACAATTAATGTTAAATATACATGTGTAGTTGTATGTATAAATATATGTATGTATATGGAATTTAATCTATTTTATACGCAAATATTTTTGTATTTCTTTAAATACTTAGGAATAGTGAATATAAAAAGAATGTCATACAATTTTTGTATTACTATCAAATTTAGTATACCATTAAATATACGAGATTGTAGAGTGTGATTGAGATTTCAATATATATTATTTGGATATTATGACTAAATATATTTACAATTTGAATTAGGATTACCATTTGGAAAATGTTATCATAATTTGTAAGGTTCTAAAACTGATGTTCATCCACTCTCTGATTGTTATTCAGATAAAAGCATATAATAATTTGTCTGATATGTAAGAAAAAGAAGGAATGTATTTATATACAGAGCATGTTTTCAATAAATTTTTAATAGTAGAGAATGAATATGTTTAATAATTTAAGACAATATTGAATGTGTTGAATATTGTCTTAAATTATTAAACAATATTGAATTTAAGACAATATTCTACATTTAAATCGTAATAAAAACGTAATAAATTCTACACTTAAATCGTTCTATAAAGTTTTAGCAAAAAAAATCGAACACGCTATAATAAAAGCGAATGAAATCTGAACTTTATTGAATAACGATTTAGTTATTAAATTTTTTTTCAATATCTGAAAATACATCGAAATTAAAATTATACATTAAATACATAAACAGTATAATAATTGAATAACTTGACGCCCTAATTGTATTTAATGAATAAATTTTGAAATTTACTTTCTATTTTCAAAAATAAAGATTGATCAAATATTTTCTTTTTCCCTTTCATTTTCATTTTATTCCCAAAATATGAAAAAAATTTTGACATTCTTTTTATGAATTCCTCATAAAATATAATATACATAATAATATATAATAGTGCATTAAAATTTACATTGTACATCTGCATATATATAATTTTGTATATATACATATACATACTCATATTACATGTGTAATATAAATTTTTGAATTAATATTTTTACACATTCAATTGCAGGATTTTGATGCCATAGTATTAATGGTAATAAAAATGGAAACCTAATGAGGTGAATTTATTACATGTTTTAAAGTGTTTCCATTTTATTCACCCTTCCCTTTTAACCGTTCACATCTCTTTGATTTCCTTTTAATAATAATAATAATGATAATAATAATAATATTTTTTTTTTTTTTAACTCAATAAAAATGAGTGAGAAAAAAGAGATACTAAAATGAAAAAAATTACAAAATATAGTATAATATGGGTACATATGTAATGAAAAAAAAAAAAAAATAACAAAACAAAAAAAAAACAGAATAAGAAAACAAACCATTAAAAATATACAATATAAAGCGCTAAATGGCGCGAATCTTGTTACTAATCAAGATAGGTAAGTCGATTTTAATGGCAGGTTTATATGGCAGAAAGGCTTTAAAGGAACTGTGTGCAATTGAAAATATGCTGTGCTCTGCTGCTATTTTCAATTTTTCTTTTCTCTTTTTCTTTTTTATTTGTTACCTTTTGGTGCTATTTTTATTTTTTCGTTTTTTTTTCGTTTTTGGTAATATAATATGAAGATTAAATTAAAATATAATGTATTTCAGTTTCTTATATGAATTCCAATTTATACAAAGAAAATGAAAAATATAGTTTTCTTATTACAAATTATGTTTTTAAAAGTAAAATTTATTAAAATAATTATTAAATTATTTTTATTTTTCAAGTAGTAAAAAATGTAAAACTTAGTATGATATTTTCTTTAAAAGAATGAAAAATGAAAATAAAACTAGTTTTTCTATTATATAATAAAGTTCTCATTTTCTAAATTATTTATGATCTAAATATTTGTTATACACATGCAGAAAATTTATAAAACTCTCAACTCTTTAGACAAAATTTTATAAACGTATGTAGAAAACATTCACATTATATGTATATATATCGTATAAAAAAAAAATTTAGTTTAAAATTCTCTTAGTAAATTCAAGTATTCGTCAATTAATATGATACTCAAACGTATACCACATTTGTATAATATTAATATAAAATAAATATCTGATAAATGATAAAAATTTAAATTATGTTCTTGTTTACCTTAATTTAAATATATATATACATTAATATAATATAATAAATAAATATATAATAATCAAAATATTAGTAAATATATAAAATTTAATCTGTTATATTAATTATATTTTTGTACAATTATTATCATCTTGCCTATATACGTATCTGTATTTCTGTATTTGATAATATTATAAACATTATTTTAATCAAAATTGTCAAAATTATATCATTGTATAACAGTTTAACTAGTAGACCCAAGTAACAAGGTTGACAAGCTCAATCCAAATAATGACAGATAATATGCTACTTGAAAATTTATATTACAAGAAGTTTAATTCCTAACGTTATTTTTGGGCAAGCCGAGACTCAAACCACAAAACTATTGTAATATACAATATTATAAGAAAACAAATTGCTAGATATAAAGAAACATTTATTTTGTTTTAAAAAATATTTTGAATTATTGTAAACTTAAAATAAGTACCTATAATAAAAATAAATTTCATTTTTTGTATAAATCCTGTTCCATCTCAAAAAAAAAATTTTTTGAATTCAAGTTCCGAACCAATGTATTTACCCAGATCTTAAAAAAATTTTCTAATGAAAAATTTAATTTTATTAAATAATTTCTGGGATTAAGTCGAATTTCATACAAATAAATTATGTACGGAAAATTGGTTTTTGTATATTAACATTTGAAGATTAGATTGGTTTCAAATAATAATTGAATTTTCTTATAATTAACGTCCTTGTTGCGTAACGCAGTAACGGAGTAATTAGAATGCAAATATCATTAATTTAGAAGAAATGTTGTATAAAACCATTATATCAATCCGTTATACAACTTGTAAATAAAAAAATTGGTATCGAAATTTTGGATTTGTTAGAATACGAAGGCTTTATTTTGTATAAACATGCATTTTTTTTTACTCATGTTAAAATTTCCGACGAGTCTACTGTATCTGTGCATTTATAAAAACAAAAACAAAATATTTACAATTTTTATTTGATATTTATGAAATAAAAAAAAAAAAATCTTAATTTTATAAAAGTATTTTTATTATTAATTTTTTAAAAGTGTTTGAAATTTGTTACAAGAATTATATTGATATAATCACAGGTCATTGATTTCTTTCGCGGTATTAAAATAATACAGTTAAGATTTTAGAATTGATGTAAAATAAGGAAATAATTCGAAGAATACAATTTTATGCATAAATAGTGTATAATACATAGATTACAAAGGATGCAATATAACTGACATTTATTATTTTAGAAAATCAATAAAAGTAAACAGTTTTATCAGATAAAAAATAATGGAAATAAAACGATATTTTATTAAAGATAATAAAATTATAAAAATATTTTTAAAAATATCTGATGGTTTTAAAATTTAATTAAACAATTAAGTGAAATAAATAGCAATAGTAGTTTAGAAAATAACAAAAATGCTCCTGAAGTTATGCAAAATAATTTTTGAATTTTTTGCATTCTTATAATTTTTACCGACCACCGCATTACATACAATAAGGGTGATTATGTGAAGGGAACAATTAATTATATTTTACATTTTACATTTTTTACAACATCTATTTTGGTTGTTACCGAAACTAACTGGCGAGCTTTTCAGGGAATTCGAATGGCACAAAGTGAAACTCTACTAAGAGCCAAATTAACATTTTTCTAGGTATGTTAACTATAAGCTTACTAATACCCTAAAAATTGGAGAATTATTTAACAGGCATTTTTATAATATTCTGTAACACTTTCACATAACTAGGCAATACACATTGTGGTCGATTATTTGCTGACCACCTCAGATTTTTTTTAAAATGAAATCGTGAAAGTTGTAAGAATACTGGAATTTCATTACGGTTTACTATTTAAATTTAATCAAATCTTTTGTTCAAATAGATGAGAAAATCAAAGAGAGAATATTTTTATAAATCCAAAGTTATCTGTAATAATCCACTTAACGTTCAATTTATTTATTCTAGTATAGGCTTCTAAATTTTCTTTTCCCTCGAACTACGATCTTAATATTACTAAATTTATATTTAAAAGTATATTTGTGTTATTGAAGGCGTATTTGAAATTTTTATTTTAAGAAGATTTCAAGGTTATGCTGTAGTTGTTTGAAGCATTTTTACGGCAGATATCGCCAAATGAATTAATTACCATCTATAACTCCTCAAAAATTTCTATTTTATTTGTCAATTTTTACGATAATAAGCTATAGGAAAAATATTTTTAAGAGATATTTGGGAAAAAAATGTTAGAAAAAATTTTTAATGCGCTTTCTGGGTAAATTGGAAGAGATAGATTTGTTCAAAGAGTTTTTCGTTATAATAAATTTCACAAATAATATTCTTTTCCATATCACATTTAGAATACGTTGAACCTTTGTATAAATTATTACACTTCTACATTTATATTATTTTCTTTTTTTTTGTCATTCAAAAAATTTTATAACTTAAATTCCATCTCAATTAGAAAAATAATATTGTAGTACAATTTAATTAAATTCAATCATATTACATAAATATAGATCAGTATAATTGTACTTTACGTCATCTTATAAGTCGGCACAAATAAAATAAATATTCTTCATTCGTTTTAATTTTTTATTCTTGTTGTTTTTTTTTTTGTATCGTATTTGATTTTCCAATTGAAGATGGTTAAAAACGTGAAATTACTTAGTAATATCTTTTATATAACATATAGATGAAAATATAACAAAAAAAAAAAAAAAGTGGTTTGTTTCTTATACCTCTCTTTAAAGTTAAAATTATTTAAACAATGTAAAAATTTTATTACATATCGTAAATTTACAGACAATTTACAGATCTCATATACTTGTTAAAATCAATAATAAATCAAAGTAATTGAAATCGTTAATTAAAATAACTTACAAGTTTTTTTTTTTTTTTTGTTGAAATATTGATATATACGTATTTATATATACAAATATTTTTATATATAGGCATGTATATATATATTAATTTTTTTTCGATATAATTTTAAAATCAATTATTACTATTGCATTGTTTATTCTACTTTGATATATTACGTATAAATATACGATATAGTGATTTTTAAGTACAAAAGAAAATTTCTTATTTCTCTGTTTACAAGAATCATAATGTAAAGAACTGTATATACGTATGTAATATGAGAAAAAAAATTTTTAACTATAGATGATTGTACACTATTATAATATTAAAACTGAAGATATCAATTTAATATTTATAAATATATCCAATATATATATATGTGCTTGTAATTAATTCAACCGTACATAGTTATAAGAGAACAAATACTCAATAATTATTATAGAAAAATAAATTTTACAATTTCTGTAAATTTTTTCGAAACAATTGATTTTCATCTTATTCTCAGAAGTTTATCACTTCTTTCCATAACACTTTCTTATTATAAAAGTGACATTGAAAGAGTTGATATAGTAAGAAATGATTAATAGTAATATTTGGTATAATTGGCAATACGATATAATTTAGTTGTCAAATATTTATTTTAATAAACGTTTTTTTTTGTAAACAAAAAGTTCATGGGGTACTAATTGTGTTTGATTATTGAGTCAGTAGCTTTGTTATTCATATACCGTATTAAAGTAATTAAAATTCCAACAAAATTAAAGCATATTTTTATTTGAATAGATTTAAAATTTAAACAACTAGGTGTTCAAAAAAGAAATTTCAATATTTTATTAATTTAAATTTTAAATTATGAATATTAATTTAAATTATGATTTCTGCCGCGATTTCTAATATACGAGTAGCTTTATAAATAATTACGTAATGTAAAACAGTTATACAGTTAGAATGGTTCAATTAACTAAAATTGTACTTTAAAATATAAATTGAAAACGGCAATAATTTTATTTACTGACCGCTCAGAAATGCATTTGTCATTTCCAGTTTTTAGTGGAAACGCATTTCTTCATGATACCAAAACGTAAACAAATTATTTTTTAGAGAAATTCCGATCTGTTTGTCTGCCTGTCTGCCCGCCTGCCTGCTTACCTCTACCTGACTCTCTGCCTGTTTTATAAGTTTGTATGCCTGCCTGCCTGAAATTTTATATATGCGTTTATTTCGATGGTGAGACGATTTGAATATTCAACTGATTAACTTGAAATTTTATACATATTAGCTTAGCTTGAGAGTACAAGAAATCACATAACTTTTGGGGAGTTTTTTGCGCATAAAAATAAAAATAATCAACCAACTTGATATTTGAATTCGGAATAATAAATTCATAAATTTCATAACTTTTGCAATATCAGCACTCGGAAATTGAAATTTCACTAGAGACCGATTTTACATGTGTTTACCAAAGCTAAGGAACTAATTGACGAAATTTCTTGAAATTTAATACTTGAACTTTGTTTGGTACCTGAAGTAATTGATGAACTTTTCAAAGAATTCGGATAGAACAAAACGAAACTCTACTAAGAACCAAATTTATATTTTTCTAGGTATGTTTATTTTTCTAGGTATGTTTACTGGAAGCTCGTTCTTAAAATATGAAAGAGGTATTTAAAAATCATTTTCATATGCCTTGCGGTCGACTATATGCTGATCACATCAGATTTTTTCAACTTATATTAAGAGTTTTTTCAAGTTACGAAAAACAAAGTAAAAATGTTGTTCTTAATCGTGACTTTTCCGCCTGTAATGATTTTTATTCTCATTTCATTTTCATATTTCAATTACAATGTAATTAAAATAAATATTATTCTAGATATTTATTGAAAGTAATACATTAATATATTTTTATACTTTTATATATATATGATCTGTTTAATCAAAATTTCAAAATACTTGAGAAAAATATTCAATTTTCTATAGAGCCATCATATTTTTGAACAGGTACTTGAAACAAAAAAAAAAAATGGTTTATTTTTTTTCTTATAATTTCTTTAAATATTTCATTTTTATTCTAATCAATACTCAATTTAACAATATTATTGATTTTGAATCATAATTTTCTTGTATATATGTTTGTGTATATAGTGTAATAAATATGTAGTTCAATATTTTTAATATTGTAATCTTCGAATTTACAAAAAACAGAAATCAAAGTGAATGAATAAGGAATAATATAATAATGTTATACATATTGTATAAAAGAAAAATAAAACAAAAATGTATAGTAAATTTGTATATATTTGTGTGTGTGTGTTATTCAATAATAATAAACGAGGCTAAAATAAATTTTGAATGGTCATCATATTTTCTTTTTTGTGTTTTTGTTGCTTTTTCATTTTCCTTCTCTTCAAATAATAATAATAACAATAATAATAACGATGATATGATGATGACGATCATATGATGATCACTTGATAATGATACTGATATTAGTAATGATTATGATGACGAAAATGAATTGTTTGTGCTAGAATAAGGTTCTTATAAAATTCTAAAAGTAAGAATATTTTTTTTTTTTTTTGTTTGATTTAGTTCTTTTGTGTATACAATTTTTTTTTTTTTTATTTTTTGCCCAATTTATTAATTTTTTTTTTAAGGCTCATATACATAACATGTTCATATATGTATGTATATAGCACATAGATAAACATAGCTATCATGAACGCCCAAAGTTCATTTTCTTTTTTCCAGACTGTTATATTGCCTCTTTTTTTTTTTCTCTCATATATAGTTAATGTGTATAAATACCTTATATGTGTAAACGTAATAAAAATGAAAATGAAAATTCTTGATTTTCTTAGTTTCAATTTTTGTTCTATTATATTTTTTCTTTACTATTATGAATAAAAAAGAACTTAGCTCGGGTATTTCAATATACAATTGCGTATACTCTTATATTCATATACATGCATTTTGTTTTATACAGTTTTGCATCAAAATTTATAACCAAACTGATAATTAATTAAAATATTAAAAAAAAAATTTTCGTTCTTACACGTTGTTTAAATTTAATGTTCTAAAACTTATTATACAAATATGTATCCTTACAGATTACTATAGATTTATAGAAAATAGAAATTTTGAGAGAGCAAATGTTTAATTCACGTATAATTTCAATGAAAATCAAATATTTCGAATAATTACAACTGTTTATAGATATACAATGATCTTGATTACGAAAGCCAAAGGTCTATTATTAAACAGAAAATTGGACTGACATATTCTCGTAGTAAAACACATTCAATAATTTTTCATAATTCGAAAATATTTAAGCAATTACAGTCAAAATTCTAAACGTATTGTAAATTCTAAATGCAAAATATCATAAATTGTAAAATTTTCAAAATTTCTGTTTATGCATTGTGTCTGACTTTAAATTTTTGCCCACAATTGTATATTCTAACAATATCTTTATACATAATATGTATACACATATATGTACACATTTTTTTATATAATTTATATTAAAAGTACTCGTATGCACTTGTATTTTTTTTTGTTTTTGTCCAGCGCATATTGAACGTGAATATAGAATTTTTATATTTGTGCATATTATCGATGAATATATGCATACATATATGTATATATATATAGAATAGAATACCGAAAGAAATCATCAAGTTCTCAGCAACAACATCGTGTTTTAAAAAATATTTTTATTTCTTTTCTTTTTTTTTTCTATTTATGAATATCATATATAAAAAATGGTTATATGCACATAATAAGAAAAGAGAAAAGAACATTACAGAATATAAAATTCTTGTGTATAATAATAATAAAGAGATTGTATTGGAAAAAAAATTATAGAAACTAAAAATAAGAATGAAAAACACGTTCCTAAAGCTTAGAAGCAACTTTTGTAAACATTTGAAATAGAATAACTTATCTAACTATAGAAAATTCTATTAAAAATTTAAATTTAATATAATAAAAAAAATTGCATAAAATCCGGGGATTTTATTAAAAATATTTATTTTTAAGAATTTTAAAAGTGAAATTCTATTAAAAGTAAAATTCTTACCAACTATACCATTTGTTATGTAATTTAAAAGTTTATGAGATCTAAAGTCCTAAGATAATATAATAAGTTCCTCCTAAAATTATGCAAAATTATATGGTATTGATTAAATTATTTTAATAGAAAATTTTTGTTGTATAAAAAGGTTTCCTTGTTTCCATTGTGTTGTCCTTTTACAAAGTTCCAATTTTGTAAAATTCTTAAAACTAAGGAACATATTTATTCGAATACGTATAACATTTGTATGCATATACTATTTCACTTATACAAATAGAGATCCTATCAATTTTCTATTTCTTTTATATCGAGAGTGAATATTCCTTCTTGCGGTTGCATATTGTACTTGGAAACAAAAACAAAATCTTTTAATTAATTTAATATTATTTTAATTGAAAAGTTTCTTATTCTCGAATTGCTTTGTACATACTTACAAAGGCTTTGAATAATATTGAATTTGATATTAAATTTCCGCAAAAATACAACTCTTAATTAAATATTTCCAGTAAAACATTAATTTTTTGTTTTTGCTAAATTGAGCTTTTAATAAACTTTAGTGTTAAAATATCATTATAACACAATACATACATACATATTTATTTTAATTATTAATTTGTTCACATTTTTATTACATATATATATAATGTAACTTAATTAAGAAATAATTATAATATATTTGCAATTTATATTGACAACCTTTATTTTATCGTACCACACGCCTTGTTAAATGTCATCCATATAAGTGTTTATTAAGCAATTATTCTCACAATAAAATAATATTTTTACAATATTATTAATATCAATAAAAATACAAAATGTATTGGAATTCAAGATTCCTGAAAAAAAATTATCTTAAAAATTATTGATATAATAATGTGCTTTTTTTTATTAGTTTTTTCAAAAACAATTTTTTTATTCATGCTTTTCTTGATCCTTAATTAACACATTAAAAGAATACTGGACAAGAATTGCAAAATAAATTGACTATGCCAATTTATGAAATTTTTTTTTTTTGTTATTCTTTTTGTTATCTTTTTTCTCTATTTTTAATGTTAGTTTGTTTTGTCATTAATTTTTAGTTAAAGAGTTTATTGCTTACTGCTATGCATATAAGGTGATGAGAAATAAAATTTCATTTATTATTGTAATTGTATTTTGTGCGTCTTAAATTCCATAATTACATTGTTGTGTGGAATTTTTTTTTCGAAATTAAAAATTATCGCAATAAAACAAAATTTTATTTTAATTGATATGATTTTAGTATTTTGCGTAAACACATTTTATGTTTGATCGTATATAATCTTTGTTATCGTATTTTTTTTTTCCCTTAAAATAAGATCACAAATTCAATAATAATTTGTTATGAAAGTAGAATTTAAAAAATTAATATATTTTTTTTTTATATTTAAAATTTTATTTAATTTTCATATAATTTTCAATATAAGAATACATTTCTTATTGTTTTATACAGAATGTAGGGTTAAAAATGTGTTGCTGCTTTTGTGTCATTTTGTAAATTTACTTCAATAATTTTCAATCCTTTAACTGTTGAACTACACTGAAAAATACAAAGAATGTGAGCGGTCGTAATAATGGCAATGATTTAATTTATGAATTATTACAGTTATTTATGTAGATCTTAAGACCGTAAGTTTAGGTTTTCTAATATGGTATTTATTTTTCAAAAAATACAATAAATCTTTGATTACAAGCAAACTACTGTTTATGTCGAATTTTATAGTTTTTGATTGAATTACAAATTTAAATCCTCTTATAGATTTCAGTAAATATTAATAATAAATAAAATTTGATCAGTCTATTACATCACTTAGTTTTAAGCTTTTGAATTAAAAGTAAATAAGAAGATATTTTCAACCATTCGATATACTTTAAACAGGCTTTGTCAATCTAAGCATAAAACCACAAATATTTATGACTACTTCCGTTTTACAATATTTGCAATTAAAAACCGATTTTACTTGAATTCGATTACGGTTCTTCATACTTATCCGAACTGTGACTTATTATTAGACACCCCCAATAATTCTCAATTAATTGTTTAAATATTACATAAAGCAAGTTTTAACTTTTAAATATCAATTTTGGACCGCTCGTTACGTAAAAACGTGTTATAACGTATACGTTTCGGACAAAAGTTATTCGTATTATATATATATGTATATAATATACGTGTAGTATATACATTGTGTACTTCGAATATTATAAGTTGTATTGAGTGCTACTAAAAGTGAAGGTTTATTTTTAAAATGAAAGTTTTTTTATTCCTACTGAAGTTTTTTTAAAATTGGAATTTTTTATACTCTTTACCATATTTTTCGAAAGTTCACCAAAAAAAATCCATTTAATTGACAACGCATTGTAACGCTACTAGAATGATAGAGAATTTTTGATATTCTCTAATCGACTTGCGCATGCGACTTTTGTTATTATAACGTATATCAGTGTACTTGTCATTAGTATTTCTTTTCGATGTCCGATTTGGTTGGAACTGTATTCGCGATATTTCGATAAAAAAAGATATTTAATCAAATCTATTTGGCAGCACTGATCATATTTCAATTTTGTTCTCTAAAAATATTTGTTATACAAAAGCAAATCTTTTTAAGAGTAGTTTTAACATAACACTGCCCTATGAAAATAGGGTAAAAAGTACAATATCATGGCTCAATTAAAAATAAATATTTTAACAGAGTATATACAAAACGAAATATACCAAGTATACTTTAAATAATAAAATTGTTTACTCGAAAAAAAAAATCAAGTATAATAGTTAAAATAATATAAGGGAAAAATGCAAAACGTAAAACGTTAAAAAAAAAAAAATCATTTTTTTTCTTATTTTTCTTAATATTTTTTTACTACTCATCTTATTGGTTATTTTATAAAACATTTAACCTATAAGTTACAGTACACATTCTACGTGTATGTGTGTATATACAATTTATTATATGTGTAAATGTATGTTTACATATTGATATTTAATATATGGAAGGAAAAACGAGTTTTTTTAGTTCAAGATTCTATTTATGTGCGCACATATAAGACATACAATCATATTATAATATTAATAGCATATACACACACGTACATGTGTATCTATTTATGTTTATGAAGAAGTATGTATGTAAGGATGGATGTGTATTATCGAAAAAGGGGGAAATTTTAGTTTTCATTTTTTAATTTTTTTTTTTTTTTATTTTTACTAAAAGTATGCTTTAACAAAAAATAAAAACTTCTTTTTAATATTTTTTCGGTTTTTTTTTATTTTTTCTTAAGTTTTCGCTTTTATGACTTAAATGACAAAAGAAAAAGAGTTAAGAGAATACCTTGGTCAAGTGTTGAGGTGGATAAGGAATTCTTATATATAGTTTTTATTGTTTTTTTTTTTCCTCCATTTTTTTTCATTTTTGATTTTTATTTTATTATTATTATTTTTTAGATTTTGTTTTTCCATTTTTATTATTTTAGAATTATTAACGCTCTCAAAATAGTTTATTATGTGCCCCATCTAGTTAAAGAGGCGAGCTGTATTGGATGTAATCTGAGATATAATTCTAGTATATTACAGAAAAAGAATAATAATAAAAATATTTAAAGATTTTTTTATGTTTTTTTTTTTGTAAATTTTAACACATGTAAGTAAGAATATGTGCATATAGATAAGATATCTAAATATATATATATATATATACATATTTATATCAGTATATAAGTATATATATATATATTATGTTATGTGTTCAATAAAATATTATTAATTGACAATATATTTCTGTTATAGGAAACGATAGATGCACATATTTACTTACTAATAATAATAATATATTATATAAGTATGTATGTATGTATGTACTTATAAAAGATATTTTATGTTGAATTATAAATTTTTTATTTATTATTTTTTATTATTATTTTTTTTTGGTTTTGTAACTATTCTCATTATTATTATATTATTAAAGTTTAATAATATAATGTTACAGTTAAAATTCGAAATGGAATGAAAACTTGATTGAATTTTCAATTTTCATTATTATTCTTATATATTTTTTGTAATTTTTCTTTATTTTTCATTTTTCAAATATAATATTTTTCATGATTTCTAAGATCTTATATTTTGATAAGTTCTTATATATAGTTTATTTTTATGGATATTATAGTCAGCCGCAGTTTTATTTGAAAAAAAAAAAAAAAATTCTATGTAAAATTTATTATTTTAAGTATGTAAGTTCGAAAAAAAAAAAATGTAAAATGAATGAAAGAAACGCAACGCAGTATTAAGAATAGGATAAAATCTATATGCATAACATAAGTGTATAATGAGAGATAAATTGAAAAATGGACACCGGTGACACATTCGTCACCTCTCTCTCTCTCTTTCTTATTCAAAGAAAAATCAAAATATTTTACTTTCATTTAAAATATTTTGATTTTTTTAAATTTTTAATTCTAATTTTTCTTCTTTTTTTTTTCTGAAAAAAATAAGAGTATTAAATAACATTTAATGAATGAAATAATTTAGAAAAAAATGTCACGGGTACTATTTGGAATATGGTATAAGACAAAAAAAAAAAAAAATATTGAATTGAAACCCCATGAAATAGAAAAACTTACAAAAATATAAATAATATATTAAAGACCACCCCATAATTTGACTAGTTTTGTGTATAACATTTATAAAAATCAAAATATAACACATTTAAATTTTTTTTTCTATATAACTATATTTAAATTTTTGTAATTTTATCCAATTTATTAGTCATTTAACAATAAATATTGTTTTTTAAATTTTTTTCATTTCTAGAATCTTTTATTCAGGAATATTTACTTATTATACGAGAATATGATATGAAAATTAATTTCAAATTTAAGAATATAGAAAAAAAAACGACTATATTGTAAAAGTATAAGAAATTTGAATTTGAAAGTGAATGAAATTAAAAATCTTTAGGGGTGGGGAGGGGGGGGCCAGGTATATGTAAAATTAAATTTTAATTTAAGTTAAATGAGAGAAAGAAAGTGGGTTCAAGAACTGCTTTATTAATAAGTTGAGTTATAATATGATAAAGATCACTCAACTCCAATATCATTTGATTTTTGTAAAGATATCCGCCAACATTTAAATTAAAAAAACAAATATTGTCTCATATTTCAATATCTAATGGTATTTATATACAAATGTTGACTTTAAAAATATTCTTTAATAAATATATTATAAATTATTTAGATATTCAATGGCTTGAATCGAATGAAGAATTTGATTTTTGAACACAATTTTAATTGAATTTTTGATAATTTTGAGGTTTCTTCATATTATTGCCGGAAATTCTTAATCAAAACCAAAATAATCACTTAATATATTATTTAAAAAATTTATTAATGACTAGTGTTTGGTGTTAATAACGCTACATCTATGGTTTGGCAAAAAATAAAACTTCATATAGTTATGCTACTCCCCGCTCACTCTTTTACAGAAAACTCTCTATGAGTTACAATTTTTTAATATATAAAATTAATTTTTTTTTTTAGCAAATTGTTATTTATTAAATAATTTTTTTAATTAAAAAGAAATTTTAAATTAAAAATAAAACATGTTTCTGAAAAATCTCAAATTTATAATTATACAATAGTGTTCTGGCACTACATGTTCCACTATTATTTTACGCTCTAATATGTAAACTTTCTTTATCTCTGCCAATTAAATTTATTCGAGCTAAACTCGGAGCAGTTTCTTCTTTTCAATTAATATAACATTAGTTTTTTTTTTTTTTTTAAATATGTAAAATATTAATGATTTTTAAAGAAAATGTGTCTATATATCTAAATGAAATTTGAATTTACAAATTGTATAATTTTAATTCCTGAATAAATGAAAGTTAAACGCTGTAAACTATTATTAATTTCTAATACAATGTGTAGTTGTTTTCCTTATAGTATATAATTTTTGTTATTTATTCTTAATTTCTTTAGACAACTGCAGAACTGAGTAACTCTTTCCGTTGATTACGTCATCCATCTGTTCTGCAGTTGTATAAACAAATTTCCATTAGTTATTCTTATGGTGTAAACTCCCTACTTTAACTGAAAACTGCTTTAAACAATATCGCTACAATTATTTTTTCTCTAAGCTTCCTTACATTTATTTGTTAACATTGTAATGTAATTGTGAAAATAAAATATAATCACATTTTATCAAAGACCAAACGCAGTATTATTATTAATAATTCAACTTACTGTATTACGATCTTTTACAGTAACACATTATATTAGAATTATTGAATTTGACACTATAACACAAAAATAACAAAAACAAAAAAATAATAATATAAAATTCAAGGGTTCTATGACCAACAAGTACCCATATAACATACAATTATATCAACATATTATTGATGTTCATACTTATGTATACATTCATGTATACATATTATTATTATATTAAAAATGTCGGATAAGATGATATCAATTTAAAGATTTTTTTTTCTTTTCCTATTTTTCTTCTTCTTCTCCTTTTGTATTTAAAAGCAATTTTCTAAGAATAGAAGGTGGGAAAATTTTTTTTTTTCTTTTTTAATTTTTCCTTCCATTTTTCTTTTTTTATTACGTTTTTCATTTTCATCTTCAATAAAGGATATAAACATATACATTATTACACACAATATAATATACAATTGCATAAAAATGTTTTTTATGGGTACAATATTGAAAATTTGATAAAAAAAAAAAAAGAGAGAGAAAAAAAATAAAAAAAAATTCATTTTATTTTCTAAATTGATCAAAACAATGTTTCTTCAATTTTCTCAATAGAATTAACAAGGTATGAATTTATATATGTACATTAAAAGAAAAAAAAGAAGAAATAGAAAAACACAATAATAAAATATGACAAAAAAAAAAACAAAATGGAAAATAAATTTTTAACATTTTAAATTATGTAGCATCTTAAAGAATTATTAAAAAAAAAAAAATTTAAAAATAGCAACAATAAAAATCATAAAATACATAATGAAATAATAATACATACATACATACACTCTTGGCCAGCTAAATAAGACACCGGAATCTTTAAAAATTAAAACAGAAAATTTTAATGTTTACCACCGTGCTAGAGAGTAGAGTTGGCTGCAAGACTCATTTTTCCGACAAAAAACATAGCATTTCCAAAAAAAACTGTTAGGTTTGTACAAAAAAAAAACGAGATCTTCCTACCAGGGTCGAAATTTCGCTCTTACTAGTACATTTTCCAAACATACTCCAACTTAACCGCGTTTTATCTGAAATTCAGTGTTTTCCTCTCCCCATTTTCCTATTTTATGAATACTTCCACAATATTTCTTAGCAATTCCATTTAATATAGAAGCTCTAAAATCTTAAAAACTTAATAACTGTTAGCTTTTACTTTTAAAAATTATTAAAATAATTGCTACTTTTACACACTGTCTTATTTAAATGTCCGCAGTATAATTGAACCAGTACATTTAAGGTGTCTGTTATATCGAAAACAAAAACTCACGTTATTTGTAAAACTTTTTTTTTTTAATTCATTAAGCTAACATCAAAAAAATATATAAAAAAAATGCTTTTGAAATTCTGAGAGAGGAAAGGCAGTATATCTCAAAAAATTAATATTAGCTAGGGTGCCTTATTTAGCTGGCCACCAGTGTACATTTAATACAATATAATATTTATATGTAATTGTTATGCTTGTAAAAATATAAGAATTTTTGTTATTAAATTTATAAATTTTAGAGGATCTACATATATAATGTATGTATATTTACATATACTTTTATATTTTAATACACAAACACTTAAACCAAAAAAAAAACAAGGAAATTAAATTTTTTAATTGAAAATATTTATAGGGAATAATGTAATTTTTGTTTGATATTGTATTAAGTATTACAATAATTCTTTTATACAACTTTTTCCATTGATTTTGAACTATGAATTTCATATTCAAAATTATTGCTATTATTAGAAAATAATTCATATATTAATTAAAAATAATAATTGAATTGAAATTTTAAACATTTCGATAAATTATCAAAAATATTTTACATCAAAACTAAATGAAATATTTTAAGAATATAGAAGTACAATAATTATGGAAATTAGGTTTGGTGTCCCTTTAATTTGTTGAAAATCCAAAATTATTGTTAAATGTATTAGATGCTATTTACAAAAAAAAAATATAAAATTTCGAAAAAAAAAAAAAATATATTTTTTAGTAAAAACCATTTTCTAATGAAATTAGTTTTATTTACGAGTAAATGTTGAATACACACAGGAAAACCATACAGATGTGAATATAGATGCATAAGTAACAAATAATTAATAAGCGTTATTAAGTTAATTGTTGATCTATTGAGAATTAATTAAACAAAATATATTAGTAAAAATGTATGTCTCCATAAGAGTTTATATTTAAACAAATATTTCCATAAATGATTTGGTCAAACTTCAAAACGTGAAATTCCAACAATTTAGGGCAGATTTCCAAAAAGCTCTAGCAAGCCAGAATTTCCCAACTCAAAAACACTCTTGAGGAAATTATGAACCATTACGTTAGACACTTTTCATTGACGTCTAAGAAAATACAGGCTACTGGCGAATGTATTTGTTCGGACCATAACTTACTGTTTCAAAAATATTTCAAAAATTCAAAAAAAAAAACCTTGCTAATCTTTTTATATAGTAGAGGTAGAGAACCATTTCATTATTTTAAGCTGTCATTCGATAATCTGCCATTTTTGACTCAAATTTGTTGGAAAAGAAAACTAACATTTTTATTATAGGTGTTAAAATTTATAGTCGAATTGACAAATAATTTAAATATATTTGTAATTTCTTTGAAATTTTTCTCGTTAAAAAATTTGTTAATATTGACTAATATAAATTCGAACATACGCACAAGCCTATTCAAAACTTTAATTTCGAATATCTTAATAACCGCATTCTACATTAAATTTTTATATTTACGATTATTTTAATTAATTATCAATATCACTTTATTTTATTAATCACCTAATTTAATTTTGTTTTTGATATTGTGCGAAAAATAAAATTAAAAAAAACAAAAAAATGATAACAAATCCGTAAAAGAGAAAGATACGCACTGCTGCAAAGTCACGTCTTTTCTTCAACAACAACAACAAAAAAAGAAAATATTTGTGACAATGTCAACGTTTCTTATATCTTTGCGCGAGTATAAACAATTTAAATACACGGTAAAATATTTAAAAAGAATTTGACATTAAAATTTTGTTGCTTATAAGCAAGTTATGATTAAAAACTGTTTTTCTATATAAAGAGTGAGAATATAGGCAACTCTTATTATACTGAATTTCTTTAATAATAATTTAGAATAAAAAAAAAATTTCTTTTTTTTTTTTTTTTTTAAAGAAATATTCAATTCATCTATAATGCCATTAAAAAATTTATTGTTATTTTTATTTTTTTATTATTATTCTATATTTTTCTTTTTATTATTAATCTTTATAGACAAAAAAAAAAATACTGGTCCAAGCAGTTAGCTAGCTAGTTTTGCTATTAACTTTTTTTTTTATTTTAAGAATTAAAAAATTTCAAATGTCAAATTAAGTAACATTTGTGACTTGTAAACATTTTAAAATTTCCCCAATATATGCCTGTACCACCATATTAATAATATTGTAATACAATACTACTTATAGAAGCATAATAAGTCGGTATATTATATAGAAGATTATTGACATGTCAGACCAAATAGTTATATACCACATACATACGCATATGCGCACATACATTTACGCGTAAATACCTTATATTTACTTATATCAAAATGTACGTGCCTGCCTACCTACCTACCTATAATATTGATTTTATTTAAAACACACTATATGTGTTATGTGTGTATGTGTATGCGCATATAAAAAAAAAAAACAAAGTACTGTTATCAATTCAATAATTCTTATTGTTATTACTTTACTGTTGTTATTATCATTATTTTTTTTCTTTATTATTATTATTGAATTACTTAAGTTTATATGGGTATGTCAAGTATAAGTCAAGTTTATGATATCAAAAAATGAGAAAAAAAAAACAGAAATAACAAAGAAAAGAAAATAAAGAAAATTTGTTTTTGTTTTTTTTTTCATTTTATTGTTTTTATTCACATACCTACCATCTACAACAAAAAAAAAACAAACCAAAAAAATAATATAAAAACATTTCACTCAATAATAAGCAATTGTTGCGAAACAAAACAAATGTGCCTACTGCATCTATGCATAATACATACCTACATATATAAAAAATATAAATATATATGGAGTTTATGTTTATTAAAATTGACGGCAATCTATGCGTATCTTACAATGAGAATCTCGAATTTCTGTTTTCAACCTGAAAATCATACAGGGAATTTTTGACAGCTTAATTAAGGAATTTAATAAGGAATTTTTGAATTTTCTAAATGTAAAACTTTAAAAATTTACCTCTTCTATTGAAAATAATATTACAAGAAAATGCTGACATAATAATAACTCTATATTATATATTTGTCAAATTTGCTCCTAAACGGCAACTCTAAAATATTTTAAATAATTTTTAGAATAGTGTAAATTTCAATAAGTATTTGTTTAATATTTTGTTTAGTACAAATAATATTTTTTTTCTAATTTGTTCCCTTCTTAGTTATACAATCTCACAATTTTATAAAATCTTCAAATTTTCGGCCTTTATTAAATTTTTTAGTGAAATGAAAAGGGCAAAGTTTGAAGGTAATTCTGAATAATTTAGTAAATTTAAACGATAAGAAAAGAAAACCGGCCTATGCTATGCAAATTTTTTTTTGTAATTTATTAGGTTTTTTCTAATACCGCCCCCAAAAGTATGCAATAATATATTATATATAAGTTTTATAAAACTTTTTTTGTAGGACATGTCCAGTAACTATTTGAATATAAAATCTTTTAAAATCATGAATAAAATTCATTCAGTTTTCCAAAAAAATTTCTAAAACATAGTCCTAAATAGGGTGCAGTTATAACATATTTAAAATGTAAATATTACCGGTAACATAAAATTTATACATATACGAAATATAAATATACGAAAATATTATTATTATGCTGGTTAATAATAATTTAATATATAAATTTTATTATTTATGTAGATATCGTATATACTGAATGTTCATAAATATTATAACGTAAGCGTATATACAATATAGATTATAAATTATTTTTCTTTAATTTTGAAAATTTAAGTGTTATTTATATAAACAGTAGTTGTTATAAGTAGGAAGCAAACCAATAATAATATAACGAATCTTATAATTGAAGGTTAAAAATGTTAACATATACATATATACAATATAACAGAAAGCTGTGATCAAATGATTATTAAATATTGATTATTAATAAGATTATTAATAGTTGAAAATAAGAGGTATATGAGGTCCAGTTGCATTCTAACAATTTATTTCGATATTTACCAAAAGAATTTATTTTGTAATGCAAATTTTTAATTTTACGATATATAATAATAGTGTCTGTAAATAAGTAACAATAATTCTACGATTATTTAATATTAAAACATTAAATTTTCAAAATTCGAATTAAAGAATTAAAAAATTTCTATCCGAATTATTCAATAAATTCTGACTTGAACAATTTAATATTGAAATACAACAATTGTATAACAAAATTAACTGTATGATTCCAGAGTAATTTCATTTTATTGTAACTTCTTATACCTTGTATATTTCAGAATATTAAAACAATTTTTTCCGATTCGAAAATATTCGTTCATATAATGTAAGAATGTAATGTTCGAATATATAAAAATATAACAGATTAATATCTTCTAATATAACAGATTTGCAATATATTTAAAAAATGAATTTATTAATTTTTTGATGTGTCAAAATAAAATTCATTTTTAAAATTTTGTATTGAATAATTTTTGTTCAAGTATATCTCAAAAGCATAAATATTTATATAAAACATATTATGAATAATCTGTTCTATTCTGAACATCATAATTTTTACCCTTATACAATAAATTTTTGAATAAAATCAATTAAAATATGGCATCAGTAAAATGTATTTAATATAATATATTTGAAATATATAAGAATAGATATTTTATTCTTGCATTCTGTCCATTTCTATGCATAAACATAGATTTTTGTCAAATTACATTTAACACCAGATATTATGTACACTACATATACACATAAATTACAAGTTTTACTATTTATTCATTTATAATAATTCTATTCTCGCAGTTGTTTATTGATAAAAAAAAAATATTTCTTATACAATTATAATGTAGATACAATATATTTAATAGAATTGACACCATATTATGAATTGTACAACATTCAATTATATTTCAAATCAAATATAAGAGTATACGCGTTTTTTTTTTCTTCAATATATCTGTATATACTTATATAAAAATGTATAAAATAATGCGAGTGAATGCATTCTACATCATATATATAAGATTCTACCATATTGATATCATTGCAAAGTGTATAAATTCATTTACTCATATATACATATAATATGTATACATACAATTCAGTATGTGTAGAAAAAGCGGGTAAAATTTTTGCTACCGTATATTATTTTTGTTTCATAAAACTTAAGTGTAGGATGCGATGAATATGTGCAATTTTCATTGCTTCCTTGCTATTCCATATTCTTGTATTATAGAGATAAATCCTTTTATATTATATATGAAAAAATAAGAAAAAACAAGAAGAAAATAAAATTCAATTTTATTATTATCTTTTTAAGACTAAAAGCAAAAAAATAATAATAATAATATCAGAAAGCAATATAACAAATCGCGCAAAACAACTAAACCTGAAAAATAAAAAGAATTCAGAATTCGATTTTCAATCGAAAAGTGCAGATTCTTTATATGGCCTGTCATTTTCATTATCAAAGAAAATTTACAAAAATAAATATAAATAAATATAAATAAATGAAATAAAAACTTTATAAGAAAGAAAAAAAAAAAATAAAAATTTATATACAAAAACAAATTTAAAAGAAAATACCAGAAAAACTTTTTTGAAAATTTCAAAACAAAAAAACAAAAAAAAATAATTTCACTTAAGTAGAAATCAACCAAAATGGGGAGAAACAACAACAACAACAACAACAAGGAAAGAAAAAACCAACGCAACAAAAATTCTTTTCAATAAGTTTTAGATAAGATGAGGATTGATTCTACTTGCTTTTTTCTTTTACTTTACTTGCACTCATCTTTTTTCCTCTTTATTTTTTTTTTTTTCTTTACTTTAAAATTTTTTACCTCATTGCACCATACATTGCATTATAGGCATAATACAGAAAAACAGAAAACTTATTAAAAGACATTAATGCGCCTTCCATCTACAAACGTCAAATTCTCAACGTAAATAGTATAAAAATTCTTGTTATATTAAGGTTATAGTATTATAGTTTAATATAGTTTAAAGGTAGACACATATAAATTTTTGTTATTCTTGTTTATTTTTTTTTTTTTGTTGTGATAAAGCATGAGCAATATTTATACTAGTATTACAGTATTATTTAATATAATGCAAACTCTATAAAAACGAAAAAATTTAATAATAGAACGGAGTTATTTGTTAAAATCTAGAACTTAGTCAATTCCAAATATTTAATGTTATTCTTCAATTATAAATTTTCAGTTCGCTTTATTATTCTTGTTAGGTTTTTTAAGTTTCGATTGAATTTTCGGAGTTTTAAAAGTGTTTCGGAGTTTCGGAGTTTCGGAATTTCAATGTTTTATCCTGAAATTGAACTGGAATACGGATTCAAAATTACAAAATATCTATAAATTTTGTACATTATTAATAATTAATATAAATCGGTATCGAAACATTTAAGTTTTAAAAGTGTTTCGGAGTTTCGGAATTTCAATGTTTTATCCTGAAATTGAACTGGAATACGGAGTCAAAATTACAAAATATATTTACAAATTTTATACATTATTATAAATTTATATAAATCGGTATCGAAATTAAATTGGAGTTGAATTCGGATTTTAAAGAATAATTAGTTTAGAATTATATTTAGTAATAAAACATAGAATTATATTAACAGTAATATAACATAATATTTTATAAAATATTATGTTTTATTACTTTTATCCATAAAATTAATTAGAAAGAAGTGTTTTTGAAAACAAAAGGAGCTGCAGGGAATGAATATATTTACTTTCCTCATTAATAATGTTCCAAAAAAATTTTTTAAAATTACTGTTATAAAGTGATATTATAATTTATATACATATAAATGATGCGACCACTAAATTATTATAAATTTTTTTGAATTTGTATCACAGTTTGATTTCAACTTTTATTTTCGGAAATTTTCGTATATTTTCGGAATTCAAAGAAAATTTACTTAATTTATTCTTAATTTTGTTATTTATATCTAGATTGTACTGTATTACACATTTTTTTTTTTTTTTTGAAGATAGTATAAGAATAATGTAAGCTAACAATCTGTTTACTTTGGCAACATTAACAGAACGACAAAAATAAAAAAACGAAAAGAAAGCAAACAGAAAACAAAAAAGTTTGTTGCTGAACATTTTAGTTATATACATTGTAACGAGAGCCAAACTTAAGCAAGTAAAGCTTATCTTAAAAAACCAAAAACAACAAAAAAAAAAAAGACTAAAACTTTTTCTTTTAATTTTTTTTTTTTAATTTTTTTCTCTTTATTTTATTTTAAACTTGGAAATTGTTTTTTTTTTTAATATATTTTTCTTAATGTTGAATTTTGTTGCTTTGTTCAACATCTGCTTAAGTAGTGTGCAACCAAAAAGACCATTTCTTTACCATTAATCAATGCCACACAAATGAAAAGCACTTATTTCAATTAGAGCGGCATAGCTGTTATATAAAATATAATATTCATATACAATATATGTTTACACATTTAAAAACATACGTGCATTAAAATAATATTTCAACATATACATGTATACATACATACTCGTATATAGATATGTATATTATGTTTTATAATATATCAAGATTTTTATAATGAATTATAGAAATAATATATATATATATATATATATATATATATATATATTATAAACATATACAAATGTACATATATATGTACAAATACTCGTATGCTGTATGTGAATATAAACAATATATGTGTAACTTTGATCTTTCCAACTTCACATTGAGCATCTCAAATTGGATAAGAATGAAATTATCTTTTACTTACCTTATAGTAGAAAAAACTAAAAACGTAAAAAATTAAAGTGTGAACAACTAATAAATATGTTTAACCGTTTTTAATGTCATTAAAATGTTAAAAAAAAATTTTAATTAATGACATTAAATTTTATACAGCACTTCCAAATTTCTTAATCAAGTAAACTGATTTAATCAACAAATGAATAACATGAGCATCCGAAATTTTCCTAAACTATTTTTCCAAATAAATGAAGCGATTGAATAACTCAATTTCAGGGCCCAAGCACACAGACATGTAATTGTTTTAGTGTTTCTATTTTAAAGTCGTTGTGCACACAACTAAGCAACTAAAATATCGAGTAAATTTAAATCGATTGCATTAGTTAGAAATTGCAATCAGTTTCTAAAAAATTACAAATTGTTTGATTACTTAATTGCATACAATCATACAGTTGGATATGTTTGTGTGCGCTTGAATAAAAATTTACGGAATTCAAATCAAACAATTGCAAAACTAAAAATTGCAAATTTATCTGAGCTTTTATTTCAATTGTATAAGTATATCAATATTGGACTCGGGAAAATCTTCGAACCAATTATTTGTATAGATATTTAATCGAGAAAATAAACCATTAATCCGTTCATAGCATCATATTTGAATTATAATAAAAATCATGATGAAATTTTGAACTAATTTGCATCTTCCCATCTCAAATTCTAACCACCAATTACATTTCAATAGTATACAAGAAGTATTAATCTTTAGTTGAATGCTACAGATAAATAGAGCACAAATATGCCTTTAGGTCGGAATGGGTTAAATGTAAATTCTATTTCTTTTTCTTTTCAAGTTTTACTATAAAATCACAACCGTATAACAACAAATTAATATTTCTTCCATTTAATTATAATTAATTCTCATTAAATTTTATAACTCTTAAAACATTATACCTTACAGTTGACAAGACATATAATAATTTTTTTTTTTGCTTTTTCTTTACCTCAGTCATTTCTTTTCATTCTATTTTGATTTTGTTTTTAATTTTTTCCTTTTTTTTTTTAATTTTTTTATTTTTTAAATCCGCTTTAAGGAAAACCCAAAGAAGAACGCGTTTTAATAGTTTATTGATTAATGACTCTAAAACAGTATTTTTTTTTCCTTTTTACTTTATTGCTGTTCTTATTATTATTGTTATTATTATTATCATTATTTATTTATTTTTAATTTTTTCTTTTCTGGTTTATTTTCTTTTTTGTTCTTTTCTTTTGGTTTAAATTTTTCACTTAATCAGGCAGATGAAACGACGACGTCGCGTTTTAAAGAAAAAAAAAAAAATAAAATTAGAATATAAAAACAAAAAAAAAAATGTACACACATTCTCCAAGATAAAATGTGGGATTCCTTGTTGCTCTCTATATAATAAAATACACTCCAATATAATATATTATAACAAATATGCTATATATATATATATATATATACGTTTGTATAATATTAATAAGAGTATGTGTATATATTGCATAAGTAGGTACTTTGGTCATGATATTTAACAATAACAAAATGACTATAATGTTATAGTCGAGCCTAATAATGTTGCTTTAAATATAATAATGTGTGTAGTAGTTAACTGAGGAATTTATATATATGTATGTATATCGAAATATTGTCGTAGATTTATAAGCTAAGATAAATCTTATATATTATATTATAGTCAAGTTAACAAAGTATTTATTATTATATTAAATGTAATATTTTGAGAATTTCCTTCGAAAAATTCTTTCGAAAGAAAAAAATCAAAAAAAAAAATCCTTTTATTAAAATATACAGGTACATTTTAAACAATAATATACATAATTTATAAACATACATATGTATATACAAACATACAATAATATTAAGTTTTTATAATACCATAATTTATTATTTTAGAAAATATATACGCTTTTATTTATTTGTATTTGTATGTATATATGTGCGTATATTATATATATAGATAATAAGAATTTTTTTCAAAAATATGGAATGTGGAGCCAAATTTCTATATTATATTCCAATAATTTTTTTTTTCTTCTTATTGTTTTATTTTAAAAAATGTAGGTGTTTTAATGAAAAGGAGTTTTCAATTTTAGCTACCAATATTAAGTTTAAACTTTAACACTTTATACTTGTTAAACTTTTGCCTCTTTTCTTTAATAAATATAGTATGTATGTAAGGTATATGTAGAGATATGTTTTTGTATAGTTTTTTTTATTTCTTTTTCAAATAATTTAATTAAAATTAATATTAAAATATTAACAATAATGATGGTGTTGTGGAAGAAAGATTTATTAATACGAAATTTAATCTAATAAATAGCAACATTTTGCACTTGTAGTGAGAAAATTTTTAATAGAAAAAGAGGATTCCACACTGAAATTATTTTATTATTTTAGTTGGTTGTACTGAATAGAAGATGAGCATTTTCGGTACTTTCTTTACAATATTCTAAATCTAGACTAGAAAGTCTGATAGAAATACAATTTATTGTAAAATAATTTAGATTAAAATATGTGCTTTTAATTCAAACATTCATTGGAATTTTCATTAATTAAAGAAATTATTAATTAAAAATAATGACAATATGTTAAATGTCAATTAACATTTTAATGTTACTAACATACAAATTAAATTTTTTGTATCACACTTTTTATTTTTTCCAAATTTCAATAAATTTTTAAAAAATATTTTTAAATTATGAATATTTTTACAATCAAATGCCATATGATTGTCACTATGAAATCCACAGTAAAGATTTATTAAAGATTTAGTATTAAAACGAGAATACATAAATTATTTTAAATATCGAAGATAATTGACATATACAATTTCATATAACCTATATTTTATACATATATTGTAGTTAACATACAAACCAATACCAATCTGAAACAAATAACTTATGAATTTGGATAGGAACTATCACAAGAAGTCAAAACCCTAACAATATATAAAACTTATGCAAATTTTCAAAACCATACTCTGAATAAATATCTAAAATATAGTTAAATAAATTTTGAAATTGTATGGCAGCTATCCGAACCAGTATCAGCTCATTTAGTTTTTAAGTTATTGAGCTGAGATGAACAGACAGACATGTTTAAATCGTCTCAGAATTCGGCGCGGATCAAAAATATATGCTTAATTCTATATGCCAGCCTATTATTTCTTGATGATGTCACAAATTGCAAGGCAAATTTAGTATACTTTTCAAACATACGTTCGTACTGGTATAATCAACTACTAAGTGGGGATAATTTTCATAAAATGAGAATTATTTAAATTGTAAAAATACCTTACCATTTAGAATATTACCAATTTTTAATTAGAATAATATTCGTACATTTCAATTGATTTTAAAATTTACTGATAACAAATAAAAGAACAAATGATTTTAAAATTTACTGATTTAGCACAAAAAAAAAATCAAGAACAACAGCATATGAAACACGAACTACAACATTTTATTGATGTAACAATGTTAAAATTGAACATGACTGCACTTAATCTTAACATATATTGTATCTATAATAATCTATTTTAAAGGATAATCATTATTTCCGAATCTGTACATATATACATACATACAATTTATGTCAAAATTAGTTTAATTTTTAACCATAAATATGGCGGTATATTTTCTTATATTTAAATTTATTATGATTATTATAAACACACCATTTAATCTTAATATATATATCTAAAAAAATTTTTTTTTTTTTTTTGTAATTCATTTAAAAATTGTACGTGTTTTGTAACACATAAAAGATTCAAATTTATTATATTTGAAAAATGATGAAGAAAAAAAAAAAATGATCTTTTCGTTCTTTTTGAAATGATCACGAATTTACTAAATATATCATTCATTTCAATTCATTCATTCAATTTATTTCAAAAGAAATTATACTTTTATAAGATCCTTTTCATCTAACACAAAACATATATGATGAAAGGCACAGTGAAATAAAATCAGAACAGAAACATGAAGAAGAGAAAGGAAAAACACAAAATACAAATAGGGAAAAAAAAAATTTTTTTTTTTTTTGCTCTTCGTTATTTTTGTTAAGATTTTTAAAAAGAACTGCTTTCTTATATATATATATATATATATATATATATATATATATATATTAAATAAGTAAAATATATAGCACACACACCAAATATTGAAATGAATTTTTTTAACCAAAAATAGGCATAAAATTCAACAATTTTTATGTGTGCATTAATAATATATGAAATCGAAAAAAAATTGGTTATAATGAAGACCTGCATTTCATTTCAAAACATAAAAATATAAGCAAAAATAATATTTCCTTCTATGTGTATTTGTGTATATACCAACTTAAAATCACTCTTCCTGAAATCCAATTTCCTTAACAAATTTTCCATTTTTTTTTTCTATTTTTCTATTTTTTTTTTTGTTTTTGCCAATTTCAATTCAATAAACTTCCTTTTATGTATATTGATTTTTTTCTGTTATTGTTTTTCTGCTTTTTTCACATCAAATTGTCTAATTTGAAAATTTTTCATAAAATAATAAAAAAAAAAATGTCATTATAATAAATGCATCATATGTATATGCGCATATATAAGAATACGAAAATAGTTAAAGACTTTCTCCTTAACCATAACTTATAAACTCTTAATAAATTTAGTCAGAAACGACAACGAAAATTTAGGTTAACAATTTTCTAATAAATGCAATCAAATACAACAACACAAAAAAAATATATAATATATATGTATATAAATATTCCTCAACTATTCCATTTATTATAATAAATATAGTTTGGAAAATCTATAATAATATAAAAAATAAAATATACATACATACAAAATAATAAAATAAGAAAAAACAAAAAGAAAAATTTTTCCTCGATTTACATATTTTCTCTATAATAATTGTATAAATAAAAAATAGACAAAAAAAAATTGTTTTTTTTTAAATTAAAAAATAAAGTTTAAATGGAATATATTCGAAACGAGGGTTTTTAAATTAGCACATTTCCTATTAACAATTAGAACATTCTCTAGTTCTACTTGTTAATAGGAAATGTTAATAGGAACAATTAGAAGCTTATTAATTAAAATATAAAATTGTTTTATTATCATTAATACTTTAAAATTAATTAAATATTTTATTGCATAACTTTAGGAGAAAAACAAAAAAAATCACAAGAAACGTTAACATTATAATAGAATTGTACGGTTAATTAGAGTGAGAAAGTACACATATACTGTTAAATTAGCATGTTTTTAACTGTTAATTTTTAGATTTTTTCTAAATATTCCAAATGGTGTATTACAGTTTCAAAGAAGTGAATCACTGGAAATTGATATAAATACATCATTAAATTTTACGGCTGATATAAACTTGAGATAAGAGGAAGATTAAAAAAAAAAATGGGACTATTTATAAAAATTGTTAAAATCTTTGACAATAACAAATTACCGTTCAAGAGAAGACAACGAAGAAAAGGGTATATGAAAAAGAAAATGAGAATTTCAATAATATAAATTGAAGTTAATTTGAACGGACACTTAATAATTTTTATGATGTTAATCTATGCTAGTCTGGATTTGAAAAATATTTTTAATTTTAATATAATAAACTCATAAAAAAATATTCTGCATTAATTATAAAAGTTTTCCATTAAGCAACATTTGCTAATTTTTAATAAGATTTAAGATTTTGTGGGGCTATAATCTTAGGAGGGTGTCCAGTAGAAAAGCAAGTCCCTTCTATAAAGAAATACATCACAGTTGTTTTTATCTTCAATGCAATTGTTAAGACTATTGAAATTTTCCATAACCAAAACATATAAAAGTACGAACGGACGGATGGGTATAAAACCAATAAGCACATTTTTATTTTCAATTTTCTTTTTAAAATATTAAAAAGTACAATATGTACATTTATACATAAATACATAAATTATTTATATACGAGTATATATACTTTCTTATAAATATTAAGCTCGCAATTTTACCACAAACCTAGATCGCAATTCAATTCAACTCAAATTCAATTCAATTTATTGCTCCTATACACACATATATACATATTGATAGAAAATTTTATATTCATATATTTCAATTCTAACTGTAATCTCACATACTTACATATAAAATATATGCTTTTTGAAAAAGATCAAATAGCAATTGTCGATGAACATAAATTTTGTGTTTAGTTTAATTTACGAAAATATCAGTAAAGTTGTTGACATTTTTCACTTTTTAATTGAGTTTTGAATAAAATTTTGGTAACTTGTAATTATTATGGTTTTTTTTTGTTTTGTTTTGTTTTTAATGGGATTTTGTTTTGTATTATTTTCGCTCTTGCTCAGTATTTTCCTATTTATTTTCAAAATTTTCCAAATTATTTGTTAAATTTTTCTTAATTAATTTTGAAACCGTATGGAAATTTAATCAACTGAAGGATATTGTATATAAGAAATTTAATTTAGAAAACATAATTAAATTATTTTTAAAAAATTATTGTATTTCATTTTACCTGTTCCCATAAACATTGAAATTATATTCGAATGAAGTGGTTGGAAAATATAAAGTTCCTCATAAATTGTAAAATAATAAGTTCTTTATAATTATTTCTCATAATTTTTATAAATGAGATCCTCATTTTGTATCTCGCATTTTTGATCTCTTTTGTTCCTCTCCAGAATCCTCCCTTTCTTAATTAAATATTTAAATAAAAATGTAAAAAAACAGTGATCTCTTTCATGACATTTTTTTTTGTCTTTCATGACAAAAACATGTTTGACTAAATTTTCCATAAAATTCACTGATACTCTAGGTAGGTGTACAAGAAAAAATTATACTCACTCCTTTTCTTTATACTCCCTTGTTGAGTAAAAAATAATAACGGCACAAGATAACCCTGTGATGCAAAAGAATAAATATTTGAGTACCACAGTTTTTTCATATAAAAATTCCTATTTTTTGCACTAGTCTCTCATATAGACATATTGTATGTATATGTATAATATTTTAAATGAAAACTGTTTAATTGTTCCAGAACACAAGTAATTTTTTTTAGGAATTTCTTTACATATTCAGTGTAATTGTATGTACTATTCATTCAATGAAAAAATGAAGAGCCTATAATGAAGCAAATCACCCTAAGACAATGGAAGTGGATTGGTCATACATTAAGAAAAGAAAAATGCATGACAAGAATTTATTTTATTTTACAATTTATGAGGAATACTCAAGCGGGGTCCAGGCCAAGAGGTAGACCCAGAACAACATGGAAAAAAACAGTACTGCAAAAACTAAATAGATACGGAATCTCGTGGAATGAACAAGAAAAACTAGCGATGAATAGAGAAGAATGGAAACTTCAAGTTGAAGCCCTAAGCTCCTAAGTTGCGGAGTAACAAGAATAAGAAAAAAAAATTATTTTTCTAGAAAAAATCTAGAAGAAATTTATTTTCAAACATTCAATAAATTTTTTAACATTACAAATGTACTTAAAACTTCATAATATTAAAGAGAGCTATGTTTTTCAAAATTCCCAATAAATTACAAGTAAATAATGATATACACACATATATTTATGTATTACATGAATTTGGTATTAAAACGATATTCAAACGCAATTCAGGAATTTCAATTTTGTCATATTTGGTTAATCTTAAAACCGACATATCTACATATATAATAGATCTCTTTATATAATATACTACTTAAGGAAAAGCACATACATATTATATGTGTACATATTTATTAACTATATGTTATGTATATTAATGCCAGGCATTATTACATGTAAGTGCATTGTTAAATTGATCTATTGATCTATAATGAACATAATATTAATCATTTTCTCTTTTTTTTTTTTCTCATATTTATCTACACATTTGTGTGTGCATGGATGTATATATTTATGTATGTGTATACATAGTTTCTATATAGGGTATGTGTGCCAATATGTACACGTTTTTCACTATTTAGTAATTTTTTTTTTGGAATTTTCAGATAAGTGTTTTAATTTTTATTCAAATAAAGATATTTATAGTAAAATAATTCCCAAATGAAAATATAAATTTAAATTGTGGAACAATATTATAATTCCCTTATGATTTTCTATAAATTTTCTTAAAATGGTTATTAAAGAATTGGAATAAATTCAAAAGATTTAAGATTTAAAGAAAAAAAATTTGTTTTTTTTTATTTATTAAATTTAAAATTTTAATTGAAATTGTGTGATTAATTTAATTATCAGAATTTTGTGTTGAATGCAAATATTACTGACATAGGAATAATAAAATTCAATGAAGAAATTATGATGATTTATTTAAATTGTCTTATTTACTAAATAATTCAAATTATAATATTCAATTAAGAGTATTTCATGTAGATAAATAAATTTTTATTGAAGCATGCAAACTTAGATTGTAACATATTCATATATATATATATATATATTGAAGCACTGCCCTGGTAAGGGTTATTGTTTTGAAATATTGTGGATTGAATTCCATATATTAGAAAAAACGTCGAGGAATCAAACACAATTTAAAAATATTCAAGATATTTTAATCACATTCTGTATAATTTTTTTACTTTTACATTTCAAAGACATTAGCATTGCAAAGGCAAGCAAAAATTATATAATTTTGCTAGATTATTTTTCCGATTTTTGCTAAAAAGAAGGAAGATATACAAATCGATTTCAAAATAAATTTGCTCATTCCTCCATTTTCATTTATATAATGGCTAAGAAATCATATTTTCGAAACGGATTTCCAATCTTGTTACGATTTTATTTGGTTTATTAATTGCTGTGTTTTTGTTTGAGACAACCGACTTCCTAGACATGATCACTTCTAAGACATGAAGATTTGAATTTTTTATAGTTTCATAATTGAAGATTTTGTTTTTTTTTTGTGTACGCAAAATCTTCGAATACAAAGAGTTATTTTATCAGATATTAATGAAATTGCGGCCCCAAAAAGTATGCAATATATTATTAAAAAGCAAATTTTTTCAAAATTTCAAATGAAATTATTTACCTTAAATAGTAAAATTCTATATAGTGTTGCTTTTTGAAAATGCAATATTTTGAATTTGAAAATGAAAGGCAAAATAATTTTAGTTTTCTCATTTTAATATTACCAACTTACTAGTTCTAGTAAAATAAAATTTTTCTTAAAAAATCTCAAAAAATTTCAATAAAAAATCATTGAGATCTTCAAATTTTTGTGTGGTATTCAATGTTATCCATATTTCAAATATTAAAAATTATTATATAGTAAAAATATTTCAGACTTAATTAAGGTTAATTTATTCAATAATAAATTGAATCAAATATTTTTATACACCGAACTGAATTTTATATCAAATATTATTAGAATTTTATTCTAATTAAATTATAATGCAAATTGATGAAAAAAAATATTTAAAAAAATATAAGATTCATTTCTATGTAATAACAAAAAGAACTACGTATATATTTAATCTAATTCATTCTCGGAATAAAATTAATAATATTATTATAGTTAATAAACATGGAAAATAATAAATAAAACACGCGTAAAATTAAAATAAACTTAATTTTCTCAAAGGCTTGTTATTAGGTGCCAAGCCACATTCCTTTAATTGTCATGACACTGTACACGCATATATTAATTTTTTTTTTTTTTTTTGCTGCATTAAGAATTACTAAATGCATTAATATTAAAATTATGGTCGGATATAATGATTCTTAACTTAAAATATATATATATATAGTTATAATAAGAATAGCAACATATAATTATTCTATTATACATATATATACAGTTTAATTGAAACAAGAAAATAACTTAATGGTTTAATATTTAAATCATGGGTAGAATTTCCATAAATAGAATTCTAAAATAAAAAATTACAAAAACAAAAAAAATATGAATATTTTGCATTATTTATAAGCTTAAAACACAAATATGTCTTTCAAATATGTGTGGCGGGCGGGAAGAGAATGGAAGTGAGTGTAGGGATAAAAGAAACTATAAGAATATAAATATAATTTTCAAATATGATTCTAAGGCGCCAACAATTCCATTATTACATCTACATTTATACAAAAAACAAAAATATACCCACATAATACTTGAATTTTTAATTGAATTTATATTTAAAATATAATATACAAATAATAAATATTAATTATTTCCAATTATATGCATTGTTGTTTTTTTCTAATTTTGCAATTTTTCAATTATTTTTTTTTTTCTTTTTTCCAATTCATCAATAATATATTATAATTTTAAAATGAAAAATGCGGCCATTTAATAGATTTATATAAATGTTTAATATAATAATATTTTTCCTCTATTTATGGCGACATTGAAATTGTCTATATGGACAATTTCATGAACGTCAATATGACAGAATATTTTATAACAGTAAAAAATATTTAATATATATACATACCTGTACCCCACAGGTAGATATCACTAATTGAATTGAATATTATTAATATCTATATAACAGATATATTAAATTTACATATGTGTATATTTGTGTTATGCTTATATTTATACAAGTTTAAATAAAATTTACAAGAGTAAGAAATTAAATTAAAATTATTTTGTACATAGTTAAAAGTCATTTAATTCAAAATTTGACCCGAATGAAAATATTAATAAGTGTAATTTTTTTTATCAACAAACACACTTTTCTATCTGCTTTTCACCAATAAGAGAAATGATTCCTTAAATCAATACCAAAAAATATACAAATCAATTATTAATGAATTAAAAGAGCATATAGGCATTAATTTAAAATTCTGAGGTGAATAAAATTAAAAATTCGTAGGTGGTATACACACAGCAGCTAAAATAATTGAACACTCCTATATTCAATAAATTTTTATAAAATAAAAAAATAAAATTAATATTTAAAAAATAATTTATCTCAGTTTTTTATAATAATTTTTTCCAATTGTAAAAAATATGAAAAAAGAAAATATAAAAATGAAAATTTTAAAAAATTTTTTTTAAAATCATTAAAATTTTTTTTGTGTAATAAGAACAAAATGATGTGGTTTCTTTAGTTTGGTTGTTCCGATAAAATGCTTGAAAAGAACTCGCTAATAATAATATGTTTATTTTCGAGCTTAAATCCTGTTAAAAAACGATAGGGCCAAGATAATACTTGGTAATCATGTGGAATACAGTATAAAGCAATGTGAAGACCAATTTATCCACAATTATTTCATACTTCTTTGGCTCAGTTGCCGGAACATTCACCTTGAAAGCGGTATTTCAATGGTTTGATTCCAGTTCGAGTAGAAAATTTTTTTAATTTTTCTGCCTTTACTCGTTCCTTTGATTTACGTCATACATCTGTTTTGCAATTATAATGAAGAAATTTTCATTAGTCCATTGGACTTATAGTCTCAAAGTTTTCATTCAAACAAATAAATAACAATAATTTTTGGGTAATATAGAATAATCATATATGTTACTTATTTATTAAAGATAGGTGATTGCTCTTAATTTTTATTTTGAAAAATCATTAAATCCGAGCTCTAGTTTTCGAAAAAAAAGCATGTCAATGTGAAAATTTCATTTATTTAAAATCGAAATTTTCTTCAAAATTAAATTTTTAATAGTAATACTCGTACATTATTTAAATATCACATTGTATTTCGAAGACATTCGAACATTTAGAAGATCATTTCAAATTCATTTCAAATTCATTTCAAATTTAAAATTAAAAAAACCAAATTATTTAAATTACAAAAAATTTTACAAAATTCAAACCAGAAATTATTTCTCTATGATATTCGAAGAAATTCTAAACCATACACATATAATATTGAACTTTTTTTAAAATAGAAAACAAGAAACCAAAAAAAAAATTAATCAATTTTTGAAAGAAAGGATATAATATGATAAATAACTGAATTTTTTTTCATACACATACATTTTTATAAAGTATAATGCATATACACATGTGTACTAGCTGTTTTAAATACCAGAAATATTAAATTTTTAAATAAATTTCTTTCACAAAAATGATAAAAATATGATAAAAACGAAAAAAAACAAAAAAAAAAATGGTATATTCAATCTTTTATTAATTTGATTTGTCACGCCATACTGTTTTTTTTTTTTTCTATTTTTTTTTTTTAATAGGCATAATTTTAATGCCTATACATATATATATATATTTTAGTGAATTTTCTGATGATGCACTTAATATAATTTTAAATGACTAAATATTATTATATAAATATATATACATATATGTGTACATACATGGGCCAAATAATAACCATCTTTTGCATATATACATATACATATATATATATATATATACGCATTATTTGTTTATCGAAATATTAATATACACTCAACAGGGGGTTTCTAATTCATGTGACCATAATAACTTTATAAATTTTCTATATTTTTTTTTTTTTGTAAAAAAAGAAAAATTCTCTATAACTGCTTTATATACTTTAATATATTATATACTTATTTTAATATTTATATATATATATATGTAATATATATATTGCATAGTAATAAGAACTAGTTGTAATTATCTGAGGCGTAAACTTTTATTATTTGCTAAAAAAAAACTATATATATATATATATATATATAAAATAATTTTTAATGCAATAAATCTATCATAGAGGTCATATGATCCATAAATAAATCATTCATATATACACACACATGTATATATATATGTATGTATGTATATATACTTAAAGGATTTCATTTACGATATAAAATATTTTATTCTCATTTTATATCCGCTATAAATTTTATTTTCATAATATTGCATAATATGAAAATTTTTTGTTTGTGTTCTTAAAAAAATTTGCGTTCTAAAAAAAAATTTAAAAATTTTTTTTTTTTATTTTTTGAATATTTGTACATATATATACTTATGTACATATAAATTCCAATATATATATATATTTATAAATATATAAAAAAAAAATTTTTTATTCTCGATATAAAGACATTTATTATAGAAAAATCGACTTAAATTTCAGTGTTATCTTCTATCATAGTTTATATTAGAAATCAAATCATATTTTACGATGGTTGTAAGTTGGAAACAAGTTTATTTTTTTCAATTTTTTCTTGTTCGTTTTTTTTTTAACTACTCAATTATAATATTAAAATGTAAAAATATTTTCTTTCAAATCATTTTTTTTTTTGTTTTTGCTATCTTTTCGTTCAATTTTTTTTTTCTTCTGTCTTCTAAATCAATTTTTAAGCGCGTCTCTGCGTTTTACCATTATAAATTAAGTAGTTATAAAAGTAGAAAATAAGTAGAGAAAAAAAAATTTAATATTAATCTGTAACTTTTACTTTAATTTTATAATATAAAATTTTAAATGAAAAACCATTAATATTCCTATTTCTAAAATTATCCTTATTGTGTGTACATTTTTCTATTTTTATTTTATTTTTTCTCTTTTCTTCTTATCTTTTGTATTCCTGCAGATTATATTCTCTTATTTTCGAAGAAAAAAAAAATTCTTGTATTTTTTAATGTATAAAGAAGACGTTATTTTAGAAGAAGAAAATCAAGAGAATAAAAAAAAAGACAAAAAATTGAGAAAAAAGAAAAAGAGACACCATTATGCATTTCACTTATTTCTCTATTTGTTTTTTTTTTCTTTTGAAATTTTTGCTCTTTATATTTTCGTCTTCATTTTTCTCTTTTTTTTTTTTCTCTTTTTTTAAAGTTTTATTATATTATACAAGTAAATATCAATTTCATAAGACCTTAATGTAGCACTTTCCATTTTAAGCCGATTTTAACTTACGCGTATATTATTAAAATTAATATATTATTTTGTACATATATATATATATGTATATAATATACTAAATAAGGATACATAAATAAAAGACTTAAACTAGATGAGAATTAAAGAAAAATAAGTTGAAAATCTCAGAAATGAAAAAAAAAACCAAACCGTATATAAAAAAAAAATATGACTTTAAAATTACACCACAGCAGTCACACACATAATAATATGCATAATATTTTTTTTTTTTTAAACTATAAAATGCACTTAAATATAAATATACTACAGATTTAATATTAAGTAAACATTTTTATACAAGATTAGCTGTTTGAATTTGATAATACTTGCCTATAATACTTGCCTATATATATATGCATAAATGTACGTATACATACGAGTATACATATACCAATAAATTTAAGTGAGTTGAGGGGCAAAAAAAAAAAAATAGAAAATAATTATGCAGAACTAAAATTTTAAATAAGAGAGAAGAAGCGTTGAACGATCCAAGAAAATATGGCAAAGAACAATAAAGAAATAAATCTCCACGGCCAATATTACATTGGCAGAATTAAAACGAATTTCCAAATTAACAGAGTTCGTCTGAGAAACCTTCTCCAAGTGGAGTATAGCAAGAATTTTGTTATCACATTTTAGACATCCTCTGAACAAATTTTTCTCTTCTCTCCGAAATACGAAAAATTTCTACGGATGTATATTGAAACTTAGCAATAATAAGTGTAAAATGAGTTTTTTTTTCAATTATCTCCCTTTAGAAGTAAGCGAGAATTTATGCACAAAACGAGTTTAAACGTTCTACATTGAATATGGAATCATGCACATATACTAAGCGTATATAGAGCTAAATTTTCGATATGTACATGAATGTATACTGTTTTAAAAGCAAGATTTTTAAATTCGATTCGGTAAAAAAAAAAAATAAAATTTTCTACAATTACAAATTCATTAAAATTCGTTTTTTTTTTGACACTCGCTCTAAATTGCGTCATAGACAATTCATATATTGTTTATTAATTATTGTCTCTTTGACAGTTAATGTCATTAATTTGACAATTTAATTGTCCTTGCTTTTAAAAAAGAATTAAATACAGTAGAAATCTGCTCGAGTGAACATAATAAAAACACAGGCTGTTCGTTCTATTGAACTTGTTCACTGTATTAAATGTCAAATAAATTAAACTAAAAAGTAGTTTTTAAAGCTTTATTGTTTCGAAAAGTATTCAGTTACTTTTTTTTTGAATTTTTTTTTTATTTGAAATTTTTAAAACAATATTTTCTCTTATATTTCTAAGTGTGACTTGGTCGGTTAACAAGATATCGTTGTCTGCAGCCCATTGTATAGTCTTATTTAGCGCTTCAAGGGCTTCATAATCAGAAATTTTTGCTTCAACTGTTTCTATCACATTTTCAGTTAAATTAGTAACCGAATTTGGCTCTTTAACTTCATTTTTCTGCTATTAATCGCGCACACGGTTGATTTAGCTATACCAAATTTCTTAGATAATGTTGTAACACTTACTCCTGACTCTAAAGATTTTATAATTTTAATTTTTTCATTTAAATTCAAATGTTTTCTTTTAATATTTGTTTTCGGCATTTTAAAAAAAACTTGAACACTTTTATTTTATCGAAATTACACTTTAATTGAATGCCATTACCTAACACAATGTATGACTTATATGTTAAATAAACAAAATAATGCTCTCTTTTGTAATTCAACTTCAAAAATCCCGTTACAATGAGAAAAATAAAAAGAATAATATAAAAAAAAAACAGTTTTGTAAAATTTGTTCACTATACTGGGCACTTATAAAAATTTTTGTTCACAGTGTAAGGCAGTCAATGCTAAAATTTTTGTGTTCACTCGACTGGGAAGTTCATAAAGTCGGGCGTTCACTAGAGCAGATTTCTACTGTATATCAATCTCGCATCATATTTTCCGAACATTTTGTATTTAAAAACGGTTGTTTTTCTTCTGGAACTTCACTTTTAATGACATTTTATGAAATCAAAATGAATCAGAGCTGAGTAAATAAATTTGAATTTTTTTTCAATTAAATAAAATTTCAACTATGATTTTTTATAAATAAACGACAATACTGGCAACAATAGTTGAGATTTTATTACCGATGTTAACATTTACGGTCTTTTAAATTTACCCCATATGACCCTATACTATTTAATGTATAATAGTTACATAGATGATGAGGTGAAAAAATTACAATTTAAATAAAATTCTATATACATATATATGTGTATATATTAAATATCGAATTAATAAAGTAAATATCATAATACTAGATTTATATATTATGTATGTGTATATATTTGAATATTATATATAAAATTACATACTGAGCTATTCATTTCCATACATTCATTATATTCATTTTTATGATCACATAAAATATATACTTGAATAGAAATAATATGCATACACACATTTTTATTACATATATTTGTCACTTCGTGCGTAATATTGTATAAAAGGGGATCAATTTTTTATATTTAATTTTTTGTGTTTTCTTTTTTTTTTCTCTCTTTAAATAATATATTATAAGTATAAAATCCTTTTATATTATATGATGATTTCATATACACTGCAATATGCTAAGTTATATAATACTAGATACTTTATTAACTAACATCCGTTTTTGAATTCTATTCTATATATACATATAATACACATTATGTATGTATAATATATAGAATTGAAAAAAAAATATTAAGAAGTTTAATAGTATATAAATAAAAAAAATAAAATAAAATTTTTTTTTTATTATCTAGACACCTAGCCCGTATTTTATAGCGTGTATGGAGGCAATATTAATGAATTATTAAATTTATATATTGCACCTATATACCTAAATGGCATTGCCATATAATGTGAAAAATTTAAACTGTTATAGATTTTTTAGTAAATATTCTATAAATAACTGTTATATTTGGGGTAAAGCATTTTAATGCAAAAAAAATATCTGTTGTTTCGTCTAATTTAGTAAATTTATGCCCCAGATATAACGAGATCTAAAACAGAATAATATTCTGCTAACTAAAACGCAGTCCCGCCCCAGAAATATGTGGAATTGAATCATTTTTTTCCTTTCAGAATCGATACAATTAATCTTCCACTCTGATACTGCATAGTAACCAACAATGTATCACAAAAGTTTCAGCTTTTGATTGATAAACCAATACAGTGGTAACATTCCAATTATACCTAGGCTAAAGCATTTTGGCTTTACAAGGATTATAAAAAATTTGCTCAGTATTATTTCGTCAGTTGTACTAATTGGCTTATTTTTGAAAAAAATTTTAAATAAATTTTTATAATTTTACTATAGAATTCTTGATCTTTTTAGGATAACTTATTAGAAATCAATTTGTGTGAGTTATTCAACTATAAATACTACTCTAAATCTTTAACTACAGAGTAAATTCAATCAAAATCAAATTGAATTGAATTTAATTGCAATTAAATTTTGTAATTTTTAATAATCATATTATTTGACAAACACTTGACTGATACGTTCCATATTTGACAAACTTTTGACAATTTATTTCACATTGCTGTCAAAATCTATATAGGAATTTAAAAAAAAAAATTGTCACCAAAGATTTGAAAACGACAATGTTGTCCTAACACTGTTCAAAAATCGGACAAGAAAAAAAAAATCTTTATATAGTTGTAAAAAATATTTTCTTACAAAAGGATCACTCTAAAATTTTTACATGAGAATTTTTTTATTTTTTTTTCATAACACAAACGAGCACATGAATAGCAAATGTACGTATATAGTTGCGTCATATCACAGCACAATATAGAGAGACAGAGACTGAACTTTAGAATGCATCGATCAGAATTTTTTTCATTTTCTTTATTGTTATTATTTTTTGTTTTTTTTTTGTCCACTTTTTAATCATTTCAAATTGAATATATGCAATATTTTTACTTATTTTATTTATTTATTTTTATTCATTTTATTTTATTTTTATTTATTTTTTTTACATTATATTTTTATTTTTTCTTAACTTATTCTTTTCTTACTTTATTTATTTATTTATTTATTTATTTATTTAACTATTTATTATACTTATATGCGCCATTTTCATTTATAGTTAAAAAAAAAAAAACAAAAACAATAATAACAAAATAGGAAAAAAAAAACTTTTGCTATGCGTTGGAAAATAGAAAATTTATTAATGTCACATGAGACATGACTTTGGAGGTGCGCGGAATTAATTTCTTAATTTATGTTTACTTCATTTGAACTGATCATGTCGCCTATACATTAAAATATTTTATATAATATGAAATATACACACGCATTTAAAATTACATACATTTATACATGAATATGAATTAAAGATATCATATATGTAAGTATATTCATACATATGTACATATATAATGCTTGTATATATACATTAAAAGATAATGGTTATCCCAGTTAACAATTTCAAGGTTTTTTTTCACTTATAATTTACTATAGAAGTTAAAATAAAAATTTTAGTATGGCACTTATGCTCTTACAAAAAAAAAAATTTTTTTTACTTTTGCTAATTTTTTTTTATCATGCACTTTTTTAGTAAATTAATATAGTGTGGTGACCATTTGAGTAAATAAATTTCGTGATTATTGTTTTTTTTTTTTGTAATTTGTGTGCCAAAAACGTTTTTCAAATTTATGTTTTATTATTTTGTATGTTTCTTTAATTCTCAGAACAACAGAGAAAAACATGAATTTTTAAGATTTCTTAAGACTAATTCCTATTATTACTCGTATATAAGAAGTTTTAATTTGGTTGTGTTTTATTAGGTAATATTATGTTTGAATTTAATGTTAGAAATGAAGGTCTTTTAAATTAACAACATTTGTACAATACTTAATTTAGTAAATCGATGATGTCGCATTTTTATGCATTTATTTCATATATATATACATACATAATATATGTATTCATATGTATATATGAAATTCATGAATATTAATTGAAATGTTTTGGAATTTTTATAATGTATATAGCAAGTGTTAATAATGTATTTAAAAAAAATTTTGTTTTTTGTTTTTGTAAATTTTAACAAGTTTTTTATTTTTTTTTTTTAGATATTACAAATTTGCCAATCTTTTTAAAATTTGAAAAATAAAAATTAAAAATTTTATAGTTAATGTTTAGAATTTTAATTGTACTATATGGCAGAGATTGAAAACCTTCTGTATTTTAGTATTATATTCGATTATTTATAAAATTTTATGTTCGATTTTAGTTAAAATTTTTAAAACCTATTTGAAACTAACATTCTTTTTGAGATTTGCATTCTTTTAAAATTTAATTTTAAAAACGATTATCAAGTATATTTTTTAAAAAATTTCCAATTTGTGATACGAATTATGAGTTTATTAGAAATTTCTCAAAATTATTTGAGAAAAAAAATTTGTTCAATTGCTATCAAAATTTCCCAGACCTTTATTGATTAACTTATAAATACAAGCTTAACAGCCAAACATTGATAAATATAAAACTCAGAATTCATAAAAAGTGATCAATTAGATGTGAATAAATTGTAAGAGCTAAATATATTTTTAAATTACATGCATTTGTATAATTACCTCCTAAAAATATGCATTTTTTTTTTTTTTTGGGAAATTTAATGTATATCGCAATTTTTTTTATACGTATGTTTTAATTAGAATTAAAATATTTATGAAATTATGTTTCACATGATCCACTTAAGTAGAATAATCATCAATTGAGTTCAAAGAGCATTATTATAAGAAGAATATAAATATCGGAATACCTAGATCGGCTTATAAAATTTTATGAATTGAATGATTAATTTTAATAATTATACAATGACTTTTAATAATTATATAATACTAGTTTAATTAAGAAAATTTAATAAATTATATCTAAAACAAATTATAGTATAATAATTCTAAAAAATAACTCCTACGGATATGCAATTTTTTCACAAATTTAATAAAATGGTTTAATAAACTTTGTTTACACCATCGCACTTTAGATTTTGAAATTAAATTAGCAAAATTTAAGAAATATCTAAATATTTATAAATATGCTATATAAAAATTACTAAATAACTAAAACAACCTAAATTTATAATCACATATATATTTTTTTTCAAAAGGAATTCTATATTCTTACAGAAAATTTAATTGAGGTAAATTGTCCCCAGATACATTTTCAATATCCCAAATAAATAACTCCAATTAAAGCTTTTATTCATTATTACAGTTTAGTTTTTTTAACACAAATTAGTAATATCATTGTCTTTTAAAATATTTTGGTTTTTATTCACAGATAACGTATATTATTTATTATAAGGAATTAATATATACGAGTATATATACGGAATAACAATGACTATATTGTAAACTATTAAATAAATAAAACATTAACTAAAGAATTTAAAATGCACACATTTTTTTCATAGTTTTTTTTTTCTAATATGTTGTTTTTTCCTTTAATAAAGAAAAACTTTAACATTTTTTCCAAAATAACCTAAATATCAATAACTCACACCAAATCAATTTAGGTGTAAATTAAAAAACGAAAAAAATTAGAAAAGCAAAAAAAAAATTTTTTTTTTTTATAATTCAAGTCTATAGTGGTTATTGCCAAATAACGATTAAGTGAAAAACAAAAACAAAAACACAATTTTTATACCTTATTTTAAATAATGTAAAAAATATTAAAAAATGCTTAAATTTAAAATACTTGTACATTTTATACAAATTGAATAGCGAATAATTTTACACAAAAAAAAAAAAAACTAAATTCTTTATATTTTTTTAAGTAATTTAATCTTAAAGTCGATTTCATTTTCAATCAATAAATGTACATGCATTCGTACATGTATGCGGGACATTATTTTCTTTATTAAATTTGGAGTGAGTGTGAAATGAAGCAATGATTAATGATTATTTACTAGCACATTCTACACAAATTTAATCACTCAACTCTAAAGAAATATTTATTTTTTTTAAATTTAACCTTTCAATTGCAATTTAACTCATTCGCTGCCAAGCCTAAATTATGTGAAGTCATTAGCATTGCCATTTATATTTTTAGTGTTATTGTTAATCAAAACCATGTTATTTCTTGGTAAGAGCACATATATTATCATACTAAATCATTTAGAAGCAGAAAACCAAAGACGAGTATACTCGTCCTCGGCAGCGAATGGGTTAATATAAAAGCATATACTTACTCGTATATGCTTTTATATTAAAAATGTATCAATATCAACTAATCAATACAAATTAATCTGTGGTAAAGCAAATAACTTCTCATAGTAGTTAATATTATTATTGAAATTAAGTATTAAAATTTAATTGGTATTTTAATAGTATGAAAATAAAATTTTTATATATGAAGTGCAAAAAACCTAGTTAATGTATGCATTGAATATTACATGGGACAATATTAATTGTATGGTTATGATTTATTTAAGTATTTCGAAAATTTAAATCAAAATTTATTGAAAATTTTATTTAAATCACTATGTATAAGAGTCTTGCATCATACCTGATATACTTAATAAATTTTACTTTAAAATAATTTCAATTAATCCAAAAGTGATAAATAATGATTAATAAAGTTACTAATAAAGTACATTTAATAGTGAATATAATCAAGTTTTTTTTTAGTTTGTAAAAACAGAAAATGTTCTCAATAAATTTAAAATTAGTAAGTAAAAAATAATTTTTAAAAAAATTTTATCAAACCCTAGAAATTTTAAAATAGGTACGTATACAAAGGCGAAAATTAATGAGACTAGAAAAATTCTATTTCGGTCAAAAATCTGCTGTGAGATTACAACCATTCTTATTTGAAAATTATTTAGAATAGACATGAATTCGGTAAAAGTTCTTCTAAGAAATTGTTAAACTAAAAGAATGTAACCAATACACTATTAGTAAGAATAAGTCGATGGTTTGTGTCCAGAACCCCTCAATCTAACATTAGAAAAATTCGAAATTATTTTGTGATTAATATATAAAACCTATGCCAAGCTCATATTACTAGTAATTGTTTTGTTACATATTTTTATAAAATTTAAAAAATTTTTCTTTAATTTACAATCTATAAATATTTGTAATGAACAGTAGTAGAGTAGTATTTGCATTAATATTACCTAAGATGCCCAAGATGTGTTAAACACTCCTTTCAGCAAAATTTTAATTTACAAAATCCTACAAATGTTATTGATTTATTAAATTCGTATTTTTTTTTGTACAAAACAAAACTCTTTATAATTCAAAATTATTTTTCAAAAAAAAAAAAAAATATCCAAACAATTAAATACTCTTGAAATTTTGTACTATAATTCTAAATAAATAAAAAAATTTGCTAACTGGGTAATTTCTTTAAATTAGAATTTTAAGAGGATAATAATATGAATACGTGCTACACATATACACAAACACATATATATATATATGTATGTAAACATAAATGTTATACGTTATAATAAAATAACGAAAACGAAAACAACGACGACAAAAACGATGATAATACGACGGCAGACGATGACGATGATGACGACAACAATAACGAAGATGACAACGAAGACGAGAACGAAAAACGAATAATAATAATAAAAATAATAAAATAAAAAAAAATATGTACAGTATAATATACAATTGAGACGATCATCAGAATGATATTGATGACGATAATGTTAATGATTATGATGATGATGATTGTGGTAGGCACCGTCACTTGCACTTACTTGGACACTTTCAACTTTACTTCTTCTTATATTATTACATTTTTTTTTTCATACTGTTGCAATTTTTTTTTTTTTTGGTTTTGCTGTTTATTTGTTGTCGGGGCTTGTTTTTTTTTTTTGTACTTTATTTTTGTATTAAAAACTACACATATGTACGTACGTATATTAAGTATGTTATGAAAAAAAAAAAAAATACCTATATGCAAAATGTAAAATTGAAAAATGAAAAAAAAAATTCCAGTACCTAAAGCAAAAATTTCAAAAGTAAAAGAAAAAATTAAGAGAAGAATTTTAATATTCTTAAAGGTGGTAAATACATTTTTATAACAAGTTTTCAAAAATAAAAAATAATAATAACAAAAAAACAGAAAAATAAACAGCAATAATAATAATAATAAGAGAAAGAGAAAGAAAACAAAATAATAAAAGTAGTTTTTCCATCTTTTTCGTTTAACTTTTATGTTTACTTTTCTCTTTTCTGTTTTTCTATTTTTTTGCATTTTTGCTATTTTTTTTGCTTGCTTTTCCCTTGGAATATCTGAACATGCATGTTTGGTTTTTTAAAATAATTCATTACATGAAATTTGACATAAGTTTAAAGTAATTTTTGAAATTGTATAAACGACTCACAACACAGCAAAACGATATTTTTTTTATTATTATTATTTTTATTTTATTTATTTGTTTTTCTTCCTATTTTTATTTTTATTTTTCCTTTATGAGTAAATCTTCTATAATATAGCCAACAAGATATTAACACGCAAGTTTTATTTCGTATATAAAATAAAAAAAAATTCAATGGTCCAAAGAAAATGTCTAGGATAAAAAAAAAATAATAATAATAAAAAAAATAAGAAAGAAAAAAAATAATAAAAATCCATGATTTTAAAAGCTATGTATATGTTAATGTGAAAAATATTCATAATAAATCTTGCCAGCTGTAATAATTTGTCTACGTTAAACCCTAATCAATAATGCTTTTCTCTATTTATTCCGAAAAAAAAAAGGAATAAAACAAGAAAACAAAATAAGAAAATATGTTCACATACTTATAATAATTATTATAATAAAAAATTTAAAAAAAAAAAATAAATATTTTCCTGTATGTTTTCTGTAAGTGATCCCGTAAGTGTTCCCGTATACATTTCTCTATACTGCCATAGCATTTGATACCAAAACGTAGGGTATATGTATATGTATATCATGTACTTGTTTAATTTTGTAAGATTTTCAAAAGGTATACCTACTCGTACAAATTGGTAAAATTATTTGATTTACAAATAATTATAGTATAAATTGAATTATTCATTTCCTTTTTAATAAACGCAAAATAATAAACGCAAATGCAAATCCTTCTCGCTTGAATTCTCTTATAATCCTATATAAGCAACAAAAAATCACTACAAATTTTATATAATTTGCAAAATTTTACTTAATTTTATTAAATTAACAAAAATACTGACACAATATAAATTCAAAAAAAAAAAAATGTTTTATTTAAAAATAATTTTCGAAAATTTTGGTTACAAACAAAGTCACTAGTTAAATTTAGTGTTAAATTACTGCAAAGTCTAGTTACTCAGGCTGAATAAATGTGAGAAAATATTATTTTGTAATACTTTAAATAAAACTAGTACTGATATAACAAAACACTCGAGAGATTTCCTGATTAGAGTACCAAATGGCTCCTTTTTGATTAAAATGGCTTGTAAAATATCTTGGTGCTCACTTACACCTTGACTTAAATTACACTAATCAAATCAATAAAATCACAGTTTTTCAAAACCATTGTATTCGTAAATAGCCATTTATGGCAGTAAGGGGGCTTTTTTATAATATAATAACATTTGTAGAAGCAATGTGCTATCAAACATTAATAAGACCCACTCTTACTTATGGTTGCGGCAATCTGTTACAACATAAATTCATGTTTCATGCAGAAATAATGCAAGTTCGAGAGTAAGTTTTACAGGTTTTGTACGAATGAATTCTGAAAGCCTGAAAACACTATTTTTCAAATTAATATTTATATAAAAAAGCACAAGTCATAAAAATCGATAGTTTTATAATTAAATTAATAAAATGAAGAGTCATTTTGTTATACGGATGATTTGGAGAGAGTTCACAATTGAGAGGCATCATTAAATTTGACAGTTTATATTCTGAATAATTAACTGAATCCGATCAATTTGGTCTTTCGTTCAAAGATTTTCGGATATAGAAACCCTAGTCTGAAAGCCTGATGTAAATGTTAAAAACATCTCAAATCGGCATTCTGGGCTGCGTAAAACAGCATAATAACATGTTTCGTCAAAAATTATATTTTCAGTATTATGGGATAGGTATAACTACGACAGGCAATGACACAAAAGACAGGCCCCCTTTCGTACTAATTCAATACGTGTTACACAGGAAAAGCTGCAAGGTCTATTGTTGTTTTAAGTATATTACATTTTACTTTTGAATAAAAGTAAAATGTAATATACAAATTAACCTTATCCAAAAATTACTTCACACAGATTAACTCAATCTTCTCTACTAATATTCTAACTAAGCACATAATTATATTACGAAAATAAACACGAAAGGGTTCTATATATGTACTTTCACTTTTTTTAGAATATTTTTACGATATAACTAGAAAAATTGCTTAAGTTTTTCTAGCCTTATGTTTGGCTAACTTAAATAACAATAAGATCAAAAATTTTATAAAACTATTAAAAGAAATTCATAAATTTTATTTTATTTTTTTTTTATTATTTTTCTACATGAAGAAATATGTAAAACTGATAACAAGATTTTCCTAACAATTATTATTGAAAATCTGATTAATCATAAAATTTCAATAAATTTTACAAAATTGCATTGTTTATTTATAAAAACACAAAAAAAAAAAAAAAAATGTAAAAAACATTTTAATTGTTTAATAAAGATTAAAGTTTATTGTAATATTTGTGATTTTCAACCAGATTTCAATAATTTTTTTATATTTGTGCTTCTTAATTTTTTAAGAAATCTATACAATCAATAAATACAGTTGAACCAAGGTTAGAAAAATTCCAAAAAATCAAGGAGGTTTTGTTTTTGCTTAACTTATAAAGAGGTTCTACATATAAACTGTAAACAAAATTTCATGTAAATTTACTAGATTATATTGAAAAATAAAAATAATTTACCTACTTGAATAATATTTGTAAAAATTCGGTTCTGAGAAAAACTATACACAATTAGAGAAATTCGGTAAAAAAAAATTAGAGAAGTTTACTTAATTAAATTTTACTAAAATGTCGTATAAATTTGCGATCAAAATGAAGTTCACTTAATTATTTAAAAATAGTTACTCAATCGAACAAATAAAATTTCCTCAATCGATTGAATTTCGATTCCATATTTTATATATAACCGTAATTTTATATATAACCGTAATTTTTGTATAACCTGATTTAAGTGTACTACAAAACTCTTACTAATTCCAATAAAATTTGTTCCATTTTTGCAAAAAAATCCAAAACAAACCTATGAGAGTTTTTTTTTGTTTATTGTATCACCTACATATCGATTTTTACTCTCATTGTAAGGGAAAGTTTTACATCAATTTTGTTTTTCTTTTTATTTAATGAAACAGAGCTTAGCATATGTACATACAAGTCAACCAACCAACACCGGTACATACAGGTCAATTTTTTGAACAATGTTTAGCAAGAAAACAAAATCTCATAGGACAAAATCTCATATTATCAGAAAATTTCAAAATACTGGAAAAATAATTTGACTCAGAAAGACTGTCGCTTCAATTTCATGTTCCCATAATTCCTGACTCAACTGTATTCATTAAAATCGAAATGAAATTTATGAGAAAACATCCAATAAAATGTAAAAATTTTCTTTTATTTTTTTAATTGTAAAAATGACGATAAAAAATATTTTTCTGCTTTTTCTTCTTTGAATTCCCAAAAAAAAAAAAAAAATTAGAAAAAAAGAAAAACAAATTTTTCAACAAAATTTTTCTTCTCTTGATTTCAACTATAAAATTTCATAATTTTCCATTTTCAGGAGAATGCAAAAATGCAAAATGAAAATTTTTACCAAAAAAAAGAAAAAAAAAACGAAACCAAAATATTTTTAATCATCATTAATTCTTTTAATTTTTCTTTTGCCATAATTTTTACAATTATAATAATAATAATGTTTTTCTTGTTTTTCCATTTTATTTTTTTTTTTTTAATAAAAAGAGAAACATTCTTCGCCTCCAACATAATTCAACTTTTTATAACCAGACTTAAAGCGTTTTCAATAAAAACAATGAAAACAAAAAAAAAAAATTTTTTTTTTTAGAAATTTTGCAAAAAAAAAAAAAATTATTTTTACAAAAATCTCTTAAGAAGAAAAATAAGAAAAAACAACAAAATAAAAATTTATCACGATTCTTATTATTTCTTTTATTGTTTTATGATTTTAATGTGAATTAAATAATTTGAATTAGGATTAGATTACATAAGATTTATTTTTATACAATAAATACATAGTATGTATGTATATATGTTTAAATATACATATATATAATTTACCTTTCTAAAATTAACAAAATACAGAAAGAAAAAAATACTGTAAGGAACATGGTAAAAATTTTGTTATCTCGTACAAATAAAGAATAAAATTTTCTTCCGCGATTTTTATTATGAAATCCAAAAATTATTTTCTATTTCGTACTTATACAAGGTGGTCCAGTTAAAATGTAAGCACGATGGGGGAGTGACTCCTTGTATTTTTTTTAGAAAAGCATTGTATGGATGGGGGGGTGGAAACTGTTGGTGGGGGGGGGGGGGCGTTTTAGTCTTAAATTATTCTTTCGTACAGTCGCTTTTTTTTAAAAGAATCGGAAAAAATTTGTCGGCAAAACGGCAAGAGTTAAAATTTATATTACTGCCATCAAAGTTATAAGTACAGCCAAGTTATAGTCAATGATGTAGCTCGCATCAAAAAAAAAAAAATTTTTTGGAATAATTAGTTTTTTTTTTTTGAAAAAATTCTCAGATTTTTAATCAAAATTTTTATGTTTGAATGACTATAACTTAAAAACGGTAAATTTGACACCAAACTGTCGGTTATCGTTTATGTAGGTCTACCAACTTATTGTTGCAGCTTCAATAGTTTCCAAGCTGAAATGGATATAAAATTTTTTAATTTGATTTTTTTTTTTAACCCTCACCTTTCCAGGTCCTTTTAAAAACCGCCCTTAGAGGTTTGAGTTCCCACCTATTTATTTCACACCGGTTTTTTTTTCCTAAAAAGCTAAGAATCATCCATTGAGCGTATTTACAACAGAACTGGATAACCCTGTATATTAAGTTTTATTATTTTTTTATTATTATTAGTAGAAAACGAAAAACGAATTTATTGCTTAAAATATGCAAAAAGAGATAGCAACCAACTAACTTAAATTTAAAAAGAAATAATTAAAATCATTCTTATATAAAATAATAAAATTTATTTTTATAACATCGCTGACCAATTATTGTAATTTTTCATGGTATATTGGCAATTTTGCCTGCACATACTCTTAATAATATTAAAAATATATTAAATAAAATTTTATAATTTAAAATCAATGAAATTTTTAAGAATCACCGTTACTTTTTTTTTCAATCTGATAATTATCTAGAATGATAATTTTACTATATACTCGTATATTATTTTAATTAATAAAATAGGTAACACTCGGATAATAAAACACTGTTAAAATAAATAATTTGTGGAATTGTAGTGTGATTAATTTAAACATTTTTATGTTTAATATAAAAATGTTGAATTAAAAAATCAACACTGTTAATTTAAACATAAAATTGTTAAATTTACAGAAATTTTTTAAGATTTTGTTTTAGTCAAATTTAGGGAATTTCATACGGCACCCCGAGATTTTTTAATGTGATTTTTTGTATGAAATCAAAAAAAAAAAACGAAATTGTTTTTGATTCTTGATCTTCACATTCACATTTTCGTATATTAAAGACCAATTCATTAATTGAATTTAATTCAATTGTTATAAAATTTTAATAAACTACATTAACTAAATATACATGAAAGTTATTTTCTTAAAAAAACTCTAGTACTATAAAAATTGACACTATTATGCAGCGTTTAGAAGCAGAGTGATGTAAATCGCAAAAAAAAAAAAAAAACATTTTTTTTTTGCTGTAATCGGTTACATATGTACATCTTCTAGAATCAGTGATATTAATTTCCATTTTCGAAATAGTTTTTCTCAAAATTTATTTTTCACGAAAATGCTTTTGCTTTTTTAAAGTTTTTTGATTTTTCTAATGCAAAGTGGATTAACCCGCAAAAAAATCGGATTTGTTATTTGTTAGAACAAAATAGTAATAAACCAGCTAAAGTACGAAAAAATGCTAAAAATAACTGAATTTTCTGCAATACAATGTGATTTTGGGATATACCATTCTGTTTGTCAGCCGGCCTGTTTCTCAGCCCCTTATAATTATATGCTACTATGCTGGATATCATTTAAGACTACAATACTGTTGCTTTACAAAACACTGTTCTTCATTTCACACAATATTTCCTATAAACATAAAAAAAGAGAAAGTATTTATAAAATAAAGAAAAATATTTAATAGAAACGTGAGTGTAGTAATAAGCTTTAATAACATAATGCACAACAAGTTAGAGTAAATCAGCCAAGAAGAATGTTAATGCTGTTAATTGAATTGCGCTGAGCCAAAAATTTAATATATTTTACCTATATGCAAATATAAATTTTTTAAAAATTTCTAAAAATAACATCATTTATATTAAAAGTTCATATTTCGTGAAAATTTTTTTCTTATAAAAAATGAAGGTTTTTTATTTTTTTTGAAGGCTTTGTTTTATGAATAGACGCCCTAACGAATGGCTGTTATAATAGATCAAAAAAATTAGATGAAAAATCATTCTTTTCATTTTATTGACAATTGTTCAAAAAAAAAATTTTTTTTTTTTTGCAAAAAAATAAATACAATATAATCACAATATAAATATCATTTTATTATAAAAATAAAATAATTGTGAAAATCATGCGATTTAATAATATTTTATTAAAGATAAAATAAAACAAAAGTAAAATATCGAGAAAATTTATTTTTCAACATTTTTTGATTATGAAATTTCGATTTCTAATAATAATAATCATAATAATGGCAATAATCTCACTACATTTATAATAAAAAGTCCTATATACACTAAACCAGATGTTCCCAAACTTTATTATCTCGTAGATCGCTTGTCGTGTTTTTCAATTGTTTGATAAACCCGTTGCTATTTTCTTTTATAAATTTAAATTTCTAACAGTAGCAAGGTACAACTGCGATGTAAGAAAGTTAAATAAAAAATTTATATTTAAATTTATTAAATTTAATTAATTTACTTATTAAATTTAAATGAAAGTAAAGAACATTTTCATTTCATAGACCCACGATTTTTTTTCCACTTTCGAAGATCCCTAGTAGGTTTTCATTCACTTCTGGGGGTCTATGCAGACCACTTTGGGAATCACTGCATTAAACAGAAAAAGCAAATTTAAACTGTCATGAATATTGAAAAAAAAAATAATAAAATAAAATAAATAACGATCATCATTGTACTTTAATATCATGAACAAACCATCATTATATTGTTTAAGAAAAAATTATTATAAAAATAAATATGAAAATTGTAAGAAATTTGTATTTATTTTTTTCTTACAATAAAAAAATTATAAATACCTTATTAAATACCTTTGTTAAATGACATTAAAAAAAAAATATACTTTGTATAAAAATTTCCTTTATTAAATTTAAATTTGATAAGAATATCTTTATTTTTTTAAGAAAACGAATGTTGTAATAGAGAAACTCTTGAATAAACTTAATATTTTAATAAGAACGAACAGAAAATTCAATGAAATCCAAACAGTCCTATTAAACACAATAAGCCTGATACTGTATGTAGTAGCTGTAACTATTAAATCCCAAATGTCTATCAAGATTAAAATATCAAAAATTACAAAACAAAATTAAACATTTTGAACAAAATTTTGCTTTTATTCTTGTCCTTTTTTTAAAAATAAAGTTAAACAGAATATTTTTTTTGTTAAATTTGTATAACAACCAGATATTTAAATTAGTTGGTTTCTAATTACATTCTAAATGTGCGCAACATTTTCATTACACACACACACATATTTCGATTTTAATCTCATGACAACATAATAATATACAAAACAAACTTTTTTTTTTGGTTTAACCACACATTGTATAACAAAAAAAAAGATATTCATTAAACAATTAATATTCTGACATTTTAAACTTCTTTTAATAAAATTTGACCAAAAAAAAAACAAAAATTTTTTTTTAACCAGAGTTGGAAAGTTGAAATGAATTCTGTGGTGGTCAGCACATATCAGCAGTTGCATTTGTTTGTAAGCAGTTGCATATTCTGAATGAGCTCCAATTTTGTTAACCTCTTTAACGCTCAGTAGCATATGGCTTATTTGTATGCCATAAGTTTACATTTAAGCGCGCACAAATTTCAACTGTATGATCGCATACAATTAAGCAATCAAACAGATTGTAATTTTTTTACAAACTGATTTCATTTTAATAATTTCGAATAGTTTAGTAATTGCAAAACTAAAAATTGCATGTTTGCCTGTGCCCTTGAAATTTCACAAAAATATTGATAAAGATGTTAAAAATGCTTTTTATACAATTATTGTAAGTTTGTAGTTAGTGTTAATTTTCACATCAAACATATGTATCATACATTTTGTTTGATTTGATCAAAATTTTTAAAAATTATTTGTATTATTTTTTAACTCTTGCCGATCTTAATCGTTTAACAATGTTTGATTTCTAAATATTAGATTATTTGCTATAATAAAGGAATTATTGCGACGTTTTAAATAAAATAATTTAGTTTATAAATAATTTCATTTTTTTTTCTGAATATACGACTAAAAAGAGGGAGCATAAAATACAATTTATACTCTAAAAATTTAAAAGAAATTCCTAATAAAAATTTAGGTACTGAAACGCAATGTTCCCCAAATTATGTTGATTAATTTCTTAATTATATTGCAACCACTAATATTGCTATTTCATTCGAAAATTTTTACAAGCAAAATTTATTTCGAAAATAATACTCACCTTTTTGCATACAATGCAGCTGGTAGTAAGGAGTAAAGGAAGAAAACAGATAAAAATTCATAAAAATTATTTTGTTTCCTTTTTTTTTGTTAATCTTTCTCTTCTATATTTTTTTTTCTTATTAATATCCAGTACTTATTATTACTTTTAGGCTTATCTTAGCTGCCATTTCCACTTCTGTTTTGTCCTAAATTTACACAAAAACAAAAAAAAACAAAAATTTTATATACATATAAGAGATCTTGAAAAATGCATACAAAATAACTGTATTGTAAAAATAAAAAAAAACAACAATAAAAATAATTGAATAACAATAAAATACATAAATACCCCCCTCAATTGATTTAATGTCTTAATTATTTTAAACATCAGTGAAAACCATCAATTTATAGCGCTATTATTATCATCCCCCTTACAAAATATTCCTTGTCCTTTCAATTCAATTTATTTTTATGCATTTTTCTTTTTGTATTTTCTTTTTCTTTTTTTTTCTTTTATTAATAAATGCTACAAATATTTATTTTAATTAATAATAAGAATTTGTAATTTAGTGATCGGAGCCCCCATATAACTGATATCCCATAAAGAAAAATAATCCATAGGGAGACGAAAACTCAAAAAAAATGAAACAGCCCAAACAAAATGAAAAGAAATTTGTTTAAAAAGCAATACAAATAAATACGAGAAAAAGCAAACAGCGTGGAAAAGAAATGTTTTTTAATAATACACCCACCATATTATATGATATCGCGAGTCAAAATCAAATTAACCAAAAATCAAAATAAAATAAAAACAAAAAAAAAGAAAAAAAAAATACAAAAATTATTTATTTTTTAACAAAATATTATTGCATACCTTATTTCCATGTCAAGGAATCAGGAGAGAGATTTTGATTATTTCTTTCCGTTTTAAAATCTTTTTTTTTTCTTTTTCATTTGTTTTCTTTCTTGATTATTATTTTGTATATATAATTTCTTTTAAGTATAAAAATTCCAATTTATTTGACACTAAATACAAATATAGTTACCAATTGCATGTAATTGGATTTTAATATTAAATTTCTCATAAACATATTATGTTGTGCGTATGGTCACTCTTTTAATAACAGAAATGCAATCGGAATAAATATTATACTGAATATCAATAACAATATTGAAAATTCCAAAAATCAATTACCCTCAAATGAGTGTGAATATCGGGAATTCTTGTTCCAATTTTAGTTCTTACTACTGTATAGCCCTGTAACGCTTAACCCAATATAGTTTTAACAAACATAAAAGTCTTTCTTAAGAAAATAACTTACGACTTAATATACGCCTTAATTACTCACCGAAATATACGTCAAATATGCCAAAACAAAGATAAATATTTCACGGTTTCTTATATACGGTTTATAGTTTGTTAAATTACAAATGTCACATTCCCGTAACGTAAGGTATTTGCGCAATAAATAAAAATTTTAAAGGAATTTTGAGATTTGAAATTTGAAATATTAAAATTTTTCTCCAAAATTCCTCTCTTTACAACTGGTAACTCTTGTTGCAATAAAATAAATTTAAAAAAAAGAAACCCTATCGTAAATTCAAAAGCAACTTAACCTAAGGAAAACACAAATTTGAATGTAGTTACACATCATATTAAACATACATATATATATATATAAGTAAATATATATACATAAGTAAATTAAAAAACCCAAAATGCTTATGAAAAGCCTTTGAAAGTAACCCCCTTTTTCTTATAGGATAAATTAATATTTACTTAACGTTTTACAGTATCTTTTTCCTTTAATAGCCATTGGGTGGATTAACGAAGCCGAAAGATTTGAAGTATTAACAAAAAGCAAAAAACAAAAAAAAAGAACTAAATAAATAAATAAATAAAGTAAAAAAAAATAAGAATAAAAAAAAAGAAAAAAAATCAAATAAGAAATAAAGCAAAACGGAGAAGATGAGACCTCATGCGGGCCTCTTCATTACCTCATGAAAATAATTTATGGGTAGCATCAGATATTATTCTGTCAGAGAAGTACCATATAACGTTATTTTTGTTGGTTTCTTAATTTTTTTCTCTTTTTGTTTTTCTTTCTCTTTTTATCTTCCCTTTTTTATTTATTCTTTTTTGATAACAGCATGGGTTAAAATTTCAGTCCAGACCAAAAAATTTGTTTTTGTCCTTTTTTATTATTATTCTTATTATAATTCTCTTTTTCTTGTCTTTTCTTTGGATTTACTCACATGATTTCAATTCCATTTCAATCCCCCGAATTTTTATAATAACTAAAAGTACAATAAAAGCTAATAAAAAAAAAAAAAAAACACAAATGAGAAAAGAACAAAAAATTTCATTGTCAAATTGTAAAAATTTCTGGGATACGAGGTTAATTTGTGGGTGCCATGAAAAAAAGAGGCCTAAATAATCTCACTGTTATAAAAACTGATTCCTTATACCTTATTGAATTATTAAGTTGAACAGAGAAAACTATAAAGCAAAAAAAAAAGAAATGAGAAAGAATGAGAGAGAAAAACAAATTTCAATTGTAATTACAATTTTTTTTTATTGTTGATAGTGGAACACTTTTTATACTTCACTTTTCTTTGTTTTCGTTTCATAAAATTTTTTTTTCTGGATTATTTTCTGGAAAAAAGAAAAACAAAAAAAAATTTTTGAAAAATCGAAAAAAAAACAGAATGAAAAATGACTTTGAATAAAATGTTAAGAATGAATTTTTGTAAAAGATTAAGAATTAAAAAGAAAGACGCCATTCTCTCATAATTCTTGGTCTCTTTTTTGAACATTGAATTAATTCAGTGCTGGATTGAGCCAATAATTCTAATTTTAATAATAATAATAATAATTGTTACACTATATAAAATTTATTAACCCAGATAAATTTTACAAAGACAAATTTTATTCAAAGAAAATAATTTGAATATTTTGAATAGATAGGAGGGGGGTAGAACTTATTTCTCAAAATGAGAATGCATATATGTATGGAAAATAGAATTTGTAGCGCCACTTCTTAAAAGTTTCTTTGTATTCTTCTTTGTTGTCACTAGTTTTTTATTTAAGAAAATATGGAATTATTCGATATAGCCAGCTTATATTATATTATACATTAGAATTTAAACCCAGTGATAAGATGCGTCAGCTTTCGTTTGCTATTATTTCATTGAATCCACTAAGGAATTAAGGACTAAATTGCTGTATCTCTTTCAATAAAATGCTTACGAAACAGTGATTGTATTGTTTCTTAAAATTTCAACTTGAGAGGCAACTTAAAACTAATATAATTTTAAAATTACTTTAGAAGAATTTACACATTATTCCATAATTTAAGGCGTTTTTTTTTTCCCCCTGTATTTTTTGTTAACAAATCGTAAAAATTCAATATTGAATACGTTTTCTCCCATCATATTTATTTTAATTAAAGTAATTAAAAAAAAAATTTTATTACACATAATTTACAAGAAACTTACATGTATATTTTTTACAGTGATTTTGCTCGTAAATTTTTAACTTGTAAAATTTCTAACAATAAAACTTCTAAAATTTCAATATTCTTATGACAATCACATTATAAAGTACGAGAAAACGTCAGAATATTTCAAAATTTTAATTTATAATTTTAATATTTATTCTTCACTTTCAAGGGTCTTGGAAAATAATTCAATAATATATAACGCTTCTTCGTCCAAAATTTCATTTGAAACAATTCAATTTTTATTAGAATTTACTCTTTAGCTACATTTTATATTTCTTATAATAAAAATTAAATTAAAATTAATGAAAAGTCCCATTAAAAAATATAAAATTACATAAGATCCAGCCCTGAATTAGTTCACTTTCGGAAAAGAAGCAAAACCAAAATTAAAGGACTGCCAAATGAAATCCTAATTTCATTTACTTCATATAAAGACCAAACACCCAAAATAAAATGCATAAAAGTTCGTCTTTTATAATTTTTTTATTTTTAGTTTCTTTTGATTAATTAATGCCTTTCAATTAAATGAAACATATATAGGGTGGTTATGGTTCACTGAAACAAATTAAACCAAAACCAAAATAATAAATATACAAAATGCTTACATATGTAAATACAAACACGTACATACATGGGTATAATTTTCAAATATATATGCATGTATATAATATGTATGTGAATTTTTGTACGTATTCATGACAAGATGAATTAAAGTCATCTGTCAGAATAGAAATTTCAGGATAACAGTTAAATTTTAATATTCAACAAGTTTTTATTGTTGTTTTTGTTTTCTTTTACTTATATAAGTAACCACCTCTAACCCCCGTTCAAAATAATTGATGTGAAATTTTAAAACTGATGATGGATTTTAAAGGATTTCGTTGTTGATTTCGAATTTAATTTTTTTGTTTTTTTTTGTTTTGGGGATTTTTTGGATTACGATAATACCGAATGTTCTCAAATAAAATACTTTTAAAATTAGCATTAAAATATGAACAAATCTATATACCTGTACATGATATATACAATTTTAGTTTAATAAACACCTTTATACACCTTGATATTATACAAGTCTAACTGATATTTTTACAGTTAATTTATCTTTTTCTTTGTTTTTTTTATTTTTCCCTTTTAAATTAATTAATTTTTTAATTCTTTTGCGGTTTTCTCAATTTTTGTTTTTGATTTTTCTTTTTGGTTTTTTTTGGTTTTTTTGAGTTTAAATGAATAAAAAATGAAAAATGTCAGTTTTGATGAATTTATATGTGCATATTATAAGCCATCAAGTGAATATTAAAACAAGTTTAACGGTTAATTTCGCATATAATTTTCACTAAAAAGAAACAAATTACATTTTTGTTTTTTGTTTTTTTCAAATTTATTTTAAATTTCTTATTTTTCTTATATTATGTACTCGTATTAGTTCTTTAACTAAAAAGTATAGAAATTCCTTTAAGCATTTCATCAATTTATCATTTTAATTTTTGAAAAATTCTTTAAAAATATTTTGTTTTTGTTTTTCTTATTTTGTGGTATTTATCCTCAAATAATGAATAAATTATAATGCAAATAATGGTGAATATTTTTAAGAAATTCAAATACATTTAAATATTATTGACGATATTTGAATAAATGAGTAATTTTTTCGAAATATAATGGGCACATTCAATAATACAAGATAAATTTATTTTAATTTTTTATTTGACTATTCATACAAAGTTGCATGGTGTGTAAATGATTATGTTAAAAATGATTTCCGACATTAAAATGAATAAAAATTAATATCCTGAATTTTTTAATTTTATGTTAGATTTTATTGATTAAATTTGCCTTTCCTATTCATAACAGGTTATAAAATTTACAGCAAGTTATTTTAAAAAAATACAATATTCTTATTGAATTTCAGATTAAATTTTTATTTCACCTTCAATTTAAATAATTAATTCTAGTCAAAATTTTTTTGTACTCTCTTAATCGTATTCAATAATTTTCTCTTTATAAATGACATTTAATTATCTCTTCCATATTCTTGTATTAAGAGAGTTTTGTAAAAATTAATCAAATACATTGAATTTTATTAAATTAAAGATATTTTATTGTATTAGATTTATTTTTATAATAAATTTAATATTTTGGAAACCATTTTAAATGTCAATTGTATGTTTGATTATTAATTCTTATTTATATTTGTTTTCATCAAAAAATGTGACACATATTAAGTGTCAAATGTAACAAACTGTTAAACCATTGCTTTAACTAATATTATGACAATACTAATAATTGTCAACTGTAACAGACCACAATATATATGTATATTCTTATAAATATATTCACACTTGTCAACCAATTGTCAAATATTAATTTTAATACCAATAATTGTACATGTAATAAAATTGCGAACATTCTTAACATAAAAATCAAAAAATTTTTTTGTTTTTTTTTTCCACTCACATTAAAATTAATGCATTTATTTCTAATATTTTCATCATATATATACTATATAATCGCAAATATATATATACTTATATATTAATACAAAAATTCTTTTTTAATAAAATTTTCCTATGTATATATGTAAAATACATATATATATATACATAATAATTATTAAAGAATTTTAGGTATCGGCGTGCCGGTAAATAATTTTTTTAAAATTATTATACAAAAATTGTAGGTATTTGTTTTGAAAGTTTGAAAGCGAAAGAAAAGCATAAAATATAATGATTAAAATATATATACTTATATACATAACACATACACACAAATATATGTGCACATATACAAAATATAACAGCTTCTATTCAAATATTATAAAACGTTTTCAATTTCAAAACTAGTTATTTAGTTGATCATAATATTTTTATTATTTTGTTATTTTTTATTTTCTTATACTTCTAAAAGTATTTATTATTAATTTTAAAAATGTCAATTCTAAACAGAAATAAAATTATAATTTATTATTCTAGCCATAAGAATTTTTTTTTTTTCTAAAAAATATACTATAGTGAATATCAATGTTATAACACAAATGTATATATATATATTATATATCAAGACAAGTGAATAATTCAAAATTTAAATGAAATAATAACAAATAAAATATGATTAAGTAATAAAATAAATAAACCAAACATTCAATAATAAATATAAATATTTGTATCAACACTCTTTAAGAGACATACAGGAGAGAGAATGTATACATGGTGTTCGAATACAGTGACAAATAATTTCAAAGATGATTCTTTAATCAATTTTCAGCAAAATATTTGTATGGGTGAATAAAATGTATGAAATATGGATTTTTCGCATGTTTTTCAAACACATTTAACACGTTTTACTACCGAAACTATGATAGATAAAGGAATATGTTATGTGGTTTAACTTTTAGATTTTATTGTAGCGCATCGAAAGAACAAAAAAATAATAACACAAATTTTCGAGAAATTTCGAGTTTAAAAAAAAAAATTCAAAAAAAAAATCCAAAAATTCGGATTTTGTCGAGCTTTATCTGAAAAACTATGACTCAAATCGATTTAATTGTAAAACCAAAAATAAGGAGCAATCAAACGTCTGTGAAACCAGACTCCGACATTTACTCTATGCCGCATGATTATGAGGTTATAAGCATTTATTCATATGGAAGAAAAATCTCGTATCTTTTTTTTTTCGACAGACTGTAGCTGAAAAACGAGTATATCTGCCCACCCCCTTTCATTCTTGCTGGAAATCAATCAAAAACTCATCCCTGAAATTATTTACCACCTTATTCGGAACACCCTATATAGTAAAGTATATACATTTAATATATCTTTGCACATATACAAGAATACTATGTACAGTATGTGAATTTTTTTTTTCACATAAACAAAGATAATAAATAAATACTAAGAAAAATCTTGAAGAAAAACAGAAAAAAATTCGAGCTAAATAATTAAACCAAACATAATAATTATTAAAGCAATTTTTTTTTATGTATGTACACTTGATCCTTATTATATTTTGTAAAAAAAAAAAAAAAAGAAAAATGAATTTTCTTTCAATAAATCTTGTATGTTTATGATGTTACATAAATTTTAAAATATATATGTACATTATATACATTTCACATAATAATTTTAATTTTGAGCTACTCAATATAGAAATTGAAAAGAATTTTTTAAAATTTTTTCGAAAAGAAAAACACAAATTTTTTCTTTAATGTTAACTTTACTTTTTCTTTGTTATTATATATAATTTATGTATTCCAGAAATTTATTCATAAAAATCATATTCCTTGTAAATCTTTAAAATAATAATAATAATGTTTTTGTTATATGAAAATTTTTAACATAACATTTTATAACTATTTTACATTTTACTATTAAAATACACTTGCTTACGTATAGTATGTGTGTATGTATATGAATAATATTTTGTGTGTAATGTAAATATTTTGTTTTATGACCTCTGTGAAATCTATAATTTTATTTTTTAATTTATTAACACTAGAATTATTACAATATTATATATGTATATGTGGTTAACAAACTACTTATGAAAATTATACAAAATATATTTTTAACAATAAAATATTGTTAAACTATTCATATAGATTTTTAACATGTTATTATTATACAAATATGCATTACACACATATACACATGTATGTTTTAAAATATTGATGATATAATAGAATTCTTTGGAAATATTTTATTTTTTTTTTTCTTAATTTTAAAAAGTGTAAAATTCGAAGGGAAATATATATAAAAAAAAAGAAGCAATGCTTCTATAATAATTTGAAAATACATAAAAAAAATTATGTGTTCAGTATAGGCTAAGATTAAAAATAAATTTGTAATACAGTTTCTTCGCTACAATATGGACGCTTAAAAAATTATAATTTAAAATTTTCAAATAATAATTATTTTGAATATTTTTATTATTTGTTTGGTTCTAGAAAATTAAGTTTTTCTAACTAAAATCACAAATTTGTAAATAAAAATTTTCTATTTTTCCAATGAAAATTAATATTATTATTATTAAATTAAATATAAATGAATTGAAAAGGGAAAAAAAAACAAATTGTTTCCTTTTCGAAAATTAGCATAACCAATTATGATTTTAATGACATTTTGGACATAAGGGATGGCGTTAAGTTCCTCTGCTGCTTTTAATTATCAAATGGCAGCTGAATTTTGTATTTGTGTTTTAGACTCGCTATATTTTAAATGCTCTAATTCAAAATTGAATGATTTCAAATATGATTCATTTTTAAAAAAAATTTTATAATTTGAACAAATCTTAATCATATGTACTCGTAAATAATTAAAAAATTTAACCAAAAATTAAAAAATGCAAGTGAAAAGTTCCCTAAAAACCATTAATATGACACGATTCATGTATAAAATCATTTTTTGTTACAAACATTTATTTTGTATAAAACGATAACATAACGTAATAAAAACTATAGCACATAAAGGACGCATAAGTAAAACAAAAAATATCAACGCCAAGTACTAAAATATTTTAAATTGCTACTTTGTATCACAAAAAAAAAAAATAAGCAACTTTGTAATTGTAGTATCGAATTTTTTTTTTCCATAAAAAACTTTACCGATTTTAAACTTATTGTCACATTTAATTAATTAATATTTAATATAAGAAATAAAGTGAACAAAAAAATTTTATATATAATAGTAAATTTTTCCCAACAAGAATTTTTTGAGCCCGCATAATATCGAAAATCGTAAAATAGTGTCCGATATATAATGATTTCTTTAAAATTATATTGAAAATTAACTAATTTTAAAATTTCATAATTAAGATAAAATTTATATTGAGATTTGAGATAATTATCGTTTATAGGCAACACATGAGGGTGCTACTTTCATACAAGTTTAATAATTATGAATTGTCAAATTATGATCTTTATCTGTCAAATAATTGTCTTAATAAAATGAATTTTTGTTTTATAAGTATAGAAAATTAAAATTGTTCTCATTTAAGTTTTGTTTATTTTCTCGTCCTCTCTTTTTCTCTCTCTCTCTCTCTGAAAACATTGCTTAGGACGTTTTTATATTGCTACCAAAATAATTCCATTTTTTAAAAATATATAATCTTGTACGAGTACAAAGAAAATGTTAAATTCATTAAAAAATTTTTCTCAGCCTATTTCCTTCGAAATGCGATAAGCAATTTATTAGAGAATTAAATATGGCTATTTATTATAGTGTGAATTAAAAGAGACGGAACAATGAATTAAGTTCAACTCAGTTCTACTATTCAGTAATATCTAGGTGTGTTAAATGATAAGATTATTGAAAAGAAAAAAAAAAAAACAATAATTACATTGCAAAACTCTAATTGTACATCCCTAGTATATCCCTTTATGTAACTAACTTGTGACAACTATTGATATTTTCATATTGAGGAGAGATATTCTGAGCTATTATCATATTTAGCAGTATTTATAATATTTTATTTCTTATATACATAAGAATATATTCAAGTGTTGCATACTTTTAGGCTATAAAATAAATTAATGTAATTATAAAAATAAATAGAAAATAAGCAAATTTATTTTATTTAAAGAAACCTGTTTTTCGAAAATGATATTAATAAAATAAGAATTTAAAGCCAATCCCTTTTATTTGAATCTATGATTATGAAATTAAAAATTGTTAACTGATTTAAGTACAACTATTCAGTGGGTACGATTTAGAATAAAAGCAAAAATTCTTTCGATTCTCTTATTATTAAAAATAAAAAAAAATTGAAAATATTCAAGAAATTTTTTAAGCACCATCATACGCACATAGAAGATAATTTTTCTTTTGTTTTTTATTTTTTGGATTTAGTTAAAAATTTATTATAATAATTCTACTGTTTTTACTTACTTATTTTTTATAATGTTGTTTTAATACCAATTTTACACGACAACCAACTGCTTGAATTTTTTTTTGTATGCTTTGAAAGTCCATTGCCATTAAAACTCTAAAAATTATAACTAAAAAAAAGAAAAAAATAAGAAAAACAAAAATGAGGAAAAAAAAGGTGAGATTTTCAGTATTGTTTTCATAATCTTTAAATATCAACTCAATTAAGCGTTTTATTTCTATATAAGCGATTTCCTGACAAATAAAACAGATCCCTTCTTTGTTTTTTGTTTTTTTTTTTTTCAAAATTTTTATTCTTGAACACATAAGAGTACAAAACAAAACAGAAAAAAAAAAACAAGAAGTGTCATTATATTAATTTTTTACCAGAAAATAAAAAAAAAAAAAATAAAAATTTAAAAATAAAAACAACAACAAACAAAAATTTTCTGATTCCCATACTTCTTAAGCAATTTTTCAATTGAAAAAATTCATACTTTTAACCGCATTCTTTTTATGCGTTCTTTTTTATTTTCTGTTATTTTTTTTTTTTTTTTCTTTTATATATTTCTAGATTTATTCCATTCTTTAATATTGTTATACTATATGTTCTGTTGTATGTTTTTTTTTTATTGTTGTTGTTATTACTTTTAAAGTTATTTTTAAACTTTTATATGAAGTGTGAATTGTTTAAACATTTATAATACCTTATACTTTAAATTGTTAACTATACATACATACATACATGTTTATAAAATAAAAAATATACACATGAAGAAAAAAAACGTAATATAACAAAATACACAAATCTAAATGCCATTAAAAATATCTACTCACAGCTATTAAAATCACAGGTAAATTCACCATTTAAAGGCCACAAAATGAAAATAACATTAAAAAAAAACGAAGTGAAAAAAAAGAAGAACAATAATAAAATCAGGTAAAATTGTTCTCCTTCCGTTCGGCCATAATCATTCAATTCATTATGAAACTTTAAAAAAAAAACATTTTTTTTTTTTTTTGCAAAAAGTGATCAAAAATTTTTATAAGTAATTTCGGAAACGTTTATAATTCATAATATTAAAATCATGATTTTAAAATTTCGTTAAGGATTATCAATTGGTAGTAGGACTAGTCTTTACATAGGTAATGTGACAACTTTATGATTTGTTATATTGAAATACCAAAGTCCCGTTGTGAGAGTCAAATCAAAATCTCTTTCCGCTTCTATTCTAATCGATTTCGTAAAACGGGAGATGAATTCAATCGATTGTGGTCAAATATTTTGCTGAAAAACAATAAATGTTATTTTAGAAGTTGCTAAAAAACTTATTTGTATAAATTACTCAATAATCCATTCAAAAATCGCTCAAGAATGCTACTCAAAATTTTCGGTAGATTAAAAAAATAAATAGGAAATTAAACTCAAAGAAATTACTCGAAAAATTTTACTCAAAATTATTTAGTAAGAGTAAGCAATTAATTATTATTTTGAAAGTAAAAGTTTCTACTCATAACGATCATCATAGACCTATTTCATTTTCGATCAAAATTTTTTAACACTTTCAAAAAGGAGTCCCAAAAATTATTATTTTATTAAAGTCAGCTTTCACTCGCAAATTAATCACTCGGAAAAAGAATCACTCACATAAATAAATAAAAAAAATACTCAAAAATAAGTTTTTTTTTTTTTGTTGTGTAGAACTTCCCTGAAGTCAGGTTTGGGGAATGTTATTAAAAATTTGTTACTTTAAAGATAATGATAGCGTAATATTATGTCATATATAAGAAAAAAAAAATATATGTACAATATACTGGAATATTGAGAATAATTAAAAAATTTTTATTTAATAATTTTAGAGTGCATTTAATATTGTGTAAAACTCTCATTAATATTGTATCCTATAATTGACAAGATCACTTTATTTTTTAAGATCATAGTTATTTCTTTTATAAAATAAACAAAGAATAAACTTATCTACATACACATATGTATATAGTACATATACATACCTATGTACATACGATAATGTTAAGGTCCTCTTTTGCGTTTTAACATCAGGTTCTTTAAATTATCATCAGAAAAGGATTCAAGGAGAAAAAATATGACAGAAATCAAAGCTATATAGGAAAGCAAAAATATAAAAAAAAAAAAGAACAAAGAAAAAAAAAAATTTTTTTTTTTTGTTTTTATACTTAAATGTCTGCGTAGACAATATTCGGTTCCAATAAAGATTAAAAATCAAAATAAAAAAATAAAAATATAAGAAAAACAAAATATGAAACCAGTGAGTAATTTGATAGCAATATTTCTTGAAAATAGTTTTTATTTTATTTTTTTTCTCTCTCATTTTTTTCCCATTTTTCTTGTCTTCTATACTTTTTTTCTCTTACATACTTATATATATATATATTATTTGGATTCTCTGTTACATACAATATTTTATATACATGTCTGTTTCTATATGTGTACTCTGTTAGCAGTAAAAGAATTGCAATATTAAGAACAATAACAAGAAAAAATAAAAAATCTATAAATTTTTTTTTTTCATATATGCGACGAATACTCTTGTATATGCACAACATATAGGGTACATATATATTTACATATGAGCATATTCATATTATAATATGTATAAGAAAATAGAGAGTCTTAAGTATTCTAAAATGGATCGGTTTTTACACCAAAAATGAAAGGATTTCAGTCTTTTTTTTCCTTTTCGTTTACTTTTCGTTTTTTTTTATTTTGCTTACTTACTAACTTCACTTTACTTACTTAATTCTAAATATGTATACATATATATATATAGAGCTTTATTCGAATATTTATGTATGCACAATAGAATGTGCATTGGATTTTTGCATTCTTATATTTTGGCCACTTCATCTCATGTTTGTCGTTTCTTTTCTATATACAAGAAGAGAAAAGGAAAAAAAAAATTATTTCATTTTTAGCACTTCTCCAAAAAAATTTTGAAAAAAAGGTGCTTATTAGTTTCACTCTGTCCATCCATTCGTCCGTCCGTCTGTCAGTGTGTCTGTCAAAATTTTTCTACTCCCCCCCCCCCCCCTCTCTTTAGAAGTTATAACCTCCCAAAACCCTAAAAATGCCATTTTTTAAATATTTACTGTACTAGAACCATAAGCAATTTTCAAATATTGTAAACGCAGAAAAGCAGTGAGTTGCTTTTTCTAACGCATACTACAATTGAAATTAAAAAAAACAAAATGGCCAATAAAATTTACCGGTATCTAAAAAACGTTTTTTTTTTTCAAATTTTTGATTTCGTTTTTCTTCTAAACTCCAGATTGTAAAAGCTTGAAATTTTAACATCTTTCAGACATTAATAAATAGTTCATTTCGTTAGAAGAAAATTTTTTTCCATCATATTATCAAATATGATGGAGGTGTCAAATATAATTTATATATTTGACACCTTACGAGTATATTAGCAAAACCGCAAGCTTTTTTAAATTTTTGTAAACGCAAAAAGGTAACGGTAAATTCTATGACATTAAAAAATATAATTATTTTTCTTAATTAACACAATTAACCCTTAAAATCGATCATTATGTTAACCCTTTCTTTAAATTAATTTTTGCTTTATTTCAAAAACTGCATAAACCGTTCATCCTAAAAATATGCAATCCTAGAAATAGTTTCGTATATGAATGAAAATTATTTTAATATTGTGGTAGGTATACATCGATTATTTTTCAAAGCAGTATTTTCACTTGTTACAATACAAAGTGCTACAATACAAACCATTGGTTTGACCCAACTTTATTTTTTTCATTCTTACTCATTTTTCCTTTTGCAATTTTTTTTTTTTATGTTATTTTTGAGAACGTTTTTTATTATTATATTTATCTTGTTCTTATGGGTTTGTTGTTTGTTGATTGTTTAAAAAAACAATTTTTTTTTTGTTTGTGCTGCTGTTGTCTTTTTAGTTATAAGCTAGAAGATATTATAGCTCTTAGTAAAATTATCTCGAAACAGCAAAAACCTAGTTGTAGTTTTTATATACATATTTTAATATAAATAAAAATATATTAAAAAATTTAAGGATACCGAACGGCGAAAATATTAAAGAAAATAAAAATGTAAAAAAAAAAAATTGAAGACCAACATTGCAGAAAAAAAAAATTATAACAACAAAAACGACACTAGCAACAACAATGATGTAGAACGGAACGCATTTAACAATTTTTTTTTTTTTTTTCGTTTTTATTTCTTTCTTACATTTTGGGGTTGTTGTTGCGTTGCGCGTTGCACGATGATTTTGGATTCAAAAAAAAATTTTTTTTTTTTTCGTTTTTAATTTTTTTTTGTTGTTTATATTTAATTTTAAATACAATATATGAAATTTGATCTGAGTGAGCTCCATAAAGTGCTAAAAGCGATACTAACAATTTTTTTAAATATATATGAGAGGAGAACTGGAAAAGACCGTGTGAAGCTGAAGTGTGGTATACACTTTGTTTTTTCATTTTTTTTATTCCTTATTTTTCTTATGATTATTGTTGTTGTTGTTGTTCCTGACCCTTTTTCTTTCTGGTTTATTGTATTTATTATTTTTTGGTTTTTTCTTGCCATTTTGCATTTTAATATATCACAAGTCCTTTAATATGGAAAAAGAAAAAAAAAAACTAATATGAATAACAACAAGGCTACAAGATTTTAAACTAGCGTTTTTTTTTTTTTCAACTTTTTTTTTTTTTGAAAAATAATAAATGTGTCCATAAAATATATGAGTGTGAAATAAATGAATTGATATGTATAAATGTATATAAATAAAAGATTTATTTAAGTATATATACATACATACATACATTGGGTATGTAATAAGAAAAGGAACTTATTTTGTCTTCTTTCATATTTTTATTCTAATAAAATATTTAAAAAATGAAAAAGAAAACGGAGAAATAATTTCGAAAAATTTAAAAATTTTTAATTTTTTCTTTCTTTTTTTAATAAATAATAATAAAAAAAAGATTATACAATTTATTTGTGTATACAAAAAAAAAAAAATTAAAATGGAATTTTTATTGTATTTTTCGTTATTATTTTTTACTTTTGGTTTGTTTGATTATTTCGATGATTAAGGTTTCAAAAACAAAATAAAAACAAAACAAAAAAAAAAACAATAAATATGAATAAAAAATTTTAAAGCAATACGACAACAATTGCTCCAAAAAAAAAAAGGCGGCAACAGAAGCAACACAAAAAAATCGAAATAAGAAAAAAAATTTCTATTCTGTCAAAAATTAAAAAACAATCTGTCATTTTATTTAACGTGCGATTAAAAAAATAAAATCATTTCTTTGACAGCCATATAATATTCAAATATTACACAAAAAGAACATGTATATATGTATATATGTGCACGTGTGAATATTGTAATGAGAGAAAATATTGTGAGAATATATTATGCCGCCGCTCAAATTTATTGCGGATTAATACAAAAATATTAGAACAAAATATATTGAAACTGTTATATGAAATTATTTTAAATTAAAAAATTAAATGACATCATTAAAATTAGAATAAATACAATAAAAATTTTTGAATTTTATTCTTAAAATAAATAAATGAAAACTACAAAATATAAAAGTATTTGTTATTATTTCAAATTATTAATTATAGTACAAATAATATTGAAATTTCAAAAAGAATTCAATTGTCATCTATATTATAGTATATAAGAGATTTTATTAAATATTTTATTGAATAACAAGAAATAAATTTAATTTACACTCAATGACAATAACAATGTTAAACTTTAACTCGATTACTATGAATTCTAACTCCAATCAAAGTTATGAGTTCAAAATTTCGGTAACAATAAATTACAAAAAATAAGTCACAATTCACTTGCTGAATTTTAAATATTTACATATCTTATTAATACACAGCATTACAGTAATTTTGTTCTTGATAAATTGAACAAATAACTCAATTAATTATATTTCACATTTTATTATTTACTCAATTTTGAGCAATTCTTACAGTCATTATAGAGTAAGTTTTAAAATTATTTTTAAATGAGTTAATTTTCTTTCATTTCCGAATAGGCTATGCATATTATTCTCATATTCAAAAATTTTAAATTAATTTAAAACAAAAAAAATTTTTTATAAAAATTTCCAATTATTGCCGTATAATATATGTCAAAAATTAACATTTTCCGTAAATTATTTGCATATTTTTGGGCGCATGAATAAAAAAGAACAATAAATTTTAAATCGAAATTCTTGTCGTCGGAATAGCAAAAACACTATCTCAGTACGCAATTTAGCTTATAACTGATAATTTCTTAATTGTGTTTACCGAAACAGTATTTCTTTAATTCCAGTGTCAATTTTTGTTTTGTAATAAAATAAAAATAGTTATTAAAATTTGTCCTCATTTTAAAACATATCTATGATTCAATTTGATGAATTATTTAAAATAAATTTAGTCTTTTATTATTCAAAATTTTTTATTCATTGTAATTATTTGTAAATACGAAAAAAAATTGAAAAATTTGCGAAATTTAAAAGCCTTACTTTGTTCTATTTAATATTCATTCCTTTAATCTTTCAACATTAATCTCAAATTTTTTTTTTGTTTTATTATTTTGAAAATCCGCGAATTTAACATAAATCTCAATTCTGTATAGTACATTGTAAGATATATGTATATGTATAATATTATAAGTATGTACTTTACATATAATATGTATATTCGCACTTTCTGAAATTTACTTTGATTTACCGATCAACAGTGATTTATAATTTCTATTATTTTCTCTCTCTCTTTTTTTTTAAATTCTTAAGAATTTTATTTTAAATTTTCAATGCCATACCGAGGTTAAAATTATTTGCTTTTCAAATTTAATATTCAATGAACGTATTATTTTAGGTAAAATATTATTCGCAAAATATAGAAAAAATTATTTAAAATTTTCTAAAAATATTCATTTAACCAAAGACTATTCAATTTTTAATAGAATAGAACGGTATACTATTATAGAATATAAAAAAATTTTTATTGTTTTCGAAAGTGTTGCTGCACTGTTGGTCATCGATTTATTGTTCTTTAAAAAATTTTTAATTTTTCTCCATTTTTCAATTAATTTCGCCTCTAAAATCTCAAAAACAAAAAACAGATTCTATTTCAAAAAAAAAAAATAATAAACAAATTCGGGTTCTGTTTTAGAATGTGGGTAGATTTTTAGAATAATTTATTATCAAATCATACTTACATTGGAAATTATTATTTCACATATGAATTATTTTTACTTGCAAATGCTTCCTTATTTTTTGCTTATTTTTCCAATTTTTTAACATAAAATATTCATGTCAAAATAATTTTATGAATTTATTATAAACATTTATATTCATACATACATACACATATATGAGTATTTTTTTTTTCCAATATATTCAATATAACATTATTATTTACACCTCATCTTATTAGCATTAAATATTAATAAAAATTTCCATTTAATAAATTTTTATAATACGAGCATAATGTATACATATTCGTATGTATGTATGAATTTCCACTAAAACGCCTTCTAAAACAAAATTTATTTGTGCACATTACAGGAAATATCCTTACGCGGTAACGGAAAATTTTAACAACAACATATTTTTATTTTTTTTTCCTTTTGTTTTATTTTTCAGAAAAAAAAATAGAAAACAACTTTATTAGATTTTTCAATTTAATAAAAATAACAAAAATCAGTATAAAAAATAAAAAATTCTAGTCTCACATGCTATTTTTTATTTCAATAGTTATGAAAAACAAAAATAAGAAGGAGAAAAAAAAACAAGTTATGATTAAAAATTAATGATTTATAATAATCACATTTCTCTTATCGAAATTATGACATTTCTCTTTTTCTATATATTAATTAATCATTTCTTTTTATTATGACATTTCAGATAGAAAAATTACTATTGATTACTTAATAAAATGGAAGAACACAGTTGCTTAAGTATTTTAAAGGCAAAAAATTAAAACTAGTTTTAAAAGTTATTGATCTTTTTCCTAAAATTAATAACTCTGACATTTAAACTGTAATTATTATTGAACTTTAAAGTATTCACAAACTAATTTTATCTAATAAAGCAGCATTATGTATTTAATCACTGAAAATATTTATTAATTCACATTAATCAATTTAGAATACAAAATATTCTTTAATTTCTATAATCTTACATCATATTTTCTATTATTCAATATTATTACATAATTCAGCAATTAATATTTATAAGCTGAATTATAAGCTTTACTAATATTTATTAGCTGAAAAGTGTTTTACTGCAATTCAAATTAATTCACTTATTTTCAATTTATTGCCATGCAAAAATCAGTTTGAAAAATATTTGAATAATGTTAAAAGGTGTTTTATGCGATTTCATCACATTTTTATCAAATTGATATTATTATTATTTTTATAAAATAAATTGAAAAACATTGTTGTTATTTGTAGACTTTCGAAATCAATAATTCAATTTTACACTAATGCACATGATATTGCTTATATCATATTCTATTGTAACATTGAATTTTTCGTTTTCACTCTGTATATTAAGAAATCTATTAGAATAAAGGCCTATCAATCTAAAATAAAAAAAAACTGAAAAATATTAAATAACAAAAATAAAAATTCAAATTTTTAATCTAAAAATTTTGAATTTAAATCAAAATAATATTCTTTGTTGATGGATAGACGAAAAATTATAATAAACATTTTTCCTTTTTCGTTTTTCTTCTTCTATTTTCTAAATTTTATTTAAAATTTCAAAATTTTTAAAAGTTCGTATGTTACAAATCACAACATAATTTTATTTTTTATTCTTGCCTCTTAAATTAGTGTAGGCTTTCTATGTATGATGCCCATATATATATATATATATATTTAGATATTCTATGTCTCATAACTTCTCTATGCCATATAGACAATTATATTGAATAAGACAAACAACATCTCTATTTTTTTCTTATTTGTTGCTGTAGATATTTGAATTTAACAAAAGATTGAATTCAACAGGAACAAAAAAAAAAAAACAAAAATTTAAACCTCAATATTTAAGAAAAAAATCTTAGAATTATTTTTCAAAATAAAAAAATATATGAAAAAATAAAACAACAAGAAATACACACTAGACAATGAATTTAACCATTTTATATTGGTGATTTGTAACGCGTTCATTTACATAAACATAATATATATGGATGTTAAATTTATTCAGAAAAAAGAACAAGCAAAATTGAAATATAAAATATATATATATATATATACATATATATATAGATATTTATATGAACATATGTGTGTATATAGACAAGTGTATCTATAAATATACTTCAATATACAGTGAATTCTTAAAAAAATGTAGCCAGGCACAGAGAACAGTCAGTCAAAAACAGTAAGAACGAATAAAATGAAAAAAAAAATATTTAAAGTTTGCCACTTGAGTCTTTTGTTTTTTTCTTCCATTTTTTATTTCTCATTTTTTTTTCATTTCGAAATATTTTTCTTACTCAAGTTATTTTCGAGTTGGTACATTTCTATCTCCACCAACGCGTTCTAATACTAAGAGAATTTCATTTCTTTTTTTTCTCTATTTTTTATTTAATAGAAAAATAATCAAAACAATAAAATCAAAATAAAACCAAGAAAAAAAATAGATTTATACACAAGTTACCAATGTCTTATCTCCCGCTCTCGAATATCACACACTTATGTTACATTTACAAAACTAAAATAAAAAAAAAAATATTTGAAAAGAAACAAAATATTTATAGTCTATGTGTATTGACTGAACCACTTATATATGTAATATGATGGTGGACAAGCATTTTTAAATCAGAAAATAAGAAAAAAAAAATAAGAAAAATATAAAATGTGAACTTAAAAGTCAGTTAAGCAGTTCTTATACATTTTTCTTTTTATTTTTTTTTTTTTCATTTTGTTTTCTTTATCATTACAGATTTGATGAAAATAAATAAACAGAAAAATGAAAAAGTGTATACTCACTGTTCATAAAATATCCTAAAAATGGACAATCCAAAAATTTTTCTATTTACTAAAAAATGTATCGAATTTTGCATACAATTAAATTAATATAGTTAAAAAACCATCCAAATTAAATATGGATTTAATAATAGAACCTTTTTTTAATTCAGCTTAAGAATAAGTTTCTGAATTCAACTATAACATAAACGTATGAATTTAATTTTATAATTATATCTAATTCAGTTACAATATTGTTTGTAAAGTGCTATAATATAGAGTTCAAATGTATGTCAGGTGAAATATAAATTGCTGAATTCAATGTAAACATAATATTAATAGTTATTACAGACATTGTTATATATTATTTGAAGTACTACGCCATTCAGCTAATAATTTCTAATTGCTGAATTAAATAACAGTGCAACATTATTGTAATTCAAAATTTTAAAGTATGAAACAAAGTCATATATTGTTCACTATTCTTTTTTTTAATAAATATATTTTTCTTAATATTTGCACCTATAAAATTCATAACATACTGTACTACTAAATAATTCAGATTATAAAAACTAATTGCTGAATTATACAGCAGAGCAAATTACAAATTCAATTATGATTTTTTAATAAATATTAATTAGTAAATATTTTCACACATTTAAGATAAAATTTCGTAAGAAAAAATATCAATGTAGCAATCAATATATTACCGCAACCAATATAAATATGCAATCACATCTTACACGCTAACCATATACATTATAAATACCCGATATGAAAAAAAAAGAAATGTTTTACAATAATATTTAAAGAATGTTGAATGATATATTTTTAAAAATGCGCAAGTTTTCCTTTATACCATTTCATTTCTATTCTTTTACATAACAGCAATATTACAACTTAATTTCCAATTTCAAAGACAATTATAATCCCATGGGATTGTTTCTAAAATGACTAAACATAATGTTGTATATATATATATATATATGTACGCAAGCCTATCTCTGTTAATGTAAATGTTTGAAATGACCAAATAGAAAAAAACAACATCATAAGATATACAAAAGAATCAAAAGTAAAGTAAAAAAAAAGCAAAAAAAAAAAAACAAAGCATGTAAAAAAATCAAGTCAGATTGAACTTTAAAACTCTGGCACATACGTATCGCATTAACTTACATACATTCTGAAGTACGTCTATATATAACTATCACTAGATCTAATAATTTATTTTATACTGTAATGTTTTACATATATGGAGATTATAATTCATACATGTACATAAAAACGTACATATATTTAAGAATATTATACTCGTATATTGAATTTTATGAGAATTACGTCTCTTTATTCCAAAAAAAAAAAACTGAAAAATGTACATACATACCCGAGATATTATATATATACGTTCAGATTTATATTTTCAAAAAAATATGAAATGCAAAAGAATAAAAGACTCATAGTGGTATATTTATTACCACCAGTACCCCAGCTTCAGACTCTTTTTGGAAAAATCTAAAATAAAAATAAATTTTTGTTTTTTTTTTTTTCGAAACGCGTACCTATAATTTACACACCAGCTCTAGGTATCTCATTTTTTTTTTATTTTTTTTTTTTTTTTTTTTTGAAGACTAGAGCATGATGTATTGACCGGTTTGATACTTTTCTATATTTCTTGTTTTTCTTTTTGTTTTTTTTTTGAAAAAAAATATAAAATTACACACATACAGCCATACATACAAATATAAATAATTCTTTTTTCATTATTTTTATTTTCTCCATTCCTACTTAGACTTTTACAACAAGTGAGACCCATACATAATTATCATAAAATGAAAGCGTTGAAAGAAAAACAAAACATAAAATAGAAATGATAAAACTGCAAGTTAGCAATTATTTAAGCTATTTGTAATAAGTAAATTAATGAAATTAATAAAAATTATAATTAAAATTGCATACATTTAGGCTGAATCTTTTAATATGGACTATTCAATTTATATGAAATTTACTTCAATAACTATTATGAATTTTCTGTCAAATAATCTGAAGTAGATTGTATTCATATACCTATCATAGTTTTTTGAATTTTTATTAGTTTTGACAGTTCGACTGGATATTAATTATGATTTTGTATAAACAAAGCAAATATTATTCCTATATTACAACAAGATTATAAATTGTAGATTACTAATGAAACCGATTGGGGCAGGAGTATTCTCTCGGCTTGTTTTTACATTTTTAACATATTACAATTAAATATGTTAAATATGTTCTTTGGTAAACTTTTCTATTTTATTCACATTTACTCCATTTCTCATCACATCAACTGCACATTTACGATGAATTCTTTAAAATAAGTACTGAGCAACTCATAATTTCTTATTTTAAATAAATGCCAATAAATCATCACTTTAATTACATACGCATAGTATTTAAAACAGTCTTGAACCAATTTAAATTTATTTAACAATAAATACTAATAGATGTCATTATTGTAAAATATATATTGACTCCAATCTTGTTATTAAAAGCCACAGTTTAATTTTTTGAATTAAATGTCAATTTAATGTAAATTTTAATTTTATTAATGAAGTTAATCGACTGATACAAACTTTATTAAAAAAATCACTGCTTTTAAATTACAATAATCGAAATTTAATAATTTGTAAAACCTTAGTTATCTATTCTAAATTCCGATTAGTCAAATTTTGTATAATATTAATTAAAATCAAAAAAAAAAAATTAATAATTCAATATTCTCATTGAATTCGTTGGCAGGCGGAACAGACAAAATTTACATATAAAACAATAAAATATTTACTTTAATTTTTATTTATTATTTTTTTTTCTTTTTCTCTTTTTATTAAAATGCACTTTTTAAAAACTATAAAGGTTTATGGTCACCAAAAGATACTCGTATTTAATTTTTATTTACTTACTGTTGTTGTTATTGTTGTTTGCATTTTTCTTTCTTTCTTTCTTTTCTTTCCCCTTATTTATCGTTTTATTGGGAGAGTTGATGCAAGTTGGTCAGTTTGAAAATTTTATATTATATGCGTTTATGTATGAAAAAGAAAAAAAAAATTGAGAATGAAAGAAAAAAAAAATTTTTTTTTTTGAGCACATAGGATTTTTTTCGAAAAATGAAAAAAAAAATTTTTTTTTTTGTTTTTGTTTGAGAGGATAGACAAAATGCGTGCGCTATTTATGTAAAAATAAATATAAATAGAAAAGAGAAACAAAATATCAAAATAAAAAAAAAAGAGAGTAAATATATTTTATATTATGCGGTGTATGACAAGAGTTATTTTTATTTTTTTTTTTGTCGTTTCTGAAAAGAAAAATAAATAAATAAATTTGGATCAACTCTTTTATGCATACAACAATATAGAAAAAGTGTGGCTTGCTTATGATCGCTTTGCTTGCGTTGTCTGCTTGCTTGCTTGCTATATGCTAACTTAAACTATATATATATATATATATGTATGTACATGTCTTATAATTTCTGTTTGTTTAGAAAATTTATTATAACGTTTATGTTTTAGTTTTTCTGTTTTCATTTTAGTTTCTTCACATTTTTTTCTTCTCTTAATTTTGTGAAGAAAAACTTCATCGCTTCCCACACAATTTGTTGTTTTTAACGATATAAATTTGATAAGAACTTACATAAATTCTTAAAAATAAAAAAATTATAATATAGAGAACAAAAAAAAAAAAATAAATTTTTTTTTTTTTTTTTATAAAGTACCACTTAATGTGTCCAAAAGTATATCTTATAACGTTTTTAATGTTACATATAAGTAAACATTATAATATTATGTATATTACATAGTTATTATAGCATATGACAAATGTTTTTTAAACTTTAAAACACATTTGTTAATTTGAAAGAAAAAGAAGAAGAAGAAGAAGAAGACGAAGAAAAAAAAATATAATGAAAGCAAATAAAACTTTCTTTATACAAGCATATAATTTTAATATTTGTGTATGTATGTAATTTGTATAAATGAATGTTCAATTTCTATATACATATGTATGTATAGTATGTATATATATATACATATATTTAATGACATTAGGTGTCAAACATTTTTGCATTGTTAATAGTAACATGGGCCTTAATAGCCATATGCGATTATTTATTATTATTGCCTACCGGGACTTTTATTTCTTCTTAAATTGATTAAAAATTGCCTTATATTTTCCTTTTTTTTTTACTTATTTAGTTGTTGTTTTTGTTCTATTTTTTTTTTTTTTAAATTTCTATGAAAATATTTGTTGCGGAAATTAAATTATTTTTTTTAGAAAAATAAAATTTATTTGTATACTATAGCAGTATATTTTTGATATGCACATTCTAGCATACATGTACGAATACCTACATATACATATATAGTAAATATAGCGTTTTGATTTAAAATAAATTTTTTTTTTTAAATAATATTTCAATAAAATTAGAAAAAAAAAATTAGTTTGCGGCATCACATAAATATTTTTAAAATAAAAATTATTATCCTTGGAATATTCATATAAAAAAATTTTGTTATGCGATATGTGACATGTATAACAGTATAACATTAATTTTTGATAAATTTTTATATTTAATGGAATTTCTTTGACTTTTACGTATAATTTGTATGTATAGTTGTATAATGTTTTTAGGATTATTGTTCATGAGTATGACTTTGTTTCCTCGTTCGTCAATCAATGGAGATGCCAAAGTTACAATATTAGTATATCGTTTTAAAATAAATTTAATAATACCGCTTTAAAATTCATCTGGAACAAAAATATCTGAAATTTCTGAACAAAATTTAAAAATCATATTATAATTACTCTGAAAATTAATGTTGAGACAATATGATTTGTGTCAATTCAATTCTATTTCAGAGTGATTGTCATCAAAGAATTCCTGAAGTTATTGGACTAAATGTAATAATTAAAGAAAAAATTAAATATCAGTAATATTTAACATTTTCCAAAAAAAAAAAAAATAATAAAATTGAATTCTTCAAAAAATCTTCTTGTCTCAAAATATGAGTCTTTATAGTTAAGTCAGAAATACACAAGATTTTTATAAAAATTTCCATTACAGTTAATTATAATTAACACAATGACTCGAAAAAGTTATCATCATACATTTCAAATTGCTGCTCCTATTCAGAATTTGTTTCAAAAGTTAATCTTTGTCAAAGGATTTTTTTTATTTTCCATAAATTTTTTACATTACATTCTTCACAAATATCCAAGATTCATATTTTAAACTATATTTTCTAATTTCCAATTACCTTATTATTTTTCTAATATATGTCGACACCACATTTCATTTTATTGAATTTGGCTTACAACATCTCTTTACATAAAATCATCTCGAAATGAATATGAAACAGAAAATTGATATACAAAAGCAAATATTTTATCATGAATCACGAATATTTGACTGCATAGTAAATTGTATGGTACTCAATTACATAACATTACAGAGTATATAATAAATTTCAGTCTATACAATATACAGCAAGTTAACAACGTGTTCTTTTGATTAATATATGTGGTAATTTTTTTTTTTTAAGTTATGATTTCATTTGTGCATTCTTTTTCCCATTTTAAATGGTGTAAAAATAATTTCTCTTTTTTATTTCAATTTCTCTTATTTTTCTATTACTAATTATACATACTGATTTAGTTATTCATAAAAAAAACTGTTCAAATTTTTTCATATATTATAAAGTAGCATTACATAAGAAAATATTTAAAATTTCCTAGTTGTTCCCTTAATTTAATTTACTTTTACTTTTCACATATAAGATAAAACCAAAAAAAAAAAAAAATTAACAAAATTTCCTTTAATCGTGTTTGTAATGCACTTTATTTGCATGTCATCAAACCTCTAAAAAATAAAATTTTTTTTATAATAAATAATTTTTTTATATAAGTATATAAATATTATAGGGTTTTTCTCCCTAATTAGGAGATTAAACAAGTTCGCTCCTTAAATCAAATTTATAGTGTTTGAAAGATATAACAAAAGAAAAATGTCATTTTTTTTTTACGATAGTCAAAATAACAAAACAACTGTCATCCATAAACCTCTAATCTAAAAAATGAGAAATGCTTTTAATAAAATTCAAATAGAATTATATAAGATTTATAAATTGCATGCTTCACCTGTAAACGTTCTCTATAACACAAATGTATGGATTATACCCCATCCAGTTACCAGTTGAATTTTAAGAAATCTTTATTGCGCTTCACTAAAACTTGTAATCTTATAGCACGTCTTGAAATTTTATAATTTATAAAGTATACGAAATAATCTTCTTAAATATTAAAGCGATTGCCAAATCAACTAATAAAAAATTAAATCTAACCTAAAATTATCACAAAATATCTACAATGAATCCAATTATTCCATAATTCTCTTGTTAACTCATGATTCAGAATTTTATTTTTGAATTTACTAAATTATAATTCAACCAATTGAATATTCACATTATTTAAAATATTGTTTTCTAAGAAATACAATCTTCTGATGTTCCGTCGAAAACATATCGATTTTGAAGATGCGTCATAAAAACCTCAACATTTTTTTTATATTCTACACAATATCAAGATTGTTTTTATTTTAATCCGACTCCTAAATTTGATTTTAAACATTCTTAAATATTAACAATCAAAAATATATTATCTAATTAATTTTTTTTTTGATTTTTCTAAAATCATTTCGTCCGAATTAGTCGATGAATTAGCATAAATTAAAAAAGTTTTCTTCTTTATTAATTCAAAATAAATTTCACACGCGCAGACACTTAAATGTCATTTAATCAATTAAATGTCATATAATGTGAGATTATTATAACATGAAAAGAAAAAAAAATCAAATTCTACCTACATATATTTGTCAAAAAAAAAAAATCGGGAATCAATTGAGACATTTTTAAATTTATTTCGAATTTCGAATGATTGACTTTTATATAGATAACCGACTAATTCTAAAATCTTCAGGGTGTTTGATATCAAATAATGTTTATTTTATATATATATATATATATATAAATATTTTGAGGAAAAGTAATCAAATATGTGATCATAAAATCTCACTTTCTGTCATTTCAGTAAATACTTGCACTTTTTTTTTTTTGGCAAAACAAAGAGGAAAAAAAAAACCAAACGAATAACACTTTTTTTTCCTTTTAAATCTTCAATGAAATTTGAAATTTCTACACAAAATTTAAACAATATCTGAAACAGAAAAAACAACAAGAAAAAAATGGAATAATCTTACGAAATTTTTTTTTTCTATTTCTTATGTCATAAGAGACAACAACACAAAAAAAAAATAAATGGCAGACGGTAATATAGTAAAACAGCGACAACATTAACCCAAGACAAACAAACAGAGCTATAATAAAAAAAAATAAATAAAATCGGCGAGCTAAAACAAAACAACAAAAAATAAATCCGTCTAAAATTCAAATGATAACTTTTTTCTCGGGATATTTTGTCATTTTACTCCGAAATCATGAGTTATTTTTAGTGATTCTTGATTGTTTAATTCAATTTTTTTTTTTTATAACTTCATTATGCTCTTCTATATTTTCTTTATAATAAAAAATGACAACAACAACAATAAATTGGCAAAAAAAAAATTATAATTCGAAATCATTTTTATTCCACCATCCTCCATTTAACACAATTGAAAAAAAAAATATGAAGGTATGAAAATAATTGTGAATGGGGAAAACAACAAAGCACAAGAGAAACACAAAACAAAAGCTCACAATCGAAATTTTTTTTTTCTCTTTATTTATTTTTTCTTCTTATATTTTTCTCTATACTTTAAAGAGATCAAATGATCGTTTTATTCCATTTATATTTTAACTATTATTTTGTTGTTGTTGTTGTTATTTTGTTGCTATTATTTTATTTTTATATATTTCTTAGGATTCGTGTTGGCATCTAATAATTGAAGCAAGGAGACAACAATTATTTTGAATTTCGTTATTTTTTTTCTGTTCTCTTTTTTCTTATTTCGAAATATTATTGAAAAAAAAACAAATGAGAACAGTAACTAAGTTGAAAGCTTATACTGAATGGAGTCGCTGTCTGCACTCAGAATAACAACAACAACAACAACAATAACAACAAAATTAACTTTAACAAGTTTTTCTCTTTTATTTTCTTTGAAAATTCACAATTTTTTTTTTATATGCTTTTTTCTTGTTTTTCTTTACTGAATTTTAACTTGCTTTAATTGTGAACCCCCGATTTTTTGCTTTTTGTTTACGTTTTTTTTTTTTTTCGTTTCGGTTAATCTACGGTATTGAAAACTGTCACATTTCCTCTATTGTGTAAAAATTTTAAATTTTCACTTTCATTTACAACCTTTTAGATTGAAAATAACAGAATGTTTTTTTTTTAATGTTTTTATTTTGTATTATTTACATGATAACTGTAATTTACAAAATTATCCTTTAAGCGTGAACATGATAAAAACAACAATGAAAACAAAAATATAAAAAAATATTGCATCATGTACAATAAAATAATTTTGTTAATATTTTGTGAATAATCAGATACATTCAGAGTATATGAAAATATAATGCGCATATTTTATGGGAGTTGGAATAGTTTTAACACATCAAAATAAGATTTAATGTGCATGTATGACAGTATATACTAAAACAATGTATAATGTAGATTCAGTCGAAATTGAAATTCAGTTGATTACATTAATACAAATGGGTGATTTAGTTTTAAATTTATAATTTATATGCATTTCTAGTTGACTGCTTTTACAAATGAAATTCCCAATGCGGGGGCTACTACTGCCAGAATCATCGTGGAATTTTATGGAAAAAATATTTACATTAAATAATGAACTTTCCTAGATATAGGAGCTGTTTTAACAAATACTAATTTAAAAACTCTTACAATGCTAAATTTAGGTAAACGAAACTAAAATTTTTTAACGTTAACCTTAAAAATTATTTGGATTTGATAAATGTATTTTAATTATTAAATAATATTAAAGATTTCCATATTTAAATTTTTTCGTAAAATCAAAAATGATCTTATGAAAAAATTTGACATTTTGATATTTTTCAATTATAATGAAACCCAAGTCTTAATATGAGAATATTAAAAAAAAATAAAGGTGTTGCCATTTAAAAGAATATTTTAATTTGAATAAGGCTTGGTATATATTTTATAATTTTAATGTTTGTACTTATGAGAATTAAATTCGTTAATTCATTAAAATCAATTAAAGAATCATTTAAATTTAAATATTAATAGAATCAATTGAATTGTAAATATATTGTTACTCAAAAATATATTATAATTCACTATATATATAGTGATTATTATAGAGATTATTCTATTATTTTTCATACTAAATTTTATTCTAAATCTTATCTAGATGCCTAAACTTTTCTATTTAAATTAAATTTAAAGAAATGGCAATTATTTAATGTTTAATATTTATTGAATACATACTTATTGATTTCAGTGTTGAAATATTTGTGATTGAGAAGTTATAATATCCTATATATCTAAAAATAAACATAAAATTAGTTTTTTAAGGCTATCAGTCTATTAATCAAGCCATGCTTTCATTAAACTTGGAATAGTAATGTGATTTGATTAATACTTTTGACTCCCTTTCAGAAATTTGGAAAAATTTTCCATACAGAACGATAATTTTTATTTATATGAGACAAATAATCCTCTGTAATAGTTCAAAAAAGTTCATCCTCTGTGATAATCAGTAATAAATCGGCATAATTTTGAATTGCTTCTATTCATTTATATTCAATTCCGGGAAAAAACTATACCCATGGGAGGATTTCTTTTTCCTAGAATTTGTAATTTAATTAATTTTAAATTTTATTTTTCAACAAAATGAACCAAATTCTTAAATTTACCCTTCTCTCATCGACTCTCATACTGTCTTATCGACTCTGATTAGTATTACTTACCCAGCCACATGACTCTAATATATATAAATCGAATTTCACTCATTTTGCACTCGATACTAGCTGAAACTCATATCTTTCTAAAATGGAAATTGTATTTGTCAAATTATTTAAAATTTCCTCTACAATCACTTATATAGCATCATAAAAAAAAAAATTAAAACAAAAACTCTCTTATCACTTAAAAATATTTTAATGGAAATTTTTATTAAAAAAAAATATTTGCAATTAATTTTCTTTGTTTTATAAATTTTTAAATTAGTTTTGAATTTTTTTTTTTTTCAATTTTCAAATTAATATTCAACAAAAATGCTCATTATAACTTTTATAGCGAGAGCAAGATGAAGTAAAAGTGTAAAGAATTTTTATATTAATTTTTTTTTTTTGTTCTTTGTCATTCAATCGAATTTTAAATTCTATTCAAAATTAAATTTATCACAAATATATATACATATATATATATATATTAATGCAAATCATACAAATAATTGAGTATATATGTATATATACCACATATATATATATCGTTTGTATATACAAATAAATTGGATCATTTCATTTATTTCTTAACCATCATTAATATTCATCTAAGCGCACATATATGAATATATATTATGTTATATTCTGTATAGATATATAGATATATATATATACCTACAATGATATTGTATTCATATATAATATATGTGTACAAATATATGTATATAGTTTGTATACATTTTTATATTTACGAGTATAATTCTTGGATTAACATTTTCTGAATTATGCCGCAATTTCAATGAAATTAAAGTGAAAAGTAATATTGGGAAAAAAAAAGTCGCCAATAAATAAAGGCAAAAAAAAAAGAAAAAAAGCTTTAAAGAATTTTTTTTTTTTGTATATATATATATGTATATTTATTCAAGAGTCACTCATTCACCTTGGAGATTAAAGTTGGTTTTATAACAGTGCATCAACCTCCTCTTTTATTTTTTTTTTTTCAAAAGCACACGAAAAATTTAAAAGAATAATGTATATAAAAACAAATGGTACAAACACATGTATATATATATAAATTTTTTTTTTGAATATGATAACGAGAATAAAATAAAAAATTATGGATAAAAATTAATCAGATAATCACCCCAAAATGGTTTAATCTCATTGAAGAAAGAAAAACAAGAAAACAAAAAAAAATTAACAAAATTTTATTCCATTTGGTATTTTTTTTTTTTTGTTTTTCTTTTCTGTTTTACTGTTGTTTATACTTCGTTTTTTTTATTAATTTGATTGCAAACTAAAATTAAATGTGACTAATCAAAAATGTGAAAAACTTTAAAGAAAAAAAAAAATAACAACGCGAAAAGGTATGATGTACGAGTATCTTTTCGTTTTTAATGAAAAAAAAAAAAAAAATGAATTTTTTTAAGATAATTTTTCGAACTTGATCCGATTTATTTCGGCTCAATTTGCGTTTCATATGATTTTTTTTTTTTCAAGCTGGCTTTTTTGGTCTCCTAAAATCAAAAAACAAAAATAAACAACTTTCGTGATGAAAAATTCAAATCAAATTCATCTGCATAATAATAATCCGAGGTTTCGTTTTAAAAAAATCACTTTTTTCTGCTTATTGCTCTTTTTTTTTTTTGTTTCATTAAAATAAAAGGGAGTTTTTTTTCTCTGTTTCTTTTACTTTTAATTTTGTTTTTCTTAATGGTTAAAATTTTCAAAAAAAAAAAATTATAATCTAAATTATATAGGTACTACATGTATATATATATATATGTATATATATATATATATAATATAAAAGTGTTGTATAAACAAGCCGAATGGAAGTAAATAATATTCGAACACGCTTAACAATACTTTAAAGTCAACAAACAAAGATATCTTTTTTTTTTTGTTTTTTTTTTTTTACTTATTATTGTTATTATTATAATTTTTAAGAAATAGTTAACTTATCACGGTAAATTTTTATAAAATTATTATAAGCCGAGTATGTAGCTATATATATATATGTATATATATATATATATGGAGAATAGTTAATGATTTTTTATAATAACGGTCAATTATAGGAATATATCAATTATTATTAATAGCGGTAAATTTTTACTTTCTTCTTGTACGGCGGCATGCTATATATAGTTTATTGAGTAAAATATTTGATTGAATTCAAATTTAAATAACGTGTTATATACAAACGATTAAATTAGGTATTCTGCGATTTATTTTTCAATATTATAGCAAAATCTTATACAATGATCTCAATAGTTTAAACACAAAACTTATGACAAACACTTATACAATCTTAAGTTATTTATAAAATGATTTTGAGAGAGTTTAACTAACAATATTACCTCACTTACCGACGACGTTACCTCGCTCAAACTAAATGTAATCAATATATGACATTTTCCTTTTAAGCGTTAATTTTTTAGTTGACAATTGAGTTACGGAATCAAAACAAAAGACTTGAAATCATATAATTTCAGGGTTTTTTCTTTTCATTTTTTAAGCAAATGTTGGGTTTGTAATCGGAATCTAAATTAGAATCGGAATTGAAATCGAAATCAGGCTTAATGTCTGAGTTAGAGTTTAATACACAGTAGGAGTCAGGGTCAAAATTGGACTCGGAATCAAAGTCAAAGTCAGAATTTCAGCGAAAATCAGAGCCGTTAATCATAATCAATGTTAATTTGTTTTTCTTTCATTAAATATTTCTATATCAGTAAACTTATGCTTTAAAAATGAAATCAATTACCATTAAATGCATATTGTAAATAAGAAACTGTTATCAAACTGCATCAAAATCATATATACTAAATTATAAATATACGTTTATGTAAAACAAATACACATACATATTACAATATACATATATATATATATAAAAATCATCATATGGACACTGTTTTGTCTCCATATTTCGATTTCTTTTTCAGTAAAAATAACAAGTCTGTATTATTATTATTAAATTAAAAACATAAAAATTGCATACCTATAGGCGTAATGCATATTATTATTAATAATTTTTTTTTTTTTAAATAAATAAAAGAAAAAATTAATTTCATATAAAATTATAAATTTTTTCTCTATAAAATCTTACCAGCTTTCTTTTTGAAATTATATATTTTTTTCATAAATAATATTAAAATAAATATCTAATATTAAAAATTTTTTAATAATAATAATTATTAAGGATTCTTCATAGATTTTGTTTTCATAAAACAAAAAATTTCTTAAGGCAATTTCACATATACCTTTTTATTTAATATATACATTTGCATATTACGGAAGTAAAATAAAAATTATAATAACACGTTTACAACAATTTCGTTATATTATAACTAAAAAAGTAAAATAAAAAAAAAATTTTAACAAAAAAATAATTTTTAAAAGTTACCCAACTTCAAAATCTACTGAATAAAATTTTATTGCATACAACAGAAGACAACAGAATAAAAAAAAAACTAATGGTATATAACAGTTTTACATAGGTAAATTGCGGTATATATACAAGTATTGTATGAATTATATATATATGAATGTTTATGAATACAAAAACATTTAAATAGAAACAGTTAAACAGTTACAACATATAATCAAAAATCATATTTCTCTCTATGTTAGCAAAGGGAGCGGCAAATTCGCTTTTTTTTTCCATTTTTTTTTTTTTGGTTAAATTCTTTCTGGTAATGGAAATATCGTCTATTTTTTTCTTTTGCTTTTTTGAATAGACACAAAGCATAGGTTTAGTCATATTTTAATTCCGGCTCAACAAGCCTTTAATCTATTAAGACATAGAAATAGGGTATAAAATAGATATATAACATATATACATATATGTAAAATAGTACATATGATTATAATATATCATAAATTGAGGTGACAGGATACAAGTCCCATAGGTAATATAAGTTAAATTTTGTGTTTTTGTTTTTTGTGATTCATTGGCATCTTCGTTGCATATTGATTTTTTTTTTGGTTTAAATTATTCTTTTTACGCATTGCATAAAAATTATGAATAAATTTCGAGTTTTGCGAGAAATTAAAAACTTTTAAGTCAATTAAAAACGTTTTCACTGTTCTGCGTTATTTTCAATATTTTCTCAAACTAGGTGTTGTTTATCTTTAATCCAGCTTTAAAATTAATTTTTTGTTCTTAGACGTCTTGAATTTCTCAGGCAAAAACAAAATTTATCATATATAATAGATCATATATAATAGATGATACTGGGATTTGAAATATGTGTGCACAAACTCACATGTGTGCTTTCGCTTCTTATTGTCTGCAACAGAAAAAAGAATTATACGAATTGTAAAATTTCTCGAAAATTTAATTAAATATGGTCAATCCGCAATATAATGCCTGTAATTATGCCTGATCTATTACATGCCCTAATTAATCTAAAAATTCAAAGTATATTATGGAAGTTTATTACATTAATTTCCCCACTACATAAAAAAAAATTCTATGCAATTTATGTGTTTGATTTGTAAACCTAGTGGGATATTTATGACATTTTGGTACTTATAATCTGTCATCAATTCATAAAAATATGCATATACACATATATGTATATAAATAATAAAAAAAAAACAAAAAAAAACAAAAATTACATAAAAACGAAAAATCCAAAAGAAAAAAAATAGGAAAAAATAATAACAAAAATATTTCAAAAATTGCATTCGAAATTATGCCAATGTTCCATATTTGGATACAGTATAACACAAAATAACCAAAACAAAGAAAATACAAAATTGTTCAAAAAAAAAAAAATTAGACTCCAAAAAGCAAAATTTTACCCAGCTGTTATGGGAAATTTAATTTTTCTTTAATTTTTTTCTCTTATTTTTTTTTCAGAGTTATATTTTATTTATTAACTATATTTGTATAAATTATGCATATGGTACACATAATCACATAAATGCCATTGTACATGAAAACTATTTATGCATACACACATATATGTATGTAAAATATAATATGTTGAATATAATTGTATGTATGTAAATTTTTTTTTTTTGAAGTAAAACATTGAATTTAATTGTTCAGACATTAGGAAAAACAAATTTTCAATTTTGTAAAATTATTTCTTATGTCGTTTTTTGGAACTGAAAAATACAAGAAAAAAAATAACAAATTGTATAGAAAATGAGCGCAACAAAAAAAAAAACTCCGATTTTAACGAGTTAGATGACGATGACGGTAAAATGACGATGACGTTAACCAATTATAATGCATGCTGCTTAATATTTTTGTTTTTTGTATTTTATAATAATTTATAATATTTCTACAAAATATTAACGAAAAAATAAAAAAAAAGAAGAAAAATATTCTAAAATTAAAATTTATAATACATACAATAATATGTAAATATGTCTGTAAGTATTTGCATATTATACTACCTAGTATTAAACTTGAATCAAGTCAATGGCTTCGAAAATAGCATATTTCCAAGGGAAAACAATTTTTTAAAAGATGATTTTTTAAAAAATCAAAATTGTTTTTATAATTTCATGATATTATCTATAAATCTCTTAAGTTATATTTATTGCATACTTTTAGGATTATAAGATAAATGAAATTTATCATAATAAAACTCATTGAATTTCTCGTTAATGGTGTTATTTAAAATATTTCATTTTATATTAATTTTTCATTGAATATAAACAAGAAGTCGCTAATTTTCCACGTTTGCGAAATTTATTAAATGTAATAATTTGCTAAAACATTGAGGAACCATTACTTTGGAGAAATTGTCTTCGAATAGAATAGATTCCTCAGCAAGATCATTGTGTAAAGTTTGAAATTTTTGTGTTAAAGGATATAGAAGTTGCATAAAGAGATTCCCCGTCGACTGACAAAGACGCACAGATAAAATGAAAATAATAAGCACATTTTTTGTTCTCAATTGTATTGAAATATTTGCAAATGTACATGACTTGGTACATAAACATTAAAACATGCTCATAGATATAATGTATATAAATCTTGTTTTAGTATACGTATAAACAAAAAAAAAATATTACTCAAAAATTATTTGAATATTTTCCATTTGAATACATTTTTCAATTACAATTATATTCATCTGCATATACACTCTTATTCATAAATATATATATATATATATATGTATATAAATTTATATGAATAACCTATTAAATTTTATATTACAATTTGTATATAGTTAAGAGTAAATATATTGCATACACATCCAAAAATATAATACAGTACCTACAGTACTCATAAAAAATGAGAGACAATATTTCATTAAACGAGAAAAAAAAAATATATTAAAAAAATAATATTTATAGGTTGAGTGTTACCATCAATTTTTAATTGAAAACAAAATTTTTCTATATATGCGCAATTTAAAAAAAAAAATATGGCTGTTAAACAAATATTGTGTATATAAATGTAGTATGTTTGCTTTAATAGCATATGCAAGTAATTTTGTACACAGCATAAAACATTTTTTTATTTTTATTATTGTTGTTGTTGTTGTTGTTCAGTATTCTATATGCTATGCGGTACTTTTATTTTTCCTTTTCGATTTTTTATTTTTTTGTTTGTTATAAGACTTTTAGATTATGTAATCGATCCATTCTTGTGGTTTTGTAAAATTAAAACGATTATTATAACATTCTTGCTGTCAATCATTTTATTATTGATTGAAATAAAATTTAATTATGAGCATTATTGAATTAGAGAAAAAAATTATTATATTATATAATATTGTTATATATTAATATTTAGATACAAATGAGATGCATACATGTAAATAAATGTGTATATAAATTTTGTATAATAAAAAAAAATTCAAAATTAAAATGTTATTTTTAAAAAAGCAAAAAATTTTATTAAAAAATTATTTTTATATATAAAATCAATTAATTCTAACTGTCATTTGTACAGACATACTATATACATATATATATTAATAATATATAAATTTAAGATTTAAATATTTTATAAAATTCCGGAATATAATTTGCTTTAAATATTTCCTTAATTTTTTAAAATCAATTTTATTTTACACATGTGAATGTAGACAATAGTCATATTGGTATTATTTGAATAATTTTATTAGATAAAAATGACATTTTATAGTGAGAGAAAGAAAAAGAGAAAAAGAGAAGAAAATGACATTTAATAGAAAGACAAGATGATTTTGAACTTTAAGCATGACATACATAATATATGCCAATTCGGACATTATACAAGAAAATCGCATCATTAATATTGTATTAAAATCAAATTTCTATGTATCAATTATTAAATATTTGAACGATGAAGAATTTAAAGTATATGAATGTTAAATTAACGTATGTGACTTTCTAGTTTTAAAACTTATATAGTATTTCATTAATAACACACTATGTTATCAGATAAATTTTCATAACAATAAAGAAAAACATGTAAGAGAACAAGGAATTTAACATTTTTAACATATTAATTTTATTAATATTATTAGATTTGATTTATTTCCTTGAAACAGTGTATATACTTACATATATACATATATTATTTACATACTGTTATTAACAATGATATAAAAAATGTAAAAATAATTAACTTTGTTATTATTTATATGTCAAATGTTAAAAATATCATTAACACTATATGCGCATATATTGATGATAGCTTTAAAAATCTTGTAAAATTTTCTAATAGTGTTAATCTTTAATTAATGACTACCGTTCAAAATTTACATAAATATAGTATTAAATATATACATATAATATATCTTTACCTAAATTTTTTCCAAACAGTGGGTGTAAATTATTTTAAAAATTTTAACTATATATTACAGTACAAAAGAAAAATATAATAATCAATCATGTTGACATAATCTACTACATATATGTACCTATATATACTCGTATTACAAATGAAAAGTATAGTTTGAGAAAAAATTTGAAAAAAAAACACAAAAAATAAACCTCGATTTTTATTTCTTTCTATATTGTACCGTTTTTTTTTAATACGATGGCAGCTCAAATTAATTAAAACTGTCAAATAATTTTATAACATAATTAAATATATTGGTTTCTATTTTATTTTTCTATTTTTGTTTTTCTCGTTTGTTAATTAATTATTCGCCGCTTTCCATTTTTAGAAATTCAATAGAATATTTTTACAAATCTTTTTTATCTATATACATGTATATGTACATATGTTACAAAAAAAATCAATACATAATTAATGTGATTCTCATGCATAATGAAATCAAATAAAATATTTTTTATATTATATTTATTTTTTTATTTTTTTAAATGAATTCTATGTGAATATTTGAACATAATTATTATTGTTTAAATTTTATATACCGCAGAATATTTAATAAATAAATGTTTGTGTTTCATAAATGTTATTGTTGAATCAATTATACCTTATTATTTTTAAATATATATAAAATGTGTTTTCATTGTTTCAATACACATATTTTAATTTGCTTTATATGGTAGTAAAATCAATAAATTCAATAACTATTATATTTAAAGTTTTATTCAAAAGTAATTGTTATATTTATAATATTTATATAATAATATACCAATTATAACATAATATTTATGTAAAAATATGGAAAATACATATAAATTGTTTAATTTAAAATTTTGTTCATATATACACAATTCATATACATATAAACTAGTATGTGCTAACATATGAACCAAATTTATAACACAATAAATTCACAATATATTTTATTAAATCGGTGAACATCAATTTAATTTAAACGAGATTATTTTTTTTTACTATTAAATTACCATATTTAAATAATTCATAGTATGTATGTATATTTTCATATACACACGTTTTTATATTATAATTTAAATTTTCATTTTAATATAAAAATAATATAGTAATTATTTTTTTTTATACATTATTACCATAAACTAATGCTATAAATAAATTAGAACAATTATTTATAAATAATGGCGACATAGACATTATGGAATTTTGTATATTATATACCATTATTATAACATTCCAACTATAGTTTCTTATTAAAATTTAATTAAAAATGGTAAAGTTGTTACGATATGACAAAACAATATTTTATAATAGGTATATTGATATACGCCTAGTTTAACCCATTTTTTAGTATTTCTGTTTACTTCATGTTGATAGTGATTTTTCCACTAAAAGCCTTATTTCTGATACACATCTAAAAATAAAAACAAAATTTTAAAAGCTTATAACTTATTATTGAATTTATAAATTTTTTGTTACTATTACCTTATATTTTCCAGAACTGATTAGTTGTGATACAATAAATGTAATTATTGTCAAAAATAATAGTGACTTCCTCCCTTCGCTTTCATGTTTTCAAAAAATATTTTTGCGTCTTCAATTTTAATAATATTTCTCTATCACACCAAATCAATTCTATGTTAAGGGTTGATAAACAACCGATCGTATTGAACGGAAAATTTTACTGTTAACACAAAAAAAGGCGATATGTACTTAGTGTAAACACAAACCATTTTATACGAATACGACTTGCGTCTATAAAATAAAGTATTTTTCATATATTAAAAAAATATTTATTTTGAAAATTGAAAAATTTGTCACTAGCATGAACTCGGACAAAATTTCATCTTAGCATAAATTTTTATATGAAAATGTGATTAAGTATTTATTAGATTTGGAGTGTCCGAAACAAAATATTCCTATATTAAAATTTTTATATTAAAATCCATTCTTACAATATTATCAATTAATTTTTATAAAATTTTGATAATATTTATGATTGTTGGCTGTAGAATTTTATAATTCTTGCCTGTGCCTATGTAATTTTTTACTCGCATAATATTGTAATTGTGTTATTCTAATTGTATTATTCTAATTGTATTATTCTAATTGTGTGCATCTCCCACTATCAAAAGCTCATTCATTAAATTTGAATTACGCAGATTTACCATAAAATAAATAGAAAAAATATTATTAAATATTGTCTTTGAAGATAATAAAAAATTGCATTTTCTAATTTATTTTTTTTTTTTCGAATATAATGATTAATTTAAAAACTGCCATACGAAGAATATAACCTTTTTATACTTTTTAAAATCTTAATTTGTTATCGTTTGAATACCTAACCATTAAGCTGTTCTTTAAATAGCCTTGAAAATATTTATAAAATAGATTTATTGTGTGCACGATTGTTTAATAAAGAAAAAAACAATAATAATAATAATTGGTAGACTTGTCAATGTTATTTTTATTATTTTGTTTGTGTTTTTTTTTGTTTTATTGAATAACTAAGAATTAAAAATTTTTGAATGTGATTAGGTTATTTTGCATTCAACAAAATATCAATAGGTTTTTTCTGCGTTTTTTTTTTCTATAATCTAATTTTTAGTGTGGGATATTCTAAATTTTTATTGAAAATTAAAAAACAAAAACAAAATAAACAAATCGTGGTTTTTTTTCTATTGTGTTTTTAGCAATATTTCAAATTATGTACTCGAATTTTTTTTATTTTCTTTTTATTTTTGTACCTGTAACATAAATTCATGTAATTTATATTATGTATTGTCTATATATGATTGGAAACATTAACATCACGTTCTAAATTATTTTAAGTGAACTAAAAAAAAACAAAACAAAAACAGAAAAAAAGTAATTGTTCTATTCTAATTAATTTTATAAATTCTTTTTTTTTATTTATTTCTCGTTAAAAATATGTCACAATTTTATACAAATGTTTTGTTTACAGGGTGTGCCCTATATAATATATTTTATTGGAAATGTGTTTCAAAATTATTCCTTATTCATTGACAGATCATTCCTTATCAACTCTTTAGACTAAAACTTTGATTAATATAGGCTTGAATATTAGCAGTATGTTTAGTACACAATTACAACTCCGAATTAAATATAGCAGCAGACAAATACATATTACTTATATAATACTTCGAATATTTAAATTTACAATTTTAATTAACAATTTTCTATTCTATTTATTCACCATAACCAATTTGAACATTTAATTCACAATTATATAATTATATTTGCATTATATTTCATTCACAATAATTCTTTCAAAATTTAAAATTTTTTTAACTATTTTATCAAATAAAAATGAAATTGAAATCATATATTTTTTTCGTATTATATACGATCTTTATCACATAGCTCAGCAGGATGTAACCTCATATTTCCAATTTCCAACAAAACCTTGTACAATACAATATCGAATTAGATCAATGATTTTCAAAGACGTGTTGCTTTGCTGCCGCCCTCTGTCTTTGTTCGTGTTTAAATAATCAATTTATGCACACAAAATACTCAATATTATACTTAAATTTTTAACTATAGTAAACTATATTGTAAAATAAATTTCACAAAAAATTCTTTTGAAACAAACCAATAAAAAAAATTTAAAAATGTACGTTTACCAAATTTTAATACAATCACAAAAAAAAAAAAACTAAAAAACAAACAAAATTTTGTATTAAATCAATGGAATTAATAATAATAATGAAAAAAAAAAAATTGTTCAATTAAAATTCTAAAATTTTGAATGAAAATTAAAAAAAAATTTTTAATACTTGTCTTAAATTGTGAAGTAAATGTAACAATTCTAAAACGTTTTTCATAAAAAAATAACAACAACAACAAAGAAAACACGTTTCATAAAAATTAAACTCATTCAGTTGTTGATTTTTCTTGGATTTTTTATTAAATTTTTTATTATTTAAATTTTATTTCAGATCAAATAGTTACACGACGATTTTTTTGTTTACAAAGCATTTGGAATATACCTTAAAATCCTTGATAAATTAAATATGTGATTAACATTCATCTAAGATATAAGGACATTGTACAGATTTTACACTGATTCGTGTTTTTTGAATTAATTTGTCGTCTACACAAAAAGTTAGATACTAAATTATAAAATATAAAAACACTTAATCAACATGTTCATATGTCCCATATCAAATGTTCCTAATCTTAATTGAAAAGAAATGAAAAAAAAATAATTATTTTGTTTTAAAATTTAGTTTCATAAAATAGAAAATTTTTATTGCAATATTTGAAATTTTTAGGTGAAACTTCCGTTATATTGTTAATTAAGTAATATAATTATAAAATTTTTCTTATTATAATGACTTTTTACTTTTCGACTTTCACAAATTTAAGAAAATTTTACTACACTTACACGAAATTTATTTTCATTTTATTTATGTATAACAACTTGTACCAAAAGTACATGTGTATAAAATTATCTAAATAATCTTAAAAAAAAAAAGTTTTAACACAAATTATATTGCTACTCATATTAAATAATCAATTTTTACCGATGGGCCTGTATTCAATAATAGAAATATTGTGTACACACAACATTTTACACGATTATTGACTTTATTAATTTTTCATATTCTACATGGGGGACGGCCATTTCAAAAAAAAAAAAGCATTCTAAATGAGAATCCAGTTAGTGTTTGACCAGTATATACTTGTGTCTCTAGTTCGGCTGAACCAATTTCAAAAATATTAATTTCTTTACTTATTTTCAAGGTGTGATGAATAATCAAATACCCTATATCGGGCGCCATTAATTTTACTGCTAGCTGATTTTTCAGTTCATAACTTTAACCAAATATTTATTTTTAATTTTATCAGTAACAAGCTTCCGAAAAAGCCAGAGCTTATAAACTGGTCCTTTCTCAACGCCGGATTTTGAAATTTTTTATGTTGTATAAGGCAGAGAATTTTCTTTGAAATTTGTTATACATGTATGCCCATTTTTGATACTCACTCGCCTCTCCTAACTATAATAAAAGTTAAAAAAAAATTTGTTTGAAAAAATTAAATTATGAAGAAAACAAACAATGCGATCGATTATGTGCTGACCATATCAAATTTTTTCTTTTACAATCAAAATAAAGAAGAAAAGAAAAATATTAGGATTTCATTTAACACATTTTTAAATTTCTTAATTAAAGAGAAAAGAAATAATAATAACAAAAAAAAAAAACTTAAAATCAAACAATAAAATAATAAAATTTCTCCAAAATATTTTGCAAAAATCCAATCAGTACAACATTGTTTTACATTGAACGGGACCCCCCTTTGTGTTACATATAAAAACATATGTATTATTAATCTCACATATAGTTATATAAATAATATAAAACACGCTTATACCTACAGATATTAATGAAAATATTTGTATAAGTAAAATGAATTAAATTAAAAATATATTTCCGATAAACGAGTGCACACATGCAACAATATACACATTATATACTTATGTATATAAACAATATGTACACATGTGCACAAATATATACGAAAATTAATTGAAGTTAAACAATAATAACAACAAAAACAAAAAAGATAAAAATAAAAAAATTTATTTATTTTTTTTTTTTAAATATAAAAAATAATCTATAAATTAAAAGAATCTGAAGATTTAAAATGAAAAGGAATTTAAACTTTGAAAATATTTTATAAAGAAATAAATCACAAAATCAAAAAAGAAAAAAAGGCACTTAAAGCAAAATAAAAAAAAAAAACAAAACAAATAATAATAAATAAGAGGAAAATTAACTTTTTTGCTTTTATCGTCGCCAGAATAAAAAAAAAGAACAAAAAATAATCTTTATCTTGCAATAAAATTCTCTGTTATCATTGTAATTTTAAAATTAAAACCAAAATTGCAATGCAATTTCCATTTAAAATAAAAAAATTAAAATTACAAGTTGAGTTCTCAATGAGCTTACCAATTTACAAATGAAAATGGAAGTATTTTCGATCATAAGTAAATTTAAATATGGTCATATGGGTATGAGAGAATAGAAAACACCTGCGGAGTGAATTGTTATACATTCATAATTCTTTAAACCAGCCGTCGGCAAAGTGCGGTCCACTCAACTTCAAAATGCAAAACATCATTTTGCTTGCAAAAAAAAAAATATATTCGATTGCAATTATTAAAATTTTCGAAAAAAAATTTTTAAAACTCAATCATAGAAAACAAATATATAGGAACATAAAATTCCATTCAAATTTATTATTTGTCAAAGCAAAACAATCAATGAAAACAGTTAAAAATGTCATTTCTTCTTGTAGTTAGATAATGTAATGAAACTCGAGTGACTCATACTCACATAGTACATATTTGCCTATAACTCACAAATGTTTGCCGAATTCAGTTATGTTTGATTAAATATTTGTTTAAGCCATAATTTATGCAATTTACGATAATAAAAATATTGATATTAGCAGAAACAAAGATACACTGTACAAATGTGCAAAAGATATGGAAAAAACATGTTAATATGAAATTTTAATCACAGGCGAAATAATAATAGGCAAAATCATTTTCTATATCGTAATTGATTAGAACTAAAGGTTTTTACTATTGTTTCCTATTGTATTCAATAATTTTAGTATTATTAGTCATTGATTAAAATCTATTTTTAAGAATAGGATATGAACAAATCAAATTAATTTAAAATTGAAAATTTTAACATTTTTAATTAAATTCATTTTACGATACTTTCCAAATATGACCGTATATCAAATTTTAATTTTGTTATAAATCTAAATGGCTTGTTTTAGATTAATAACAAAATAATTTCGAATCTTGAATTTTTCACTTACAATTTCTTTAAAATTACAGAATTCTTCTGTTTCTCCAGTTTTTTTTTTATTATAAATTTTTGGTTTACTGGAAATTATGATATAATGTAATTGGTTTAATCTGGTTTACTATTTACTTATTCAAAGAGTACTAACCTAATATATCTCTCTATTAACATTAATATGACCTTATTCATATGTGTATTAGTAGATTTATCATGAATGATCATAAAAAGAAAACAACAACAACAGAAAATAATAATTCGATTTTTCCGTCTTTTTTTCACTTGTTTTTATTATTAACCTTTTGTTTTCTTTTTATTATTCTGTCTTTTTTTGCTTTTTATCATTTTTGCTCATGATACTAAATGAAATCGGAAAATAAAATGAAAAAAAAAAATATCCACGGTCATCATTGGTAAAAAGGTTATTAATTCAATAAATACTCCTCGAACCACAAAATTCAAAACAAAAAAAAAAATCAAAATAAAATAAATAAGAATAAAAAAGTATAAAAACAATAAGAACAATACAAAAAAAAAAATATTGAAAAGCAGAACAAAATTTGAACTCGAAAATAATGAAAGAAAAAACAAAAAAAAACAAAAAAGTAAGACAAGAATTAAAAAAGTTTGCAGGGAGTTGGGAGTTCTTAATCACGACTTTCTTTTAATTTTCCTCTTTTATGGTTATTTTTTGTTTTTCTCTTTTTGTTTTGTTTTTATTTTTGCTCTTTTTTTCAACTCTTTGTAGTACTTTTGTTCATCTGATTTAGGAACGTTTTTTTTTCTTTTCTTGTTTTCTGTTTTTTTTTAGATTTTTTTCGTTACTAAATGCGTGTACATTACAAATTATAAAAATTGAAAAAAAAAAAAATTTTTTTTTAAAGGTTTTTTTGGATTTTTTTTTTGTTTTTGTGATCAGTTTTTGAAAAATAAAAAAATAAAACAATAAAAATGAACAAAAAAACAAACAAACAAATATTAAAAAGAAAAAAACACCATTTACATCCAATTGATGAAATGAGCTAAAGTTTTTGAGCTCATGGAACACGATTATTAATGTACAAACAATATGATGAGAGAAAAACACAAAATGAGGACCTTTAAAATACAAAAGTAAAAAATAAAAAAAAATCGAAAATAAAAACGTTTTTCAATTCATTTCATGAATATAATTTTTCATGAATTTATTTATATATTCTCTCTTATATACATATACAAACAAGCATACACAATAAATATATATATATATATATATATATATATATATATATATATATATATATATATATATATACATATACATATATAGAAAAAATAAATAATAAATGCGAATATCAACCAACATTTTTATTTATATAGTGATTATGTCCCGGGTCTTAGAGAAGAAAATTCCTCTGAGGCTTTTGCAATATAAATACGATTTCGAAAAAAAAAAAAAATATATAAAGTGGGTCAAAAGAAAAAAAAATTTTTATTTTCCTGTTTTTTATTTTATTAAAATTGCAAATAAATAATGAAATAATCGTATATGTATGAATTAAAAAAGAACTACCAAAATAAAAAAAAAATTAAGAATATTTTTAAATACCTACATTATTTGTGAGTTAATGGTTGTCCAAACGGAACTGAATTCTATTCATATAATGAATAATTTCTTATAAAATTATTGAATATTTTATAGCCGAAATTTTAAGCTAAATGTGAAATAGACTAAAACGATTAAAAGAAATTGTACTTGATTCTATAATTTTTAGGCCAAAATACAATTATTAACATGAATTGAATTAAATTTTTAAATCTAATAATTTTATTCACAATCAACAGTTATTATCCTTATGATCGTAGACTATGACTTGAAATTTAATTAAAATGACTGTGCAAAGAGCTATCATATTGCTTCCATAACACAATATCAACGAATAACTTTGGTAAATCATCATGAATAGTCTCATAATTATGAATAATTTTAAGCAATTTTCGTGTCCGATTCTTAAAATTTAAAGCCAACTTTTAATTTTTATTTCTATCGTTGAAAACAAGCTTCTCATTTGATAAAATTCAACGATAAGATTCATATTTCTCTTAATAATATTGTTAATAATAAAACTAGTTTTATTAGAAGAGAAAAAGTCACAAGAAACCCAACGGATTTTGTTATATTCAAAAAAAAATGCATATTTTTCTATGATTTACAGTGTTGCATCACCGAACATAATTTCTCGATGCGGTCCAATCAATTTTTTTTTTGAAACTGTAAATTAATCTTTATTTAAGTAATTTATAAAGATGAGATGTGGCTCTAAAAAATTCATGCAACTTGCTATCAAACGACTTACTCTACCCAAATATTTCTTGTATAAAAGATATTGAATCCCATTTTATGCATATTGTCATTGCAATTTATTGCATAACATTAATAGATACAAAATTCGAATATAATTTTTTATTTCTTTTGGACTTATGATCCATCACCCACTATACTTTATGTTTATATAATCTATAAATCTATATTATGTAATTATAATATGTACTTATATATATTTATCAAAAGGATACATAAATTTACAATGAGATTTCGTGTACTTTTAATATATTGATGAATATATAAAAATTTACGTGCTCAAAAAGAAACCAAACAAAAAAATTAAGAAAATATATTCTAGAAAAAAACAATATAGAATGACTGTGTGTGTGTGTGTATTTATAAAAACAAATTTAATCCTATTGTTTTTTCTAATTATTATTATTTTATCTGCTTACATTTTACATAAAATTTATTCTAATAATAATAAAAATATTTTTACAAAACAATAAATTGTGTTTGTAATAAAGAATTGCAATCGATGACAATTACAATTATTTAATTGCATAAAATTGTTGGCACAAAAAAAACAAATATTATTCAATTGTATTGTATTTTTATTATGCATTTTATGTAACTTCTTCTAACTGAATCACCTGATTAACTGATTGTATTCTATAAATGTTTAGAAAACAATTACTTAAGAGATTTTTTATGACCACAACATTTCTATATAATTGCGAATAGCAGTTTTCTTTATTATATAAAGGAGGAAATATTTTTAGACAACAATTGGACGGTTGCTAAAACAGTAAACATAATGAAAATTTTTTTTCGTACATATTAAAGTACTCGTACAATACCATGTTTTAAGATTAATCGAAATATGATTTAAGCGATTATACAAAAAAAAATTTATTCAAGAAATCATGTAAATTTCATGAAATGTGGGAAAAATGTAATGTTCAATGCAAAAAATTAAAAATTGGAGAAGTTAAAAAATTCATGTAATTTTTGTCAAATACCCGGTTTTTCGACAATTCGCTTTGTTGAAACTTTATAAGTCTAACATAAAACTCTTTTTTGCCTTTTTACGGGATTAAAAATGCAAAATTTATAGTACATGACTTTAAGCTTAAATCTAAATACAAAATTTTTGAATTTTAATTCCAAAAATTTTTGGAAACTGGTGCTATCATATCAAGGTCGTTAAAATAAAGAAATAATAATTGCATACATATAGGTTTTAAATGGAAAACTTGTATATTCCTTTATAGTAAAAAATTATGAGTAGATTTGCTCTTACCATTAATTTTTTTATAAAAACATGCTGTTTTTTAATTTTCTTTTATTTTGAATTCGAACTATAGATATTTTATCTCCAGTGATTTTTTTTCAATTCGAGTTTTTTTCGAATTTAAAGCCGTTCTAATAAATAAAAATAACATTGTTTAAAATATTATGAAAGTACCATGTGAATTGAACAATCCTGAAAAATTCGCTAATATCTCATTAGAAGCACTCCGCATCACAAATTAAGAAGACTTTTTTTAATAACTATTCAAAATTAATAAAAATATACAAAGTATATTCTTACCTAATATATTAAAATATTGTGCTAGAATCTTGAAATAGAATTTAAAATGTTGGGAACCGGAACGAAACTATATGACTCTATCACAATTTAAAACATAAAAAATTTTATAATGTATTCATTACATAACATTTTTATAATATATGTAATATATATATGTATGTATGTACCTACTTACACAAATCTGAAATGTTTATATAATATGAATTTCTAAATATTTTATTTAAACTTCCGAGTATGTTAATCTTCCATACATATATGTTATTTTAAGATGACAATTAACTTTTATGTTCCATATGTCATCTTATAGAATATGCAAGCGTAAAAACAAAAAACAAACTAAATAACTAAATAAAAAATGTAATAAAAACGTGAAAATTTTATTCACATACAATAAACTTGCATTTTCATTCCATTTCTATATAGGGTGAACTTGTAATGCGGTATAATCTCTCGGGCGCGGAAAGATGGGATAATTTTAGGAAAAAAGTCGTTCCTCGAGATGCGAGGCGGTAAATAGATATTACAACCAAAATCCCAGTTGAAAATTTTTAGATTCGACACGACGGTGTATCAACTTAAATGGCTATAATTTCCATAATTTATTAACCGATTTATTAAAATTTATATGCAATGGAAAACGTCGCTATTTAATTAAAAAAAGAAGAATGTGTCATTTGAGGTATTTCTCAAAAAGTTATTGAGAAAATAAGTCAAACAAAAAAAGAAAATGTCAAATTTTTCACAATGTAACCAATTACTAAAAAATTTACCCTATTAAATTTTTTTTTTTTCATAATTTAAAAAATTTTGAGTTGGCCTTTTTTTTGTGCTATGCCTCGTTTCTGAGATAACTCAATTGAAAACTGAACGATTTCTAGAAAAAACAATTTTTAAGGAATATCGTTCAGTTTACAAATCCTTCTTGTTGAAACCAAAAATTGTCAACTAAAATTTTTGGGGTTAAATATTAATTTCCATTCCCTCCGCGGCCCCCTCCAAGCCCTGGACTCACACCCGACCCCACACCCGGCCCCACACCCGGCCCCACACCCGACCTCCACGCCACCCCTCAACCAAAGGAACGATTTTTCCGTAAAATTGTCTCATATTTCTGTCCTCGAAAGATTATATCTTCGTTACAGATTCACCCTGTATTCACTTCAAAACAAAACAAATTTTCTTCCTCCATTTGTTTGTTTTTCTTTTTTCACTTAAATTTCAAAAAAATAACAAATCTAATATGATATACATAAAGTGTTGACTTTTATGATGAAGGTGTAATGTACATGGCGTCAAAATTAGCATAATTTACAATATAATATAGTTGCCATAATGTATACAAAAAAAAAAAAAAAAAGAATAAAAATCAACATTAATTGCGGAAATAATTTTTGAAAATAAATTTAAAGAAAAAACATAAAAATTAATTTTCCCTTTATACAAGGAAAAAACTATGAATTTTGTATAGTAAGAAAGCATTGCAAGAAAAAAATACCACCTAAAAATTCACCATTTTCCACCTTTCTTAAACTTCATAAATAATTCAAAAAAAAAAAAAATATTCTTTAACTTCATTTTTTAAATTTTTGTTTGTTTGTTTTTTTTTTCTTTTTCCTCTTTATGTTGCAATTCATCACAAGAAAATTTTCATAATTTTATTATTCCAATATACATATGCATATGTATATATATGAATATACGTATGTTAAAATGTGTGTAGTACAAATTTTCTATGAAATTTAGGAAAAGTGTCATAGGTATTTTTCACCTATTTCATTTGTTTTCTGTTTGTTTGTTTTTATTTTAATTTGAGTGTCTCTTTTGAAAAATATAACTCAACTATTTTTATTATGCATGTATGGTTACACCTTCTATAATTTCTTTAAGATAAAGAAAGAAATAATATTTAAAAAGAAATTTATAAAAAACCAAGGCACTTGATTTACTTACACATATCAGAGGCGCATAGAAATTTGTTTCTAATTTTTTTTTTTTTGGTTATTTCTTTCCAACTTGTAACACAACACTTCACCGGGAGGTCCTAACCTAACACCTTAAAATTTGTTTTATATATTTTAAATTTGTTGTTTTTTGTTTTTCTTTATTTTTGTATTTTAAACATACAAAAATTTTCCCATATTTGTATAAATACAAAAACACAAAAAAAAAAAAATAAAAAGAGAAATGAAGGTAAATAAAAATCAAATAAAAAAATAAATTTTGGTTTTTACCTTAAATTTTTTATTTTTTGACCAAAATTTTAAAATTTTAATTTTTTAAATAAAAAACAGTATAGATATAGACTATTTTATTTTACTCTCTAGCTTTAGATTATAAGGTTATGTTTTATGTCAACTCTATATAGATAAATGCAAAAATGGTGGAATAAAATTTGTTCAATTTGAATTATTTATAAAAAAAAAAATGGAATACCTATATGAGAGATATTATCAAGTAAATAAAGAAAAAAAAAATTATTTATTTAAAATAGTAAAGCATGAGAAGTAACTGAATTAATAAATTTAATAATATTTTTCTTTTATTATTCTAGGCTAAGCTTATTATAAAAATTTTGAAAAAATATTTAACTTTTTTTTTTACCTTTCAAAATAACACTATAGCTATGTGGAACTGATTTCCCGTCAATTCGTCTCTTTCTTTTCTTTCCTATTTATTCTTTCCTATATTTGATATTTTGAATGCGATCGTCACGTATCTCTAGCGTCTATAAATAATATTTAAAGAGAATTTTGTTATTCTATTCAGAAACGCAAAAAAAAAATACTACAGTTGCATACAAATTTTTTTTTTATATGTATAGTCGATTAAAATATAATTCCATAATTTTTTGATTTTTAATATTTTAATAATAAAATATTTTTCTTTTAATATTTCTCTGTTACTGACATTCATAAATCAAATGCCAATATACTTTATTACTCACCGCAAAACTATTTCATCTCTTTAGAGAGAAAGAGAGAGAGAGAGAGAGAGAGTATTTTGACATTTTGACTTAGAATTCCTTTAAAATTCAAATTGAAATTAATATAAAATTAAAAGTATAATAAATATTACGGACTCAGGACTATCTATTGTTTTATTCTATAATTTTAATTTAATTAAAACCCCCCAGAAATCATATGAAATTAAATTGAAAAAAAAAAAACAGTAATTTTATTATGAATATAGTTTTAAAATTAAATAAACTATTAGTTAGGAACCGTTATATTATCGTGTCTTATTTCAAATTATGCTCCTCACTCTCAAGTCTATGATTTTAATTAAAACTGTTATTTTTAGCTATTAAGAGTTTTAAAACATGACCGTTGAAAGCTCATATCATTTCATTTTTATCAAGTTTTTGTCAATTAATCTAGTTTTTTATTTTAAATTTTAATGTCATATTTACATTATGAATTTAATGTAAAATTATGCCGTATATACAAAATTAATTATTTTTTTGGTTATCAACAGCATGCTTTCATGTCAACATTTAACAAAATTTTTATTAAACTTTAAACATAAAACTCTCAAATTTTTTTTAAATGTTTGAAATGACAGCGTTATTCTATAGATGCAAAATGTGTGCGTAAATGTAATAAAAATATTTTATATTATATCTTAGTACACTGTTGCATATTTAGTACATATAAACACAAGGTATATACTATATAAGTAAATGCATTCGCTTCTGTTTCATTTTATAATAATTTCCGACATTAACGATAATATAATTTTTTATTTAACCAATATTATTATAAAATGTATAATATTATATTATAAAAATATGCAAAAATTATTATAAAATGTAAAAAAAGAACTAAAAAAAAAGAATGACTAAATTGATGGTGATAACAATCGACGGCAAAGACACCCAGATTGAGAATTTTATTTACTGCAATATAATGGATTTTTTTTTTTTTTTTGCTTTTTCATAAAAAATTTTTCATCAAAATTAAAAGAAAAACAAAATATTTTAATATTTAATGTAATAATATACTCTTACATACATTTATACAAATAGATATACACACCATATATATTCATTATACGTTAGTTTCCGTGTAAGTTCGCAATAGAGTGAAATTATATTAAAAGCTATAAATACAAAAAAAAAAACAGTTAAATGAATTTTAGCACTTTTAAAAGACATATTTTATAAATTATTATTGTACGTACACTCCATTTTGAAAATAATGTCAAAATTAAGATATTCTTACCACTTATACGTAACTGGTTTATTCTTTTTAATTCTGGATGTCATAAAAATTATTTTTATATTTTTAAGGTATAAAAATAAATAAAAAGAAAAAGAAAGAAAGATTGTAATTTTATTGAAAAAAAAACTGTTTTTAAAAATTTGTATAATAAATGAAATGTCATTCAAAAGAGAGAGATAGAGGCGTTTACAAAAATGTACTCTAGGTTTTCTACGACAAAAAAGTCTGTCATGATTCCGGTAAATAAGAGACAAATCAGAGAAATTTAAAACACATTTTTAATAGATTAGAAAAGTTTTACTTTGTATGAGATTGCAAAAATTTAAATACGATGACACCCTACCAAATTCAAAATTAAAGAGAGGAGAAAATTGGAAATGATCTTTCATCTTAAAGTTTTGCCGTATAGAAGTTATGTAAATATACGTTTTAATCTCTTATAATAGAGAACACTGAATCTGTAATTTGAATATTTCTATTCAATATTAAAGGGGTGAGCAAATTCTATTCTACAATTAAACGCTATAAGTGTATAACACTTTCAACTGTTTTAACAGTACAAAAGAAAAATTGAATTAAGAAGACCAATTATGTACATTCATAATCATCATCAAAAGATGACTTAATAATTTTAGACGAAAAATAAATGCATAATTCTCTTCTTACTACTGTATAACAGAATTTCAATACAAAAAGAAAGTCATTGCATTTATTTATTATTATATTTTTTTTATTATAAATTATTATCTTTTATTTAATATTGATTAAGAATAATTAAACTTCTTATTCTCAATCAATAATGTTACTCAATTGTTATATATTAGTATAACAATAAAAATGTATATACACTATATTATATATGTATATGTATATTATAAAAATCGAATTATGTTAAAAGCAGGTCAATTTTTCTACTTTAATTACATTAACATATTTAATGATCATATAACGAATTTCCTTTAAAAATCAACTATAATAAAGATTCCCACGAAAATGGTATATGTATAACAACTCTATAATATTATTTACATGATAAAATAATAAAACACCAGAATAAACTGAATCGAATATCGTTTAGTGAACGTTTTTTATTAACGAAAACCAAACAGAAAAAAAAAAAAATTATTGTAAAACAAAATGCATTTTTTACATTTCATATTGAAATTTTTTTTCAAAAAAAAAAAAACAAAAAATAATTTTTCCTCTCTTATTTTCTTTATTTTTATAATTGTTTCTTAGCCAGAAGCTCTCCGGTGTTTATTCGCTTATTCTCAATATGAAATTCTATATTTTATTAAATGGCACCTATACACGAATATATTTGTAATATTGTTAAAATTCTCTTTTAAATAATATGGAAGCTTAAACGTTTTATCCAAAAAAAAATTTGAATAAAATTTTTTTAACATCAATATTAAATGAAAAAAAAAAAAACACTGCACTGTTAAACTTAGTTTTCATGTATAAATGTTATAGAAATTTTTGTTATGCTTCTTTTATTTTTTGTTTTTTGTATTAAAACTATATTTGATGATGAAAAATCATGTCAGTTTTAGAAGAAAAAAAAAATATATATACTAAGTATATATGAAGAAACCATAAAAAAAACATATTGCGAATTTCAAAGGAAAACGCACATTCTCTGATCTCCTCGTGATTCTTTTGAAATGTTTAACTTTCAAAACGCTTTTAAATTTAGTTTTAAATCGAACTCTTTAGTATAAACAAAGGGTTTTTCAATAATATTGGAATGTTTGAATTTTTTGTTTTTGTCTTAAAGAAACTAGGTCTTCATTTTTCAATATTTCGTTGTGCATTTTGTTTTTTCTTTTTTGGCTTTGATTGTGATTTTCGATTAAATTTCATAATATTAATGATTGTAAAATAAAATCTTCATAAATATAAAATATAAAATTGTATTGAAAATTTTTCATACTGCTATTCAATTGTATTAGAAAGCTGTAACAAAATGAATGAATAATTATGTTATGTTTAAAATTAATTTTGATAAGTTGCACGCGATCAATGCAATTATTAGTTTTTGTCTTTTTTTTTTCAAAACTTATCTATAATCAATAAATGCTATGGTAAACTGACAACAATGTTAAATATTTATGATGAAAATATTCATGACAAAAAACTTAAAGATATCAAAATTTTTAAAATATTTTATTATAGGCAGATATAATTGACCTTATTTTGGCTCTTTCATTTTCCCTATATTTGGCTTTATTTTTAAACGTGGCACCATAAGATGGAAGTATGCTTTTTGAATGGCTAAGAAAGCAAAAAAAAATTATTAAAATTAAATTGCATATTATTTGTTTGTAAGAACTTTTATTTAATTGAACCTTATACATAACGCTTAAGTTCTTCGCCAGAATATTCAAGACTCCGAAATTCACGTACAGTAGTTAGGAATAGTTCGCAAAAGGAATATTGTTTTGTTTGCAAATTTTTTTCTACTGAAATATAGAGGTTGGCGACTCGTTTTCCATATATTAAACCAGAATAAATTTACTCCTTTCAATTACTGTCCTTTATACGGCAGAACAAGTAATGAAAAATAATACAAACAAATACATATTACATATCGTACCTACATATATAAATAGTAACACTATGATGCAATACGAAATACGATAAAAATTCCAGCTTCAATATGCTTTATATTAAGCTAATCATTGAGATTTTTATAACAAATTAGTGGATGTCATTAAACGATTTGTATAATTAACTTGTATATTGTAATTTATTATGTTACAAAAGTAAACTATAATTTAATTAAGATATTGAAATAATACTCAGCAATTTTAAATTATTAGCAATCATTTTGGAAAATTAACATTCTAAAAATGATTTGTTTTAAGTAATAGAAGAACCCTCTTGTAAAATATAGCGATTTCCTTATGTCATAAAAATTAATAATTAATTTTTAAAACCGGAAATCTTTTATCACAAAACCAATTTAAAACAAAATTATAAAAAATAAATTTATAAGAGAGCAAATTTATAAAGGAGATAGCCATTTAATTTAATTAAAATTTTGAGAGAGAATACATAATATTTAATAGTAAAAGAGGGCAATGTAAAATTAAAATTTTACGCAATGCAAATGTGTTTTAAACTAAAATTAAAATTATTATACAATGCTGTATACATTTTATATACATAATATATATATAATATAAAGATCGAATGTCAAATAGTAAAATACTAAATTAAAATAATAAAATAATCTAACCTAAAAAAAAAATTCTATTTGACAAGAAAATATTCCAAATGTCATAGTTTTTAGATCCTATTGAAATACTGTCAATATTTAGTTATATATACTTATATATTCTACTATACAATATGTATACGTACATAATATGCTCGTAAATAAACACTGAAAAAAAATAATACGAGTAACACAATTTTTTAACAAAAAAAAAATTTCATCGCAGAAAATTTGAAAACTTTGACAGTATATAAAATTTTTGTTTCCTTAAAAAATAATGCTTTAGATTAAATATTTTTGCATGAAAGATAAAATTACACTTCTGATTTAAAAAAAAAATTATCAGCATCAGTCCTTCCGGTAATGTAAATCACGTCAATAATTTTCATTTGCCAATAAAATGAAGCTCATAATAAGTTAAAATGTTCATTCTTAAAAATTATTTTTACAGATATCACATAAAAGAGTAAAAAAAATGATTCAATAATTAGAAACCACTAGACTATAGTTGTTAGAACTGGAAGTCATCACACTACCGTCAAACATTTTCCAATTATCTGCAAATGACATTCTGGAGAAACGCAAAATTTTGTTTAAAATCGTTCAGATCATTTAAATTTTTGTTTTCTGATTTTAATAAAATTTTTACTTGAGTTAATTTCAATTATTTCACTTCATTAAATTAAAATTGTATAGCCTAATTGCTTATAATTACAATAAAATAATTTTTTTTCAGTGTATTAAAAATTTTACATTAGTATAAAAATGTATGAATTTTATATAACAAAATTCCATATTATATGCGTTTTATAATTTTATTTTATGCAAGTATTTTTTTTTGAAACTTCTGTTATTGTCAACTATAAATCATGTATTGGTGCATAATATACACATGCATACGTACATATATACATTATAATGTGCTTATTTAGCTAACGGGCATTATAAGCCTAAAAATATGGAATATTTTTACCCAAATATAGCATCAATTTAAAGCTTATATGTACATATACATACTAACTATTTTATTATCCATACATAAAAATATATAAAAAAAAATTATACTCTCGCAGTTGGAAGAAAAATCAGAAATGGAAAAAGAATAAATCTACCTCTTTCTTCTATAACCGAGAGAGAAAGAAAAAAAAGAAAATGGTTCGCTTTTTCTGTAAATTTTCTTTTTCTTGTTTTTCCATGAAGTTTAAATCAAAAAGATTCAATTTTTTTTGCCTTTTGTTTTTTTTTTTTGTCCACATTTAGCGCATATTGTAAGTCATTATAATCACGAAAACCTATATATGTACAATATTATTTGAAAATCATAAAATCATAATCGGATAAATGCACACAAACCTTTTGAACTATAAATATTAAAAATGTTCATGAAAACAAATATATATATAAAATACATATGTATAGATATTTTAATATAAAAATGTTGATGCGTATTTAAAAATAATAAATATATTTATGCACACATACATATATAAAAATTTTATGTATGGACATACCCACATACAATTTTTAAGATTACATTCATATTTATATTAAAAATCATATTGAAGCATATTGACAGGTTTAATCATTATCGAATAAAAAATATACACGTATGTATGTATGTATATGTATATTTTATATTAGCATGCGTATACTATAAACGGTAAATAGCTCCTGCGGACATCACGAATTTCTCTTTTGCATATGCTTTTTTTTTTTTATTTTTAGTTCTTTTCTTTCTTATTTTTTTTTTTTGACATTCTATAATAAATATCCTTTTATATTTTAATATACAAACGTTTACACATAAATATAGTATTGCGAGCATAATATAGAAAGAATTTGCATGAAAATTTTGTAAGTATTTATACATATGTGTATTTTCTTAAATGATTGCGCATTCTAAAAAATAATATTATAAATATTGCCATAATTTCCTTATGAAAAATTAAAAAAAAAAAAAAAGCAAAAAAACACAAAAACAAAAATTAATACAAAATTTTAAGAATATTGAATTTTTCACTTGCCAATTTGAACTTTCATAATAATATCATATGTGAATATATGTATGTACATAGGTTTGTACATTGATGCACTTATATAGATTATACAAACATTCATACATAGTTATTTATAAGATACAGGTATAAAAATTTCCACATTTTTTTCTTTCTTTTCATATTTTCGCTTTTTGTCACTATATGAAATTTGAATGGAGAAAATTTCATACATAATATTAAGAAACCTCTATAATGTGCAGATTATAGGAAAAACACAAAATTATTATAACTGAAAAATTCTAAAAATTTTCATCACGTCTTATTACACTAAATTATCCTTCAACAAAAACAAAAAAAAAGTTAAAATAAAATATTTTTGCTTTTAGCAAAATTTTTATCAAAAAAAAAAAAAAAATTTTTTTTTAACCTTAAGATTAACTTAAAACTTATATTTTTCATATAATTATTAAAATATATTTAAATATATACTTAAAAATATTATAATTTATTTGGTTTTTTTTTTAGAATTTGGCGGTAAAGGTTATTATAATTGTATACCACATGTAAATATCCGAAATTTACATTGGTCAACTTATTGAAAGTTTTATACTTAATTCCATTGACTTTTTCATATAAATTCAAAAAGAAAGAAAAAGAGAGAGAGAGAAGAGAAAATGATTATAGAAAAAATAGTTTGGAATGAAAAAATGTTACTTTACTACTGACTTGACCGAAGACTCTAATTCATTAAAAAGAAGCTATATAAGCCAAACGACTAAGAACCAAGCAATCAGCCATCCAACTTAGAACCATAAATTCTGCTCCAATTTATTTTTAGCACAATAATGTATTTTTAGTGTGCTTATTGCTTCAAATAAAAATCACTTACTCATAATTGAGCGGGTGCTCTTTGTAGTCATACAATAGATACAAAATTTTCATAAAAGGTTTCTTGATTTTTAATTTCATTTTGAATCCTAAGAATTGTTGTTTTAACTGGGAATTCGATTCAAATATTTCAATAGTTTTCAATGAATATTATTATGTACGTGTAGTAGTGACGCCATTTATTTTGAGCAGATTGACTCTTTATTGTACACAGTATACTCATTTAGATTCATTTGCATTATGCTCTGTTGCATCAAATGCAATCTCACTATATTAACGAATGTTACCTTTGTCACAAAATTCAAAAAGAGGATTTAAAATACTAAAAATATGCGTTTAGCTTAATAATAAAATTATTATATTTCAAATTAATTGGGAGTAATTTAAGAGCACCATGGCGATTATACTCGTCTTATTTTAATGAAAACCTCACTCTGTATATACTATAATGTCATAATGTTAAATTTTAAAATAAAACTCTAAATATAAAAAAAAAATAACATTTTTTAAAATAATTAAAAATCTTATAATCTCTATATCATAATTATTATAACATTATTAATCCCGCATCTTAAAATTCCTATATATTTATTAAAAGCAAATGTTTAATTTTTCTTAAGTCAATTATTTCATTTTTTCTTTTCTTTTTTTTTTTTTTTGAAATAATTAAAAAAATTAAATGAAAATCATTAATAAACGAACATTTTCAGTATAAAATTATATACATACATATATACATTGTTTTTTCTATATATATAATATAAGCTTAGCAATTACACCTTGCTACAAATTATAAATTGAACAATGTTAGAGAAAGTAACATTACACTGCCGTTCTATATACAATATACATTATTACTAATACATAATATTCATTATACATAAATATATTCATACATACATATTTCTACTGTACAAGATTTATTGTATTCCATAATAATTTGGAATTTTCGAATAAAATGCTTGCCACTGGAGGTCGATTTTATTTGACCTCTTGTTATGAATATGAAAAATGTAATAAAATTGTTATGAAAATGATTAATGATTCAAATTGAAGAGAAACAGAGAGAGAAAATATAAAAATTTAAAAAAAAAAAAAACAAGCACAGTAAAACTAAATTTTGATTTATTTAAAAATTATTTTAGATTTTCCTTATTGGAATTCCTTTTTGAAGTGTAATGGGTACATGAATTTTTTTCTTATTTTTTTATTTAAAAAATTAAAATAAAAAATTTTAGTAATATAATAACAGAAATTCAATTAAATCCTTACAATTGAATATTTTATTGTTAGTTTATGTGTGCACATAATCAAATCTTGCATATCTGGCATTCTTATAATGTTGTTGTTATAAAACTAATCAATTTATTATTTAAATAGTGTTATTTTTAAAATTATAATTAAATTTAATTAGTTTTGACGGTAGATTTGAAATTAAATATAAAGCACTACTAAATACAATAAAAAACTCTCTTAAATTATTTTAAAATTTATTAAATTTTATATGAATAATGAAAATTCAAAATGGAATTTGAAAAAAAATATCAAAGCATATTTTTGCTTTAAAACATATTTGGGGAAAAATAATTTCTAATGCTGAAGGTTATTTGAAAATTAAATTGTTATTTGAAAGTTTTGAATAATTTTTATAATCAAAATATTTTAAATTTTATTTAAATTTACGAGAGTAAAAATAATTTACATAGTATGCAAATATTTTTCATTCTCTTAAACTCAAACAGAAGCACATATAATGCAAATACAAAAGAAAAATGAATGAGAAGTAAAGGTGTCACGTGTCAGTTGTCATGGTTGACAAAATTCCAGTCTATGCAAATTAAAATTAGTGAAATGTAAAACAATTTTTATTTTATATCGAAATTAAAGTGATTTCAAAAAATTAATTAAAAATTTGCAATAGTCTTATATTTTGATAATCCAGTATAATTTTAGAAAAGTAACTTTTATCGCTTCTTATGAGCCGAGTTTTAACAATTTAATTTAAAACAAAAGCCCAAAATAATTCTATACTTGAGTTTTAAATTTCTTCGTAGATCGAATACATCGCAATCGTGTACCTCTTCCGAAGAAACATAAGACATTTTAATTGAAAATACACTTTAATTGTAAGTTACACCGCAAATAGGGGTAACATAAAAATTTATTAGCCTTCTAGTAATAGTAATAGATTAAAATTAGTAAAATTTTTTTTAATTTTCTTTAATATATTATATTTTTTAACACCAATAGTTATGAATCGAAAAAATAAAATCTCTTGAATAGAAAATCCTTAATATATAAATTTTTCCATTATCCTTTCTTAATATTTAAACAATTATTTTAATTTGTTATTGATCAAAATTCCTCTGAAGCTCAAAATGAATTAAATTTTTATAAATTTCAGGAATAACCAAATTATTTCAGATTTTTTTTTATACAACAATGTCTTTTACAAATTACAAATTACTACTCTCTTCTCTTTCAAAATATTCTATAAATCTCTTAATATTAAAATTGGCTAATAAAAAAAGATAATAAAAAAGAAATTAACTTTCTTATTAAATCAACCAGAACCAATGAATTCCAGCAATAAAAAAAAGAAAATGATTTCATAATTTTTAGGTCATTTAAGAACAAAAACACAAAAGAAAAACAGAAAAAAAATAACAAGAACAGAATATGTTACGCAATTTTTTAATTAAATTGCATAAAAATTGCAAGAGAGAAAAAAAAAAAGTAGTGACTACATTTTAGAACCCGTCATTACGCTTTAATGAGTTTTTTCTCATTGAATAATTAAAAAAAATATTATTTTCTCCACTTTTCTCTTTATTTTCTTTGTTTTTATTTTAATTTCTAACAGTTTTCATACTTAAAAACCAGCTCAATGCTTTTACATACATCCTGTCTGACATAACAGAAGAGAAGTTACACTTTATCATAATATGCAAGTGTTAAAATTGAATATTTTATTTAAGAGAAAACCGAAAAAAAAATAAAAAAAAAAATAAAATGAAAAATTTTTATTAGGTAAATTTTTTTTTATAACGTTCCGAAAATAACAAATTTCTTAAAGGAAATTATTCTTCAAAAAAATTTTTTTTTAACTTTTTTAACATTATAATAAATTTTGAACAGGAAATTCTTTAGAAGAAAAATAAAGAAAAACAAAACAGAAAAAAAAGGTGGCACATTTGTTTTGCGTTTTTGCTTTTTTCGTATACGCGCATTTTGGTATGAGTAGCATATTAATTAGTAATAAAAATAAAAATTCAAAAAAAAAAAAAAATGATTTTTTTCATTTCAGATTTTTTTTTTTTTCTTAATTTATTAAGAAGAGTTTTGAAAAATCAGATTAAAAGGAGCAGTTTTTTTTTTTTTAATTAAATCTTATATATGTAGAGCAATGCGTCCTACAAAATTTAATTAAATCGTTTTATTTTTTATTAATTAGGACAGTGTAGCATATTAACATAAGAATTTATAAGTATTAATACAAGAGTATATGACAAAATACTGTTATGCTGTTATAGAATTTTAATATTGCATATTGTTTGTATGTATATTAGTGTATATTTTTGTTTTTGGGTGCAAAAATTGTAAAATTATAAATTTAAAATTTAATTTGTGTTATTTTCGAATTTTTATTATATAACTTGTATTTGTGTTTAAACCAATTTTTCTATGAGCATTTTTTAATTGAAATATGTTCTCATCTCTGTATTATATAACAAGTTTAGAATTGGAAAAAAATATTAGATTTATCAATTCTTGTACATTTATAGAATATCAACAATAATTTTCTAATTTCATATCGTTTATTTCTTCGACTAAAATCAGCGCTAGTTTTGAGTATATTTTATGTCAAAATATTGTGAATTGCATTTGATAAATTTTCTAAATTTTCACAATGCATTTTAACAATATTGTAAATTGTACAGATAATATAACAGTACATACGGCGACAAAATCGATTAATTTGAAAGGTCTGGCAGACCACAGCTCCACCGGAGATATTTCGATAATATTTTGACATAAAAATTAGAAAACTACCAGTATATTTTTCTTTTATATTATAGAATTAAAATATCAAAAGAGTCTTAAGCTCTTAATACACTCCCTTTGTTTTTGTTTTTCTTCAATTTACAAATAAATAAATAAGTTCGGAATGATTCCCTTTCTGTCTATATAGTCTAAATTTTTGTTTTACTCAATTTACTGTTATATAATATAAAATGTCAATTTTGCCATATTAGTCATACTTTTTCGAAAATTCAATTCATATATAAAAATTATTATTTCTCTATTTTTTAAATAATATTTTTTTCATTTCATTTCGATAAACTTAAAAATTTATCCGTTTCCTTGAACTTCAAAAAATTCTAAACGCACAATTTGAGTTGATATATTTTGACATATAAAATGAAAAAAAAAATTAAAATAAAAGCAATCCAAAATTTATACTCATAAAATATTTTTTCACTCAAAATAAAATCATAAAAACTAATGAGTTATTTTAAGCTTTCATTTTATAATTTCTCATTTGTTTACATACACATTTAGGCAATATAACATTAATAAACATTTGACATTTTAAATTATTATTTACATTACAAAATAATTCTTTTTTTTTTATATTTTAATAATTGAGTAATGTGTGTATATATGCATATAATATACTATACAATGAATGATGCCCTATGGAAACAACTCATTTTTCTTTTTAACAAAAATTTAATATTATTTATTTATTAACTCATATACATATGTATATAATATATTAAGTGAAGTATATAATATGTACATATACAATAATTAAATATTTTTTTATAAAAAAAAAATATTTCTGAAATAAGAAAACGTACAATTTTACTAAATACCATTTATCTTGTTATTTACATACTTTTCGATATATTATATCAAATATATATACCTATTATATACGAGTATATTGAGACATACTTATATATATTATTGTCAACATTACAACAAAAATACAAAATTATATGAAATTAAAGAAAAAAAAAAAAGTAGCCCCTAGGGCAGAAAAAAAAATTTTTCTTTAAACTGCATTTTTGTTCTTCTCAACATTATTATTTTAATTCAAAAAAACAAAAGAAAACCCGAAAAAAAAAAACAAAAATATATGGAGCATTTTCCGCATTTAATGGCATAAAATTTTATAATTACAAACTAAAAGAGCATGAACGTATATATAAAGATATATGCATGTATGTAAGCAAATAAATAAATCAAAAATTTAAAAGTTCTTCGTTTTTATTTTACGATCAAAAAATAAAAACCAGTAGCAAATTCTAAAAAAAATAAAAAAAAAAGCGAAAAATAAAAAAAAAAACTAATTTATAGGTGCAAACATGACCGATTCTTTCATAAGTTAACACAATTATTAACATAAAATTAACACACATCAATGCAAATTTTTCAAAGAATTAAAAAGTAAAAATAATTTCATGTACACAATCATGCACACACACAGCATATACAGAGTAATTTATACACTTTGTGAAAATTAAAAAATTTTCTTTTGTTTTTTTTACTTTTTAACTTTCGTAAATTACAAACGTTTAAATTACATTCAAATTAAATATTTTGTCATATAAAATATTTGCAACCAATTTTTAATTTTTTATTTTATTTTTTTTTTTAATATTGTAATATGTTAATTTTTCTGTTCTCCTTACCATCGTTTTATTAGCTATATAGCAAACAAAAACCACATTAATTCTTCTTTGGAAAATTAAAATTATTGAAATCTAAAATGTGAAAAATAAATAAAATTAACATTTAAAATAAATACAAAAAAAAATCAATAACAAACATAAAAAAATAAATATTTTTATAAAGGATTTTCTTCAAATAGTATAAAAATAAAAATAATTACGCGATCCAACCATCATCATTATATAAGTATTTTAAAGTAACAAAAAAAAAAAAACAACAATAAAGAAAAAAATTCAAACTTAAAAAGAGGAAAAAATTAAAATAAAAAAAAAAAGCAAAACAGAAAAGCATAAAATAACAAAACACATTATGCTCCGGGGACGACTTTTAATTGATTTATGGAATAATTAAGATTTAATATCACCACAAATGCTTCTGTATGTTACCATATGTATACATACATCTCTCATATATATATATACATATATAGATATAGTTTTAACTAAGTTAGCGGTCTTGTAACGTCGTCATCATCGCAGGACTTGTATACATACATACATGTACAAATATAAAAGGCTTGAATATGTATCTATAAAAAACTAAAAAAAATAAAACAAAATAAATAAAAAAAAGAAAAGAAAAAAAAAACAAAAAAGTTTCACATAATATGGGTGAAAAAATTTCATTATAATTTCTATTATAGGATATTTTATGGCAATATAATTTTATACATTTGATTTCGTTCATATTTAAAATTATGTTAATAAGAGATGCAGATTTCCTAAGTAATATTATAAAAGTTATAAACTTACTTGACTAAGAAATTGTGAGCACGGTGATCCCCACAAGATTTTCTTTCTGTTAATTTTAAATTCACCAAGAAAATGGATCCCGAAGAAGTTATTTTATCAGAATATTTGAAAGTAGAATTTAAGAGGATGATATAAAATAAGTAGATTATTTTATTCGGTTGAAGTATTTTGTGATTCAAATTTCTAAATCGGCAAATAAAAAATCTATTTGCCTAAATTAAAATACTATTATCTCAATTAAAATATACCTGTACAATTAATGGTGCTAATTTTAAAATTGAAACAAAATTTATTAAACAATATTAAAGTAATTTTTTCAAGTTTATTATACTAATTATAATTTTAAAGTTTTCGTGTATGAGGATAAAATTTTTGTGGCTTGTTATAAATTTTCGGTTGCAAACATTTCAATTTCACATGTTATTATTGCATATCTGTAAAAAAAAAAAAACAGACACATTTGTTTGATTGTTCTATTACAATGCATTGGTAAGCAGGGAGTCGGATCCACATTTTTAAATAATTTTACTATTACAATCTTCAAAGTTGACATATTGCATATTTTTAGGGGAACAAAAAACAATTCTCTTTTAAATTTTAACTAACTTCATTCAGAAACCATTTTTCTGCATTATTATTATCTGTTCATAATAAACAAATATGCCACAATTCTAGTTGTTATAATATTGTTATTAGAATTGTTATCACACAATATTGCATAATTTTAGGGATATTAAAATATTTTATTTTTTTACATGCAAAACTCATAATTATAAGCAATTTTTTTTCAATTCTTTGTCTAAAATCTAATTTTCAAACAAGTCTGTCGGTTCAATTAAATGTTTCACCGACTCATAAAATAAATAAAGCTAAAGAAAATTTTTTTATAAATCATAATCTTCATATTTATGTGGATGACATACTATACAATTTTTAGAAATATTTTTAAACACATTCAAATTCAACAAGAATAAACAAACAGAATGCAACATTGTTGAATTTGATTTTGTTTTTCGATATCTTAATAAAAATTCTCATTATATTATAACAAGATATTATGACATTATAAAGGGTACAAGTAGTGAAACTTTTCCAAAAGCAAATTATAATTTAATTTTAAACTATACAAATAATTTGAAATTCTAATTTTATTTTGAAACAAAATACATTGCTTATTATATAGTTACACTGACATAAAATGATTTCAAGTTTTATAATATAATTTATTTTTTTTTGGATTCAATTTCATTATTTCTTAAAAATTGGAGAAACCAATAAATAAATTGTGTTTGTTATAATGTAAATCATTTTTATATTTAAATCATATTATTTACTTAATATGTGTATTTATACATATGGTTAATTAAGTATATACAGAAAAAAAAAACATTTTCATTCGTAATTATAAATTATAATACACATACAAAATTCTTTTCGAATAAAAAACAAAATTTTCGAAAAACAAACGCAAAAATCTCGTGCAAAAATTAATCGAAAACGAACACAGAGAACTAAAAATGCATTTAAAACCTAAACGAAACGGAGAAAAATGAAAAAAATTTCCTCACTTATTTTTTAAAAATCTGAACATTTCTCATTTCGGGATTGAATTTTTTTTTTGTTTGTTTTCATTCTTATAATTTTTATTTTTTTAAATTATTGCTATCAAAATATTTAAGAATATCTTTTTTTTTCTCTTCCTTTAATGTTGTTGTAAATTGAAAGAGAGTACCTATGAAGGTATGTATGTATGTATAGTAGAGTGTATAGTAGAGTGGTGTGCCTTCAATGCATATAAAAAAATAAAATCTTGATTTTTTCTTTTTCGTTTTTTCTTGCCATTCTGTTTTTTTTGTTTTTCCGTTAATGTTTTAGTATCCTAAACCATCTTCAGTTAAGCTGGAAGTTCGATTTTCAATTTTTGTTTTTTTAATTTTTCTTTTATTTTATTATTTTTTAACAGGTAATTAAATATTCATGGAGCGTATTTATTAAAATGAAAATTAACAAAAATGTTGCGAGTATTTTCTCGCAACACTTCAAATAAAACAAAAACTAAAAAATATCGAAATAAAAAAAACAAAACAAAAAATTACTTAAAATAAAAATTAAATAAAATTAAAACAAAAAAAAAATAAATAAAATAAATATAAGAAAAATATTTATAACAAAAAACAAAAACAAAAAATTGAAAAACAAACGCAATTTAAATATTCGACACGTATTTCATTTAAAAAGTCACAAAGTGTACGTTTTATTATGAAAAACAACAACACTATACAATCATACTATACAACAACAACAATAACAACAGCAACAACAGAAAAATGAGAAATAACAGAATTATATTTTATTTTTTTTTTTTCTGTTTTTTTCTTCTTATTATTATTATTATTTATTTTTTAATTTTTAAATACCTTTTCTTTTACCTGTTGATTTATTGTACCAATAAATGGTAATTGAAAAACTCTGTTTAATTAATCACATTTTAAATGAAAAGAGATAGTTATATAGAAATAATAATAATATGAGAAAAAGAGAGAGGGATACAATATAATTGTACATAATATGTATGTATGTACAAGTAGAGTAACTTAACTGTACATATATGCATATAGATATAGAAGGATTGTATAATATTTGCTTTTATTGAAAAGTAGCTGCAATACTCTTAAGAATGACAAAAGTAAATGAAATTGCAATATAACAAAAATAACAACAACAATTCGAATTTACATTTAAACGGCGAATCTGCATTTCTTTTTTAAGGTTTCTGATTTTTTTGTTTTTTTTTTTTTTGTTTTTCTCCTTTTATAAATGTTTTTATTGTTTTATGTTTTTTTTTTTTGTAAATTATACAAGAAGAAGAACAAAATACAAATACAAAAAATGAAATATAAGTAAGCAAAAAAAACATTGTAACGCGTTTTTAATTAAGTCACAATAATCGGCTTTCCAATGAAACAACAGTCACACACGGCAATTATTATCATTTTTGTATTTTTACATATATATATGTATATATTAATGTATAAATGAATGTGAATCTTTATACAATGTTTGTGTAAGTATTTTACATACTATATTATTTTATATAGTATACGAATATGTATATAAGTATATTAGGGTTGTCAATTGTTTTTTATTTTAAAATTTTAATTATCTAGAAATGCTACTATATTAATGGTTACAATTTGGCACGTATAAATAATTGAAAACTATATTAGAATATTTAAAAAAAGGTAGTAAAAGACACAATTGCATTCTTAATTCAACATTTAATGTTTTTTTACATATGCAAATTTTCATAAAATGCAGTTAATACCAAACAAATATTTTCATTAATAATTCGGAAACCACGTGATAATCTACTATTATTTTTGGTTATCATTTTTACTTTTTCATTAAGAGTAAAAACTTTATATCGTAATTTTTTAAGCACAAATATTAAAAACAATTTGTATAATAAATAATATTATAATTAAATATTATAAGGAAATTATGTGCATTGTCATTAATTTCAAAAAATTCAGAATTTCATTTTTCGATTCAAAATACAATAGCATTTTCGGAAATTTTGAAATTTTCCAATCAAAATCTCAGTTTGGAGATTAAATTGTCAAATAACCTTAGAATTTTCAAAGAAATTAAAAAAAAAAAATTTATACTATATTTATACTATTTACAATTTTAATATAACATATTTTTGACAGTTTTTAAATTTCTTTATAATCAAACGATTTAGTAATTGAATATATAAATACTATATGTTCTTGCTATTACGATTAATCGACTACCCTTTAATATAGGCTTTAAAATGTGCATATAAAATGAAATATGCTACCAAAAACGGAATTCGTATAATAACTAAAATAACTATAATATTTTTTTTTTTATTACTTGTACATACATTTTTAATGTCCATTAGTAATTCATATGCATATTATAAATACTCGTATATACCTATACCTATTATACAACGTAAATAAGTTTTATAGCCATGCGCTTCATATAAACACTACACGTTCACTTCATAAATATAAATCCGTACAATAATATTTTATATCCATATAAATAATAATGATATAAAGCAATATACACATATTTAAAGTGATTTCAAATGCAAATTAATAAATTGGTTTAAATAATTTTCATTTAATAAAATAAATAAAAGAAAAATAAAATAAAAGATTTACAGATGGATATAACAAAAAAAAACAAAAATTGTGATAATTACAACATAGATGTGTACATAAAATATATATAAATATCGATATGCATTCATATTGTGTACATATTTATACAGTTGAACCTGAATAAGAGAAATTCGAAAGCATCAAGATTATTAGTCGCACTATAACTTGAAGTACAATCGCAAACGGAAATTTCTTCTGCTGTAGATAGCAACATTCTATATTGTTAGGTAGATTTATAGTCAAAAAATGTTTTGCCAAGCCATTTGAAGCAATCTCTCCGTACTTTCTTCTGTTGTAGGGAGCAGCATGTTGTTGTAAGGTAGATTTATAATCAAATACTGTTTTGACGAGCCATTTGAAGCAATCTCTCCGGGCTTAATTTCTTCTGCTGTAGGGAGCAGCCTTCTGTTGTAAGTTAGATTTATAGTCAAATACTGTTTTAAAGTAATCTCTTGAAATAAAGTCAGTTTAAAATGCTACGATAAGCTAGTAGCGGAGAGAAGAATATACTCAGCGAATCGAACCGGTTAATGTAAAAATTAATCGCAATTGCAAGGACGGATGAAAATTTCGTTGAGCCTGAGTCTTTTTTTTTGTTTTTTTTTTTGTATTCCTACTTCGGAGCATAGGGTTGATGCACGGTATTGTAGATAACCATGAATACTAGTTTCTTACGTCATGGAGTTTACTAGGTTGGTGATGAGCCTACCGTAGTTTTTATATTAAATATTTAAGGTTATTGATATTTATTATTTTATTCTCCTGGTATTTTTAATGTTGGATATGTAATGTGTATAAAGTTATACTACATGTACTTCAGAAGATACATCTGATTTAAAGGGAATGCACAATCAGCCGCTTTAAATAGTAGTAGTACAAACCGATTCAGTTCTATCTTTTGTCTAATGACAAATAAAGAATGTTGCCAGTAGTCATCGCAAACATAATTATCCGCACCCATATTGTATGCGCTTGTTAAGATCTCTACTTGACATTAATACATTTTATCCAGATGCTACTGTACGTGAATGAAATATTTTAATAAATAAACAAAATATACATAAATTTAAAGGAAAAGCAAAATAATAAAATATCATTGTGAAATTAATTTATTAACTTTGTAGGTGCAGTTCTTGTTTTAGGCCTTCTTTTCTTTTAATCTTTAGAAATTTTTTCCTTATATTTTTCGATTTATTTTGAATTTTATTATTATTGATTTTTTTTTTTCTAGAATTAATTTTCTACTCCGCTTACGTTTTTATTAATATTTAAATAAATAACTGATAAACTTTTCTTATTTTAATTTTAAAAAGTCATGAAATAATGTTTTATTATAATCCTTTTTAAATAAACATGTACACATATTATATACATATATACTTATGCATACATAATATTATATTATGTTATAATATTTTTATATACGTTTATTTATTTTATCATTTGATTATTATCTATAAAAGAAAAGGATTTAACATAAAACGCTTTTAATAAATTAAAAAATAACATTAACAAAATGCATGATATTTTTATTTAAATACCTACATACAATGTAAGCATGATAAAAGAATTATTTTTATCGAACTTTTAGAATCGAATATTTCAATACATACATACATATATATACGTATATATGATATATGGATTTTTCAAATGTAAATGTTTGGTTTTTTTTTTTTTTTTGTTAAGAAATTCTTTAACATCAAATTTAAGATTTTTAACAAAAATTATTCTCTCAATATAAAATAATTTTATGTAGCTAGTGAATAAAAATATGATAAAGTACAAAAGAATTAAAAATATGTATGCATGTATGTATATGTATTGTGCATATACATACCTACCTCGATTACTTATAGTGTGCTATAAAGTAAATCTAGTAAAAATTCACGTGACTTTCAAAATATTTTCTATAATATACAATAGAATTTAAAGAGATTTAAATGCCCAAATACAAGTTTTATTAAAAAAATGAAAGAAAAAAAAAAAGAGTTTTATTTAAATTTATAGAAAATTATTTTTACCTACATGATTTGGCTTAAAAATTTTTGATCTTATCTTCTGGAATTTATACTTTTTTCTACACTTATAAAATATGTACGTATGTATTAATATGAAAATTGTATATTTTGATTATAATTACGCATAATATTTATAGGCACGCACTATTAATAACAATAATAGCAATAATAAATTCTGATATAGAAAATTTATTAGAAAAAAAAATTTTTTAATTTTATAATCATAAAACTGTAAATGCACAACTTGCAGTTTTCTCAATAATTCTCAAAATACAATTATACAGATTTAGATTAATATCATTTATAATATTTTAACTGCATATACACAAGAGTCATTGACATTATAAGTAAAATGTAAAATATTTCTAATAAAGTTTTAATTTTGCGTTTATTGTATAAAATAATAAATTTAATAATATTTTAATTTTATTTAAACAAACATGTAATTAGTTATGCAAAAATTTTAATTTACAAAATATTTAGTGCATTCTTATTTTTGCTCTCGGAATGATACGAAATGATCGTTTTTATATTAAAAATCAGTCAAAAAATAGATCCGTGTACGCTTTTTTATCTCAGGCGTTCAAAACAAAAAAATTCGCTCTTTCTTTTACGATCAAAGCATTCTTAGATCTTTATGTACGCACCCGAAAAAATTTTTTCATTTCAAAATTTCACACAGTTCATATATTATTTTGACGTCTCATATTTGACAAACTATAGATTGACAGAATAAGCTGTGTCGTGTTCTCTTTTCAAATCAAATCTTTCAAATTACTATTTTTGTTTTTTTTTTTTATCAAAACGTGCTCTTACATTTCTAAATCTGATCAGGTTTTAACATGCCAGTTAAAAAAACAAAAACGTTCAATATGTCAAAATTTCAAAAAATTTTTAATGTTTTGTCATTAAAAAAATTATTATATCCCTTCAAGAAAGCTTTGTAAACAAATACTAATAATATTTTTTTATAACATAATTTATAATTAATTTTATTAAATCAATAACTATTATTAGTTAAGTTATGTAAATGAAAATGTACATAACAAATAGAATATACGGGAACGACCTTAAAATAATAAAGGCTTCCCGCTAATGACAAACAAACATACTAACAATATATTATAGTCTATGCCATTGTTGCCTTATATAGTCTATGCCATTTTAGATATAATCAAATTATAACAATATATTTACAAATAATATTGTTATACTTGTATACACGAATCAATTTTGAAATTAGCTTTAAAATTCTCTATTACTTTATGCATTTGGATAGATAAAAAAAAAATTATAAAATTATAATATTTCCATTAATTAAAAAACTATAACAACACAATTGACCACAAGAAAAAATATTTATAATACTTTGGCATTCAAAGCAAAAGTAAATTTGACAATAAAATAAGATTGTAAAATGAGCAATGAAAACCCTCGTATTTTTTTTTTGTGAAAGTCATAATTTTAATTATCGAAAGTGATTAAATTTTAAGTAATTTATTCCCTAAACGAAAAAATTTCTTAATTTTAAATTAATTTTCAAAAATAATTTGAATTTTTTAAATAAAAAAATATTCATAGTAACTTTACTTTCATAACACGTGTATGAACATACATATTTATATATGTACATTATATAGAGCTATGTTTATATAAAAAACAAATCTAGCAATATTAAAAAGTTCAACAATTCAAAAAAAAAAAAAAATATTTTTTGTCTTCTTCTTTATCATAAAATTTCTCATGAATTTTAAATTTATAAAATAATAAAAAACCAAACCAACCAAACTAAAAAAACAAAATTAAAAATTTCACACGTTATTTGCATAATAATGATGAAAATTCTGATATCGACATTTTTACATTAAATTAAAAACAAAAACAAAATTTATAAAAAATAAAAACAAAATGAATGAGAGAAAAAGGACAATCATTATAAAAAATAATCGTAAATTACTTATATAAATAAACATTTATTTTCAAAGATAATTTTAACGGTTAATTTTCGACAGTTATTTTTATCGCTTTATTAAACCTAACTGATTATCAGTTAAGTTTGTTTTATACAATTTTTTTTTTATTTTTTTTTTCAATTTTATATTTTTTATTTCATTTTATTATACGTGTGCCTTCAAAATATATTATTTCTGGTTTAAATGAAGACAACAATTATTTTCGATTTTAAAAAAAATATATATATATGTGTATCAAAAGGTATAAAATAAAAAATAAAAATAAAAAATTTTAAAATTTTAGCCAACTTATCTACCAAACCAACCAACCAACCAGCTATAGTAATAATAATCATAAAAAAAGGAAACAAAAAAAAAACTGAAAAAAAATGATAATTTCACATCCATTGTCGCTAATTTAATTAATAAGAAATTCATTAATAAAATCAAAATCGAAACTAAAAAACAAAAAAACGAAATAAAAAATAACAAATTAAAAGAATAACCAGAAAAATCAAAGCTCAATGCTGATAATAAAAATGAAAAACAAGAAAAAATAAAATTAAAAATGTAAAAAAATGCAAAGGATAATCACAAAATAACATTCGAAAAGAAAAGGAAAAACAAAACGCACGAGAAAACTGTAAGGTGCCGGCCGTTTTAATTTTAATAATTTCATATTTATTGTATGTTTTTATGCCATCTCTGCAGCATACAATTTTTTCAATTCAATGATTTTTTTTTTTTTTTGTTGAAACCTTAAGTACCCTACATTCTTGTATAATTTTTTGTAAAGTTCATCGATGCACAGAAAATCAAAACGAAATAAATATCTAAAAAATCTTAATACACTAATTTTAAATTTTATTTTTTTTTTTTGCTTCTTAACTTAAAAGCTAATGGAATGAAAAAATAAAATTTATAATAAAAATACGCCAAAAAAAAAAGTTCAACAATAATCACTAAAAAAAACTACAACAACAACAAAAGAGTCATGATATAAGTAAAAATATAAAAAAAAAACGCTTAAAAAATAAAACAAAAATACTAAAAAAAAAAAACCATTATGAAGACAATAATAAAAATGTAATTTTTATTTCACGGCTTTAAAATGATGTTTATGGCTCATGATGTCAATTTAATTATGACTAAAGAGTTTTGTTTTTCAATTTGTAAATTACTTAACTTAATAAATTACTTTTTTTTTTCCATATACACAACTTACATTATCCGCTATAAGTATTTACATATACAGTAGAGTCTCGGTTAGTATCACATCGCATAAAATTCTCAAAATTTAGTGATGTTAATCGAGTTGTGAAAATAAAAACAAATGATCCGTTTTTATATCACATTTTGTGAAAATAGATGAAGTTTTTTTTAAGAGCCTGATCGTGTTATCTCATTATTTTACTCACTAAATGAGAAGACAGTGAATATACAAAATTTATTCATTTTGTTTTCAAAAGTGAGACGTTTATTTCATAATTTGAGAAAAAATGCAAATATCCAATTAAAGAAATAACTTACGTTATTGGGAAAATTAAATATGTGTTACGATTAGGGCCTAATTTTCCAATACTTAAAAAAATTAATTGGAGTCAAAATAATTTTTACAATTATTATTCATATATACAATAAATTTTATATTTTATAATATAACTTGAGTTTATTAAATATTTGGCTGAAAAGAAAAGAAATGGATACTGAACATAAATGTAGTCTAAAGAGTTGACATTAAATTAAATATGACAATATATATTAAAATTGAGATTACATAGAAAAAAGAAAAATGCAGATAAAATTATTTGATTGGCAAAAATATTAAAATTATTTAACAATTTTCAATAAATATGATTTTAAACGACAACGACATTTTACTCTAAACAAAAAAAATTGAACATTTCCAAAAAAAAGAATCAACGATTTTAGGCGAATTTGTAAAAATAAAAGAGTTACCATTATCCGATTACAAACAAATATAGCACTATATATAGAAATTTTTGAGTCATGACATTTATTTAAAAATGAGCGGATTGTGATGCTAGTCGATGTAATTTTATGCGGATTCTACTGTTTGTGTATGTATACATATTAAAGATAAAGAAATAATAAACAAGAAAGCAAATTGGTATAGGCAAACAAATAATCAAAATAAAGAAAAAATAGTAATAACGAAAACAACAATAAAAAAAAAATTGTCAAAAATAAAATTGTATAAAAATAAAAAATACCATGTAAGCAAACATACTCGCGCACACGACATTTATAATTTTCTAATAAAGCGGTTGGTAATTTTTGTTTACCATATTTTTATGTACTTATATTTAAAATAAAAAAGATTAAAGCTTTTAACTGATTTGTAACATTTTGCTTACAAAAAAAAAATTTTAGTTTATGATAATTGAAATTTTTTTTTACAATACAAATAATTTCCATTTAAAAATTCATAACGGTTTAAAAAAATTTGCAATTAGGTTATAAATGGAACGTTAATTTTTTAATACTTCAAGGAAAAAAAATTAGAGCCATCTATCGGTCGGTATAAATAAATTCATTGTTATTGCATATATGCATTGATATTTTGCATAAATGTCAAATAAACTTTTCCGTATCAGCATTATATAAATTCCCAATTTTTTATAGAAAATATTAACGAAAGGATGAAATTATTCTTTCGTATCATTCTATGATTTAGATTATACATTACTCTGTCTTTATGATTCGGTGATAGCAATAAGTTTCAGTATTGATACGAGCGATACTGTAGTAAAATTTTTGGAATACAATAAGATTGTATTGCAAACTCTTAAAATCTCTATATATCCGTGTCTATTATTCGAAATTATTCAAATTTAAAACTGTATGACGTTAAGCATTGAATTAATTTTCCGAATTTTGACGTATTCGTTTCAAAAAAATGAACATTTCTGATGTTTGTTAGCTGTAGGGTTATATTGGCCATATATTCCCTAAATGTATTAACTAAAAGGTTAATTTCATATTAAAATTAAATTAATAATATCAGTATCATTTCATTTTAGTGTTACGCCGTTTGGTAACACAAGAATATTTCGTTACGAAATAAGGAAATGGAAAAAAAAAATCATTTTCTGACATAAAAAACAATGTATAACCTTAAATTTACGATTTGTAACGCTAATAATGCACAAATATACATACATACATACATTATGGGCTAACAAATAAGTGTGTATAAATTGAAAACTTATTTTGGCCCAAAAACGGCGTCCAAATTCTTTTTTAAAATTTCAAAAAAAAAAAAAATTATTTTTACGTTAAATTTCCATTTAGCAAATTTTTTCGATTTCTTTTCTTATCAATGAAAAGGAAAAAATAAATTTATTTTTATTTTTTTTTTTTTGTTAGTCATTTGCAAAGAATTTTATATTTATTTGATTAAGAATGAATAAAAGATAAATTCAAATTTTTGATTGCGAAAATTATATTCCCTTTTAAACATGACGTGTACAAATGAAAGAAATTCGACAACGACTCGACAATGAAACAACAGAATGTTAAAGAACGTTATAAAGAAATTATTTCAGCTTTATAATAAAATTGTAGAATATATTGCAGCCTATGAACTTAAAATTAAGCATTAGAAGTATCTACAATTTGTAGTTATCTAGTAGTAGGGAGTTCCAATGAAAAAATTATCTACCGTTTAGGCAATTAATTTTATGTAATTCATTATTTTCTGTGTTGGAATATATTAATTTTTTTACAAAATCAAATAAAATCATAGCTAAATTTAATTAATTTTTTCTTTTATTATTTTTCAGGTAAAAGTCACTGTTTTAGATAAAAATGATAGTCCACCAATTTTTCGTGATATACCATTGATTTATAATGTTAGTGAAGATTCTGGTGTTGGACATTCAGTTGCAACAATAAGAGCATATGATCCAGATATTAAAGGAACTTTAACATATACAATGATTGATGGAGATGATGGAAAATTTATTTTAGAACCAGATACTGGAAAATTAATATTACGTGATGCATTAGATAGAGAATCAAAAGAAATTTATAAAATAAAAATTCGTGTAACAGATGGTATTCAAAGTTCTGAAACAATAGTTAATGTTCAGGTAATTAAATTATTAATTAGAAACTATTATTAAAGTATTAATTAAGTACCCATTTCATTTTGCATATTTATTTGTTATTATTTATGAAAGTTCCTGACCAAAAAAAATTTTATTTGAATAAAATTTCTAAATATTTTGAATATGCTCAATCAAAGAATAGCTAATCAAGACTCTAAAAATTTCAATTATTGACAGTAAACCATGCTACTAAAACTATAAAGAGTTTTTGAATTACACATGGTAAATTATTTTTTTTTAATTACTTAAATTTTTCTTCTTTTATTAATTTCCCAAAAATAAATTGATCAAAAGTAAATAATTTTATGTAATAAAATCTGTACATTTTTTAATGTTGTGAATTTCTCACTCAAATTACAGAAGCAAGATATGCCATTTCACAAATCGTTGCTATGATCGATTGTAAAGTTTTGTAACAAAAGATGTCCACGCACTAATTTTTGTAAGAGAGAAAATTAACGCTCAAAAAACAAGAGTTTCTTTGTTTAAATTCTCTTCTTTTAAAATTAAGTTTAAATTCTCTTCTTTTAAAATAAGTTTTCATTCGATATTGTTTAACAAATATACCTTTTCAGACTGAATCATACCCTATATTACAAGTTCATCCCCTAACATCTTCTGATATTAAAGATTTTTCGTAGATTTTTTAATAATCTTTTGTTGACAGGCCAATTAACTACTGGAGAAAGCCAGGCTACCCATGTAAACGTCTAGAATAAAATTACAAAGCTACGCTTAATTTTCTAAAAAATTGATTTAAATTTTATTCTTTCAATTTTTTTTTTAAAATAAAATTCATACTAAATGAAGAATTCATTATTTTTGAAAAGCATTGCCAAAAAAAAAACGCATTCTCATCAATGCAATAAAAAATCTTTAGAAAACGTCAACTTACATAAAGTTTTTTTTTATTTTTATCAGATATTTTGTATCTCTGTACTTTTATCCTTTAGCAAAATTGAAATTATTCTCCTTAATCGGTATAATATCAAAAATCCAAGAAATTTACATATTTAAAACGTTATTTTTAATTTATTTTTTATGTAAATTTTTTTTTTTTTTTGCTTATTATTTTCAATGTAAAATAATTTTTATTAAGTACTTTTAATGTAAACTTACAAAATATGTTTTTTGTAAAATCAAATTTGTTGGACATATACAAAATTCTAAACACGTTTAAACGATTTTCTTTTCTTATCTTAATATCCCTAGTATTATCAAAAAAAAAATTAATGCTCAATTTCCTTGTATGCATATTATCAACAACAAAAAAAAAATTTATTTAATATCTTATAAATATAATTAATAACGTTAATTTAAGAATGAATGATGAAAAAATAAAAAATTATTTGCATATATGGTACATTCCCAAAAAAAAAAAAATTTAAAGAAAAATGTGTCTATTAGTTTTACTCTGTTTGTTTGCCTGTACATCTTTTCATGAATCTTTAGAAAGATTAAATTACAAATACATTTAATGAATCTTCCGTGTTACAGCTTTTAAAAATTATGGAATTGCAAATTTTTGACAAACTACTTTGTTTAAAGCTAAAGAAATTTAAATATTCTGTATGAAAATCAAAAATTATGTGTAATTTTTCTATTAAAATTTACTATAAGGAAATGTCACATTTTCTTATTGACACTCAAAATTAACCGTTATCTCAAACAGATTTTTCGATAATTTCTTGAGCAATGTTTCTCTTACTCAGCAACTTAGATGTTTCTAAAATTTCAACAGCTTTTAGATATCAAATCCATCAATATTATATTAGAACAAAATTGCTTTACATCTTCGAAATTTATACAAAATTATACGGTAAGAAGAGAATTATTTCAATAGATTCTCTTCAATACATATGTAGCTCTAAAGCTATGCAAAAATACAATTTCTAAACTGAAATTTTCAAAAGCAAATGTGCTAGTTTACAAATCATGGGTTTGATTGACTATACATTTTTTATTTTCTTTCTTACTTTTTAAATTAGCTACACATATGTTTAATAAAGATTCTTAAATTTCATTCATATAAATCTGTTAAATTATAAATTATATACAAAATATTTATAAAATATATTGAGAAAAAATATGAAAGAAAAAACAAAATAATTTTTCTTCTTCTTCTTTTTTTGTTCTCTCTCTTAAATCTAATACAGATCCCTAATTTTGATAAATTAAACATGTTTATTAATTATATATTTTATAAATTTTCTTTTCAACTGACTTAAGGGTAACAATTTAACAAAGATCTTTATAATAAATAATTGTACACCAATATAACTCTAATATATTTTTTATATATACCCATCATACAGATATGTATAAGTTTGTATAAAATGTTTATATATAGTTACATTTTGATTGACTCGTTTAAGCTTCAGCTCTTTTCTTTTTTATTTTTTAAATTCTTATGTTATTTTCATTTTAAAGCTTTAGGCGATTAATAATGGTTTTTAAGAAAAAACATTTTTTTTTTTTTATAAAAATTTCTATACATTATTTTACATAAACTCTACAGTATACTTAAATATAATATTTATAGTAATATTTTTAAATGTACATTATCGGACAAAAATAAATGGATATTTTTTGAATAAAAAAAAAAATTGTTAAAATAGCACTGTTAATCAAATTCGTTTTAAATCAATATTGTGAATTGAATAAGCTGCCGATTTCATCAAGAAATCTTTATTGAAACTTTATTAAAATCGGGAATGTGAAAATTTTATATTTAAAATTTATAAAAATTATTCTCCTTTCTTTCAAAAAATTAATTCAAAAATTATATTATAATCATTAATTATTTCAAATCTTCATAATGCCGATTTGAAAATAATATAATGAACTATTGATTTACGACATCTACATTAAAAAATTAAAAATTTGTTAGTACGCTGTTGTTGCGCAAAATATCAGCTAAATTAAAACTTTTTATATAACAAGAAATAATTTTAGATGATTCGCCAATATTATAAATTTTCCATTTGCAAAAAATTCCATTTAAGCTCAAAAAAAATACCATTTTAATTAAATGCAGTAATTTCACCCAGTAAGACAATGTGACCAACAAAATTCAATTTATTTACATAATCTATTTTTGAATTATTAATTAAATTAGTCTCTAAATGATGCTTTTCAGTTTTTATGTTTGAAAAATTCTCCAAATCCTTCAAATATTTCGTAAATTCTCCAAATTCCTTTCGTTGTGATTTTTTTATCACTGAAAATTAATTCTCTCTTTAATTTAATACATATAACACTAGCTAAAGTACTAACTGCGAAGTACAATAAAATTATTCTACTCAAAATTTTGCCTATTATTTTATACAAACTCTTAAATCGCGATTCATGCGTGCAGTTAAAAATAAAATATCAATTAAAATGGAGTGAAACCATCTGGGGCTTTACTGTATGTATTGAATATATTGTCTCTAAATTATAAATATGTCAAAAAAATTTAAATTTACTTTTTCTACTTCTCACTATAAAAATTTTTCAAAAAATTAACTTTACTCCATGTAATTTTATAATTTAATTAAAAATTTTTATTTTATGCAAGTGCATACATAAATATAAAATATAAAGAAGTGCATATAAGAACTGAAACGGAGAATATGTAAATTGTAAAGAAGCATGTATATATATGTAATTATATATGTATGTATAAATGAATGTATATAATAATACTTCATTAAAGTAACATTTTCATCAAAATTTATTTTTTTTTTTTAAAGTTTCTTTGTTCACATATTGCTCTAATTTTCCTTTCAAGACAATATTTTTTATAGCCTTGGGATATGACATTTTTCTTCTTTTAAAATTCAAGAAAAAAAAATAAAATATAAGAAAATGTATAGAATAATCTAATTAATCTTCGAAAGAAGCACTATTGAATTATAACAGATTTAAAAATAAATTTAGTTTTGAAAGAACAGGTTTCTTTAAATTAATTATAGGAAGCTTAACTATACCAAGACCACATAGTTAAGCTTCCAAAACATCATCATATACAGAAAGATGGTTTTTTCACACAAAAAAGAACAGCAACAAACAACAACAACGATAATTTTGCATTCTTTTTAAGTTCCGTTTTGAAAAAAAAATTTCTTTCATGAATATTGATTGATGAGCACTTATGTAAATTTATGTATACGTACAAAAATACATACATATGTATATATACTTTTAAGAATTATAGTTCGATAACATGAATGCAAGAATAAAACAGAAAAGCAGTTTTCTCAACTTATCTTTTATAACAAAAATTTTTATTTTTCACAAACATGAAACTTTAAAATTTTGTAACATGTGTCAAATTCATTTTGGTCTTCTTATAATGCAACAACAACAAAAATGAAAAATGTCAATAAATAATTTTCAGGTCAGCAACAATTATTTTAATTGTTATTGCATTATTGCTATATTCTATATACTTTTATACATACTTATATAATATTGTAATATTCGAAAAACTGGGAAGGACAAAAAACCCAAATGAAATATTTTATAAATCAAAATTCCTCTTAATAAATTAATATTTTAGAATCATATACCCAGTCATAAACCAAAAAAACAGAAAAAAACTTCTGTCAAATTATCATTGTGGTATTAACGCCTTTTTTTTTTGTTATTCAAATTTTAGGTTACAGATACTAACGATAACCCACCAACATTCTCTGAAGCTGTATATTCATTTGATGTACCAGAAAATGCAGTACGTGGTTATCAAGTTGGTAAAATTATTGCAACTGATCGTGATCTTGGTGATAATGCAATTATAACTTATTCTGTAATATCGGATTGGGCTAATGATGTATTCAATTTACATCCTCAAACTGGAGTTTTCACATTAACTGCAAGATTAGACTATGAAGAGGTAATTATTTTTTATGATATTATTATTTAAAATTGTAACTTTAAGAAATATTAATGTAATTATAATGATAAATTAAATTTCTGTTAAGATACAAGCCAATAAAATCAAAAATCATACTGTTTTTAGGTTCAACATTATATTTTAGTAGTTCAAGCACAAGATAATGGTCATCCAAGTTTATCTACGACAATAACAGTTTATTGTAATACAGTTGATTTAAACGATAATGCACCAATTTTTGATCCTATGAGTTATTCGAACGAAATTTTCGAGAACGTTCCGATTGGTACGAATGTTATTACAGTTACTGCAACAGATATTGATTCAGGTATACGATATAAATAATTTAATTTTTGATTTTGTCATCAAATTTTCGCTGTTATTAAATAATGTTTTTTATACAGGCTTTAATGGGCAAATTGAATATTCGATCATTGCGGGTGATGATAAAAATGATTTCGATATCGATCAAAACGGCACAATACGAACAAAACGTACTTTAGATCGGGAAACTAAAAATTCCTATAATATGATAATAGCCGCGAAAGATTGCCCCTTGGAACCACAACAACGTCTTTCTTCTACAGTTCAAGTAAGTTTAATTTTTGTTTTGGCTTGCGAAATTTTCATTAAATTGCAATATTTTATAGGTAACGGTAATAATTAAAGATATTAACGATGAATCACCAGTATTTATTTCATCGAATGAAACAAGTATAATTGAAAATACACCATTAAATACTATAGTTATGGCATTAAAAGCAATCGATCATGATGAAGGACGCAATGGATACATTGAATATCAGTTAGTTAATCCAGAATCTAATATACCATTTAGTTTAGGAGCTGTTGATGGTCTTCTTAGAGTATCAGGACATTTAGATCGTGAATTAAAATCAAAGTATATAATTGATGTTAGAGCAAAAGATCGTGGTGAACCACCAAAATCAACACAAACACAAATCATAATAAAAATTCTTGACGAAAACGATAATAGTCCAGTATTTGATCCAAAATTATATAGTGCATCTGTTGCTGAAAATGCTAGTATTGGAGCAATGGTATTACAAGTTTCAGCAACTGATATAGATGAAGATGCTAACGGACGTGTACGTTTTATGATTGCATCAGGTGATGAAAATCGTGATTTTAGTATAAGTGAAGATTCTGGTGTTATACGTGTTGCAAAAAATTTAAATTATGAAAGAAAATCACGTTATGTATTAACGGTTCGAGCAGAAGATTGTGCAACAGAAGCATTAGAAAATGAATTGAATGCATGGAGTAAAAATGGTGGTAAAAATAATGTTGGTAATAGCAATACAAATAATAAATTAAATAATAAAATTTCAAATAAAAGAAATGAAAATAATAAAATATCAAATAAAAATATTTTACCAAATGGTGAAAATGTTGGTAATAATAATGATAATAATGATAATAATGGTAATATTCTAAGAAGATATGATACTGCAGAATTAACAATTGTTATTACCGATATTAATGATAATCCACCAACATTTTTAGATTCACCATATTTAGCTAAAGTTATGGAAAATATAATACCACCAAATGATGGTTATGTTATAAAAGTTAAAGCATTTGATGCTGATACACCACCATTTAATAATCAAGTTCGATATTTTTTAAAGGAAGGTGATGCTGATCTATTCCGAATTAATTCATCAACTGGTGAAATTTATTTACAAAGATCATTAGATCGTGAAATGCAATCCGAATATATTTTAACTATTGTTGCAATGGATACTGGTAAGTAGAAAAATTATTTTTCATAACATTTATATCTCATACATTACAAAACTTATAGAAAAAAAAACGTAGTACATAATAATAAATTGTGTTGTAAATGTCTTTGACTTGTAGTCTTGTAGTCTATTCATAAACCGGTTTGATTTCTATACATTCAATTTTTGCCAATAAAATTCTCTAATAATTAATTACAAAACTATTATGTTAAAGTAAAATTTTACAGTTATAAACTTATATAAAATTATATGACATTTCCAATGAATTTCAATGAATTTTAGTTTCAAATAATATTTAATAATTATATTGAAATTTAACAAAATACAAATAATTATAAACTAATGTAAAATATTGCATAAAAGTCGGTTTATTCCAAAATAAAATAATAACATTTTGTTAATAATTAAAAATTGTGAATTATATATTATTTTCATTCACGTTAGCATTGTGAACTTCAACTCTTAATGAACTTTAAATGCCTCATATAATTTAAAAAAGAGAATTTTTCGTATAGCTAGCTCGAAAAAAAGCAATTCTTACTTGAATAAAATTTTAAAAAATCAAAAAACAATTAATAATAATTTGACTGATTTTTATCTTAATCGGAAATTAAAGAAATTTTCTCTTTTAATTACAATATTTTAATTTTAATTTTAAATTATTTTAAATACAGATTTTTTTGTGATTAATAAGAAATTACAACAAAAACAAAAGGAGAAATGAAAATTTTATAAGATTTTAAAATTCCATGCTGAGAGTGTCATTCAATTAGTATTTTATATAATTATTATGATAATTTGTATGTCATAACCATTAAATATTATTAATATTTCGAATAATTTATTTTTATTTAATTTAAACAAAAAAAAATTTCTCTTTCAAAATCAAGATTTTCATTATAACTTTTTTTTTATTCTACATTTAATTTTTTTTTTGTTAATTTTTGTTTTTATTTTTACTAATAAATGTAAATTTTTGTTTTAAATAAAATAGAAAGGTAGTTGTGAAATACTCGTAAGCATTTTGTATGAGTATTGCCATGCAGTTACATAAAAATACATGCTAAAACTTAAAATATTTAAATGACAATGTAAAAAATATACTTATGTATTATAAAAAAAAAAGAAAGAAAATTCAAAATTTGAAATTTTTCTTTATTTTTTTTTATTATTCTATAACAATTTGGCTTATCATATCAAAAAGAAAAATTCCTTTCGAATTTAGTAACAACAACAAAAATATAAATGGAAAACCTCATTCTACTGTTGTAATCATTTTTCGTACTGATAATCTTCATTTTCCACTATATGTCCAAAAAGAATTTAGTTTATTTCGACCCGGAAATAAGGCCTATTAATTTTAATTTTAATTTTTTTTTTTTTGTACATTTATTTCTGCTTTCTTTTTTTTTTTTATTACAAACAATAGCAAAAATTTTCCAGCTCTTAACAATTTCTATATAATTTAAAGGTTTCCCACCATTAGAAACGCAAAACTTATGTATACATTTTTGTTCATACATTTTGTATGTATGTTAACAAAAAAAAAAAAAAGCAAAAATAATAAGAAAAAATGCCATAAGCCTAGATAGAAAATATGAAGCGATACAGAAAAAATAAAATAATAAAAAGAAACGGCAAACGCTTCTTTAATACTTTGAACAATACTTGTAATGCATTCCATTGCAAAATGGACCTTACCAATACCATAACACGAAAAAAAAATAAAGAGAAATGAACAAAAAAAAAAGACAAGAAATTGTTACTAAAATGAAATGGCATTATTAATCTCTATTGTTTTAAGTGCAGTTTTTACATAACGCAAAAACAATTTAACGCATTTTTTTTCTCTGTTACAACAAGGGATACCAGATTCACCGTGTTCCAATTGCCATATTAATTCATATGCATAATATCAACCCCAATTTTTTTTTTTTTCATACTTTTTTTCGTATTTTCTTCTTATTTATTTTTAATTTATTTTTCTGTAAAATGCATTCAAGTTTCTATTTATAATCGGTAACTCTTGCAGCTACTTACGGCGATTTATATGGAATCCAATCAACAAATAAACAAAAACAATAGTTTTATGACCATGATTTATTTGACGAACCTGAACATTGAGCTTTTATTTATTTTATAAAATTCTAAAATAATCATGAAAATCACACACAACGACTTTTGTCTTTGAATTAGGAAGTGAAACAAGTATATTGAATCATCGTAGCATTAATTAAAACTAAATTTCCAAATCCCTTGCATTCCTTTTACATGTTATAGTATATTATAACATTGATTGAACACCACACCTTAGCCTTGCTCACTTACTTGATAATTTCAATTTAAAAGAAAATAACACTAATTTTTTTTCTTTTTGAAGAAATCAATCTGGCAACTTTTATAATAATATCGGTAAATTCTTTAACGTTTTTATTTTTGTTTCTCTTTAAATATTTTTATTAATTTTTTTTTTCCTGTTTTTCTGCGATTTTACCAATTTACTTGGGTTTGATCTATACACATAACTAAAAAGACCAGTGGCGCATTGCATCTCATCTCATCTATTTCTTAAAATGTTCTAGAAATAACACCAAAAACATATGTACATATTTTACAAGGCATTGAAATAGTAGCATCCACCTTAACAGCTAAAATACAGTTGTGTTTATCAATGTTGTTGACCAATTCAAAAAAAAAAGAAACTGAAAAAAAAAAACGAAACAACAACAACAAAATAGAATATTCATTTTTTTTTATCTTTTTTTGAATTTGTTTTATTTCTCTTTCTATCTTCCTTTTTATGCTGCATTTGGTATGCACATTATGTACATATATGTGTCTCTTTTCTTCATTTTTGAAGAGTTGATGTTGAAAGTTTTTCGCATTTTCTTCATATTCGTAAAATGTTATCTTGATTACACGCGGTTATATTACATAAAAATAGAAAGAAATGCATAAAAATACAAAAAAAAAGTTTAACAACAGAAACTTTTGCGCACATTTTCTTCTTATTTCATTTCTGTATGCTGCTGTTGCTCACTAACAAGCTAAAAAGATGCTTTTTATAGCGCAAAGTTAACTGAAATCAACTTTCTGTTGTATTTTCTTCTCTGATCATATCAGTTGAACTGAAATTGTCTTTTTGTCTTTTCTACGCGGAAATGAAAAAACTAAACGAACGAAAAAAATAAAATTTATTTCTACTAAAAAAAAATTTAAAAAAAAAAGCAAAAACAAAAAAATTATAGCATTTTTACTTGAACTATAAATTTCAAAAAGAACAAACAACAACTAAAAAATAATAACAGCAATAAGCCAAACCAAAAACAAAATCGTTTGTTTCGCATTCTGCTGTGCACTATTTGATTTTATGCTATGTTATTTCAGAGATAAATCATATACCAATAAATTGTATGTCCACTCTGTTTATATATTATCCTCATCTAAAAAAAAAAATTCTTAAAGGGCGGTAATAGACAACAAAACAAAAACAAAAACCAAAACCTTCATAAGAAAAACAAAAGCCATCACTATCAAAATAAAACAATACAAAAAATTAACAGCAAAATAATAAGATAAAATGCTAGAATAAGAGATAAAAAGCTTAAACATTGTAGGCGCTTTTAACCTCACGAAATTAATGTTATTAACGACAATAAACTCTCATGAAAGTTAAAATTTTGTAGGCGATTTACACGCTTATTAAGAGCTCGTTAATTTCCTAAAAAATGCAATAACAACGACAATATTCTATTATTAGAGATCAGAAATAATGTGAAACCATCATCGCATCAGCGATATGATATGGCGATACTTGAATTTAATATTTCCTTCAAAATTAGTTACAATACATGCGATATACGAACGTTCTTTTACCCATATTTATACAAAAAAAAAAAATAACAATGACTTTAAAGATAATGTCATGTCAAACTTTTAAATAATAACCAACAAAAAAAAAATTTTATTTGCTAGTAAAAGAAAGAACATTCATTATTTTTGTATTTTCCTATTGCACATGGAAAATACAAAAGTACTGATTTAAGATAGCTATTTGCTTTCCTAACATATGCACATACGTAAAGAATATATATATATTGATAAATATAATATAAACCATATTTTTTCTTTTAAAATTTTAGGATCACCCCCATTAACTGGTACTGGAATTGTTAAAATAATTGTGCAAGATATGAATGACCATAGTCCAGAATTCGAGAGACAATCATATTACGTGACAGTACGAGAAAATTCACCTATAAATTTAAAAATTTTGCAACCACTTGCAATTGATAAAGATTCCGGATTAAATGCAAAACTCAAATATTATCTTAAAGGTGATAAAGTTGACCGTTTTAAAATAAATTCAAATACAGGGGAAATAACAACAGCAGCAGTATTGGATCGAGAAGAAAAATCAATATACTATTTAACGTTAATAGCACAAGATAGTTCACCAATTGAACAACGTTCAACATCCATAAATATTACAATTAAAATTGATGATGTTAACGATAATTCACCACAATTTAGCAAGAAGAAATTCGAAATTAATTTACCAGACCGTATAAAGGCGAATGAATTTGTTTTTGGAGCTGAAGCTACAGATATTGATACAGGTGACAATAGTAAAATAACGTACTCAATAAGTGGTCGTGATGCTAACATATTTACAATTAATAAATTAAATGGTGTTATCAAAACAAATATACAACTTTCATCAGATACACTTGGATTTAATTTCAATTTAATGATACATGCTGAAGATCAAGGTATTGAAAGGAAAACAGCAACAGCAGAATTAGCACTTTTATTGCAACCAGCAAATTTATTTCCACGTTTTTCCTATATATCAAATATACAATTTGTTTTATCAGAAGATGTTGTAGAAGGTCACACAATAACAAAAGTTACAGCAACATCACCCAAAACTGGTAGTGCAAGTAACATAAAATATTCGTTTGCTGGTGGTAACGTTGGTAATGCACTAAATATTGACACAAACACAGGTACTGTATCGGTGGGATCAACTGGTTTGGATTATGAAGAAATGCATCAATATGAGATATGGGTACAAGCTGCTGATTCTGATGAGCCTGCCCTAAGAAGTGTTATGTTAATAATTGTAAATGTAACTGATACAAATGACAATCCACCAATAATGGAAAAAATGCTTTACAATACTGAGGTATTAGAAGAAGAAACTCCGCCACAATTTATTATTAAAATAAAAGCATCTGACAAAGATTCTGGAGTTAATAGTGAACTAACTTATCGTTTAATTGATGATCATGAAGGAATTTTCGAAATAGATGCCGATACTGGTGAAATTTATACAACAACAAAATTAGATCGAGAAGATATTGCCATGTATGAACTAGATGTAGAAGCAGTTGATCAAGGAATGCCACAACTAATCGGAAAATCTACTGTTATTGTTAAAGTTTTAGACAAAAATGATAATCCACCGAGATTTACACGATTATTTAGCGTTAACGTTACAGAAAATGCTGAGATTGGTAGTTTTGTTATTAAAGTTACTTCATCCGATCTTGACGTTGGCATAAATGCTAATGTGTCATATACATTTGCTCAAAATCCTGGAAATAAATTTTCTATTGATTCAATATCTGGAAACGTGACTGTTTCTGGAAATCTAGATCGAGAAATACAAGATGAATATATATTGAAAGTTACAGCGTCTGACGGTGCATGGAGAGCAGATACTCCAATAACAATTACAATACAAGATCAAAATGATAACGCACCTGAATTTGAACATAACTATTATAGTTTTAGTTTCCCTGAATTACAAACAGCGACATCATTTGTTGGACAAGTGATCGCAACAGATCGTGATAAACAGGGCCCGAACTCCGTCATATCATACTCTTTTAAACAGCCATCAGATTTCTTTATTATCGATCCGGCAACTGGAGAAATATTTACGAAACGATCAATTCAATTTAAACATTCTCAGATAAAATCATCCCCCGAAAATACATATTCATTGAATGTTTTAGCAACAGATAATGGAAAGCCACCAATGTATTCTGAATGCTTAGTCAATTTAAATGTTGTTGATGCCAACAATAACCAACCAAAATTCACTAAAAATAAATATTTATCACCAGTACCTGAAAACGCTAAAGTTGGTCAAAAAGTTAGCCGTGTTGAAGCTACTGACGACTTAGATTATGGTGTAAATGCTGAAATCGATTATATGATAACTGGTGGAAATGGCTCCTCATGGTTCTCTATTAACAAACATGATGGTTGGATTACCGTTTCCAGAAATATTATTGCAATGGACAATACTCTCTATGTTATCAATGTTCGTGCTACAGATCATGGTGTACCACCCAAATATGATGAAATTTCTGTTGAATTAATTGTTTCTGGAGAAAATTTATATACACCTCAATTTACAGCTCTCAGTTATCAAGTAATAGTTCCAGAAAACGAACCCATAAACTCAACAATATTAACCGTAAGTGCATCAGATCAGGACCACGGCCCTAATGGCATAATACGTTATTCAATATTAAGTGGGAATGAGAAGAAAGAATTCTCAATTAATTCGGAAACTGGAGCAGTTACAATATCACAAGCTTTGGATTATGACACTGTTCAGGAATACCATTTAAATATTACTGCTAAAGATTTAGGATTCCGTCCAAAAGAAGCAATCGCGATGTTGACTGTGATATTGACGGATGTTAATGATAATGCACCACAATTTGACGCAGTTGAATATCATGCATATATAGAAGAAAATAAACCACGAAACAGCTTTGTCTTCAAAGCTAAAGCCACAGATAAAGATTCACCAAAAAATGCAGTAATTCTTTATTCTATAACTGGTGGAACAGGAAGAGATATATTTGCAATAGATTCGAAAACAGGTGTTATCACTTCATTAGTCAGCTTCGATTATGAGGAACAAAAATTGTATTCTTTGCAAATACGAGCAGTTAATCCTGATTCGCCAATGTCGAATTCAACCAAAATAACGGTTCATATAGTTGGTGTAAACGAATATTTTCCCAGATTTATTCAACCCGTTTTTCATTTTGATGTTTCAGAATCTTCTGAAATAGGATCATTTGTTGGAACCATTCAAGCGGTCGACAAAGACGCTGGTGACGACGGCAAAGTATATTACCTTCTAGTGGGCTCTTCCAATGACAAAGGATTCAGCATCAACCCAGTTAGCGGAAAAATTACAGTTTCACGTATTTTAGACAGAGAAACTCAAAGTAGAGTAGTATTAACAGTAATGGCGAAAAATCAAGGTGGAATTCGTGGGAACGACACTGATGAAGCCCAGGTCATTATTACAATTCAAGACGGAAACGATCCGCCAGAATTCACACAACCAGAATACACAGCAAAAGTATCTGAATCTGTGTCGATTGGTACTAAAATTGTACAAGTTAAAGCTATTGACAAAGATATTCGGCCACAAAACAATCAATTCAGTTACTCCATTATCAATGGAAACATAAATCAAGCTTTTAAAATTGAGCCTCAGACAGGCGAAATTGAAACAGCTAATCAATTGGACAGAGAAAAAACCGATACATATAACTTAATTATTGGAGCAATAGATACTGGACTTCCACCGCAAACTGGTACAGCAATGGTAAAAGTACAAGTTCAGGACGTCAACGATAATGGCCCTATTTTTGAACCAAATAATTTAATAGGATATATATCTGAAAATGAACCTACTGGAACATCAGTTATGACTCTTCAGGCTAGTGATCCAGATCTCCCTCCAAATGGTGGCCCATTTACATATTATTTGACCGGAGGTAAACATAGATCGTTTGTGAATGTGGACAAATATACTGGCTTAGTGAGAACTCTACAAAGTGTCGACAGAGAAACAACGCCAAAACTTGAATTTAAAATCGAAGTTGAGGATAATGGCACTCCTAAAATGAGATCTCAACATATAGTTAACGTTAATGTTTTAGATCAAAACGACAACCCATCTTCACCAAGATCCGTAACTGTAATGGTGATGATTTTAAATAGAAATGTTCCAAATACTAAAATTGCAGATATACATCCAAATGATCCTGATATAGTTGGAGATTATAAATGTCGTCTTAATTCAAACAATGGAAGTCCAAATTTTCATAACTATTTTACAATACCAAGTAAATGTGATTTATATTCAACGTCAAAAATAAATCCTGATGTCAGTTATACGTATTCCATTCTTGGAAACGATGGACTACATGGCGATGTTTCATCAACTGTAAGCATAGAATTCAGTTCATTCGACAATGGTACCATTGCAAATTCTGTAACAATTCGTATAGAAAACGTAACAGCTGAGAGTTTTCTATCAATGCATTATCACAATTTCATTGAATTAATTAAATCTTCCTTAGAATATGGGGATCAATTAGTGCTTTACAATATAAGAAAACTTGACAATACCACCAGTTTTGAAGTTTATATAGCTGTAAGAGCAGCCAATTTGAATTATCGCCCCAAATCTTATGTTGTAGAACGACTAAACATTAAGCATGACTCATTGGTAAAATTACTCCAATTGCAACCCGAAAATGTTATCATTGGTTATTCCCCGTGCTCTGGAAAAAGTTCCAACACTTGTAGTAATAATGGTGTGTGTACAGAATCGATGCGTTATAATGACAGTCCCGAAATGTTTTACAACATCATTGATAGCAAAAAATTAATTTTTTCTGCACCGCCAATAGCTCATGATTTTATTTGCAAATGCCCTGAGGGCTTTGTCGGACAACAATGCGAACAAAAGCAAGATCCATGCTCACCAAACCCTTGTCAAGCCAATGCCGAATGCCGTAAGCAAGGAAGAGAATTTCAATGTATATGTCCGGTAAATCGAGAAGGTCGTTATTGCCACCTGGAAAAAGGAGATTTATGTAAACAGAATCCTTGCAAAAACGGCGGGTCATGCCAAGCAAGCCCTGATGGCGTGTCGTACTTTTGTTTGTGCAGACCAGGCTATAGAGGAAATAATTGTGAATACTTAACCGACTCATGCAGACCAAACCCATGCATGCATGATGGTTTATGTGTCAATTTAAAACCTGGTTATAAATGCAACTGCGTCGATGGGCGTTATGGTCGACATTGCGAAAAAACAACATTTGGTTTTCAAGAACTTTCTTATATGAGCTTTCCATCGCTTGATACAGGTACTAATGATATCAGCATTATTTTCGCCACTACAAAACAAGATGCCTTATTGCTGTACAATTATGGTCAACAAAGTGGTGGAAGATCTGACTTTATTGCATTAGAACTAGTGAAGGGAAAAGCAACATTTTCCCTTGGTGGATCGAGAACAGCCATAACTTCTGTTACTATTGGTGATGAAAATCGGAGGTCTGATTGGAATAAAAATTTGGCAGATGGAAGTTGGCATAAAATTACTGCTACGAGAAACGGAAAATTAATTTCGCTCAGCGTTTCAAAATGTATAGAAAACGGTGATGTTTGTCAAGAATGTAAACCAGGAGATAGTCAGTGCTATGCTGATGATATTGGACCTACAGGGTAAGTAAATTGATTACTAATTTAACAATATGGAAAATAGATTTCTACAAAAAAATTTTTGTTTTAGGACTTTAAATTTCAACAAACAGCCTCTTCTAGTTGGAGGTCTCATAACAGCGGATCCTGTATTAGAAAGGCCTGGTCAAATTCATTCAGATGATCTAGTTGGGTGTGTTCATAGTGTTTCAATTAACGGTCGCACCCTTAACTTAAGTAATCCAATTCAATCACGGGGTATTCTTTCTACTTGCAACAGAAAAAATAGTGGAGGCCCTTGTGCACAAGGTCTGCCTGATGATCCAACCCAATCAGTTTGTGGCTCATTCGGAACATGCATTGATCGCTGGAACACAGCTTTATGTCGATGTGGTGCTCATCTATTATCTCCAGATTGTTTTAACTCATTAGAACCAATTTCATTAAGTGACGGAGGATTTTTGGAGTTTAAAATCTCAGAAAAGCATCGAAGAATGCAGCTTTTAGATAATTTATACCATACAAATAATATTTGGTCTTATGATGTAGAAGTGGCTCAGCGTCGTAGGCGTTTTACAATAGATAATAGTAATATTACTGCTTTATCGCAAGTCTACGATCCACCAAAAAGTATGAGTTTACTTTTCAAAACTGTTAGATCAAATGGCTTACTACTTTTCGCTGCTACAAATAAATATTTTACTTCAGTTGAAATTAGAAATGGAAAATTATTCTACAATTCTAAGCAAACAACTGCAGTCAATATGACTATTAATAACCCAGAAACAATATCAGATGGAAAATGGCATAACGTTACTTTATTTGTTGAAAATAGAGTTCTAAGAATTTTAATTGATAACTCAGAAGTTGGCGAAGAATTAGACGCGGCAGGTGTACATGATTTCTTAGACCCATACTTAACAATGCTTTCAATTGGAGGTGTTCGAAGAGAATATATTAACTCAGAAAGTTCTATGGTGCAAACATTTCAAGGTTGTTTAGCTAATTTTACAATTAATAACGAAATTCAACCATTTAATGGATCTGGAAGTGTATTTTTTGAACGATTAACAAGGGGAAGTGTTTTTCAAGGTTGCTTAGACATTGCTGGTGTTGATGTAGCTCAAGTTTCAGATCCCCTAAGCATTGGAATAACTTTAGTTATTGTTTTTTTCATAATATTATTAGTTGCAATTTTAGTTTCTTTTGTGGTTTTTCGTGTTAGAAAACAACAAAAAGAAAAATGTGGTGGACCTGGTGGTGGGCATGTATTACAAGCAAAAACAAGTCACGGTTCAACTCATATAACAAATGGAATTATGTCATCTGGGGTTGACTGTGTCATAACAAGAAATATACACAGTGGTGATGTTAATGTCGGATACCACGTAGAAAATAATGACATCATACGAAGAGGCGGCGAAGGTCATCACTTGGTAGGCCCTGAACTAATATCAAAGAAATTTAAGGAGAGAGATATTAATTCGGGAGAACATCAACGAACTCAACGTCCAGACATAATTGAGAGGGAAGTTGTAAGTAAAAATCCACCTCATAGAGATGAACATCATCAGCCTATACCGCCACCAAATCAACAACTACATCCACGTGATTTACAAAATGGAGCTGTTGATTTAAATTCTGAATATCCAGAACATTATGATCTGGAAAACGCAAGTTCTATAGCTCCTTCGGATATAGATATTGTTTATCACTATAAAGGTTATAGAGAAGGTGGCGGGGTACGTAAATATAAAACAACAACTCCACCGATTGCATCTTTTGCTCACCATAAGCATCAATCAGCAACACAGCAGCAACACCGTCATTCACCACATCATGCTGCTCCATTTGTTCCTAGAGTGCCACCTCAGGGCAATAAATCAGCATCAAGTACACCACGACAACATCAAAGTACACCATTAGCACGATTATCTCCTAGTTCTGAATTAAGTTCACAACAACCTAGAATTTTAACACTGCACGATATATCTGGGAAACCTCTTCAAACCGCTTTATTAGCGACTACATCCAGTTCAGGTGGTGTAGGTAAAGATGTTTTACATAGTAATAGTGAAAGAAGTTTAAATAGTCCCGTAATGTCACAATTATCTGGTCAAAGTTCAAGCGCAAGTCGCAAAAATCCTAGCGTTCCAACTGTAAATTCACAAGAAACAATGGGTTTAACTGCTGACGAAATTGATAGATTAAATGCAAGACCAAGAACATCTAGTTTAGTTTCAACACTTGATGCAGTATCGAGTAGTAGTGAAGCACCACGTGTACCAAATGCTGGACATCATTTATCTTTAAGTGTACATCATTCAACTGTTGATGTAGATGAACATAGTTCAACTTCAACTGATGAAAGCGGTAACGATAGTTTTACATGTTCTGAAATTGAATATGATAATAATAGTTTAAATGGTAATAAATATAATAAAAAAACAACAGAAGATGAACGACGACAAATAAATAGTACAAATGGTTCAAATAAAACACCAATACCACAAGCTCCATCATCATCTTACGGTGGTTTTGATTCATCATTTCGTGGCTCATTAAGTACTCTTGTAGCTAGTGATGATGATATATCAACACATATGGGACGAATATATAATCGTAAACAAAATAATGGTGCACCATCATCTTCAGCAACAACTTTAGGATGGGATTATTTATTAAATTGGGGTCCTAATTATGAAAGTATTGTTGGAGTGTTTAAAGCACAACTACCAGATTCTGTCGTTGATGAACATTTAGCAACATCATTAAGATCACCACCAAATAATGTTACACAGAAACCATCTGAAGAGTATGTTTGAAAAAAATTAATTTTAGGAAATTTATAAAAAAAAATACATATATATACATATATACTAGTACATAAAACAAAAATTTTTTATTTCAATTTTGTTTGAAAAAAAAAAAGATTTCAACAATTGAAATTTTAGTCAATATTTTTGTTAACTTTATAACATAACAAAAAAAAACATAATAATTATATAATATTGTAAATACCATAGTTACTAAAAAATTTTGCATTTTTTTTTTCTTATAAGTTTTATATAAATTTATTTTTTTTCCCATGATTTATATAAATGAAAAAATATGATTTTTATATAAGTAGGATAAAAAATTATTAATACTCAGATAAATTATGATCACCTTGTATCAAGGTTATATTGTTTTTTTTTTTTATATAAACTCTTAAATTAACTTAGCAAAGTAACTAAATTTTACAAGTTTGTAATAAAGTAAATAAAAAAAATAAAAAATTTAAAAATGGTTGATATCTTATGTACAAATAATAATAATTTAATGTTTTCAAAATCATCTCTAAAATATAAAATTATTAGAATTTTGTAGTCTTTTCGCATTCGATTTATTTAAAACACTACTTTGTTATCTAAATTTATATTTATTTTCTATAATTATGTTCTTTACATAAAAGCTCTAAATTATTATAATATTAAATTTATTCTCTTTATAATAATTTTAAATTATACTAATTCTTTATAAATATTTCATCAATTTACTTATTAAATAGCAATTTTATTGTACTTGCAGCAATAAAAATATTACAATTGGTCATTTGAATTTAAGTAAACTTAAAATTATCGGTTTAGATTATGTATTCTAAAAATTTTCTCTAAAAACAATTTTAATTTATCATACATATAATGTACATTAAAAATAACTTGAAACAAATACAATCGTCTAATAAATAGAGCACTGCTTTTTTTTTTGCGAAATGCCAAAGGTGCTTAATTTTTTCATTACCACTTACTTCTTCTATATATGCTACTTTTCAGATATCTATATATTGTAAAAATTTTAATGCTATTTCTTAAAGAATAAGGATAAATTCCTAAATTCAGTAATATTGGTTAGGTATTTAATTTTTCTTCATTTTTAATTACCGAATTTTTCAAATCCTTATTATTAAAATAAAATGTGTTATTAAAGTGAATAGTCTAGACAAAAAAAAATCAATTTATCACAAAGTAAAAGAAAATTTTAAATATTTATGTATTTAAAAAAAAAATTTAGATTATACTTAAAATTAATAAAAAAAAATTATCTAAATTAAAATTATTAATAACAATAAAGAAAAAAATATACAAAAAATGAAGTGAAACTAAATGTATAAAACGAAATCTTTACATAAATGTATTTTGTATTTAATGTTATTTTAAGTAAAAAATTTTCTTATACTTTAATAAAATATTATAATTATATAATTACAAAGAGAACAAAAACAAATATTTTAAAGTGCTATACATACATATATATATATATATATATATATATAATTTACACATATTATGTAAACATAAAAAAAATTATTTTTTCAAAAAAAAAAAAAAACAAAATCCTTTTTCGCCATTACGATAATTTAGTAATGAAAAAAATTAATTTTAACACTACTGAAAATCGTCTTACTTTAAAATAATCTACACTATTACATCAAAAAATAATTATAATGAAAAATTTACAAATTCTTTACATTATCGTACATTAACCTTATATCGTAATTTTAATTCAAAATTGCATTTACCTTTATTATACAAAAGTTTTGTATTAAAAAGTTCATTTTATTAATTAATTTTAATATTAATAAATTGAATTATTTAATACAATTTAATTTTAATTTACTGCCTACGAATATGTATTTTCAAAGAAAACAAAATTGTGACCGTATTTTTTTTATAAGCCTTATATAATTTAAATTAATTAATATCAAAATTATTTCATTTAAAATCATACAATTTAATGGAAATTGCTAAAATGAAAGATATCGTTTAAAAAATGCTATTTTGATTGCTTATAAGCTTATTTCTTGAATACATCCACAATAATTCATTTGCACATTGATTTTTTTCTGAAATATTAACTTCGTTTTATCTTAAACGACTAAAAAATATAAATTTTAATGAGCTAAAAATCATGAGCTTTTCCGTTAAAAATCATGAGCAAAATTTTAAGTTTCTAATTCAAGTTAAATCTATCAAAAGTTTACTTTACCGGCTCCGTATAAAATTATTTGACAAAAACAATAATTCAATAAATAATTTTTTTCATATTTTATTCTTTATCAATACGAGCTCAATTTTATACGTTATAAATACTTGTATACTTCCATAAACGATATTGTAAGTACTACTTGTATAGAAGAGAAATATTTTTACTATATATTACTTATGCAATTATTAAAGGAACGATATATAGGAAAGAATTATCAAATATTTATACAAATTGCTGTTTTTTATAAAAAAAAAAAATATTATAAAGTATAAAAACGAAGCCATAAAAGAATCCGTAAAAACATAAAAAAATATTTTAATTCACTTGCCATATAAAATAAAAGAGGGAAGACTGAATAGTATTAGAATTTTATATAAAAGAATATTAAATGCCCACAATTTCATTTTAATAATTTTAAATTAAATACTGTTTTTGGTTTTCTAGAATATAAATATTCCCCATAAACATAAAAAAGAACTGTAAACAATTTTAATAAAAATAGAATTTTCATAATTAAATTTATATAAAAGGATTTTCAGTAAGTGTATGAATTAAAAGTGAAAAAAAAAAATAATTTAAAATAAAATTTAGTATTTATAAAAAATCGGCTTTTTTCTGTAAAAATCAAATTAAATATTATATTTTAAGTTTTAATTTTGTAAGTAAAATAAATTCATTATTATTAAAAATTATTAAATATTGGCGTTTTTTTTCCAAAATAAGAAAATTATTAAAGTACAACATCAGAACTAAAAATATTTTGATTATTATCCGAAAACTACGATACAGCAATATTGGCAGTGATGAATGAACAAAAAAATTACAGGAAGCAAGTGACAATACGAGTACTAGTAAATGCGAACAAATACATGGAAAATAAGGCTAAATGAAAGTAAATCTGTACATGTAAATTTCACAAACAAAAATTTATTGTAGTAGACATGAAAGATAGGACGCGTCTGGTACAGCATACAAATGTCGAGGCCTCTCAACTTACAGAGGAGAGTTTTTGGACAAAAAGACTGAAACGAACAAGACCTCTCGAGCTAGCCAGAGGATTATGACAGCACTTCCGTGCCTTCCCTCAGTAAATATAGACACAAAATCTCAGATAGGGCACAACTAATGGTTAGTCAATTTGACTAGTTTTGGGAGTTTATGACCAACCACGTGCGTTTTAGGTTGGGTTTAAAGTATATCAACAAACCCATCACTATTGATATGTTTGTTGACAGTTTGGGTAAGCCTATCTTTGTCTTTGGATGATTTTTAATATCTATATTAAGAAAAAAACTATAAAATTCTCCGAAAAAATTAAAAAATCTTATGTAGTCAACCTATAACCGAAGCCAACGTATATCGTCTAGTTTAACGAAAATGTTGCACAATATTATGTCTTGATATTATGACAAAAAATTTTTAAGTTCATTCTGAATTTATATATTAAATTTTAAGAAAATTAATTTGATTATTTCTCTTTATGTGGGCAAAAATATGTAAAATCGACCCGTAACATATCCCGTAATTTGATCAATCTGTTGCACACCCGAAATAAAATTATATATTAAAAATTTCGTCAAAATCATATACGAAATCACCAAATTAAGGTGACCACATAAACTTTCTTATTCAAATGTAATTTTATCGGCAAAAATTTAAAACTTGATTAATTTGCTATATGCTCATTGTATAGACTTGCATATTATTTGCCTTTTTCGTTTATTATATCACAAAACCCCTGATTATAATTTTCTTCTGTGAGCTAGTGTAATAAAACTGATTTTTTCTCAATAAATTTTTATTATTTATACAATTTTAAAAATTAACTAATCTGACCACCCTGTAAAATACAATCACTAAATGATAAATAAATTTAATAAACTACAATTATCTAGTCTATTTAGTTTTTGATATAGATATTCATAGTCGAGGTTTAAATGGGCGTCCTTATAATTCATATAGAATATATGAATTTTTTATACAATTTTATTAAAATACAAAACAATCTCTCTTAAAAACTACTTTAGACTGATTTTAGGTATATTTGCCATTGTAGTTACTTAAAAGAAATTTCTTTACTCGATTTCTCATTCCATTTTCACATATTTTCCGTTCCCAATTTTCCCTAAAAATCTACTTTAAACCATAAGGGTATGGGTACTATTTATTGTATTTTTACTTTTTTTCTTTTGTAACTTTAAAAACATTTTTATTACTTTATCAGCAATTTATTTCAATTTAGGTCATTTTATTTTATCATATATGGTCTTTAACCTATAATATCCTGAAATCACACTATTCCAAATGTATAAACAAGAAACTAAACATAAAAACAAAAAAACGCTAAATAATTTTGAAATTATGACATTTTGCATTACAACTTATTTTATGAAATTCAAAAAACAAAAATATATATAAAAAATTTTTGCCTTATTTTCACTTCTTTTTTTTCTTGTTTTTGAATTTTTCAAATTCTTTTATGTTTTACCCTTCAGTAAGGACTTTAATATTATACACTAAGTTCAATGAAAAGGATATTCTATACTATTAAAACAGAAAGTTTTTTTTTCGCGGTATTTTTGCGTGTAAAAAATTTATGTTTTTCTTTTTCTTTTTTTTTTTTTTTGCTTTAGAACAATGATATTTTTTTCACAATTTTATAATATTTAATATTTTTGTTGTTTTTTGCTCCAATTTGTGTTTTTTTTTTCGACCAATAAAAACTGAAAATATTTGTTTTAATGCATAGTATAGGTTTTTTTCTTTTATAGTTCAAGTAATTACAAGGCATGCAAATGAAATTATTTATGTGTGAAATGTGTTACTTCTTCTATAATACAATTTTATTAACTGAATCTCGATATAAAATATCAAAAACAAAAAAAATTATATTTTAAGTAAATTGTGAAATTTGGCACTTTTATTATAATTATGCATAAAATATTTTTTTATATTAAATAAATTATTTTATTAGAAAATATGAAAAAATTTGAGGCTTTCTTTCCTTAGTCGCCTATATTTGCCTGTGAGTAAAACAAAATTAGGTACATAATATAATAATTTATGATTTATTTCTCTTTGATTTTATAATATAATAAAAACATATTTTAATTAAACATATTATATGAGAATGTTTATTTTTATAGAAAAAATTATTTGACCTGAATTTTTTTAGGAAAGTATGAGAAATTCAAAAATTTTCTTTTTCAAACAGAATTCATTTAGCTAGCTCATAAATGAAATATGGACTACATTTGAGTATTTTGAGTGTATGGGTTTTCGCCCTTTAAAAATTTACAAGTGTTTATTGAAACTAAAGATGTATATTGTACATAAATATCAGTAAAATTTAAAATAATAAGATTACTTTCGACAAACGCAATTTCTGCTCACACCATATTTTCAAAATAATTTCATTTTTTCAATAATTTTCCATTATAATGTTCCTCTATCATTAAAAATCACTGACTTAAATTAAAAATACGTTACCAATTTTTTATACCCATCTACATATCTAATATGTAGGGGACAGATATCAGGGCACCAAATGCTCAAAATTTTCAATTTAAAAAAAATGTTTTTAATAAGAAAGTATTTGTGAACTCATTGCCATCGTCTGTTCGCCTGCTGTGCGTCTTAAAATAGAATAGCTATAATAGACGAACGTTTCAATTTCGGAAAAGGCCAAATTTAATTTTATTTACTTCTTAAAAATTCTAAATGAATAAAATAATAAAAAATCGATTGACTGTTAGTACAAGTTATTTAAAATCTATAACAACAAATTATATCATATTACTATAAAAAAAAATTTGCCATTTATAATGTTTGAATATTGGGTGTCGGTAATGTTCATGTATGTACTTAACTATTATATTATTTTACACATTTACCATTTTAATTATAGTGCATTTTTAATAAATTAAAATGCTCGTAACACTAATTGAAATTTTGCTTAAGAACAAGTGATATAATGAATTTTCAAATTTAATAATAAAAGTAAAACTAACTTTAATTACCTAGAATTCGAGTTAATAAACTTTTATAGAAGACATGCACGTATGTACGTTCCAATTAACTATATGTACTAACAAAATACTCTATATTGTATTAATTCAAATACATATGTATTCGCAATATATTGTATACATGTTTAATTAGTCTAGACATTGTTAAACGATTTATCGTAATTATTAATTGCTTTATAAATTTTTTGTTTCTTGTAATTAACACTTTAATTTATTTATTTCTTTAATCAAAAATCAAATTGCAAAATAATTTAACTCGGATATTAATAAGTCTATTGATCACAATCATTTAGACAAAGCTGATTCCATTTTAACCTAAGAACTGATTCCATTTTTCTTTAACGATAATGAGATAGAATCGAAATCAAATTAAAAGAACATCCTATTTTCTTAAAATAGTAGTGATTTTACTACCATTTGAGAGCGAAATCAAAAGAAAAAAAATCAGAACCACCAATGAATAAGCGTTCGTCTCATTTGGTCGAGAAAATCGTAATATACAATTTTCTATAACTTCAACTAATTCAATCTAATATGTATGAATGTTTTAAATTCTTAAGCATTAAATATCAAATTAAACTTATTTAACCTGCTTTTTTGGGACGCATTATTGTTGCATGTCTAGCTTTTATATATGTACATACATCCTTGCAATATTCATTAATATAACAATTTATTGACAGTTGAGTTCGATTTTCAATTATTTGTCCGACCCCCGCCCCCTCTTCCTTTGTATTATAAAAGACCTGTCGAACGTATGTAGTACAACTCATTGTATAAACTTTGAAACATTAAAAAAAATCAATAAAGTATATATGCATATACTTAGTCAGTTATTTATGAATATTCTTAAAATATACTTTAAAAAAGGAATTTATTTAACTAAAATTTTCTTTTAAAATTGGCATGAAAAGATCCTTACAAATAATTTCTATTAAGTATCGAACAATTAGCATACTGTTCGAAGCTCTAAAATATATACGTATACGTACATATAAGGCTCTCAAATACAAAGTGGTCGATACCAAAAATTTTCGATTTCTAGATAATTACGTAAAACCATTAGGAAGTATGTTAATACATATAGAACGTTTCTATTAGTAAAAATAATCTTAAAAACAAAAGTTTTACACCTTTTTCCTTTTTAAGTCAAGTTAGAACATTTTTAAAAGAAATATTTAGAGAAATCCGCTAAGAAATTTTTAGTAAAATATTTAATAAACGTACCCAATTTGAGCCGGAAAAATATGATCTGACCTTAGTTAGGAGGTATAGATCATATTTTTATATCCATAAAGGACGCTACCTCCGTAAATGTCGTATAACATAAAGTTATATGTCCTTTATACGCTCATAATTATACGGACATGCAAATTATGTTAATGTTCTACTTATAAAATTGTGTTCAAAGGTAGGAATAATGTGTAGGAAAAAATTTTTTCTAAAAATTAAAAATGAATTTGTCTCCAAATGATATTTTTCGAATTGGACAACTTTGCTTTTGAATGTTTCATGAATATTATACCCAATATTATACCCACACGAACGTATATTCGGACGGTATACTAAATTTGCCTTACGGTTTGTAACACTAAGAAATAAACGTCTGAGATATAGACTCAAGCACATGTTTTTCATCAGCGTCGAATTCTGAGTCGATTTAGCTTTGTGTGTCTGTAGCTGTCATACAACTTCAAAAGTTATTTGGTTATATCTCAGAAACTATAAAAGCTGTGGTATTAAAATTTCACACTAGCGAATATATTAGTAGGGCCAATGTGTTTGATAAAAGTCGTTGAAATTGCCATACATCTTCAATACTCGTAGTAGTTTGGCCATATCTTAGAAAATACTGAAAACACATTACTGAAATTTTGAATAAATTAATATAATTATACGACATATGCGTATGGCATATTTATTCGCAGATAGGATGAAAAGTTCGTACGGGTATCACAGAATTGACACGTTCAACTCTATTTTTTCTTATTCACATTATTTTTCAATTCAAGTAATCTAAAATTTCAATATTCTATAATTTTAAATTCATGCAAAAGGATTGCATGTTTCTTTTATTAAAAATGTCTTCAATAATTCAATTTCTACCAATTCTTCTTTATATTAAGTTGACCATCATATCTCAGATTTTTCGGAACAATAATAAATAAATAAATAATCTATTAATACACCAGAGTGCCTGTTATTATCTTTAATTATATTATTACATAAGGTTTCGATTCCATTTTCTTACTTAAATACTCTTTCGCAGCTAAGATTCTTTACTATTGCTATATATTGACAGAATTGTTTGCGTGCAGCAAGTGAATATTTTTACATAATATATCCCGGATTATGTTACTACAGAAATGGTTAGCCTAATTTAGCTTATAACAAGTTATACATATATAAATCAATATACTTTTTAAATTTTTACTGTTTTATTTACCTATTTCATATTACATGTATGCCAATATTTGTTTACAAAATTTATTCGTGAATTTTCATTGAAATACTTGAATGACTAATTTTAAAGTTTTTAATAAAATTATTTTCTAAATGTTCATGTTAAGAATTAGGTATTAAACCCTTCAAAATTTAATTGTTTTTGCCTATAAATAAGGTGGAGAAACGCTAACCTCTGACGAATACAATTTTAAGGGCAGTGGGATTACCGATTTAAATTCCTTCGAGAATGAGAACTTTTGAACTATATAAACCAGACACAACAATCATTTTATGCGTGTATCCCAGCATAATCCTACATAGAGCTTCATAAGGTTATCATTGGAGTTGGTGTCGCTTTAGATCTAACGGTGTTCTATGCGAAGTATGCTACACTATTTTATCTAATTTTCTATATTAGATTAAGCACTCCAACAAGTTTAATAAAAAACCGATCAGCATTTTGAAAAACTTTAATTTTTAATTGAAATATTCTACTTAAAAAATTCTTCATTTTCTACAAGTGAATTTGAATTCTATTCCAAAAGCATTACTACACTTATATTTAGGGAAACTCGAAAAATGAATGAAACAAACACGTGTATTGTTAATATTTTCTCTTTATTTCATAATAATTTTCGATACACACATATTTACATATATATCTACTAAACATATTGACATTATATTTCAAGTTTCTTTTAAAATCGCACTCTTTTTTACCCACACAAAAATGAAGCAAATTTGAAAAATCGCACCTACTTTAAAAAAAAGTTTTCTCTTATAAAATAAAGGTACTTTACAGTTACATGCAATATAAAAATTTTATCATACATATATCTATATGTAAATATTTAGATATAAAAATAAAGAGGTATATTTTTACATTTGCGCAATCAATTCTTTAAGAAAATTTTCCTACCTTCTTATAATGAAAAGTGAACGAAAGAATAAAGAAAAACAAAAAACCATTTGACCACCCCATTCCATACATTATTACCTAATGTATTTGTATTACAATTGTAAAAGAGAACCTACTTGTGTGTATACATTATGTTAGTACATACTGGACATTTTAGATCGTATATGCTACATGTTAAATAAACACACAAAAGCAAAATGAATTTTAAAATCAAAGGATATGTAAAAAGCTTAATAACTTTCTTTTAAAGTTTTGTAACAAAATTTATTTTAGTTATGAGTTTACTTCGGTTAAGTGCGGCGGGTTTATTATAATTCCATTTTTTTTTATTTTTATTCAATAAACTATATAAAATTTAATCGGCTAAATATAAAAATATTTACTTTTGAATTTAAATTATTGTGAAAGTAATTATTACACAATTATAAATAAGGAGAAAAGTAGAAGGACCATTAGAAGGAAGGAAAATATATAAAAAAAATTCAAATTTTATAAGAAATTCTTTCATCCTCTTATTATTTATCAAAATTACTATGTCGATATTTCGACGAATGTTTAATCGAAAGGATAATACAGCAACACAAACGATATCAAATACAACAGGAGTAATAACAACAACAGCAACAACAACACAACAATATAATGGTACTAAAAATGGAATTAATGGTAAAATTAGTACATCGTTATCGTCATCAATGAGTAGTTCAACTACATTGGATAATAATAATAGCAATAATTATCGACAAATATTAAAGCATGACAATGAAATAAAAAATAATAGCAACAATAATAATAGTAAATTTGGTAATTTTTTACCAAAATCACCAAAAAAATCATTACGCCGAGACGATAATACCAAACGTAATTTATCCGTCTTACAATTAACACCACTTTGGGAGCATATTATAAATACGCGTACTTTACCCGATAATATTAATTTAAATATAATGTTTAATGAATTTTTAGAACGTTTACGTGATCCTGAATGGCAAGTAAGACAACATGCTTTACGTGTACTCGTTGATGTATTATTGGTTATTGGTAATAAAGCTGATTCATATTTTAATTTATTATTACCACAATTAATTGAAAATCTTGGACATTCAGCACCAACTGTACGTAAAGGTGCATTAGATTGTTTAAGAGTTTATTTAAATGAAACATCAATGCCAGAATCTGTTTTATTACAAATACTGGATATTGGTTTAAATCAACGTATTACAAATGAACCATTTGGAGGACGTTTAACATGTGGTGTTATGCTATCCTTACCGTCATTGGTTCAAGCAACAATGGGTTCAACAAAACGTAATTTTATATTAAAAACAACAATTGATATGTTAATTAATAAAATGACACAAATTACACATCAAGAAATAACATTAAAAGTTTTATTAAAATTTAAAGAACTTTTGGGTGAAAATGAATTTATACAATATATAACACCATCTGAATATCGTGAATTTGAATTACTTTGTAGTGTTTATGGTATAACTGGTAGTAATCATATTAATTATCAAGTAAATGGTAATGATTTTAAAAAATCATGGCAAATAATACCATCATTCGATTCAGATGATAGAAATTTTTTATTAACACAAGATTTATTATGGAAATCATCTGATGATGAAGATAATAAAGGAATTGATTTACCAATACAAAATGATACATCATCATTATTTTCATTTACTCCAATACCATCATCAGAGATTTTACATAAAGATGAACCAAAAATTATATTAGAAACTGAAATAAAAATTAATAATGAATCAGTAACAATGAGAATTCTTGAAGCAAAAGATGATAGTTTTCTTCATGATTGCCCATATCATGATGATAATAAACCACTTGCTATTTGTGAAACAAGTACTAATCCAACAATAAAAGAAGATTTAACAACTTTGGATGAAAAATCAGGATTAATGCACATTTTAACTGATAGTGAATTGGATGAAATTAATAAAAATGTTAAGGATGCTGACCCAAATGTTTTAGGTACACCAAAACGTGTTACATTTGGTGGTGAAATCGTTAAAATGAGAACTCCTGATAGTGATGGAACAACAATAGCCAGTGATATTGATGTAATTGATTTAAGTCAAATAAGAAATGATAATAGTTTTAATGTAACACAAAATATGGTTAATAAAAGTCAATCTATACAAGATGTTCAAAATTTCGATACAAATTCTGTTAATAGACCGGTATCAGGCGTATCACATAAACAAGAAAAAATTAAAACTGCTTTTGAAATTGAAGAAAAAATTGAAAAAACTGTGGCACCTGCAAATACTGCAATCCCTTCTAATAATAATAGTAATTCACCAATTAAAAATAATATAACGGATGATGGAAAATTAAAACCAACTTCACCTAGATCACCATTTAAAAGAATGACAATAAGTCCAGTTGATAAAATATTAAGTCCGAAATCTGAACATAAAGAAATCGAAGTTTTACATAATTTACAACGTGAATTATCACCAAATCGAACAAAAGATATTAAACCGAAAATTATTGATATAACACCGAATGAAAACGAACAGATAAGTGATATGAAAGAATGTGAAACAAAAGCTCAAAATACAAATGTAAATTCATGGGAAGATCTTGGTTTAGTAGATAATCAAACATTACAAAATTTACGATCAGGGGTGAGTATATACAATCAAAAGAAATTTATTAATTAAATATTATAGTTTTAAACGAAATATTGCAATTTAATTAATATTAGTGTTTGATGCCACAAACATGCCATGACATTTCCATGGCATGTTTGTGGCATCCATGCAACAAACACTCAAACTCCTATAAGCTCCCACCAAAAAACACAGAGATTTCATAATATTCAAGAGAGTTTTCTAAACAAAATTAAAATTGTGCTGCGAAGATTCTTCTGTATTACATGAGCATTTACAACGTAGTTAAATCATTATTAAATAATTCTTTACTTTAACTATTAAAATCACTTAACTTAACAGCAATAAAATTTTTATAAGATTTTGTTAAAAAGTCAATGACTTGAAATAATTTCAATTTCATATTAAGAAACACGTTCTTTATTCCCATTACAGTGTTACAATAATTATGATGAAAATATTATCCTTGACTCTATTAAATTTAATGTAATAATTTCAACTTAAAAATTATTGAGACTTTTTTTTTTCCTCCTTTAATAATTATTTAAAATTAACCTACTTGAATTTCAAAAAATATTAACAATAAAAAAAAAGTGAACTATTATAATCTATCATAATTTCTACATAGTCTGACACCGTTTCATAAGTATATTAAGTATTGCATTCACGCACTGACCTTATTTCTGTCATATTTTAAAAGCTTTTTTTTTTATATTAGAATTAATAAAGAAGAAAAATTTGTCCTTTAGTATAATATTGTACTAAGTCATTTAAAATTATGGAAAATAAAAGTATATTTAGTCCTCCATTCATATCACTCTTTATATATACTATATTCTTTTGGATAATATTATATTTCATGACACAATAATGATTATCCATACTCCAAAAATTTATTTTTAATTAAATCAAATCAAAAATAAAAGTGTTTACATAATCAAGTACCCATCTACACCTTTAATTTAAAGAAATTACTATAAATTGTAATTTATATAATCGAAATTAATTTTCCCATGAATATTTGATTGTGTCCTTTAATATGCCAATTTACAAATATTTTTTGATATTTCATTTTATACTATATAAGAGTTTTGGTGTTTAAAGAAAATTTATATATATAATGCAAATATAAAATATCATGAAAATTATAACAAATAAGAGTTAACGATTCAATTAAAGGGCTAATTCGATAACCAAAAATTTCAACTTTTTTGTATAACTTTTCTACTCCTCCTCATTTAGGGCATTCACAAAACTTTGCGGTTGTTATTGTATTCCGGACCATATCTCTTGTACACTGGCCATAGGTCTATCTATACAGATCTGTGCCATATTTTTTTGTTTAGTCTTACAACTTTTTATGCTTTTCGATCCCACTAAAAGAATCTCCGTTGCAAATATTGTTTATTCGCCTTCGGAAGATGTGGTTCACTCATCTTCCCATTTTTTTTTTAATAGGGCCCAAATAGGCTCTTGATCTCTTATTTCCCTGAAATTCTTTATTATTAATTATTGTTGACCAAAAAATGCCGCATATTATTCGTATACCCCAATACTTCCTATCTATTAAAATATTCTAATATCGATCATTATATTTTAAAATTCAAAATTTTTTAAATTAATCAATAATCTTATTGATTTCAATTAAATGATTTGATTTCAATTTTGCATTTAATATTTATGAACTTGTTATTAAATTATAATATTAAAGAAATTTAAATTTTTTTTAAATAAAATAAAAATTATACTATTATGGAGTATATGAAGGAGTGCCCATAATATAGAAAAACGAATTATAACTATAAAATTTTAAACTCTAAAATAGTTTCAAGGCCATAATCTAACACTAAACTTTATAATTCTGCAAACTGTTATATTCAATTATAATTTATAGAAACATGAATTTTATTGCTTTCAAAAAAAAAATTTAACATGCACTAAAATAATTTTTTCCAAAAAAAAAAAAAAAAAAAACTAAATTTTAATTTAGAAAAAAGTTTAAAATCCTACAGTGTCCTTCAAAAAATTTTCAACAAAAAAAAAACAATAAGTGGGTTGTTTTTTTCATTTTTATAATTTTCAATTATTGGTTCATAAATTTTTTGTTTCTCCATTTTTTAATAAATTAAATGCAAAATTCTAAACGTTTTTATGCATTTGTAAATAATTATAATGAGTAATTGAATTCATAAAAGTAAAATTTTATTTACATGATGATTGTACAGTAAAATGATGTAGATATGATTGTATAATAAAAATTTTCAAATTAATAAAAAGCATTGGGCTATCTAGACAACAAATACATGTATGTATGTGCACTCTTATATAAAAACTTATAAAAGATCATTATATAAGTATAATACTATTATGGAATTGTGAATAAATCTAAAATTTGCGAAGTAATTGCTTTTATATTATGGTCAACTACTTTTTCAAACAATTTCTTTGATTTTACGATAAAAGAAAAAACAAAATCACGAATATAAAAGGAAAAAAAAAATCTGATGTGGTCAGCACATAACCGACCGCATTGTGTATTGTCTAGTTAAATGAAAGTGTTACAGAATATTACAAAAATGTCTGTTAAATACTTTTTTCCAATTTTTAGGACATTAGTAAGCTTATAGTTAACATACCTAGAAAAATGTAAATATGAATTTTAGTAGAGTTTCGCTTTGTGCTACCCGAATTCCCTGGAATGCTCGCCAGTTAGTTTTGGTAACAACCAGAACTCAAATATCAAATTTCAAGAAATTCCATCAATTCGTTCCGTAGATATGGTGAAAAATGTAGAATCGACCCGCAGATCGGTTTTCGAGCCTTGATGTTTCCAAAAAATTTACATGTTCATTGTTTTAATATGAGGAAGTCACATATTAAATTTCAATGAAATCGGTTGATTATTTCTCTTTATATACACAAAAATGTATATTTGGCCCGTAGTAAACGTCTACTTGCCGATGCCTGATTTCTTCCAAAACATAGGAATTTTCGCGGACGGTCGAGCTCAGCTTATATACAAGATTTCAAGTAAATCGGTTGAATATTTTCTTCAAAATGTACAAAAATGTAAAACAGGCCCGCTAAAAAGTGCAGTTCCCGAGGCCTGATATATACCAAAAGTTGATCAATCCGTGCCATGGTGGAATTAAACTCACATATAAAATTTCATCAAAATCGGTTCAGCCGAACTTGAGATACACGCATGCACACACAGACCGACAGACCGACAGGTTGCTAAAAATAGTTTATTTACACTTCCCTACTATGGAAAAGTACGTTCCCACTGAAAACTCGATATGCAAAATTTGTTGCCATCACATAACCTACCTATTGTTTACACAATACGGTCGGTAAAAACAAATTAAGTAGGAAGTTTTAATGACAGGGGAAAGACCGCTTAAAATAATTTTGAAATTCAAATGAATCATCCTTTGAATGGCAAAAAAAAAGGATATTTTATATTATTATATACATATGAAAGCTAAAAAGAATTGAACATTTAGAAATAATCAGACATGTAACGTATCTAAGAAATATTCGAATTTGTTAGGTACTCGTATTTTTGCAAAAAAAACGTTATCTCGTAAGCAATACCGGGTGCTTTTTAATCCCAACAGAATTTTATAATTACACATTAGTTAGAAAAGTTTTCACATTTTCAAGTTATTTCAGAAATAGGGAGCCATCGCATGACGATTCTTATAGAAAAAAAAATCGGCAACTCCAATTTTTGACTTATTTATCCAAACACTATATTGACCGCATTCCACGAATAACCAAATTGAGATAGAAAAATCACACAACCTTAGTGGCTAATTTACAGACTGGTTTTGGTACAATACAAATATGAGTATATTTTCAATTTAATAATTGATGATCTTTGTACAATAACGAACCGGTAAATTTAATCATAACTTGAGCTCAAACCGTATTTTTAAAGTAATATGGTTTAAATGATGCCAAGATCACGTAAATTACAAGAACTACTTCGAGTGGTTAAAAAGTTTTATATTCCTACTTAGTGGGTGCATTTTTGGCCCTTGCAGCGCTTGTAATAATAAATTCGAATCAATCCTGGTTTTCTTACACTAAACGCGTTTCAACAAATTTTCATTAATGATTTTTAGAAACTTTAATTATTCATAGTGTTGCTATATTTATTTGAAAAATTCTAAAATATTTTTCGATATTGAAGAGCATTTATGTAAAAATAGAATATTTTTGTTAAATATTAAATATCTTACCAAAAACACCATTTCAAGCTTCCATATTTCTGATTGTAACTTGTATATATTGCATATAATATGATTATTTTTGAAATTAACATCTGAAATGAAATATTAAATTTATAGGATATTAATCGACTTAATGTTTTATCAATACTATTCTTTTTGAATACTACAAGTGACAATTTGTTTACTTTCTCTTATACAATTTCATTTTATTTTATTTATACTGAAATATAATTACTTAACTCAATAGATTATGAATAAAGAAATATTCTAGAAAGTGTCGTATATAACTATGTGTGTATAGTTATTTTTGGTCATGGTCATGGTTAAAAATAATATTTTTACCCCATACTTTTAATTTTTGTTATACATTTTTCCAATCAATTTTCCAATAAAATTCATTAAAAGAACGAAATTATATGATATGTGAGTGCAGGTTTATAAATTCGAAAATAATAAAAAGCGGCATTGTAACAATTACATAATGTATGCGTGAATGTACTTATAAAAGAATAAAATAATATTGAAACTTTCTCAACAAATTTTGACCTTACATGTTATAGAATGATGATTACGAGAATTTTTTTTTTAATTCAAGTAATATAAAATGTTTATATAACAGAAAAAATACGAGACTGGTTGACATTTTTCGATGAAATTGTCTGCACAAAAACGTAAAGAAATTAAATTTTAACAGAATTTTAAAATTCGAATATTTAAAATTCGTGTTTTCTATTGTACTCATATGTAGAATAAATACAAGTATATGTAGAAAGAAAATTAAAGTTACGAACAAACAGTCTGCTCCCCTGCACTCCACAATATTATATTTTTACTGACCGCATTGCTTGACCTTATGTTGTAGGTTATGCGATGGCACCAAATTTTTGATACCAAGTTTTTGGAAATTAGTATGCCGAGTTAGAGAAACATCGGTTTGTCGAACTGCCGATCTGTTTGGCGCTCGTATACTATAGCATATTTCTGCCACTCTTTTTGTTTTTTTTTTATCTCTGTCACTCATTCGTTTGTTGCATGGCAATGCAACAATAGTTTTACATAGAGTTGCCGTTTTAGAATATTTCTTCTAAAATTCAGTTATTTTTCAATACCTGGAGCAAGACAAAAATTTTTCCCAGTTTCGTTTATTTTATAGAAAATTTTTTTACCATATTTCATTATCGACTGCATTAAATACAATAAGGAGTTTATGTGATTGCATCAAATTTCGGATGTCGAGTTCTCTGTTTCAATATGCGTTGCCATAATAAGGAAGCGTAAATTAACTACTTTTAGAGAAATATCAGTCTGTCTGTCTGTCTGTCTCTCTGTCTGGTCTTGTTTGCACTTGTGTATCTCGACTTCGGTTGAATTGATTTTAATGAAATTTTATATGCGTTTGGCTATGTCACGGATTAATTAATTATTTTGAAATAAATCGGGTTTCGGGAACGGGAACTTTTGCGGTCCGATTTTACTTTTTTACTAACTAATTTTACTCCGATTTAACATTTTTATTAACTAACAACTTAATAGAGTCCTTAAAATTGGAAAGAAATGTTTAAAAGGCATTTTCATAATTTTGTATGTAACATTTTCACTAAACTAGCCAATATGCATTGCGGTCGGTTATATGCTGATCAAGTCAAATTTTTTAATATTCGTACACATATCTCAATATTTTTATAATCTATATTGTAAGTGGCAGCTTGACAAACAATTTATACAATAAAACAGGTAATTTAATATGACAACACCTAACCAGAAATTTCAATATTCGCGTTTCGCAAATTATCGGAACCAATAATTAGATTATCGGCCGCGTTTAATTAATTCGAAAACAATTTAATAATTAAAAGAATAATAAAAATTTAAAATTGTCACTAGTATTTAAAAAATTTAAAAATTCCAAATCTTAATCCAACATTAATAAAAAATCTCTACAAAATTGGAAATAAAAAAAATTTAAAAATATACTTAAATTATGGTAACATTATTAGAGTCTATAATGATTGCGTGTCAAAAATAATACATATACATACACATACAATATATACGTATAACATAAATATAATACAAAAAACAAATGTTCTATAGGACAATTTAGGACTTTTAGAATTGTAACCATTTTCACCTCATATTACTATTTTATTATTCACCTACTACACACATACTATACCACTTAATAAAATGTACAATAAAACATACACGCATACATATAATAAACAAAAGAATTTATGATTTTTCCTTCCTACTCTTCTCTTTTATTTTTTCTAATTTCATATACCATAAAAACTGTGATTTTTCTCAAAAAAGTAAAACTCATTTTTAAGTTACAAATGCTAAACAAAAAAAAAAACAGGAGGGAAAACCAATTTTCAATTGTTATTGTAATATACCGGGTTATGGGGCATAATTTAGTGAAAAGAAAATAAAAAAAAAAATCAGAACACCACATTGAAGGAAACAATTTTTAGTCAAGATAAGAAAAATTGGGTCAAAGCACCGGCGGCTATAAAAAATTGTTTTGATTTTGTTTTACTTCATTTTACAATATTACTTAAACCTTTACACCTTTAAGGTGCCACTAAGGCAAAATATCTGTGCAAAAAAAATATTAAATATTGAATACTAATAGTATCCATAGTTTTGAAAATGAATACTATCAAAGTTTTTTTTGAGTGTTTTTTTAATTATTGGAATCTATACTTATGAATTGAACATGCTCTCAATTCCTCGTACTCAAATTTATATAATAGCAATTATGTATTTGGTTTGATGGTGTATATGTCCAAACTCTGCCAGCTCGATTTTTTTTTCAAATTCGTAATTATACTCTATTTGAGCTCGATTTCACCTCATTGCCCCTGAAATTAATCACTTATTTTATTAAATATAAAATTTTCAAATGCCCCAAAATCAAACGAATTTTTCAATTTTGTGTTTAACATAATTCCAACTAGAGTTCACGAATTTACAACTAGATGAATCTTTGAATTGCTCAACTATATACAAATAGAAGAACTCAAAACCAAGCATTTATTCCAATTGTATTGTAAAATTAAACAAATAGAATTTTAATAGAATTTTCAATTTCATAATACCACTCTAAACAATAATTTTGATGTGAGTATTAAAAAAGAATTAAAATGACAAATAATTAAATGAATAAAAATATTTTTTTTTCTCATAAAAAAACAAATTAACAAAATAAAAAACCATTTTTTTTAAAGAAATTTGATTGTTTAAAGACCTAAATATAGGACCATAGGACTACAAAATAATTTTTTTCTTTGTTTTCTTTAAATATGATGGTAATATTGATTCCATTCCAACATTTATTGCCAGATTTATATAGCTATTTAGTGTGTTTGTATTATTATAAAGAAATTAACATTAGAATTACAGTCAAAAAAAAAAGGGACGAGAAGGGCCAAGACGACAAAGAATTAGTAAAAAAAAGATGTAGAAGTTTTGGTATATGTAGATTTATAAAAAATGTTTTGAACTAATTTTGTTCTTTCACTTTTATTTAACACGAGTACCTATATATTATTACAAAATGTGGGTAAGAACAATTAGGCTTGTAATTTAAATCTAATTGTTTATAAAAATTTACCGTGAAATAAAATAGAAAAAGTGAAAATTTCATTTTAATAATATGTAATCAGAAAATCTTATTGTTTGTAACTGTCACACTAAATACAATACACATATACTTACATACATTTTTGATTTGTAATCACAATTATAAAAACTCAATAATTTTATAAATTAAATGAAGTAAATAGATCATTTTTCAGTGTTTATAGTATGAGATTAAAAAAGAAAATTTTATTATAATTAAATAGAAAATTAGAGCAACAAATTTATTGTTCAAACAATAAAAATTAAATGAAATGAGTACACTATAAATACGACTATAAGAGACTGTCATGTAAAAGAGCCCATCACTACTATAAAATTCAATAAAATTATTGAATTCAATAAAATTAAGTATATCAAATTGTAAGCTGCTTGTGAGGTAAATTTATAATTTATTGGTTTACTCTCTCTCTTAACTTCTGTCATTAATCAAATTAAATTCATTCTAAATGGGTCTTTTGAGGGTATACATTACATTTTATATAAATGGTCCCCCACTCTGTATTAAATTAAATTTAAATTTAATTTTCATATATCTAAGAATACACTATTTCAAGCAGTTGGACAGTTAGAATGACCTTTATCCTAACATTAAGAAAAAATTCACATGAAAATGCTGAAGACTGATCATTTCTATTTTCTCTGTTACATATATAAATGTAATAGAGAAAATCTTGGAACTAAAAGTGCTATAAACAAAATTAAAGATATCCAGTTATCGAATTTTAATACCAACAGGTAATGTATCCCATATCCATTAGATGGTTCGAGTGGTACAGTATTTTATTTATTAGTGGCAGAGTATTAGTATAAACTTGCTGATCTCTTTTACGATAAACTTATAACGATTGCTAAAACGAAACACTATATGTATATGTAAAGCAAAAGATGGCACGACATAAGCGATATTAGTGACTACATTAACGAAGGGTAGTGATTTAAACAGGCAACCTACAACTACACAAAATAAAATGTTAAGCGGAACCCCGGAATAACAACCTAGTTTCATGATATCGTGGTAGCATAATAGTTCTTCATTTTTTTGTAAAAGGACCATAACCATATATATATATATATTAATTTTATTTTTAATTAATTTCAATATATTGTATTAATGCCATCCCTATATATTTTTGAGAGAAGGGCAACTTTACAAACCAGTGAACAAATTTTTACAAAGAAGAATGATGAATAAATTTTTATTAACAAATAAAAAAAAAATTAAAAATTGATTGCAATCATTTTAAACGGTCAATATCCTTTTCAGTCTATATACTCTATAAGAAGTATAGAAATATTTTGAACTCTATCGATCTCTATTGAATGGTTATTAACGCATGATACACAACTTTAAATTTAGTTATAATTATATTTCATGTCTTTCATTTCAAGGGTATTATTGTTTGTTATCCTATAATTGTCATGATTGTACGAATGGTTTGAAATGAAATTTGTTAATAAAATGTTTTAAGTGTAAATGTTAAAATCGATTTTAAGTGTAAATGTTAAAATCGAATATTGTATACAAATTACATGTACATACACACACATTTACCTTCATAATGTTATTAAATTTAGGAAAAATTAAAATAAGAAAAAATATAAAGGATTCTAAGTGTTATTAATTTGACATTGATTGATCCTTTTTTACTAAATACGAATGCGATACCATGAGTTTTTGTAGGCTTTTGATTAGTTTTTCTTTTTCTATGGAAGTTTGTCATATTTGTTTTTATATATCAACAATATTTTTAAAAAACAAATATTTTCTCTTTTTGGAACCAGGAAATAGTTATGATTTTTTCAAATATGAGAGGTATTTGATTATTGTCAATGACTAATCAATTAATAGTAATTTGGAAATTATTATAAATCTTAAAATCATGAATCAATGAGCACTTGCTAACTCACATTTATTACTATACGACGAATGGCTGCACATTCTTATATGAAACACAAACATCAAAATATAATTGCTTTCGTAGTGGTGGCCTCTTACATTTTTGTAGATTCATAAGAGTATTTCTATACAAAACAGGATCCCATTTATAACCTACTTCCAACTACACCGTAGTACTTTTTAACGTTATGTTTATACGGAAATGAAACCAAATTAATAAGTATTTGTTGCTCCAAATAATCGTACTTTTTTCCTTCATTTGAATAGTTGATCATTTGAAAAGCCATCTGCATCGCAAAAAGAGAAATATAATAGTTCTTATATTATTACAGTGTCTTATAAATACCTATACTGCGTATTACTACGGCGCTTATTGTAAATTATAGTAACAATTTTCATATATGAATGAAATTACACAAGTAGTTAGTTATACACATAAACCATTTTTCGAAACAAGACACAATCAACGTTAAGAGTTTCCTTTTAACAAACAAATTTTAATTCTAATTAACAATAAAAAATTTTATATACACACATATAAAATATTTCCATGCATGTATACCTAAGTATATTCATGTACAATTTACGTATATTTAGAAAACCCCAACCTTGTTATCAATTTCATAATCCAGTAACATTTTATACAAATACATATAAAACTTACAAACTATATTTTATTGCGTGAAATATTTGTAGACATTTTAATTTACCTTAGTCTTGATTTCATGTAAAAGATGTCCTCATTTCGGGTTTTCCTTTACAATTGTGTTACTTTTAATTTTTCTATTACATTTTTTATTATTTCATTTCATTTGCACTTTTCATGTAGGGTTTTAAATCATTCCTTATATTTTACAAAAAAAAAACTTCTCTCAAATTATGTTTTTATATAATTATTTAATAAAAATATTGACAAAGAAAATTTTTTAGACATGAGTCCAAAAAAAAATTATTCTTATACAATTTCAAGTGTACCTATGCTATAAAAAATTAAATATGTAATAACAAAATCTTAGGGATTGGGATAATTCTAGATTAACCAGATTTATTAACAAAATAAACCACATGCCTGTTTCGAGAAAATATTAGGAATGGAGTCCTTTTTCATAAATTTTATTTTGTTTTTTTTTTTTATATTTTGATTTATATGTGGTTGAGAGTGGTTAATGGGGTCAGATATGTTAAAATTTAATTGAACAATTTTAACACGCAATCAGATTTTGGGTTAATAGTCTTTATATTTTGACACAGACTTACTATAAATTTAAAATAAATATTTTAATTAAATCATACATACATATTTAGTACCTATATACATGATTTATGTTTTAATTGTTGATTATTATTGTGAAAAAATTGTGTCAGACAAATTATAAATGTCTAAGCATGATTTTATCGAATAGAAAAAAAAAAACATTGGCTATATAAAGTGCAACAATTGTAAAATGCATAACCACAGAATAACTAAATTAATTGTGATTTTTTTTTTTTATTTGATTAAAACAAAAATGAACATTGAATTAACCTGTGTCTGGGTATACACATAAAACAGTAGTAATCATACACAAGTGCATTATACAAGCAAAGGAAACCAAGAAAAATGTATGAAAATTTAATTATAATGCTGAAAATTTAATTATAAGTCTTTTCCGTATAAAGATGCTAATAACGTTTCACTCTGAGCTACTTGTACTATTATTAAACATAAGGCTTAATGTTTCTAGGTCTTTATAATAATTAAAACCAATTTTATAGGTTTCATAGATAATGTAGAGCTCACTGATTTTCCACTCTGTTTTTTCGAATGTTTCTTATGTATAGGTGAACGAACAACCAGAAAATTGTCTCTCCAAAAAAAAAAACAAAGCATGCGGTTTAAAACTGAAATCTGACATAGTTATGATTTCTTAATATCAAAAATAATCAAAATGAAATTCAATTAAATTTGAAATAAATTTAAAATAAATTTGAAATATTTACAATTTTCTTTTATTTTTTTTTCAAATAAATTGTAGGATTGGCAACGCCGTTCATATGCAATACAAATGATAGAAGAATCACTTAAACCTCCAGAAAATCTTGTTCTAGTTCAACCATATTTAGAATCATTATTGAGAGCTTTATTATCGTCGGAGAGGCATGCATCTGTTAGTGAAGATAAAAAACGTGTTCTAATGAATTTGATGTCACGGCTACCATTAGATAATCTAGAAAAGCAAACAGTTCAAATATTAACAGGTATTTGCCGTCAAGGAGGACCTGGAAGTAATCGTGTAGCAAAACTTCTGATGCAAAGATTATCACCATCAGCTATTGTTCTAAAATTATTATCAAATGAATTTTTATATACGAGAAGTTCCAAGGTAAAATTTTAGTTTCGTTAATTAAAATATTAAATTATCAAATTTATATTTTAGTTTCGTGAAAATGCTTTACAAATTGTAATGTATGCATTAATGACATTTCCAAGTACATCATTTGATACTTCCACTTGTGTTATTGGAGCAACTTATGCTGCTTTAGATAATAAAAAACGTGTCCGTCAAGCGGCATTAGATATTTTAGCAATATTAGGACAAGTTTCATCACCAAGAATTGTAATGGAAATTGTACAACGTGTTACCGATGTACATAACAATAGTATCGATAAAGGAAAAATAGATAATCGATTAAATACTATTGATTTTATGGCAGCAGTTAAAGCGAGACTTTCACGCAAACAATTACCAAATATAACTTCTGATGATTGTGTTATATATGCTTTAAGAGTTCCATCACCCGGTTATATAAATAATCTTGAAAATTCTCAAAAAATGGCAGCTGATGTTAGATGGATTGCATCTGGAATTGGTAGTGTTTCACCAACTTCAATCAAAAAACGTTCACAAAAAGTCTTAAGACAACAACATTATCTACCAGAAACATCTGGAAATTTTAGGAATAACAATGATCTTATATTTAAAAAGTTTGTTAATTTCAAAGCTTTAGATTTTAAATTCATATTCATAATTATAATTTACAAAAAATGAAGGAGCTAATAAAAAAAAAGAAAAGTGATGATTTTGTTTTGACAAAAATTGAATTATGGCACCATCGCTTGTGTTATTTATTAACCCCTTCAATTCATAATTGAATTAAAATCACAAAATTATTTTAATGTTAAATTTATTTTACAATAAAATTTCAATTAATTTTAATGTATAAATTATTTTTAGAAAAGTTTATGGAAATTCAGGACCACATGAAGTGCAAAACTATGGAATTGGAAATGATTATATTAAAATCGTAAGTGGGTCAACATTCGAACTGTATTTAAGATTAAGATTCAAGTAACAGGTTAAGATTAATTTAGTTTATAGAATTTAATAAGATTTTCAAGACAAAAATTCGAATACAAAACAAATATTTTACTACACAATTTCGCTATTGCACTAAAATGCATTTATATACACAATATATCAAATACATTGAAAATATGTTTACATGAAATACAATATATATATTTCCTCTATTTATTACTAAAATTAACATAAATATACATTTAGTTAATTACATCCTTCCAATCATAACTAAAATATGCCCTCTATTGTAAACTGCATTTCACTTATAACACAATACACTATATAGGCATATATATTGATTACGTAGTTAGATACATATATAAGCTTACGATATTAACTAAGTACATGCATATACATAATACCAGTTAAAAAATTTTCAGTTTCATAGTAATTTTCAGTGATAAAACGGTATTTAAAACGCTATTCCGGTACAAAATATAAATATTTGATACTAAAATTATAAACTCCCTAACGTATAAATCTAGTCCACACTAGTACGACCCGGACAAACATCATACATATTTCATTTTAATCACTCTTTTGAGTGAAATTCTAAATTTTGGGAAACACTTTAAACTGTGCTAATTTAATATAATATTTTCAACAGAATTTGGTAGCTAATTTATTTAATAAAATCTTCACTTTTAAATAAATTTTATCCCTACTTTAATGAATCGAATATTAATATTTAATACGTTAATCAAAAATGTCTGTCATATGTATCTGACGCTAAGAAGTTCTACATGAGCCATGTCAGACATGTCTGACGTACGCGAATTGGTACGTCAATCACAGATATCCGAAGCAAACGATACATTTACATTATGTTGCTTGTATCTTGTTGTATCTTGTTTGGGTGCGTCAGACATACGAGTATAAGACTGACATGGCTTGTCGAGAAAAAAGATTTTAATATAGCGCCATGTCATAATCATATACATATGTGTAACATAAAAAATAGTATTTTTCCGGGAATTTTGGCAAAAAAAAAATTTTTCTGTGATAGTTAAAAATGTATCAATTTTTAACTAAATTATCTAATAAAGTTATAATGGCCCATGTGAAATTTTTTCTAAAATTATCATAACGATTAACGTGTTATACACAATTTCTATTTAAAACACAAATTTACAGTTAAAAATCAAATTCAATGATAAGTTGTTTATAATTTTTTTTTAAAAAAGCGACTAAAGACAAACGCGTGCGTTTTCAAGCTAAAGTGGATGGTAAACAAGCTAAAACTTATATCCCTATAGTACAGTTTTATAATTATACTAATATATTATTATTAAATTAATTTAAAATTAATACAAAATTCTATTTTTATATAAAATTATAATTTAAGTTTTATTTAGAATAGTTTAGAAAACGCAAACACAATTAAAAAATCAATTTAAATAAATAATTTTTATTATAAATAGGCTTTTCAATTAAGATAAAATAGGTTACTTAAATTGTTTTTATATAATTTTATGCTTTGTAATAAGATAATTTCCTATTTTTATTATGCATTTTTATTAATATGCATTTTTATGATTAAATGAGGCAAAATGTCTCTATCCCTTATTAAATATCTATAGAAGTAGGAAGCGAACGATTTATTATTTTGTTTTTTTTTTATTTATTACAAAATGTCCTAATTTTATTTTAAGAAAAATGTTATATTTTATTTTTCATATACATACATACATATATATTTTTATATACATAATTATACATACATTATATACTAGAATGTATGCAAGTCCAATTTGTTTGTTTCTATTTTATTTGCGTGTTTACACAATCTGGGCGCTGCAATCAAAATTCTATCATAAAATAATTTTACAAAATAATTAATTCGATATAATGTATATGTATACATACGAGTATATATGTATAATGTAACTGGACTATATTTTGTGCTATACCGAATTGACATTATAAATAAAAATTTCTTTTTGCATTTTTTTTCTATTTTTTTTTTTTCTATAGTAATCATTCATTTTTTTTTTTCTTACTCATTTTTTAAGTAATTTTATCATAATTTATTCATATGAAAAAATAATTGAAATGCATCACGAAATTTTTATCGATTTTGTCACTTACATACCATATTACGTAGAGTATACCTATAGTATACAAGTATTTAGGTAGTTTATTATTTAAATTAAAAGAAATTTATTAAATGCATATTGTGTATATAAAATTAATAAAGAATAATTCTATTAAAAAATATTTCAGTTGAAATTAAATTGCTGTAGAGTAATCAATTGCAATTTAATTATGCAAATATGTAAAATCTATATTTTCTTCATTATTCTTAAATTATAAAAAGTACTTGGAAAATTATTGTAATCATTACAATTAAAATTGTTAATAATTTGAATTTTAATAAATTATAATACAATAATTTTCAATTAAATAATAGTTAAATAATAAAATAAAATTGAACAATCGTTTTCATTCTTCTTTATTGATGATTTGAAATTGTCAATCAATCGATTTGTTATATAGATTTTTTTTTTATAATAAGTGCACATAAAATGGTTGAATTCATGATTATATATCAATTAATTGGATACGTTCGAGTTCCAATAAAATTTGAATTAAAGGTTATTAATTTTATTGTATATACTTATGTAATTATTGTATTTATTATTTTGTACATTTAATTAAATAATTTATTTTTTTTTAAATTGTATTTCATTTATTTTACGTTCTATTAATTACTTCATATTATTGAAAATTTAGCATTAAAAATTAATTTTATTTAATAATAATAATAATATATAAAATAACTTTATTTATTGTAGGATGAAAGGAATCATCGATATAGAGAGATGACAACTACAGGGAACAAATATTCAACTGATTATAGAGGTAACAAAGATTTTTATCAAAAATTTCATTAAACCATTTAAAAATTACTGATCTTGTATTTTCTAATTAGAATTCAAAAATAGAGTTAAATTGGGTTAAATAGAACTTAATTAAGCGGGCGCTGGTTTACATTAAGCAATTGTAAATATTAATTTCCAAATAGTTCAAAAACCTGTGCCGTAATTTGTACATATTTTTCAAATTATATTTACATTAATACTAGTACTCGTAAGCCCATTTTTGTGTATATATACGAAAGAGTAAAAAATTGTTGTATCACTTTAATTTAAATTTAAAAATAAATTATTAAATTACCTTAGTGATTTTCATGTTTCCTGGTCCTCACTTTATCACAAATAATTATACTTTTAAAAATTTAAAGCAGTTCTTTAATATAAGCTCCAGTTTCAATCGATATCTAGTAAAAAGAAAAAAAAAAACATGTTAATATATTATATTAAAGTAAATTAAGCTAAAACATAAGATTTAAAATTACTGCCAACGTAGCGGCAAGTCGCAACAGTGCTACTCTTATGTATTTTACATTATAATAGTATATTTAAATACATACATAAATAAGCTTCTTAAACAGATTTTCCTAAGTATAGTCAACGTGCTGTATAAATTCATTTTTTGAAAATGCATGTACATTTCCTTTCTCAAATTAAATTAATTTACCCCAACAGTTTTAATAACAATATATTTTATAACATCATTATCCTAAAATTTTTCATTATTTTAAGATGAAGCAATCGGAAACAACCCTAGAAGAAATGTCTTTGTTCAATCTTTTTCGGATTCATCACAAGACGATAGAAGTTCTGATAGTACATTTTATGCTTATGAAAGCGGTTTCAAAAATTCAATGCAATCAAGGTAAAGAATTAATTTTAACATTAATTTTAAAAATATTTACCAAAATATCAGAATACCTACATTAATTAAATTTCTTCTTTTGTAGATTTCCTTCAATGGAAAAACAAGATGCAATTGGTATATCAAAAGATGATCAATTTTATAATAAACAATATGATGTAAATAATCATGTTTCATTTTATAATAAAAAATCAAAATTTATTCCGAGAAAATTAAATAAAATCAATAATCAAAGTCAACCATCAGGTATTTAATTTTAAAAATTAATTTAATTTGTTATTCTAACTGTATATTATATAAATTTTAATTAATTTTTAGTTAACACAATGACTGATAACTCATATGAATCAACATATTCATCGAATTTTGGAAAACGATCTCAAGTACCAAGAAGATTTGCTAGTTTTGAGAAACTTAATTCAAGGTTTGTATTAAAAAATCACAAGAATTCTTTCGCAATCTATAACTGTTTCCCACTGTTTCCCCATGTTCATGTTATTTTAATTGTTTTCTCATTGTTATAAAGAATTTATGAATAGATATTTATTTATTTTTAAGATCTAAATTGTTTTACAAAATAACTCTTCTCTGCTTTTAAGTTATTGACGCATACATATTTTTTAATCAAATCTTATTACAAATCTTAAAATGTTTGACAAAAGTTCTTACTTCTATTTGCCATTTTCTTTTAATATTAACGTAGTCATTCAATCAATATTTTCTTAAATTCGAAATTCTGGGAACCTTTAAAAATTTTGAAGAAATCTCAGAAAAAATCCTCAAATTTCATTTTAGGTTGAATTGAAATGTGTAACGTAGAGTCCAGCAGCTTAACGTTACACGTTGAATCTAGAAGTTAATCCTTAACACTTTTATCGAACACTTTGGTCGAATTAATTTGAATTGTGAATTTTCTTATTGAGTGAGCCAAAGACGCTGTTATTTAAATGGCACAGAAACAATTCTATAGGTCAAAAAAATTATTTTAAATTTTTGTAGATTTTGGAAACAGAAACAATTGTGCATTTGGTCACGCTTCAAAATGTAGTCTATAAAATTTAAAGTTCGGGATCCGGGCTGTACCAGAAAAAATCGAGTAATGAATAACATAAGCTATAGAGAAATTTGAATAAAAAAAATTTTTACGGAATTTTAAAAAATTTTTTGCAAATTCAAAAAATTTGCATTAGGCTCTTGGAAAAATATATTACTTCGTTTATTACATTTATTTTACTTTTTGCATGTCTGTTACCATCGCCAATCACTCGGGCTGGCAAACCAATTATTTATTAGTTTGCAAGAAATATTGCAAATGTGAGTCGTCTCATTGTAACTCTTTTTAATTATTATATTCAATTTTCTTTGGAAATGGCAAGGAAATTTATTTCTTTTCACATAAAAACCGTAAATGAATGCAATCAATAAATATGGTTAAACGTTAACTGTGTTAGGATAATATTTTCTAACTATAAAATTTGATTATGATTATCTTGATCTATCGATTTTTAATTTTTAAAATCGTTTACACCGAAAAATTGTTCTATCCCCCAATAACAAATACATTTTCAATTAATATATGAAAATCTTATATTCATGGTAGTTGAATGATTATATTTTAGTTATCTTTACCAACTATTGAGAGCTGAATTGCAGAAGAAATCAGAATCATGTAATCACTTCCATCATCGATACTAAAGGATCAATTCATAAAGTTCAAATTATAATATAGTGCAAAATATCATCTTTTGCTAAATGTTTAGCAATCATAGGTACATATAGCATTTAGTGATTATTTATGTTGCATGATACAAACAATTTTCTTTAAATGCACACTCAAAAAATCACCCTTGAAATACACAATAACGCAATATAGGTATAAAATTCTGATGGCTTTGTTATTGTTGATAGTATCTTTATTATGATTGACTAACTGTAAATCTCTCATATAACAAAAGAAGCATAGCTTTTTCCCCGAAAAGTATGCAATAATTTTTGACTGATAATAAAATAATTTTGTAATAATGATAGAATAGAATTAATTTAAGTAGTTTTTCAAAAAAAAAAAATATTTCCACTTATTCAAAGGCTATTTCACAAATATTTAATTTGATTCGAATTTATTTTAGAAGCCTTTTCAGTTGAAGGAAAATGTGTAATTTTACAAATCATTGCTTTAATCCAAGTTTATTTTTTATTTTTTTCTGGCCAATTTAAAGTTGCAGGTTAAAAGAGTAATTAACTCCTGTAAAACAGAATGTCCATACGATTTGCAATGCACTTATAAATTACTCCCAATTATTCTAGAGTAGTCGAAACTGTTATACATATTACTTAAATTAAACGCAGTAAATGGCGAGTTCTAGTATAGTAGTTAATACACTTGTATCTATGAAAATACAAAAAATTATTGAATTATTTTTTTTTTACATACCCACCATCAATCTAAAAATTAACCATGTTTGAGGTTCGTGCAATAATGAAATTATTAATTTAATTACTTAGAGCATGGTTGCACCCCTAACGCTTTTTTCCATGAATGTAACATTATCATAAAGGTAAAAAAAAATGTCCTTTGTGGTTTTTCCATATTCCGACATTTCCCCATATTCCAATTTTTATTCCGACAAATTTTGTAACATTTGTTTTAAAATTTAATAAACTACTTAGTACACCAAAATATAATAAAAATCTCAAAAATTATCAAGTAAAAGGGTTAAGAGTAAAAGATTAATTTTATATATTCAGATTTACATATTTGTTTACGAAATATTATGACCTACATAAATTCCTGAATCACAATCATTTATTTTTATTTTTAAAAAATTGTAAACGAAAACCTTTTTTTTTCGGAAATCTGTTAATTACTTATGTATACCACTGTATATTTTGAAGTCAAAATATAATATTAAACTTACGAGACATCTTAGCATGGTTTCTTCTCATAAAATAAAAAAAGAAAATAAGACCGGAAATATCATAAAACATTGAAACTTAACCTACTTTTTCCTGCACACATACAAACACATTTAACCTATTTTTTTATATTAAAATATATTATTATATATGTATGTGCACGCATGTATTACTACACATAACAATAATAATAGAATTTACACGCGTACATACTTTAGTTCGGTGACCGGTAGACTGGGTTTCTAAACATAAATATATGTATGTATATTACGTATCAAATGTATTTATATATGTATGTATATGTCATATAGGTATTCACTCAAACAATAAAAACTAATAATAATTTATGTCCTTTTTAATTCTTATAACTGGAAAGTCCTAATTTTTCATTTTTTAGAATTTATACATAATTCGATTTTTATGTAGTCCTATATATGATTTTTAAAGTCAGTATATTTTCCTCGACTAATATTCTTAAGCCCCTTTAATTTCTCTTCATTAAGTTAAATTACAAATTCTTTTTTTCGAAAGTTGTAAAATTTTTGTCTTATGTAAATTTAAATTTTTTCCTTTTCGACCCGAATCAACATTAAATTCGACAATGTCTATGAAAAATTTTATGTCCTTGGTATGTAATCACAATCTTAGCCTAATAAGTCTCAAACTCTATTTTTATTATAATTTAAAAAAAAAAGAAAAGAATAAAATATTCTGTTATATAAGGTTTATTTTAAAATCGATATAAAAAGGAATAAATATATACTAGCGTCATCTGTTTTAAAGGCGCAGAACTTACACAATATATAGGGATGAGAAAATTGATTCATAAATTAATTTAAATTTTTGAATAAAGCTAGTGATAATTGAAATTTTAGGTCTTTCTGAAAATGCAGTTCTAACTTAGTACTAAATTGCAGCACATTTGTTTAATAAGAACTGCTTCAACTACAAAGCAGTGTTTTTAAAAATTCAGAACTGCAGTAGCAGCCATTTTGAAAACTACAACTGCAATTAAGATATTTCAGAAACTTCACGCAACATCGCATTTTTAATTTTCTAACTGCGCTAACTTAAATTGAATATTAAGCAAGATGGACGATGATGATATAGAAGATTTATTAGCGTAAGTTTAAACTCTTATCTCGATTTGCTTCTGTAAGATATTCGAATTTATAATTTTTAATTAATTTTTTCCTTAAATCCATTTTTTATGTCTAAAAAATAACAACTTCAATTTTGTACTATTGGTAGAACTGCATTTTCAAATATGACTTAGATAAAGATTTGCAAGAACTTTTTTACTACGACAAAACAAATGACAATTTTTTGCAGTTGTCAATCAATGCGAAAAAGTTTTTTTAGTTTTAAGTTAGAAATGCGTACGCATACTGCGTTTTCAGAAGAACCTTTTTTAAATCTACATATGCTATGGTGTAGAATTCATACATAATTTTCATAATTATGTATGTAAATTAATCACATTAATAAATAAGATTTAGGACGATTTTTAAATTAAATTTAATAAATTTAATATTAAATGCTATTGATATTATTATGAAGCTCATAGAACATTTACAGAGTTCATAATAATATCATATATTATATGAACTCTATAAAATTTAATAGACTCAACCAAAATTTAACAAAATTTATTAAAACATTAAGCAATAAAAATTTTTATATTTGCATATAATTATATTTGCCATCTAAGTTAAAGTTATTGAACCAATTGTCGTTGTTTTTCTAACGATAACCTGTAACGAAGGTTCCATTTTATTTTTATGAAAAAGTACATTGACATGAAAAGTAATTATAAATTTTATCAATTCTAATTAATAAACAAATAACAAATAGATATTTTTCAGTAATCTAATGAATTAACAATTTATTAAAATTAATTCAATGTTGAACTCTTAAAATTATTAATAAATAGACATATACCATATAATACAAAGTAATTGTTACTTAAAATTGTAAAACTGTATTCAATCGATATGAAATGTTAATAATCAATTTCGAAATTTCGAAATAGTTTATTCACCGTTTTACGTGTTTTACGTCTAATTATTAAATTTTTTTTAGGTAATACTAAAGTACAAATAAATGAACTAATGTACCAAAGAACAAAGAAGTTCTTTTTCAATTTGGAAAATAAACTTATTTACATTATTTTTCTCTATGTCATGCTATCGCTTTCATTTATAACGTTTATTTTTTGAAAAACTCTAAAAAAAAATATTTTGTTTTGAATAGAGGTTTTCTTAATGGCCGTTATAAATAGAAGTGATAGAATGTTAAATTTTATTTTGATTAATTTATAAAAATAAAATTTAATTAAAAGTTACACTGTAAATAAAAGTTAATTTTTTTCTGAGTTTAAAAATTTTTACCGCTGTCTTAAAAATCTTAAATTTTTTATTTACTTATTTTTTTATTCTTACTCTTCAAAACTGTTTATTTTTAATTCATGACCAAATTCTTTCTCAAACTTTAAGTACTAAAAATTGAATAAATTTACTTTACAATTATGACAAATATAGTTTTAGTTAATACAACAACCATAATTGTTATAACTAAAAAAAAAAATTTGGAATGATAAAGCTAATAGCATGCAATAAAATTTTTTACTACGGTTGGCTTAAAAGTTTTAATATTTATAAAATAAGCGATTTTCAGAAAGGCAATATTGCAAAACAGTAACGTGATTGATATGTAATTAATAGATTTATGGCAATTTTATTAAAAGCAAAGCAATTCATCTGATTTGACTGTATTATTTAATAACAATTTCACTAAGTTAATAAGTTATAAATGAGTTAAATTGGCTTGATACATTTATTTATCAACATTAATAAAGGCTATATAACGCGAAATATTGTGTTTACGAAAGCGCCTATACTTATATGGGTAACAACAACATAAATAAAGTAAAAAAAAATTAATAAAATGAATGCCAAATAAAATTTTTACATTGTTTAAAAGAAAATTGTAAAAAAATCCTGTAAATTCCCCCACATCATAAGAATTGTTAAAGCTTTATTATAAAATAAAAATTAAAATTTAAATAATATTAAATAATAAACAATATCTCAAGAACAAAAAAACTAAGTACATAGTTATATGAAATTTGATACTTTACAAAATTTACACTGATTAATAAAATTTACAATTTTTATTAAATTTAACAATAAATTTTATTATATTAAACATGCACATCACGTACTTGACTAATTTATAAATTACAAAAAAAAAAATTGTAAATAATTGCATTCTCATACTTTTATTTTTACTAAAAAAACAAATACTTTTCAATCTTCCCGCGTTAATCTAATATAGAAACTTAAATACTTTGACTTATAATATAATCGGTTATAAATATTATAATGTACTATTTAAAACAGGTGAGTATTTTCACCTCACGGACTCCTTATTGCACATACATATACATTGTATATATGACTCCTTATTTATTTATATAATTCTTATAGGTCTAAGGGCCATTCAAGTAAAAAAGAACAAAATAAAATAATAGTAAAAATTAAAAATAATAATAAAAAAAAAAACAAAAACGATTAACGAATATGCGCCAACGAAATGGTCAATAATTTTTTTTCTTTTCATTTTTATTATTTTTGCGATTCAAAATATGAAAAGAAAACATTATCCTTTATAAATTTTCAAATAAAATAAAATGTTAACTAATCCAAAATTAGTTTGTTGTGGTCAGTCCATTATGATGTTGCATAGGCGACATTTGCTTTACAAATATTATAAAAATCGCATGTACTATCGTGATTTAAAAGAATTTTTCTTTCGTTTTTGTTAAGATTAAAGAAATTGCATTTACTCATAGTTTGTTTAGTCCTTTTATTTTATACATACAAAAAGCATAATTTTTGTTTTAATTAAATTTTTGTAATTAATTAATTAAAAAATACAAAGAATTTTATGACCATAATACAAAATACAAAAAAAAATAGAAATTATGAAAAGTTTTTGCAATCGAACAAATAATTATTTAAGAGGTGCTGGTGAAAATATAAAAAAGGCGCAAGAATATGCTGTCGATAAAGCGATAACACAATTTGAAAGAATACCAAATGTATTTGAATATTGTTATAATAATATAAAATGTTGTCAAAAGTTAAATTGTACAAAGGCTGAAAAAGATGATTTAGTAAATAATGATGATTTAAAAACAAATAATAATGGAACACCCTTAATACTTCTTGGAAATTCTGAAGAAATAATGTGAGTTATAAAAAGAAATTTTTTTTTTTCTTTTTCTGGCAAATTTTTTGACTCAGACACATCGCATTATGGTATATGTGCATGACTAATTAAAATTTTTAATTAATAAATTATCAGATTAATAATATAAAAATAAAAACATGATAATGGTTTTATATATCATGTTTTAAATCCATATACATGTTATACATAAATAAACAAGAGTATTGCATTAATTCCAATTAAAATTAAAAATGTAAAATCAAGCTTAATTTTTAAAGAACAATAAACTTAAATGTATAGTTTTAATATTAAATTTGGTAATAATTCAATAACAATTTTCTTTTAATTAAAAAATGTTATCCAAAAAAAATTTCCATTTTTCCATTTTCAATAACATTTTCACCCACGTATAGATTTCCCTTCCAATATATAGCTTAAACAAAAAATATAATAATATATAATATAATTGTATAATTATAGGCGACATTAATAAAAGTTCAAATAAATATTAAATACATAACGATATAATAATATATAGGTGCCGTATAAAATATATATATATATATATATATATATATATATATATGTATATATTTGTACACATTATTATTAAAAAATTGGGTTAATTTAAACTCACTTCCAGTTCAAATTAATAAAAATAAAATAATAAAAAAAAATTGTTTATTGATATTTTTCTTTTTTTTTTTTTTGAAAAAGAGTAAACAATTTTACATGGTATGCCTATATTACACAAAAATTTCGTGATAGATTCTAGACGTATTAAAAATATATATTTATGTACATAAAGTAAACAAATGATTTTTATCATAATTTTTTGTGTTACATAGAAATAATTGTCCATTTAAAATTAGTTTTTTTTTTATCTATGATTGTATATATATATAGTAAAATTTCAATTTTATAAACATTTCAATAATATTTCATATTTTGTAATAAGTACATAATACATTTTAATCTGCTATTTTTCAAATAAAAATTTATTAAATTACATTACTGGCTAGTTACAGAAGATACTTATATACATACATATACAAAATTTTACTAAATTTAAGCTATTGTTTCGAGACTAATGATGTATAATTGTAATTAACACTAACAAATGATTTTGTCTCAAGTGCGTATGCCAATTCAAAATTATGTTTAACGTGAACTACAGCAAAAGGTCAGCTAAATTCCTACTTAGGTCTAATAAATTTTTTCAACAACAGAATTCATTGCATTTCCGAAAAGATCTAAAATATTTTATACATATTTTTAAAATAAGTAATAAAACAGTCCTGTGTTATAACAATAAATAACAATTTTGAGTAAGACGGCTCAAAAATTTTGATATAAATTGTAAAAAACTTTTAAATTATTTTAACTTTTAAATTAACATTTAAAGTTTTAATTAATTTACATAATGTAATCTTTCTTATACATTTCCTTTAGACATCCTGTTTACTTTATGGCCTGCCAAGTTTTGATGCTTTTATCAGCATGGCAAGCAATTTTTTTTAGGTTTTTTAATAAACATAATGCTGCACATTGTGTATCTTAAGTACAATATTTTTGGGAAATTCGAATTTTAAATTAGAAAATAACGAATTCTACTACATAAATTTTTTAATTCTTTTTTAATTTTGTATCTTAAAGTAGAAATCTGAAAATTAAATGTTTTTCAAAATATTTATTCCATGTCAGTTTTTTAAATACAATCTATACTCGTTTAATTTTTTTACTAGTATATAAAGTTATTTTTTTTATACATAATATTATGTAAGTAAATTATTAAATAAACGAAAGAAAAAATATCATGATATATCTATTAACTATGTATTGGTGTAGAATACACCTTTTCAGAAAAATAAATTTCAATAAGAGTTTTATATCAAAAATTTCAAATTTTTATATAAAAACTACAGGTTTTCAACTATTGCATTTAACAAAACATTTAGATAATAGACTTAATTGAAATATTTATCCATTCAGTACATTACTTGTTTTAAATAAGTTCTTATGTAATTTTACTTAATAATTATTTATTTACAATACTGTTGAAGAACCATAATTTAAATATATCTTGTTTATTAAATCGCTTAAATATTTTAAGCAAAAATTATCTAATACATATTTGAAACTAGGAACGTTTTAAGCAAAACCTATCACATATTTATATATTAGGTATAATTTTTTAATTTGAAAATCTTAAGTTTAAATCGGAATATAAAATTCAATTTATAAAGTTCAAATATAACTCGACAAACTCCTTTAATCACATTTCACGTCAAATTTACAATATTGTATACATAATAATAAAATGTATACAATATTGTAGAAACATAACCCTGTAGGGTTAATTCAAGAATCACTTATAGAGTAAAATACCCATTTTTTAAAAATAACAAATCAATATAATGAAAAACTTATAGAATATAACATTAATACTTAACAGTAAGCAATTAAATTAATAAATGATAAAGTAACGTTGAAAGAAGTGTGAAAATAACGTGTGGAATTAACTGAAATTACATGACAAATCCCAAAATTAATATATTCCGAACTCAAAACTTTGAATTACACTTTAAAACAAAAAATAAAATATCATACATATACAATTAAAAATTTCATACCAACTAAATTTGAACCTCTACAAAAATACAAAATTTAATCATTTTCATAGAAAAATATCATTAAGTCATTCTTATAAATTATATTATTTCTTGCTATAAAAACTCAATTTTAATTTTATATAATGATAAAATCTATTTGCGTTCTTGGCCTCTATTACGATTACCATTAGCATAACAATAAAATATATGAAACAAAAAAAAAATCTAAATATTCTCGTTCCATCTACTTAATTTGTTTTTGGATGATTGTTTTTTTTTTTCTCATTATTCACTAAAAATTTTCCTTTATAATATACTGAATTTTTTTCTTAGAAAACTTATACACTATACTAATAAATAACTATAATAATTAAACTATGCAACTATTAAAAAATGTTACTAAAATATAAATTAAATTGTATAATAACAAAAAGTGGTATAGATTAAAATTATTATACACGTTAAAATGATGTGGAATAATTTTTCGTCCTTTGTCCAACATTTATAAGATTAATAGGTAGCCTATGGTGCGTTCTTGTATCGATCTAAAAATAAACTTGTACGCAAATATATAAGTTTATGTAGAATTAAGAATATTTTTTGCTAAAATTTCTTTACGTGTACAACACATTAATAATAATGACCTTGTTATTTTATTTTTTTAATATAGATAAAAAGGTAAAATTTCTTTATATATATGTAAACAATTAATACTTACCTATACACTTTGTATTACACGTTTTTGAATTATACACCATACTATCACAATTGAATCCTTTATATCGTATATAAAAAATTCCGTGAATTAATTAAAATTGCGTTTTCCATACAAAAAGTAAGCTATCTCCTGCTCCTAATATCATAAAATGTACATGTATATAAGTAGGTTTTCTAAATTTTATCCTTCGATGAGTATTGTGATGTCAAAAACTCTGATTGATTAAATCCTGAAAATAAATTTTTGGACACAAAAAGCGTTATAATGAAAATTATAACATCAAAATTATTTTTCAATTTTTTGACTTAATCACTTTTCTATATACATATGTATGTACATATATTGTATGTTATTTGTAACAAGTGACCATTAAACTAAAAATATGAATATTTTATATTCATATTTTTTTAACTACTTATTACATTTATAAGCGATTCATTAATTTAATAAAGATATTGTATGCTCAAATTAAACTTGCTTTGTTGGAAAACCAAAATCTTAATATTTTCGAATTTAAAATTTTAATTTATTTTATTTCATTTCAGCAATAAACCACCTCAACAACCATTTATAATTTCAAATAATGTTTACAAAAATACAGCAGCAATCGATGATTTAAATACAAATCATGAAAATCACAATATAATTGAAACACAAAAATCTCCAAAAAATTCTATTCAAAAATTAAATCCAGCAACTTTAACCCCAACAGCAACAAAAAAATCACCATCAATAAGTACAATTAGTCACGAAATACCTATAGCAGCGGTATCACAAGATAATTTACAAATTCTTAATTTTGAAAACGAAGAATACACCGAAGAATCCAGTGAACTTTCATCAGATGATAGATTAAACAGTTCAGGGCATTCCACCCCAACAAGAATCCTAACTGATCGAATAACTCCTTTAAGCGTAAAAGAATCACCATATAGAATAACTGAAAATGTTCATAAAAATGATACAATGCAACAAAGTGAAAATAACAAAAGTAATTCAGCAAAGAGTAAAGTTCAATCGAGACCTCAGTCATCATATTCAAATAAAACTTTTAAATCAGTTGTTGTAGAAGAAAAAATTAATAAAGTAGATTCGATGGAATCTATTAATAAAATTGAAAGTGATATCGAAATTGATAATACTGATGGCCCAAATGGTGATTTTGAAATTTTTGAGAACATTGAAAATTTCGATAGAAGTATTACGCCTTTAAAAGATTTAAAATCCGAAGAGAACTCATTTGATGCAAAAAGTATTGGAACAGAATCACGAACCGAAACTGAACAATTTTCTATAGAAACTGTAATAATGACGAATTTAAAAGAAGATGATGTTCATACTCATACAGTGGTAGAGATAGAAATGAAAGAGGTTGAATTACAATCCGAAAATGATCCCGAAAAGTTTTCAATGAATGATATTGAAGTAAAAACTGAACCGGCCAGCATTCCCCCTTTAACTCCAAAATCTTCAAAATCTCCTTCTAACATTAGACCAAAATCACCAACTTACAGTCATACAGAATCAGAGCAAAAAGATACGGAAATTGATATAAGAAGTAGTACAAGTACTGAAACAAGTTCAGATTATCAACAGAGCACAGCAAGTGCTGATTTTCTTTTAAATCATCAACAAAATTTCTCACCAGTTAAAACAATGATGCGAAAATCTAAAACTACTATTTTCAGTCGAAAGAATAGGCGTGTTTCTCCCGTTAAACATTCTCTAAAACTTACAAGAATGGATGTGTACCCGCAAACTCTCAGTAAATTTGATAAACCAAAAGAAGCTTTAAGTCTAACATTTCATCAATTAGAATCACCAAATTGGGAAATTGTAATGGATGGATTGGTAGATATTGTAAGATTGATAAGACATCATCCACATATTTTAGAGCCGCATTGTCATTTAGTTTGTATGCATTTAGCAAAATCAGTTAAAAATTTGCGTTCTCAAGTAAGCAGAGCGGCATGTCAAGCTTCCACTGAATATTTTACTGTTCGTAATAAATTTATAGAACAGGAATGTGACGATTTAGTTGGAAATCTTTTACATAGAACTGCAGATACTAACAGATTTTTAAGAGCAGATGCAGGTCGTGCTTTAGAATCAATGTGTGATAATTTAACACCTCCAAAGGTTTTAAATCTTTTGACATTAAGAGGCGTAACACATCAAAACGCTATTGTTAAAACTGCAACAGCTAAATTATTAAATCATTTAGTTGACCGTGTAGGATGTGATAAGGTATATCAAATGCCTCGAGATCAAAAAGAAAAAATTTTTGTTACTGCCTGTACTTTACTTATGGAAGGTAGTTTGGAAACACGTGGCTATGCTAAAACTTTATTAAAAACATTATCAGATCATCCTTTATACAACCGATCAATATTGGATTATATCCCTCCCAGAATGTATAGAAATATTGAAAAATCACTAAAAAGTATCAAACCATTATAAACCATTAAAAAAAGCAATATTATCTATACTACTTTTCTATGTTTATAAATTTTATTCAAGAATTTAATTAATAAAGACATATTATATTGTAATACTTACAAACTAATATACATAAGTACATTTTATTGTATTGTTAAAACTTAAAAAAATTTTTTAAATATAAAAATAATATATGTAATTGTTTAACTTTTTGTTTAATTTACAAAACACTTGCAAAAATTAAAATTCCATTTACTCATAAAAAAAATTTAAGCCATAACAGTTATTTCGTTATTGATTGATTGACATTAGTTTGATCCAGTAGCGCTATTCAGTGATTTATTTTTATTCAGAACACAATCAAAATGTTTAGATCGATCAAAAACAAATAATAATTTTCAATCACTGCTGTACTTCTTTATGTACGTAAAATACTGATTTTTTCCCTTTGAGAAAATCCTTTTTAGTTTAAAATATTAAAATTTGAAATTATTAAAAAAATCAGTTATCATTTTTCAACTATTTTTCTTTCATCATAAATAGGTTCGTTTAACCATTGAATACTGTTCAACTGCCACTCAGCTACAACTATCTCTAATATCCATTATTTTCTATCAATGGATTGTTCTAATGAATGTGAAATTTTCTAGCAAATATCAAATTTTAATTAAATAAACGCATTTTATGTCTAATTTGTGGCGCTTCGAAAACAATTTCAATTATCAATTTATTAAAAACTACCTATCAAAAATATATCAAAGGTAAAGACACATACTATCAACTATCAAAAATTGCAGTATCTCTCTTTTTGTCTACTTATTAGCTCAATTTTTCTTTTAAATTTATTTTGTTTGAAAAGAAATTTTAAAAACTTCCGCCCGCAAAATGCAACTGTTAATATTTTTCTTATGTCATGTTTCAAACAGTCAGATATGTGCACAGAAAATCTCATTGCAACTTATTATCTGAAATCTTATATGCTCATTGGTAAAGAAATGTTTAGAGCCACTGAATTAATCCAAAATTTCTAACAAAAAAAAAAACAAGCAAAGCAACCAAAATGTCATACTTGCTGCTACACTAAATATTTGTTTGCAAATAGGTGATATTTTAATTTAGAAAAAAAATTATAAAATATAAATTATAATTACAAAAAAATGGGATCGAGAAAAAGACAAAAATCTTCAGCTTCATCTTCTGAAAGTGAAGATGATGAAGATAAAAGAACTTTATTCATAGCGCATTTAGATACAAAAACTACAGAAGAAATTTTATTTGAATTGTTTTTACAAGTAAATTGAATTATAAAGTCTTCAAATTGCTCTAATTTCATTTTATTTTTAAGGCTGGACCTATCGAGAGTGTTAGAATACCTAAAGACAAGGAAACGCAACGCCAAAAAACATTTGGTTTTGTTACTTATAAATATTCTTGTGCGATACCCTACGCGCTTCGTTTATATGACGGAATTAAATTATTTGGTCAAAGGCTTGTAATCAAAGGTCGTGATGTAAAAGAAAGTAATAATTCACGTGACTCCAAAAATTACGATAGAAAACATACGGAAAACTCTTCCTTACGATATGGCTTTAAAGACAAGGCACCAGAAATTGCGCCAAATTTAAATGACAAAAATAAAGATCTCAAGCAAATAAGAACTTTTGATATAGAGCACCTCAAAAGGTTTGCTCCCGAACTAGTTCAAGGAGTTAACGAATCTTTTGAAAATCCCTTTAAAGCTACTGGGAGTAAACATGTTGAAAATTTTCGGAATGATTTCAAACACCACTCTCGAAATGATTCTCGTTTTGACAGGAGAGAGAAGCCATACCAAAAACCAAATCGCGACGACAGACAAAGGAATTATTCACACAGAGATGGTAGAAGATCAGAACAAAGAAAAAATAGATAGTCTTTGGAGAAAAGGCTTACTTATCAACACAAAACTTTTCACAAACTTTTGTTTTCTTTTCAAAATCGTACAGTACAGAAATTTTCAAATTGTGTTTAATTTAAATTATATTCTTAATAAATCTTCATTTTATTACTAGAGTGCTTTGATTCAACAAGCATAATTAAACAAAACTTGTATGTATTTTTCTTCATGATTTCTCCAATTTAGTTTGATTAATTTTGAAATTTAAGAAAACCAAACTTTTTAGTTTTTCCTGTTAAATTTATTACTCACTAATTTATCGCAATTTCTTATAGCTAATTTTTTATAAACAAAATAAATTGATTATTAATAGTAGAAATTATTTTGTTTGTGATTCAATCAAACATAAGTTAATTTTTCATGTAAATTAAATTATACTTCTTATTTTCTTTAATCAACTTTGACAACGCTATAAATTTTTCGGATAAACCAAAAGCATGCGAAGAATCCAATTGTCCCAGTCAACAAAAAGAATAAAAATACCATAATTGATGTGTAGCCGAAATACAGAAATACAGATGCAGCATCTTTTATAGACAATTTTGTAGCAAAATAGTGACAGCAATACATAAATAAATAAACTGATGTAAAACCTGACGTTAAGAATGATCGCCACCACCAGTGATAATCCTCTGCACACAAGTGAAAATAGCAAAGTAAAATAGTTGTCTCAGAACATGTAATTACAAGTATTAGAAAAACCAAAAATAGGAATCCAAACATGTAATACATTTGACTAGACCAAATTGAATTTAAAATGAAAAATAATTGAATAAAAATACAACCAAAAGGTAATACACCACCCATTATTACACCGGGTATTGCTTTGGTATATATTGACTGATCAGGTATCTGACGTGGTATCTGATTCGTTCTAACAGGATGTTCAAAAGGCTAGAATGAAAGGTTAAAATGCAAAATGCATACCTTTGTAGATTAAATTCTTTAAAGCGCTTACCCTTTTTCTAAAGCCAAAATAAGCCCCAATAAATGTAAGAGGGACAGATACGCCAAACCACAAAGCTAAAAGTGCAATTAATGTACTAAATGGGACAGCTCCAGAACTTCCTTTGCCCCAAAGAACAAGGTTCATAATAAAGAACAGACTGAACACCACCCTAAAAGATTTTAATACTTTTAACCATTATGTACAATATTAAAAAATTAAATGCTTTTTACCCTGGACACAACATAGATGTTAAAATTACGTTGCTTTTCCATTTGATCCCACCAAAACTCTTATATATTCGTGAAGATACATATCCAGCAGGTGTGCCTAAGGAAACATATAAAACCATTGAACAAGTCATAAGTGCTCCTCTATTTGCTGGTGACAGAAATCCAAGACAAGCAAATGCCAAAGTAATCAAAGTCATACAGAAAACTTGAACCCCGGAACCTAAAAATACAGCTAAAATCATTCCTTTTCTTGGAGGTCTGAAAACATCTCCATGAACTAGTTTCCATCCAAATTCTTCTTGCACATCTTCTCCACATTCCATTTGATTATAACGCGCAATATCCTTATGCAAAGTTCTAAGCATAATCATAGCAACCATTCCTGATAAGAACAATACAATTACTAAGGAATTTAAAATACTAAACCACTGAATATTTGTATGCGGCATTGATTCCAATATATAGTCCCATCGAGAAGACCATTTCACCAAATTATTTTCAACAAATTTCACTGAATAAGAATACGTTATAAATAATCTTTGACCAGCTCCTAAAGCACTAGATGGTATTTCCACTGGATCAGACTTTAAAGAACAGTTTACACGATCTGGATCTCTATGATTAATAGAGTATGGTATAACTTTAACCGAAATTATCCTGCCTCCATTTTCACCAAATTTCACGCCCCATTCTTCTTCTTTTCCACTGTGATAAGTAATTGTCAAATCAACATGATTAAATGGATAATATACACCAGGTTTATCATATTTTGGATTAATAGCACAACTTTCATCGCCATCAGGTAATTGACGCACTAAACAGCCCATCGGGAATCCTGTACTACAATATTGCTTTTCATTATCAGATGGGAAACACCATGTTACTGGCATATTATCAACAATCCAATGATGTTGATAGTTAAGACTTATGCCTTTCTTCAGAACCATTAATCTTCTGTCAGAGTCTGGATTTCCGCCGATATATTCTTTCGTACAAACCTAAAATAACATTTTTAAAATACAACTACCGTTTGTTTGTCTACTGTAAAAGATACCTTTTGGCATTCAACATTCTTCAAAAATTCAATTTTGTAAGGTCCCGGACGGATACGTTCGCCAAACACCACCTGACCCAAATTTTCTGCTGGCGAATTTTGCTCATCAATAGCACAAAAATCAAAATGGTGATATTCGTAAGGTATCACAGATTCTTCTGTGTTTAAGCGATTTACATATAGTATAACATCGGACTAAAATTAAAATTTTATTTTGTTAAAATACATATGTAGAAAAAATTAAAGAAAACGAAGCAGTTTTTCATATTTTTTCATAGCTTAGGTAAAACCGAATTCTATAAGCTGCTAAAACAAAGAAAATTCTCGACAAATAATTAAAGTTTTGATAATTTTTTACTCAAATCAGAAATATTTGGTTTAATAAATCAGAAATAGTTGGTAAATTAAAAATTACATACATACAGTGAAAATATGGAGAGTCCAAATCTTCATCTTGTACATATTTATCTAAAAGCACATTTCTTGAAGAGAGAAGAGGATGTTTAAAAGGAAAAGGGGAACTCTCCATTTCCGCGTTTAAGAAATATTAACGATTAAACAAAATTGCAAATTATAACACGATTGCATGAAATGTTATCAATTTAATCTTATTAAACAATTTTTTATTTTCAATTTTACAGATAAGTAGTTTGACTTCCCGTGTGTACACATACATATCTGCAGGCTACATGGCATTATGTGTATTTGACACAATATCGAAATTTTCACTAATTTCAAAAAATTTTGGTTTCATTTTTATATATTTTAATCTAATATTTTCTTTTTACTTACTTTACAAGAACTAGGTGAACTGAATTCACCTTTTTTACAATAATTAACTGGTGCCAATCCTGGCAAATAAAATTGGATACTTTGTTGAGCTACTAAGCTTAAAATATATATACTTATTAACAATCGAAAATGCATTTTCTACTTCAAAGTTAATATGTTTAATAGTCACAAATTAATCATTTAACAATTTCTATTATACATCCTTTTTCTTTTTTTACATCAATGAAAAATATCCAACGTCGGCAATCGAAAATTTGTCTAAGAAAAGTGAAGGATGTAAAATCTAAACATTTATCTACAAAAGAATATGTCAATGTCAAATTGCGGTAGTGTTTCTCATTCATTTTTTCTCTTACCGCAGTTGCGACTAAAATTTTTTCAAAAAAAGTATTGCCGTACAGATCATAAATAAAATTGCTGTATTATGCGGGACTAAATGCATAATTACATATTAGTTAATTTTTGCACTTAATATGGATCTTTCGTTTTTATTAAATATTTAGTTAAATATAAATTAAATATTTAGTTTAGGTATATTCGTCAAAAAAAATGTCAAAATAGATAAAAACATATTATGCACAAAAAAATATTTAAATTATTGTATGTAATAGAGTTTAGCCCGTATATGCGTGTCTACCAAAATGAAAAAGTATAGTACTTTTTACTGATCGTTTCGGAGAACAAAATTATTTTCCAATATCCAAAGCTACTCTTGTTTTACATTTTGGCAACCAAAAAAGGTATCTCTACAAATAGGTTCGGGTCGAGCAAATTCTTGTTTAGGAAAAAATATTGGTGAATATTGTTTATATGACTGTAAAAATTTTCATTTAAATTCTGCATTTTAATATCTTTTAAATGAAGTTTTAAAGATGCTCTTTAGAAATTATTATTTGTTATTATCTGTACTTTTCATTCGACTTATTCGAGTTCTGATTTCTCCTGATTCTATTTCAATCCGACTACTCTTAATGCGAATAGTTTATAATAACATTTCAAACTAAAATTTGGAATTGAATTTGTATTATCTTCTTGTTGATTACTTGCATTTATAAAACTAAGATTTTTTTGTAGTGAAATAAATAATGCATAGTGCTTATACATATTATATTGAAATTTTTACAATTTGATTTTGGTTGCAAATACATTTTTTTCTGTTTCTTTGATTGTTTTTTTTTTAAAGTCAAATCATTTTACTTATGTGGCAGTATAAACTTTTTTGGAAAAGGATTTTAAATTTTAGAAACTTCGCACTGTGCACTACGCACCCAATGAGACTAAATTCTGAGACTCATTGAGGCTAAATTCCGATTATGGTCAAAAAAATAATGCGAAATAGTTTAAAATTGTTGATTTATTATGATCGTGTATTGTATGAATCTTTGCTACGTGTTGAAAACAGTTTGATTTCTTGTCAAAATTGAAAATTGATTGTCGATCGTACAAAAACACACCGTTAATTTTTTTTTATTTGACATTTAGTTATTTTTAACTTTCGTATTTATTAAATTTTAATGAAAGGAGTTTTTATTTTGATTTGTTTAATTTTTTTTAAATGTAGAATAAGTACTTAAATTAAAATGAAATTAATTTTGTTGATATTTCTACAAATTAATTTCGCTATTCATATATTGGCGATGAAAGGTAAGAAACAAAATAATTTCTCAGCACAGACAATGTGTTGTGTCCCTACCCACAATCAAAATGAAGATCAATAAAAATTTTCCAATTTTAATATAATTTTGTAAATAATATATTTTGAAGATTAAATCTTAGTTCTTCAAAAACAAAATCATATTATTTAACATTATTGGAAAAAAAATATATCAAAATTTACACTTTAGAGGTAGATATACACATATTTTGGCATTTTAACCAAATAATTTGTTAAAAACTATGTTTTTTAATGTGCTAAATAATGTATGTAGATATATACAATATAAATAAACATATGTACATAAATATAATATTTAAATTCAAAGGCTAATGAAAAAACATGTAAAACACTTACATAGCTATATAAGTTAAGTGTGTACATTAACAAAAAAGAGATACTTATCTACCTTTGCAAAGAGATCTAATAGGTACATCGGTACAATTTAAAAATAAATGTCATAATTTGCAGAGTTCATGGAATCAATGGATTTCTAAAAATAAAAAACATGTACGTTCAAAGTTATATATGTAGTTAGCTATATGTATTATATGACATACATATATGTATGAGTTAATATTCTTATATATTTATTTTTGTTTTTTGTTTATATTATATTCCTATATACATACAGTATCTATATAGAGAATATTAAAAAAGTATTGCTATAGTCAATTTTATGCCGGAAAAAATATTTTTTGCTTTTTTTATAATTTGTTTTGTTTTTGCATCGGATAAATAAATTGTTCAAATAAAAACAAAACAAAGAAATGTTTGTAATTAATTAATGTATAAAACTTAATATTGCAAATCTTGAAGTATGTTCCTATTCCATAGCTCCTTATCATTTATTAATTAATATTTAAACGACCAAATAAATTAAGAATGGCTTAGAAATAAATAAAAACGAAAGTACAAAAGAGTACTTTTGGACAAAATCTTAATGTACTCTTTGGACGGTTCCTATTAACCTTAATATGCACAACATTTCTTATAACCAAAAATTTATAAAATTTCAGTTTCATTTTTTGGATCCGGTCATATTAATATTCCACTACAAGAATCTAAAACATCAACCAATATAAGACTGAGATTTCGCACGTTTCAGGAAAGAGCTTTACTTTTCTTAGCAGCTGGAAGGACTGACTATTGTCTTTTAAAATTAGACGAAGGAAGAATAGTTTATATCTATTATATTAATCGCAATAAATTAGAGGTTTGTATTTGTATTTTTGTTAGTCAATTCCTCATCTAACATATACATATGTATATTTATTTAAGTTGAGATCACAAGAAAAACTAATTTTAAACGACTTCCATTGGCATGATGTATCAATTCAACGCTATGATTCTAATATTACTTTTCAAGTTGATAATACATTTGAAAAGAGATATTTGCCAGCGGCGAATGGAGCAAAACTAATTATTCATTTTGGGGCATTTGTTGGTGGTACTGGAGATTTTACTGACGAATATGTAGATCAGATAGAGCCTTTCAGAGGTTGTATGTCTGATGTAAGTTAAATTATGTGTTTTATTATAATTAATTACAATGAAATAATTTTATAAATAATGCTTAAGTTTTCTAAATTAAAACGTATCTATCTAATTTTTTCTTCAATTACGTTTTTAGGTATTTTACAATAATATAAATATATTGAAAAGGGCAAGAGAGCGAGCTGGACATGCTTTAAGCGTTGGTGTGTCTTGGAATTGTAGTGAAGAATTCAGTGCTTCTGTATCAGATGTTATTAGTTTCAATAAAGAAAAATCCTTTGCTTTTTTTCCAATGATATCCATGAGCAATGGCGACACGTAAGTAAAAAAAAAATGGTTTTTCTTGTATCCCCGCAGTATTTTGATTTTTTTATATGCATTGCCCACAATTAAATGATTTGTTTCTAAAACTTTTGCTTGATAACAAATTGCACTCAAATTCAGAATTAAAAATATAACAAAAAAGCACTTATTATATTTTATAAAATAATTTTTTAAAAAATCTATCTTATTCAGAGTATTTCAAAATATGAATACGTTTGTGCATATACATACATACATAATTATATAAATACATTATGTATCGCAATTTGTATAATTAAAAAAATATAATATATAAATACAATATGTATCGCAACACTACTGCGATCGTCCAGAACATTATCAAAAGATAATATGCACTTGCTATAATTTATTAAACCATAATTATTGTTGAATATTTTAACCGAATTATTACCTTAATTTTTTTTCAATAATTCAATATATTTTCTTAAAAAATACTTTAATGAGATATTCCGACCAACTTTCATTTGAACATTCATTTTCAAAAACATCATTAAAATTATAAATTCAAGTTTTTAGAAGTTTTATAAAAATTTCCGTCAATTTTGCATTTATAAATCTTCGAACTATTATCTATCTATCCGAAAATAAATAAATTATTTAACATAAACATACATATTCTATTAAAACAAAAAATTTTATAGAATTATATGAAATGAATTTTATCTAATTGTTTTCATGTAGTATACTAACATTAACTAAAATAAAACCAATTTAAATTTCAATTTATAGGAAACGTACAAGATAAGAAGCTATCATCTATATGGTAAGTAAATGCATGTTAGCAAAAATTTTTATATTTTTTGTATTTTAATATTGTATTTATTTTTATTTTTTGATTAACATTTATTTTCTTATAAATACGAAGAAAAAAATTTGTATTAAAATGAATCCATTGTAAATTTTAGATGGGAATTTGAAATTCGTACAATTGAGGAAGAAGCATTGTTATTGTACAATCGGAAAATAGATTTTATAATGACAATAATAAAAGACAAAAATTTTTATTTAATTATATCAAAAGACTCTGAAATTTTAAAATTGAAATCAGAAACTATGATTGGAGATGGTAAATGGCATAAAATACTATTTAGGTACAATGCAGCAGCAGCTGAAATAATTGTTGATGATATAGAAAGAATAACATCTTATTTCAATGAGAGCAAAATTACGATCGATCTAGATGAAGGGTTCAATTTTGGATTTTCACCACACGTTAAATCTTTACCAATTGCACCCCATTTTCATGGTTGCGTTAAGAATATGAAATTCAATAATGAACCGACAGGATTCCCAAATATAACTGTATCGAATGGTAAAAACCAAAATCTATAAATAAATGTAAAGTAATGAAATATTTAATTTGAATTAATTTTCCATTTTAGGTTTGGCAGTAAATTGTTCATGGAGCTATCCATGCTTTGAAAATTTTCCTTGCTTACCTAGCTCAAGATGTAGTCAGTATAATTTTGAAGATTTTATATGCAACTGTGATCAAGCTTTCTGCATGAGATCTGATTATGCATTACCATATAAAGTAAGTAAACAAATGTTTTGGGTTGCCCTTCGTTGTTTTTATATTTGTATTTACATTCTTTGATATTTTAGTTATTTAATCCAGATCATAATCTAGAATTGGTTCAAATCAGCCCAATGAAAGTCCCAGAAGGCGAAACAATTTATTTAAGCGATGAATTTATTAGGGTATCATTCGAATCGCATAACCAGTTGTATAATAGCTCCAATATTGTTTTCAGTGTTGTACATCAACCGAAACACGGAAAGTTGATCAGATTACATTCACCAAACATTGGCGAAGTAATAGAGAGCAAAAATTTTACATTATTAGATTTGAAAACAAATAAAATTGCATATGTTCATGACGGGTCTGAAACATTAAATGATCATTGCTTCATAGATTTACAAGTATTACACGACAAGAAATTTCAATCGAAATATCTTAAACGTAAATTAAGATTTGTTATTCACTTTGATATTGTACCAGTGAATGATAGTCCAACATTGCAAATCGAAGAAAGAATTTTAACCGTTGTTCAAAATGTCCCAAAGCAGTTAAACACAGATTTTATAAAAGTCAAAGATCCAGATAGTCCAGCGAAATCACTAGTATTTTCAATTGTTGAATTGGAAGATCAAAAATCGATAAGCCAATATGGAAGATTTTTAGTTAATGCTCGTCCGGTAAATATATTTACAGCTGAAGAATTACAAGAAGGCAAAGTTCAATACATTTACAATACTTTGGATCTAAATGAAACAATATTCGAAATAAATTTACAAGTTTCCGATGGCATTGAAGCGAGTTATCCTGTGCCAATCCGAATACAAGTTTACCCTCTCGAACTGAAATTAATTAACAACACGGGAATTATTATGGTTCACAAATCCTCAATTATAATAACCAATCAAAATTTGGCATTTGCAACAAATTCCGATGAAGGCGATTCGGAAATTAAATACAGTATTGTTAAATCCCCTCAATTTGGTTTAATTGAAAGGTTTCGAAACGTTGATGGACTTTGGACAGCAACTGATTCTTTTACAAGAAATCAATTATTTATGAATCATATTAGATACACCCACATGAAGGACTCACCATTCCAAGATGAATTTAAAGTGCAATTTTTTAAAATATTTTGCTTATATTTTTATATTAATTTTAATTAATTCAATTTTTATTCTAGTTGACAGCATCTTGTGGATCAATTACTTCAAAAATATTCGATTTTCGAATTACATTTACGCGGTTAAGAATAATACAGAAAGATAGAAAAGAATTAGCCATTAATGGAACTAGAGATGAGGTAATTACTAACGAAGTTTTAAGTTTCGATACGACACCAATTTTAACTACTCCAAGAAATATTATATATCAAATAAAAAAAGAAACCATGTATGGAAAAATATATTTTAATAATACTAAATATGCAAAGGTATGCACTTTGATATGAAATTTAAAAAAATAGTGATTTAAACTTTTTTAGGAAATGGATTCATTCACGCAACAAGATATTGATAAAAAACTTTTAACATACCAGACGCATAGGAAATCTTATTCTAGTTTTATTGATTATCTAGAGTTTGCAGTTATGGTATCAGAATGCGACATAGTTTTTGGAAAATTGAAAATAATATTTAACCCACTTAAAGAGGATATGAATATGTTAACCTACCAAAATAAAATGATATTTACTGTCAATGAAGGAGAAGCTGCACCAATAGAAACTTATCATTTTGATTTGGCGTTTGATAGATTTTATGAGCTTTGTTATTCATTAACCATTCTACCAAAACATGGTTGGTTATTACGGTATGATGATTTTGAAGGAAAAGAAGTTCCTACGAATAATTTTACTTTGCACGATCTTGGGGAAAGTCGTATTCTTTATCAGCATGATGATACTGAGTCCGAGATTGATCAATTTGAATTACTAATTATGTCACCCATACAGGAAGATTTTCAATATGTCAGTAAAATAAATGTAAAAATTGATTTGGTGAATGATAATTCTCCTCAAAGGGAACTAAACATTCCGTTTTATGTAGTCAGGAATACTCAAAAATTAGTAAAAAAAAGAAATTTAAATTATTTTGACAATGATTCAAACTCTAGTCCTCAAACCATTATGTTTACTCATGTTTCGTGCCTTAACGGAGAATTTCTAATGGACGGAAAAAAAGTTAATAAATTTAGTCAGGAAGATATAAATGAGAAGAGAATTTATTTTCAACATCTTGGACCTGATATTGGAACAGCTTCTTTTATAGTAACTGATGGCATTCATGAAGTTGCAGGAACTTTAGATATAAAGGCTTCTGATCCATATGTAATGGTATTACCTAATAATGCATCAATTGTACAAGAAGGCAAATTTATTTTATTAAACACGTTGAATTTTAACATTGAGACAAATGTTAATGTAGAATCAGCAGAAATAATTTTTAATATAATTGGTCCCCCAATGTATGGTTTACTAACATTTCTAAAAAACAAATCAAATAATTTGATGGAACATAAAATGAATAAAAGTCATTCTGCAGAAAATTTTACATTACACGATCTTGAGCAAAACCAGTTAATTTATTGGAACACTGAATCTTCTCCAATGGATAAAATTAGGTAATTAAAAGCGTTATTAGATATAATATAGTTTATTATAAATTTCATGATTTTTGAAGATATAAAGTAATTGTTGGCGATATTTTTGCGGAAGGTGAAGTTATTATTAAAATTTTTCCAGCAGTTTTTTGGGAGCCATTAAAGGTTGAAAATAATAAAACTATTTATGTTGAAGAGTCAACCAGCAAACTTATAACAAAAGATAACCTGCAGGTTTGACAAAATTTGGATATATATATATATATATATAAAACTTTCAACAATTTTGGATTTATTTTCAGATAACTCATCCTAATATCTCACCAAATGACATCACTTACATTATAAAATCGTCACCATTATACGGTTACTTAGAAGTTCAAGCTATGGCTTTAGAAGATGAATATAACATAAAAGTTTTTGATCAAGCTGCAATTAATTCTGAAAAAGTGTATTACATTCAGGCAGGAGTAAATCAATCAAAAGATTTTTTCGTTTTCGATGTAACAAATGGCATCACTTGGTTAAAAGACTTGCAAATGGAAATAATTATTATTCCCGATCATTTTTACGTGAAAACTGTACCTCTTGAAGTTGTTGAAGGTAAACTTTTAAAATGCTTTATATTTTCAAACATAATTAAGTTTACCACCAATAAATGTTAGGAAAAATTATGGAACTTACTCCAAATAATTTTGTACCCATTGCTGAGTACTACAAATCAAAAATATTAGAATACAAAATAGTTGAGCAACCAAAATTTGGGTCAATACTAGTTGGAAAATTTAAAGTCAATCGTTTCACTCAAAAGCAATTGGATAGTTTGAGCGTTTTTTATGCTCATGATGGTGGTGATGAAGTTTTTGATTCAATAAGTTTTATGGCTGTTGTTAAGAATAAAGAAAGTCACATTTTTCAATTAAATGTTACTATAACACCTGTAAATGATGAACGACCTTATATAGCAATTAACAATGGAATAGCAGTTTGGCAGGGTGGAAAATGTATCATAAAAAATACTGATATTTGTAAGTTATTTAAAATTATAACTTTATGGTTTGCTCAAATTTTCAATTAATTTCATTTTCAGTGGCTAAGGACAAAGATAGCCCTTCTGATGAATTAGTATATGTAGTAGAATATATACTTGGTGGATATTTAATTAATAAATTAGATAAATTTTCAAAGATCCATTCGTTCACTCAATATGAAATCGATTCAAATGAAATTGTATTTATTCACGATAACATCTCAACTCATGCTATGATATCATTTATTCTAACTGACGGAACGTTTAATACAACAAAAACTGAGCTAAATGCAACAATCCAGCCAATTTATATTACTACGGTGATAAATAAAAAAATGCAAATTTTCCCACATACTAAAAGTGCAATAACTAAAGAAAACTTGTATTACATTTGTTCAGATGGAGAGCGGGAAGTGACATACATGTTGACTTCCTATCCGAAATACGGTAATATCATATACTTTGACGCTGAAAATAATATTTTGAAAAATGTGACAGAATTTATGCAAGACGACATTCATAACAATTTTATATATTATGAAAATACAATTTTCCTTTCTGAATTACAAGCGGAAGATTCATTCAGTTTTAGTGCGGTGATTGAACCTTTTATAGAAATTAGTAATCAAAAATTTGATATAGAGTTATCAGTGTCGGCTGGTGGGCTTTTAAAATTTTTAAATATTGTTCCAGTTAAAGTTACTGAAGGTGAATTTAGCGCAATTGATTTGAACTTTACAAACATGTCAAAATACTTACAAAACAAAGGTGGTATAAATAATGCAGTTTTATATGCAAAATGTAAATCACAACCATTACATGGAACCGTAAAGTATTTAGGAAGCAGTAAAAGAAATCCCAATACATTCTATGCTGACGATTTTTTAAAGAAAAATGTAATTTACGAGCATGATCATTCCGATACCATCGATGACTTAATCGACATGACAGTATTTTTGGAAGAACGGTAATTTTACAAAACATTAATTTTTATGAAAATATTATTCATATTCTACTATAATGTTAATATTTGTTTTTTTTGTTTGTTTCTATCCTATTTTAAAAATAGAAATCTTTTGTTATGTAACATTACGATACCAGTGGAAATTGCTCCAGTAAATGATAGACCTTTCACTTTGATCACCAAGCATCCCCAAATATCTCTTGTCGAGGGTGAGAATGCAACAATCACTAAAACAATATTATATACCGAAGATAGTGACACACCACCTGAAGAAATTATCTACGAAATAATAAGTGGTCCTAAGTATGGTTACCTTTTTAAGGAAAATTGCAAAAGCACAAGCACACATCCAATGCATCACATAAAATATTTCACCCAAGAAGAAATTAATGATGAATGTATCCATTACGCTCATAGTGGTTCAGCCGAGTCGACATCCTTTTATTTTAAAGTTTCAGATGGAAAATTCTTGCCTATCTTTGAAATCTTTAATATTAACATTGAGCCAATATACTTTAGGGAAACAAATGAGTCTTACAGGATTATTCTACCACAAGGTGTTTTTACAGCATTCTTGGAAATACCAGATATTTCATTCAAAACAAATGTTAAAAAGAGTAGACTTCTTTATAATGTTACCAATTCTCCTGAGCATGGGATTATATTATTGAATAATCAACCCACTCTATACTTTTCGCAAACTGATATTGAAAATAAAAAAATTGTATACATGCAAACGGATATAAATAAATCGTTAGATACTTTTCAGGTTAGTTGAATTTTGATAATTGAATATCTTGCCCTCTAAATATTTTTTGCCTTTTGTTTTAACAACGTTTATATATCTGTTTTTTAATATTTTCAATAGGTAAATACTTATATAACGGACTCTTCTCTTCAAGGCGTTATTATAAATGCTACTGTCTTAGTCGAACCATTAGCTAAAATAGAATCATTACAAATTCTACCAGAACAAAGTATATATAAATTAAATTTAGATAAAGAACATTCCAATGATGTATCAAGTAAAATCAATGCAAAATTCTTCATAACATTTATGCCTAAAACTGGTTCGATAAAAAAAATTATACGAAGTTCCGAAAATACCCAACATGATAAAGAAAGAGATGTGAACACCTTTTCATTAAACGAACTTAAAAGTGGAATAATTTATTTTGCATTTAACAAAACACTAAAAGAGCATTTATTACATGACTTTTTTGAATACATTCTACTCGTTCCTGCAGCTCAGCCGGCCAAATATAAAGTTAGTATTGATATTATACGAGAAGAAGAATATCATGCTAAATGGAAATATAAAATTATATTAATTATTGTGTTCTTAATATTAACAATCGTTGCTGTATTTTTAATAATTTTAATTAAAAACCTAAAGAAGAAAAAAGTAATGACAAAAATGCTGCATCACCGCCATGATGAACATCCACCAGCATTACCGATTCCCCCAGAATTTTCAAAATCTCGAACAAAGAGTTTTTCAACAACTGATACCGAAAAATACTCACCAAGTATAGCAACCTTAAAACCTGGAATGAGTAATATACCAAATTGTCGTATTATAAATATTGACAAAAGAAAAAATTTACTTGATTCGGGATCTGAGCAACAAAGCGACTATCAATTCGATTTTAAAAAAGATAATATAAATGATGATCAATACGAATATTATAAGAATTCTGACGATTGGAGTATATCTAATAATGAAATTGGTGACACTTCTATGCCTACTTGCCAATCACCACAGATAAACATTAATCCTTTATTACGTCGTAATCAATATTGGGTTTAAAAGTGGGCATTTAAGATATTTTTATTTTAATATAAATATATTTTTTTTTCAATATTTTTTATTTCATTACTTTAGATTTTTTTCGCGTGTTATATTTTTTGACTATTCCTCAATAATTATACATAATTTAATTTTAGTAATAATTTTGTACTTAAGTAAAAATAACAATTATTATTACACATCTATTTTAAAAATTACTAATACTATTAAATATACTTAATTATTTTATATATTTAAGATTTTTTAATAAAAGTCAAAATTTTAAATTTTAAAAAAAAACCTTAAAATATGTTTTATAGCCCTTTGAATAAAATATTTAGGGAATAAGAAAATTATTTCATTTTTAAATGAATTAACCTTTTTTTATTTAGAAATAAATAGCGGAATAGTTCTGAACTGGAATGAGTCAAAATGAATCTAAAGGTTTAAAATTTGAACATTTCTTGAATAATAGCGTCCTAAGATTAATGAAGCAGAATTTTGCGTAATTTGAAATACATTCGAAGCATGTTCGGTTTTCGTCTTTTCTATGCTATCAACTATAATTATATTTCAACTATATTATCGTGGAAAAAATTAAAAACCGGAAGTTAAAAATTATATAACTAGAGAAAACAAGAAAATCTTTAAATGTAGCAAATACTCGAAAAAAAATCTTATATAAGCGGATATAACTAGCATAAATTAATTGTTGCATTTTCATGTAAGTATGTGTTTCTCATTGAAAAAAACAACATCCTATTGCTTAAAATGAAATTATTTATAAATAAACATGAAAATATTTATACACATTATTGTACTTTTAATATTAAATCTCGAACATCAAATATGTAAAAACAAACAAAATAAAATTTTGTTTTAATATAAATAATAAAATTTAAAAATAATATAAATTATTTAAATACACAATTATTTATATATATTTTATACAATTTAAATTAGTAATGATATTTTATAAATTACGCATTTTCCTTTTGTTATATGCCTACAATAATTATAGTAATTCATATATATATAATAAATCAACATATCTATATCTAAAACTTACAATATATTTTATTAAAATTATAACAAAACATAAAAAAAAAAAAACATAAAACATAGCCAAAAAGATACATAGATTTATGGATCACTGCGTACCGGAACTACGTACAAATACAAATTTAAAGGATGTCTATGTTTACATAAATAAATTAATAAAAAATTAAATTATTTGTATTAAAAAGTGTTTGTACAACAATTATAACAAATCAAGGAAAATTATAAATACCTTATTTTAAAATGTATAAAAGCAAAGCAAGGGCGAAAATATAAAAATGTAGAATGACCGCCAATTTACTATATTCAACAATGCCATTTCAGGTTTATTCATAAAGATTAATAAAAAAAATAAAATAATTATTATTTAACGTTTTAAATTATTCCCTTAAATTAGGAAACAAAATTACATTGTATAATATATAAGATTTTGTAGAAAATTAAAAGAGATAATAATAGGAGTATTTTTATTAAGATTTAATTTTATTCTAAACTCTTTTAAAACTTTTAATATTTCACTTAATAAATATACACTTTGTAAAATTAACACTTTTCCTTAGCAATACAATTAAAAGAAATATTAGCCTGTTATTTTTAATATCAATATAATAAATAATAAATTTTTTTTTCAATTTTAATAAAATTTATAAATATTGTTCTTTGACTCTTTTAATTATTAATCTTTTATTTTCCAAGAAGTTAAATTGTAATTGTTTTAGACGATAACTAATTTAAGTTGCTAATTAAAAAAACACATACATTTCATCATTTTAATTCTCTTATACATGTAAATAATATTTAGAAATGTATGAAAATCTATGGTAGGGATCTGATTATAGGGTAGATCTATGATATTTTAAATAGACCTTATGTTTAAAGTCTATTTTATTACAAGTATATTTACAGATACTTGTGTAGATGTTTAAGATATTAAAAAACGTTTTAACAATTGTTGATCATCATAAATATATGAAAGATAACCTTTTAAAAATACATAAAATTAAAAGAATAATTTCCGATATTTTTTAAACGGATTCATCTGAAACATGAAACAAAATTACTGTAGTTTCAAAATATTTTTATTTTTTATTTTTTTTTTTAAATGTTATTTTTTTTTAATTAAGTATAAAAGCAATTACAATTTGAATATCAAGTTTAAGCAGAAACATAAGGGAATTAATAAAAAATAAATAAAAATTCAAAATCAAATAATTGCCTCTCAGGTACAAATAATTTGTTTTTGGATTAGCTTTCACTAGAATAATCAGAGAAAGACTATTTTGAGAGTAAATTAAGGTACTATAATTTTGAAGCTAGAAACCAATGCTTTTCTAGATAAAATATGAAAAATTTAAATGAAAATCAATTTTATGTTTTCCAGATTAAGAAAATTATAATATTTTAATCTGGGTAATATTAATTATTTATATAATAATTTTTAGTTTAAAAAAAAATAATATATTTATAATATTTGTTTTTTAAGAACTGTAATTTAAATTTGAATTTTTAGCGAATTATTTAATAATTAATAAAGTTTTTTTTTTTAATAATTAATAAAGAAAATTCGAGTAAAATTATTAGTCCAATTAAATATTCCCTAAATTTTACTTATTTTGTATTATAAATATTATGGGATTACACTTAAATTTTTCCCATCTCATACAACATCCTTAAAACTTATTACTTAAAAATATGTCTAATAATTTTATATGCCAAATTATATAAAAAAAAAAAAAAATAAGAAAATCCAAATCGAATATTTCCTAGATTGATTCGAAGCGGAACTAAATTTTTGTCTAATATATTTATTATTTGTTTATATTTCTACATTATTATTATATTCTTTTTTCTATTTTTATTGAACAACCACTTTTTAAAATTCCTAATATTAGGGCAAATAACAATAATAATAAGAAAAAGAAAAAAGTGCATAAATTGTTTTTGCATTTGTATTAATTTTCTTTCTTTTTTTTTATATTCTTATTATTTTTATTAACATTTTTAAATATACTTTATATATATTACATGTAATTTTATTGCATATTGTTTATTATTATATAAAAATATATAAATATATATGTATATGCAAATGTTTTATAATATTTTCTATGTACCTACAAACAACAAACAAAAACTAAAATCTATGAGCATTGGCATAAAAATTGACAAAAATTCATTGTATTTGTAATTATTGTCATTATATAAAAATATATATGTAATTTTAATATTATACAAATGTACTTTACAACTTTACTAATATACAGGGTTTTGTGCATAAGTTTGCAAATTATTTCAGTGATGATTCTTTCATTAATATCCAATAAAAAATAGTATTTGTGGGGTGGGGGGGCAAAGGAAGGAGAACAAATATACTCGTTTTCGACCAGCAATCTGTTGAGAAAAAAATCGGTCCCAAATTTTTCCTTCATACAAATAATAGGTAATAACTTCGTAATCATGCAACATAAAGTAATCACTTTGTCACTTTAAGGCACCTTATTTTAAAGACACCTTATTTTAAAGGAACCTTATTTTAAAGGCACCTTATTTTAAAGGCATCTTATTTAACAAATAATTGATAAATATTTATTTTTGTTCCTACAATGAATTATATCTGACACACTGTCTGACCTATAGTCTTCCAGGGAAAAGACTACGACTAATGTGAGAATTTTTGATTTATTTTTTTTTAATGTTTTTTTTTTTGTTTTTTAAACACAAAATTTCTTGGAAATTTTTGTTATTATTTTTATTATTTATATTTTTTTGACACGTTACAATGAGAAGTAAAAATTCTCCATACAATGAAGAAATTTCCAGTTGCATGAAGAAA